>NC_135235.1:201309407-201909407 GCF_051348905.1 Ranitomeya variabilis
TATTATGTGTGGATACAAAGCTGCAGACCATGCATGTCTCTATCCTGAGATGTAGCAGAGCTGAAGTCGTTAAGATGCAAGGGAAGATATTGCAGATGCCCTTTAAAGCCACATTAAGATGTGTTATATAAATATATATAATATCAGTAATAAATTGGAGCAATTCAATAGATACCTGTGCAGTTGTCCCAGGGTATTACCCGCCAGCTTCTTAAATTCCTCCTTTCTAAACTCCATCCCGATCCTTTTAATAAGTCCAGTTATTAAATCTGTGCTTTCAAGAAAAAGTTCTCATTACGAATTTTAAGGTCAAAAGAAATAGTCGTTGATTTGATTATTATGACTTTTTTTCCCCCTTAATCCGGATACATGGAGCATTCAATTAAAATAAAAAAAGAATGTCTATGGCTTGGCCTTGTAAGAGACAGACATAAGTAGGCATCGGCTTATGTAGGAATGAGCAGAGCCATAGGAGTGATAGCAGTGGAGCTCAGGCTGTGCTATGCTGCATAATATCCAATAAATATCCTGCTTTCTTGCGTGGGATGGCCATGAACGAGAGTGGAGAAAAGCACTGGAGTCAGAGCTGTGTTGAGATGCTCCTAGCAGTAGTCAGGGCTCTTCTGCAGTGTAACCATCAGGCTCCATGTAGTTGAGGATCACAGGCAGTCTTGAATCTCATTTCAGCACCATGGACAGCAGTGACAATGTAATCATTCAGTCCCAAGGACAGCGAGGACTTTGTTGTCAGGAATTCAGGACCCCGGTGGTCATATAGTTAATTATTCAGGACCATGGACAGCATTGACGTTGTAGTCAGATATTTCCGACCGTAGACAGCATCGATGTTGTAGTCAGATATTCAGGACCATTGATGAAAGTGATTTTAGGAATATAGGCAGCAGTTTATTTGTAGTCGGGATTTCGGGACCATAGACAGCAGCGACTGTAGTCAGAATTTGTAGACAATGGCTTTAAAATTAGGAATTCAAGACCATGTACTGCAGTAACTTTGTGGTCGGTAGTTAAGGTCCTTGGACAGCAGTGATTTTGTAGTCGGGAGTTCAGGACCATTCGACAGCAGTGACTTTGTAGTCGGGAGTTGAGGACCATGGACAAAAAGACTTCGAAGTCAGGAATTCAAGGTCATAGCAGCGACTGTGTAGTGGATTTCAGGACCCTGTACAGCAGTGACTTTGTAGTCTGGAATTCAGGTCTATAGGCGGCACTAGCGCTGTAGTCGGATTCTAGCGCATGGACAGCAGAGACATTGTAGATAAGTATTCAAGACCATGAACTGCAGTGTCGCTGTAATTTGGTATTCAAGACCATGGATAGCAGATTCTTCTTGCTCGGGCACCAAAAACAGCAGTTCTTATCTGATCAGGTAATATAGGAGCTGGAGCATCATTGACAGCAGCGATTTTGCAGCATGGGGGGTCAGTTTCAATTAGCTAGTCAGGATAGCCAGATCCACAAGCCTTAACTTCTTTCTTCTTCATTCATGTCATTGCTTTTTTAAATCCTTATCACAGGCTTAGAAGAGCAAGGTGTAAAGAAGATGAGTTCCTTACTCAGCTGCAGACTCCTCACCCCCCACCTCTTCCTCCCAGTCTTCAGCACCATAGACAACTCCACTCAAATTGCTATATTTGGGGGTGGATTAGACGTTTTCCTGTTAGTCCCAGCTGAGTTCTACTGAGGGAGGGGGGATGAGGAGAGATGGGAGGGTGGGGGAGTTATAAGCAGGAGACATTGCTTATGATAATCTGCAAAGGTACTTAGGAAGGGGGATGGGCGCAGGTTGGCTTGTTTAGTAGGGGAGGGTGTTGTATAGTTCAGGAATTTACATTAGCACTTCAATGGATTTTGCTTAACTCTTTCAGTAAAAACTGAATTGGACTTGGATTTTATTCTTTTAGTGGTGTCATATTGTTTTCTATTCTAGTATAGTTCCATTTTTTAGAACAGAATTCCAATAATTGTAATTTATTCATATGAATATTTATAAACTAAATCATGTCCTAATAGTAAGAATTTATAGTTTATCTCACTAGCTATAATAAATGCAAAAGGGGTTGGATATCAGTATCAATAAGAAAAAAAGAAAGAAAAGAATAAAGGAAGTATGTTTTTCAACTCAGATATTGTGCCATTTTGCTCAGAATAATATATAAATATATACACAGGCTACATATAAATGCATATACTTATGTGCTCAAATTAATATATATATATATATATATATATATACATATATATATATATATACATGTATATATATATATATATATATATATATATATATATATATATATATATATACACATACTGGTTTTAATAAAATAGCAATATATATATATATATATATATATAAATAAATGCAATATATATATATATATATATATAAATAATATGTATACACATATATATACTGGCTTTAATAAAGCAGAAATACATATCTAAATAAATAAATTCATATATACTGTATATAAATATAAATATATATATATATATATATATATATATATATATATATATACACACACACACACACATACATAGGTCAGTGCGCCCATTATCATGACCAACAGAACAGTATGATGATCCATTACTAGGACATCAATCAGTCTGGTTGCAACAAATTAGTGAATATTTTCATAACCATGTTGCATACTTTAGATGACAATGTTTATGTATATAATGTATATATTTCAACTCATTTTACTTAAAAAAAAATCTAAGATCGGATTGCCCCAATCTGCAGCTTAGTAGCTACAGCTTGCAGATGTTGCAAAAATTAGATATTTTAAGAATTAGAAAAAGAACCTTATTTATTTTCCTATTAAGTTATTTGCTGAAAAATATAACAGTCATGTTTATATTTTTATATGCGGTAATGTGATCGTGCTTTTTAATGGAAGCAATTCTAGGTAGGATATCAAGGAGCGACTTGTGTAATGAAAATGCAGAAATAAATGAATTTAAAACTTATTTTTAATTTGTTTTATCTTTATTTATTCCTTATAGAGAAGATTAAACAGACTTATAAGATTTCCCACAATTCGTGCATCATAAGTTTAGCTAATATCATAACAAAGTTAATTGACAAATTAAGTAAGATCTATATGTTCTAAGAAACCACAGCCAGAAATGTAATAAAAGCGTGAAAAAAAAGTGTGAATTTTTTTGCTTTTTTTGCTACAATTTTCCATTGCATCCTTCCTTATTTCATATTAATTTGATGCATTTTTCAAGATGTGTGGGTTTTTTTTGTAACTAAATGCTTTGACACTAAAGATATAAGAAAGATAATAAAGTGATAGGAAAAATGATCGACCTTTCCAAAAATGCTGCAGCAAATAATGGAAAACCCATTCTTTCATGATTTGGAGGCGCAGTGTGAACCTGCTCCTACATTGGCTGACATTTAATACGCTTTATCTTATACGCCAGACTATATCTAGTACAAATTCGTCTACCATGATCATGTCACAAATTTTCAGTTCATCGCAATGCTAATTCAGTACATTATTATGACATGCCAACAAACTTTTTCAGGCTGCAATTCATATCCCAACCACTAGGCGGCCACATGATAGATACATATACATTCAAGATGGGTGGTGACCATGGCGGCCATTTTGAAGTCGGCCATTTTGGATCCAACTTTATAAATGGTCCATCCAGGCATATCCATATAAATGGCCCACCCTGTAGTATAAACATCTCCCAACATAATATCACAAAATCATCTTTTTTTTCACAGCTGGCGTATTCATACCCCTCATCTTAGAATGTGTTAAATCCAGAGGAAAGGAAAGGAAGGAAGCATATGCTGGGCCGTGATTCATGGACATCCATGGGCTGCACACAACTTACTTTTTACATATTGCTTTACTATGTAAGCAACATTAGGACTCATGCACATGTCGAAAATGGGTACAAGGAGCTCTAGAGTGGCACATGGAGTCAGTATAGGCAGGAACGGACTGGGAGTGAAATTCAGCCCTGGCAATATACAGCACATAGGCCCATGTTGTCCCCCCCCCGATGCTCTGTCTCAACTGCACCTTTATACTGTTAACAGAATAGCAGACAATGCGACCCATGACTGGACCAGCCCACCTGGCACTTGCCAGAATTGCCAGATGGCCAGTCCGGCTCTGACTACAGGTCTATGCTTCAATAGGCACATATTCTCGATCAATAGTAAAGCTTTAAAAAGAGATTACCCCTGTAAAACCACATATAGTGGAGCATACCACATGTACACCCATATATTTATAAGTGTTAATTGGAGGTCAATATAGATGATGGTTATTTATATTTTTAACTGTCAAATCATAGTTAAATCAGAGTTGGGGGCGCTGTTGTACATATGTCTATGGAAAAAATTCCCCATAGAGTGGTGAAAAGTGGTATTGCATGTTACAAATCTGACTGAAAGTGGCAATAATTTGATTTTTTTTCTTATTTCACAGAGCTGCGTAGTCATAATCACATCAGTCCCTGCCTCGGACTCTTTATATCTTAGACTAAATTGGAAATATATAGGTATAGGTACCCACAGGGGTTTATGATCACCAAATAGAGATATAAGAGATATGGAGTTTGCAGTGCATCATATGTGACTGTTACATGTATATTTAATTGTTCATGCAGCACATCTACTGTATCCCACAATTGTTCAGACATGTGCAATATTATATTTACTACCCCGTGCATTAAACAGGAGTAATGCAATTGTAGAGTGATCCGCTGACAGAATATCCATCCCAATTTAATTATGAGCCATTACTGGAGTCATCCAGATTTCAGGCGCACATGCTCCCGATCGGAGTGTGTTAACGCTGCCAAGTGGAGATAATGAGATTTGCCAACTCCATGTTATTGTGAATCAGATGGCTCCCTGACAAAGAGAGAATGATAGTTACAAATGAAATCGACAATTCCTGGAGACGGGCCAAGTGGTATTAATTGGTAGTAGTGCGACAATTTGCCTATTGTGATATTTAATTTGCAGGATAGGAAAACTGAGATCATTGGTCAATTCAATCCTGGACGATAGAAATGACCAATTGGAAGCTTGCATTTTAGCAAGGAATTATGGGATTTATATATAGGGTTTATAATATATGTATATATTTTATATGTGTATATATTAAGTTACAAATAAAAAAATATATACACTGCTCAAAAAAATAAAGGGAACACTAAAGGACCACATCCTAGATATCACCGAATGAAATATTCCAGTTGTAAATCTTTATTCATTACATAGTGGAATGTGTTGAGAACAATAAAACATAAAAATTATCAATGTAAATTATTATTATTATTTATTTATATAGCACCATTAAATCCATGGTGCTGTACATGAGAAAGGGGTTACGTACAGAGTTATAGATATCGTTTACAGTAAACAAATTTACAATGACAGATTGGTAAAGAGGGGAGAGGACCCTGTCCTTGCGGACTTACATTCTATGGGATAATGGGGAAGAGACAGAAGGTAGGGGGTTCGGCAGCTCTGGTGGTGGTGATGCGGCAGCTCTGGTGGTGGTGAGGCGGCAGCTCGGGTGGGGGTGAGGCGGCAGCTCGGGTGGTGGTGAGGCAGCAGCTCGGGGGGTGGTGAGGCGGCGGAATGGTTATTGCAGCTGTAGGCTTTCCTGAAGAGAGGAGTTTTCAGGTTCCGTCTGAAGGATCCGAGGGTGGTGGATAATCGGACATGTTGAGGCGTGGAATTCCAAGAGGATGGGGGATATTCGGGAGAAATCTTGGAGGCAGTTGTGTGAGGAACGAATAAGTGTGGAGGAGAGTAGGAGGTCTTGGGAGGATCAGAGATTACGTGAGGGAAGATATTGGGAGATTAGTTCAGAGATATAGGGAGGAGACAGGTTGTGGATGGCTTTGAAGATCAGTGTTAGTAGTTTGAACTGGATTCGTTGGGGAATTGGGAGCCAGTGGAGGGATTTGCAGATGGGAGAAGCAGGGGAGTAGCGAGGAGAGAGGTGGATTAGCCGGGCAGCAGAGGAGGACAGAGTGGAGCGGTGCAAGAGAGTTAGCGTGGAGGCCACAGAGGAGGGTGTTGCAGTAATCGAGGTGGGAGATGATGAGGGCATGCACAAGACTTTTGGTAGGTTGTGGGCTGAGAAAGGGATGGATTCTGGCAATATTTTTCAGTTGGAGGTGACAGGAGGTGGCAAGAGTTTGGACATGTGGTTTGAAGGACAGGGCAGAGTTGAGAGTTACCCCGAGGCAGCGGATTTCAGGTGTGGGAGAGAGCGTGATGCCGTTTACCATAATAGATAGATCAGGTAGTGGGATATTCGAGATGGGGGAAAGATGATGAGTTCGGTTTTGTCCACATTGAGTTTTAGGAAGTGAGAGGTGAAGAAAGAGGATATGGCTGATAGACACTCCGGGATTCTGGACAGCAGAGAGGTGACATCTGGGCCAGAGAGGTAGATCTGTGTGTCATCTGCATACAGGTAGTACTGGAAGCCATGGGACTTTACGAGTTGTCCTAGGCCAAGGGTATAGATGGAAAAAAGTAGGGACTCTAGGACAGAGCCTTGAGGGACTTCAACAGAGAGAAGGCGGGATGAGGAGTGTTGTGATTCGGTTTGTGGGCTCCCCCGGTGGTCTCTTGTGGTACTGGTGTCCTGCAAGCTTTGCCTTCTCAGTTCACCTGTTCCTATCAGGATGTGGGAGTATCCTATTTAACCTTGCTCCTCAGTCATTCTAATGCTGGCCATCAATGTATCCAGAGTGATTCTGTTGCATGTTCCTGCTCCCAGTTTTCTGCTCAGCTAAGTTGGACACTTTAGTCCTTAAGTCTATTTTTGTATGTTTTGTCCAGTTTGCACTTATGTGAATCTCTGCAGCTGGAAGCTCTTGTTGGGCTGAAATTACCACTCCAGTGGCATGAGTTGTCACATGAGTTAAGGTAATTTCAGGATGGTGTTTTGAAGGGTTTTGCAGCTGACCGCGAAGTCCTCTGTTGTATCTTTCTGCTATTTAGTTAGCGGGCCTCTCTGTGCTAAATCTGCTTTCATACTACGTGTGTCTTTTCATCTGCTCTCACCGTTATTATATGTGGGGGGCTGCTATCTCCTGTGGGGACATTCTCTGGAGGCAAGCCAGGACTGTGTTTTCTTCTACCAGGGGTAGTTAGTTCTCCGGCTGGCGCGCGGCATCTAGAGACAACGCAGGAATGCCCCCTGGCTACTTCTAGTGTGGTGTGTAGGTTTAGCATCGCGGTCAGCTCTAGTTTCCATCACCCGAGAGCTTGTCCGTTTATTCTGTGCTTCTGATGTTTCCTTGCCATTGGAAACCATAACAGAGGTGAGAGTTGCCGGTGATCTGGTGTCTGCACATTTCTGCCTGAATGCAGCATGGTATTCCGGAGAATATCGTTTCCGACAGGGGATCCCAGTTTGTGTCCAGATTTTGGCGGGCGTTTTGTGCCAGGATGGGCATTGATTTGTCTTTTTCGTCTGCATTTCATCCCCAGACAAATGGCCAGACGGAACGTACTAATCAGACCTTGGAGACTTATTTGAGGTGTTTCGTGTCTGCTGATCAGGATGACTGGGTCTCCTTTTTGCCGTTGGCTGAGTTTGCCCTTAATAATCGGGCCAGTTCTGCCACTTTGGTCTCCCCTTTCTTTTGCAATTCAGGGTTCCATCCTCGTTTTTCATCTGGTCAGGTGGAGTCTTCGGATTGTCCTGGAGTGGATACCATGGTGGATAGGTTGCATCGTATTTGGGGGCAGGTGGTGGACAATTTGGAGTTGTCCCAGGAGAGGACTCAGCGTTTTGCTAATCGCCATCGTCGTGTTGGTCCTCGTCTTCGTGTTGGGGACTTGGTGTGGTTGTCCTCCCGTTTTGTCCCTATGAGGGTCTCTTCTCCTAAGTTTAAGCCTCGGTTCATCGATCCTTATAAGATTTTGGAAATTCTTAACCCTGTGTCTTTTCGTTTGGACCTCCCAGCATCCTTTGCTATCCATAATGTCTTCCATCGGTCATTATTGCGGAGGTATGAGGTACCACTTGTGCCTTCTGTTGAGCCTCCTGCTCCTGTGCTGGTTGAGGGTGAATTGGAGTACGTGGTGGAGAAAATCTTGGACTCCCGTGTTTCCAGACGGAGACTTCAATATCTGGTGAAATGGAAGGGCTAGGGTCAAGAGGATAATTCTTGGGTTACAGCTTCTGATGTTCATGCTTCTGATTTGGTCCGTGCCTTTCATAGGGCTCATCCAGATCACCCTGGTGGTTCTTGTGAGGGTTCGGTGCCCCCTCCTTAAGGGGGGGGTACTGTTGTGATTCGGTTCGTGGGCTCCCCCGCTGGTCTCTTGTGGTACTGGTGTCCTGCAAGCTTTGCCTTCTCAGTTCACCTGTTCCTATCAGGATGTGGGAGTATCCTATTTAACCTTGCTCCTCAGTCATTCTAATGCTGGCCATCAATGTATCCAGAGTGATTCTGTTGCATGTTCCTGCTCCCAGTTTTCTGCTCAGCTAAGTTGGACACTTTAGTCCTTAAGTCTATTTTTGTATGTTTTGTCCAGTTTGCACTTATGTGAATCTCTGCAGCTGGAAGCTCTTGTTGGGCTGAAATTACCACTCCAGTGGCATGAGTTGTCACATGAGTTAAGGTAATTTCAGGATGGTGTTTTGAAGGGTTTTGCAGCTGACCGCGAAGTCCTCTGTTGTATCTTTCTGCTATTTAGTTAGCGGGCCTCTCTGTGCTAAATCTGCTTTCATACTACGTGTGTCTTTTCATCTGCTCTCACCGTTATTATATGTGGGGGGCTGCTATCTCCTGTGGGGACATTCTCTGGAGGCAAGCCAGGACTGTGTTTTCTTCTACCAGGGGTAGTTAGTTCTCCGGCTGGCGCGCGGCATCTAGAGACAACGCAGGAATGCCCCCTGGCTACTTCTAGTGTGGTGTGTAGGTTTAGCATCGCGGTCAGCTCTAGTTTCCATCACCCGAGAGCTTGTCCGTTTATTCTGTGCTTCTGATGTTTCCTTGCCATTGGAAACCATAACAGAGGAGATAGTGTGGTAGTGGGAAACGCTAAATGTGCGGTTGGAAAGGTATGAGGCAATCCAGGGCAGGGCAAGGTGTATGATGCCAAGGAAAGAAAGAATCTGTAGCAGTAGGCAGTGGTGAACTGTGTCGAAGGTAGAGGACAGGTCGAGAAGAAGTCATTAATAATTTTTTTCAGGGCAGTTTCGGTGGATTGGTGGGGTCGGAAGCCAGATTGGAGGTTGTCAAGGAGAGAGTTAGATGAGAGGTGAGAGGAAAGTTGTGCATGGACATGCTGCTCAAGGAGTTTTGAAGCAAGTTGGAGCAGTGATATGGGGCGATAGCTGGGCATAGCAGTTGGGTCAAGGTTAGTTTTTTTGAGGATGGGTGTGATGGTGGCATATTTGAAAACAGAGGGGAAGGTACCAGAAGATAGCGATAGGTTGAAGAGATGGGTTAGGGCTGGAATGAGCATGTTAGTGAGGTTAGGGAGCAGATGTGAAGGGATGGGGTCAAGTGCACAGATTGTGAGGTGTGATTTGGAAAAGAGGTGAGTAAGCTCTCCTTCAGTGATGTTGGAGAGGGAGGTTATTAGGGAAGGGCAGAGGTCTGGTATATGGAGTGGTTGGGGTGGTGGAACATTAAAGGTTTGCCTTGTTTGGTCGATCTTGTTTTTGAAGTAGGTGGCAAAGTCCTCGAAAGAGATGAGGGGAGTTGGAGGTGGCAGTGGTGGGCAGAGGAGATAGTTAAATGTACTGAACAGTTGTTATGGGTTGTAGGATAATGAAGATACAAGGTTTGTAAAATAGGTCTGTTTAGCAGAGGTGAGGGCTAATTTGAAGGCAAGTGTAGCTTGTTTCAAAGCAGTGAAGTCGTCTGGCAGGCGTGTTTTCTTCCAAAACCGCTCCGCAACCCTGGATGATTGTTGAAGTTTTTTGGTGAGATTGTTATGCCAGGGTTGCCTATTGATTTGTCACACTTTGCCATGCATGAGAGGGATGACTGAGTCTATGGCTGATGTGAGGGTGGTGTTATAGAAAGCGGTGGCGCTGTCCATGTTGTGGAGTGAAGATATGGAGGACAGGGGTAAAAGAGAGTCTGAGAGTCTGCGAATGTCTAGGTGTGCGAGGTTTCTGTGAGGATGTGTTAATGGCTGTACATGGAGGGCAGGTGAGGAGGACAAGGATGAGAAGGTGAGCAGATGGTGGTCAGATAGGGGGAAGGGAGAGGTTGTGAGATTAGATAAGGAACAGAGGTGGGTGAAGATGAGGTCTATTGTATGTCCGTCTGTGTGGGTGGCTGTGGAGGACCACTGAGTGAGTCCAAAGGATGAAGTAAGGGCCAGGAGCTTGGAGGCTGCTGGCTGGCAGGTGTCAGTTGGGATATTAAAGTCACCCATGATGATGGTGGAGATGTCAGCAGAGAAAGTGAAGAAGCCAGGTGGAGAATTGGTCGATGAAGGCAGTGGCTGAGCCCGGTGGTCGGTATATGACAGCCATTAGGAGATTAGAGAGAGAGTAGATAGGTTGAAGGAACATTTTTTTGAAAGAAGAAAACCCACTCCTCTGCCACGTCTGTCGTCAGAGCAAGGAGTGTGGGTAAATTGGAGGCCACCGTAACTCAGTGCAGCAGGGGAGTCCGTGTCAGGGGGCATCAGCCAGGTCTCAGTGAGGGCCAGGAAGGAAAGGTTGCTTGAAGTAAAGAGATCATGAATCATGTGGAACTTGTTGCAGACGGAGCAGGCATTCCAAAGTGCTCCAGAGAGAGGAAGCAGGGGGGTGGGTGTCAGTGGCGCACATTTTAGGTGTGAGGGATTGTGGTAGTTTCTCTTAGTGTGAGAAGGATAGGGGTGAGGATTAGTGGGATGTATGAGGCGGGGGGGGGGGCAGGATTGGGGGATATGTCGCCAGCAGTGAGAATGAGCAGAGAAAGGGAAAGCAGGTGAGTGAAGGAGAGTGATCGACTTATATTATATTTTGGTAGGAGAGGTCTGAGATTAAAGAGCAGGTCTGCAGATGAAGCAAGGTGGGGGTAAAAGAGAGAGGGAGATAGTTATGTGGTTTGAGGGTGCAAGGGTTTGGGGTTAGCGAAGGAGAGTGAGGATTAGTGGAGCAAAAACGGTGGGGGAAAATGTGAGCATGGTTAAAGAGCAGGGGAGGAAAAGAAAGGCAAGTAAAATTAGAAGACAGTGATTAGTCTTACCGTATGGCCGATTTCTTGACTATTTCTGGTATATTTCTGATGATACACTTAAAAGATGTCACTTTAAATTATATCACATCTGACCCAGGTCATATCTCATGGAGGTCTAGATTTGGAATGATACTCAAAATCAAAGTGGAAAATCAAATTACAGGCTGATCCAACTTCATTGGAAATGCCTCAAGATAAGGAAATGATGTTCAGATGTGTGTGTGGCCTCCATGTGCCTGTATGACCTCCCTACAATGCCTGGGCATGCTCCTGATGAAGCGACGGATGGTTTCCTGAGGGAACTCCTCCCAGACTAAAGCATCCGCCAACTCCTGGACAGTCTGTGGTGCAGTGGCAGTGCTCCTCCTGTTCCTCCTTGCACAAAGGCTGAGGTAGCGGTCCTGCTGCTGGTTTGTTGCCCTCCTACGACCCCCTCCACTGTTATGATCCTTAGTGGTTGAGGATCACAAATTACTCCAGCTAAGTAACAAACATAGGACAAGCTCTAGGGAGGTGGCAAACTGGACTGACCGCAAATCTGAACCTATCCAAACACACTAGAAGTAGCCGGTGAACGTGCCTAAAAATCCTAGACGTCTCGAGCCAGCCTGAGGAACTAACTACCCCTAGAGAGAAAGAAAGACCTCTCTTGCCTCCAGAGAAATAATCCCCAAAGATATAGAAGCCCCCAACAAATGATAACGGTGAGGTAAAAGGAAGGCACATACACAGGGGTGAAAGCAGATTCAGCAAATGAGGCCCACTAATACTAGATAGCAGAAAATAGAAAAGGGAATCTATGCGGTCAGTAAAAAACCCTTACAAAATATCCACTCTGAGATTTCAAGAACCCCCACACCAACTAACGGTGTGGGGGGAGAAACTCAGTCCCCTAGAGCAACCAGCAAGCGAGGAAATCACATTTTAGCGAGCTGGACTAAAAACATAATGAACGCTGATAATCAAAAAATGATCAAACAAAAACTTAGCTTGTCTTGGAGAGACTGGGAGCAAGGTAGACACAAGGAATCTGAAGAGCACTGAATACATTGATAGCAGGCAAGGAACTGAGTATCCAGGTGGGCTAAATAGGAAACCAACCAAGGATAACGAACCAGCTGATGCTGCAACCTGCAGAAAGACAACACTACACAGTACCGCTTGTGACCACTAGAGGGAGCCCAAAAATAGAGTTCACAACAGTACCCCCCCCTTGAGGAGGGGTCACCGAACCCTCATCAAGACCCCCAGGGCGATCAGGATGAGCCGCGTGGAAGGCACAAACCAAATCGGCCGCATGAACATCAGAGGCGACAACCCAGGAATTATCCTCCTGACCATAGCCCTTCCACTTAACCAAATACTGAAGCCTCCGTCTAGAGATACGAGAATCCAAAATCTTCTCCACCACGTACTCCAATTCGCCCTCAACCAGCACCGGAGCAGGAGGCTCAACAGAAGGAACCACAGGTACCACATACCTCCGCAACAAAGACCTATGGAACACATTATGAATGGCAAACGATGCTGGGAGATCCAAACGAAAAGACCCCGGGTTAAGGATTTCCAAGATCTTATAAGGACCGATGAAGCGAGGCTTGAACTTAGAAGAGGAGACCTTCATAGGAACATACCAAGAAGACAGCCACACCAAATCACCAACACGAAGTCGGGGACCCACACCGCGGCGGCGGTTGGCAAAGCGCTGAGCCTTCTCCTGTGACAACCTCAAATTGTTCACCACATGGTTCCAAATCTGCTGCAACCTATCCACCACAGAATCCACCCCAGGACAGTCAGAAGGCTCAACCTGACCCGAGGAAAAATGAGGATGGAAACCAGAATTGCAGAAAAAAAGGCGAAACCAAAGTAGCAGAACTAGCCCGATTATTAAGGGCAAACTCGGCCAAAGGCTAAAAAGTCACCCAATCATCCTGATCAGCAGAAACAAAACATCTCAAATAAGTTTCCAACGTCTGATTAGTTCGCTCGGTTTGGCCATTAGTCTGAGGATGGAAGGCCGACGAAAAAGACAAATCAATGCCCATCTTAGCACAAAAAGTCCGCCAAAACCTGGACACAAACTGGGATCCTCTATCAGATACAATATTTTCAGGAATGCCGTGCAAGCGAACCACATTCTGAAAAAATAGAGGAACCAAATCGGAGGAAGAAGGCAACTTAGGCAAGGGCACCAAATGGACCATCTTGGAAAAACGATCACACACCACCCAGATGACAGACATTTTCTGAGATACTGGAAGATCCGAAATAAAATCCATGGAAATGTGCGTCCAAGGCCTTTTCGGAACAGGCAAAGGCAAAAGCAAACCGCTGGCACGAGAACAGCAAGGCTTAGCCCGAGCACAAATCCCACAAGACTGCACAAAGGAACGCACATCCCGCGACAAGGAAGGCCACCAGAAGGACCTAGCCACCAAATCTCTGGTACCAAAAATCCCAGGATGACCCGCCAACACCGAAGAATGAACCTCGGAAATAACCGGTGCTTCAGCTCCCGAAAGGCCTCCACGGCCGCAGGAGACCAATTAGTCACATCAGAACCCTTCTTGGTCAAATCCGTCAAAGGTTTAACCACGCTAGAAAAATTAGCGATGAAATGACGGTAAAAATTAGCAAAACCCAAGAACTTCTGAAGACTCTTAACAGACGTGGGCTGAGTCCAGTCATGAATAGCCTGGACCTTGACTGGGTCCATCTCCACAGTAGAAGGAGAAAAAATAAAACCCAAAAAGGAGACCTTCTGTACTCCGAAGAGGCATTTTGAGCCCTTCACAAATAAAGCATTAGCACGCAGGACCTGAAACACCATCCTGACCTGCTTCATATGGGACTCCCAATCATCAGAAAAGACCAAAATGTCATCCAAATAAACAATCATAAATTTATCCAGATATTCTCGGAAGATGTCATGCATGAAGGACTGAAGCACAGAAGGAGCATTAGAGAGTCCAAAAGGCATCACTAAGTACTCAAAATGGCCTTTGGGCGTATTAAATGCTGTTTTCCATTCATCTCCCTGCTTAATGCGCACAAGGTTATACGCACCACGGAGATCTATCTTGGTGAACCAACTGGCACCCTTAATCCGAGCAAACAAATCAGACAATAGTGGCAAAGGATACTGAAATTTGACTGTAATTTTATTCAGAAGACGATAATCTATACAAGGTCTCAAAGAACCGTCCTTCTTGGCCACAAAAAAAAATCCTGCACCAAGAGGGGAAGAGGATGGGCGAATATGTCCCTTCTCCAAAGACTCCTTTATATAACTCCGCATCGCGGCATGCTCTGGTATAGACAAATTAAAAAGTCGTCCCTTAGGGAATTTACTACCAGGAATTAAATTTATAGCACAGTCACAATCCCTATGAGGGGGCAGGGCACTGGACCTGGGCTCATCAAATACATCCTGGTAGTCAGACAAAAACTCAGGGACCTCAGAAGGAGTGGAAGAAGCAATAGACACCAACGGAGTATCGCCATGAATTCCCTGAACCCCAACTCGACACAGACATAGCTTTCCAATCTAAAACTGGATTATGAGCTTGCAGCCATGGCAGACCCAAAACGACAACATCATGCAAATTATGCAGAACAAGAAAGCGAATCACCTCCTGATGTACGGGAGTCATGCACATGGTCATTTGCGTCCAATACTGAGGCTTATTCTCAGCCAATGGCGTAGCATCAATTCCCCTCAGAGGAATTCCAAAGGCTCCAGGACAAAACCACAGCGCCTGGCAAACGACAAATCCATCAGATTCAGGGCAGCACCCGAATCCACAAAAGCCATAACCGGGTAGGACGACAAAGAACAAATCAAAGTAACAGACAAAATAAATTTAGGCTGTATAGTACGAATGGTGACAGGTTTAGCGATTTTTTTTTTAAGCGTTTAGAGCATGCTGAGATAACATGAGTAGAATCACCACAGTAAAAGCACAACCCATTTTGACGTCTATGACTTTGTCGCTCAATTCTGGTCAGAGTTCGGTCACATTGCATAGACTCAGGTCTCTGTCCAGAAAATACCGCCAAAGGATGAGCAGATTTGCGCTCCCGCAAACGCTGATCAACCTGAATGGCTAAAGCCATAGAATCACTCAGACTTGTAGGGGTGGGAAACCCCACCATAACATTCTTAACGGCCTCAGAAAGACCTTCTCTGAAATTTGCAGCCAGGGCACACTCATTCCATTGAGTAAGCACCGACCATTTCCGAAATTTTTGACAATACACCTCTGCTTCATCCTGACCTTGAGAGATAGCCAGCAACGCTTTTTCTGCCTGATTCTCAAGATTAGGCTCCTCATAAAGCAGTCCAAGAGCCAGAAAAAATGCATCTACATTAAGCAATGCAGGATCTCCTGGCGCCAGAGAGAAAGCCCAATCTTGAGGGTCGCCACGCAACAAGGAGATAACAATTTTAACTTGCTGAGCGGAATCACCAGAGGAACGAGGTCTCAGAGATAGAAATAACTTACAATTATTCTTAAAATTTAGAAACCTAGATCTATCTCCAGAAAACAACTCAGGAATGGGTATCTTTGGTTCTGACATAGGGCTATGAATAACAAAATCCTGAATACTTTGCACCCATGCAGTAAGATGATCCACACTAGAAGTCAGAGTCTGAACATTCATGTCTGCAGCTGAGCTCAAAACCACCCAGAGTTCAAGGGGATGAAAGAAGCTAAACAGACTGCAGCAAAGGAAAAGCGGGAGGAAAAAAAAAAATGTACTCAGGTCTTCTTTTTATCCCACTTCTGCGATGCATTAAACACTTTTTGGCCTGCTATACTGTTATAATCCTTAGTGGTTGAGGATCACAAATTACTCCAGCTAAGTAACAAACATAGGACAAGCTCTAGGGAGGTGGCAAACTGGACTGACCGCAAATCTGAACCTATCCAAACACACTAGAAGTAGCCGGTGAACGTGCCTAAAAATCCTAGACGTCTCGAGCCAGCCTGAGGAACTAACTACCCCTAGAGAGAAAGAAAGACCTCTCTTGCCTCCAGAGAAATAATCCCCAAAGATATAGAAGCCCCCAACAAATAATAACGGTGAGGTAAAAGGAAGGCACATACACAGGGGTGAAAGCAGATTCAGCAAATGAGGCCCGCTAATACTAGATAGCAGAAAATAGAAAAGGGAATCTATGCGGTCAGTAAAAAACCCTTACAAAATATCCACTCTGAGATTTCAAGAACCCCCACACCAACTAACGGTGTGGGGGGGAGAAACTCAGTCCCCTAGAGCAACCAGCAAGCGAGGAAATCACATTTTAGCGAGCTGGACTAAAAACATAATGAACGCTGATAATCAAAAAATGATCAAACAAAAACTTAGCTTGTCTTGGAGAGACTGGGAGCAAGGTAGGCACAAGGAATCTGAAGAGCACTGAATACATTGATAGCAGGCAAGGAACTGAGTATCCAGGTGGGCTAAATAGGAAACCAACCAAGGATAACGAACCAGCTGATGCTGCAACCTGCAGAAAGACAACACTACACAGTACCGCTTGTGACCACTAGAGGGAGCCCAAAAATAGAATTCACAACACTCCACATCTTCTAGTGTACTGGCAAGTCTGCAGTCACTCTATTCTCTGGTGTTGGCGTCGATAGCGTGTGGTCATGTGACTACAAGTATGCAATCCTCATACTTCCACATGTATGCAAACCACAAACTTGTGGTCATGCACCCGCCTCTCCCGGGCACTGGCACCGGAGAATCGTCACACCGCACAGTGCATGTGATGATATACAAATCTGCAGTCACATAGAAGGCCGAACAACCCCTTTAAAATAAGGACTATTATATACATACAGTGCCTAAAAATAGTATTCAACCCCCTGCAGAATTAGCAGGTTTAATAAGATGCAAATAAGTTAGAGCCTTCAAACTTCAAACAAGAGCAGGATTTATTAACAGATGCATAAATCTTACAAACCAAAAAGTTTTGTTGCTCAGTTAAATTTTTATATATTTTAAACATAAAAGTGTGGGTCAATTATTATTCAACCCCTAGGTTTAATATTTTGTGGAATAACCTTTGTTTGCAATAACAGCTAATAATCGTCTTTTATAAGACCTGATCAGGCCGGCACAGGTCTCTGGAGTTATCTTGGCCCACTCCTCCATGCAGATCTTCTCCAAGTTATCTAGGTTCTTTGTGTGTCTCATGTGGACTTTAATCTTGAGCTCCTTCCACAAGTTTTCAATTGTGTTAAGGTCAGGAGACTGACTAGGCCACTGCAACACCTTGATTTTTTGCCTCTTGAACCAAGCCTTGGTTTTCTTGGCTGTGTGCTTTGGGTTGTTGTCTCGTTGGAAGATGAAATGACGACCCATCTTAAGATCCTTGATGGAGGAGCGGAGGTTCTTGGCCAAAATCTCCAGGTAGACCGTGCTATCCATCTTCCCATGGATGCGGACCAGATGGCCAGGCCCCTTGGCTGAGAAACAGCCCCACAGCATGATGCTGCCACCACCATGCTTGACTGTAGGGATGGTATTCTTGGGGTCATATGCAGTGCCATCCAGTCTCCAAACGTTACGTGTGTGGTTGGCACCAAAGATCTCGATCTTGGTCTCATCAGACCAGAGAACCTTGAACCAGTCAGTCTCAGAGTCCTCCAAGTGATCATGAGCAAACTGTAGACGAGCCTTGACATGACGCTTTGAAAGTAAAGGTACCTTACGGGCTCGTCTGGAACGGAGACCATTGCGGTGGAGTACGTTACTTATGGTATTGACTGAAACCAATGTCCCCACTGCCATGAGATCTTCCCGGAGCTCCTTCCTTGTTGTCCTTGGGTTAGCCTTGACTCTTCGGACAAGCCTGGCCTCGGCACGGGAGGAAACTTTCAAAGGCTGTTCAGGCCGTGGAAGGCTAACAGTAGTTCCATAAGCCTTCCACTTCCGGATGATGCTCCCAACAGTGGAGACAGGTAGGCCCAACTCCTTGGAAAGGGTTTTGTACCCCTTGCCAGCCTTGTGACCCTCCACGATCTTGTCTCTGATGGCCTTGGAATGCTCCTTTGTCTTTCCCATGTTGACCATGTTTGAGTGCTGTTCACAAGTTTGGGGAGGGTCTTAAATACTCAGAAAAGGCTGGAAAAAGAGATAATTAATCCAAACATGTGAAGCTCATTGTTCTTTGTGCCTGAACTACTTCTTAATACTTTAGGGGAACCAAACAGAATTCTGGTGGGTTGAGGGGTTGAATAATAAATGACCCTCTGAAAAGACTTTTCACAATTTAAAAAAAAAATAAACAAAGAAATAACATTCTTTTTTGCTGCAGTGCATTTCACACTTCCAGGCTGATCTACAGTCCAAATGTCACAATGCCAAGTTAATTCCAAATGTGTAAACCTGCTAAATCTGCAGGGGGTTGAATACTACTTGTAGGCACTGTAAATACCCTCCCTCCTCAACATTAACATTGAAACACCAAGAAACAAAAGTCATGCACAAAAGGAAATCACATGATGGAGACATGTAAATAATCTGCAAATTATATAACAATGGAAACAAAACTTTTCAATTTAGTCAGTTTGGAGAATGAGGGCCACGCGCAAAAATCCCCGCGCTTGCAGCACTTTGGCATGAAAATAATCAAGACCCGCTGCTGACAGCTCCTTTGTAATCACCTTGATTGGAGTACAGTCTGGCGACGTTTGGGACATGCAGGCTGATCACTGTAGTGTAGGATAAAGCATATTGGTCACAATATAAAATGCATTCACTATCAAAGGGATCTCTTAGACCAGATGATGCTGATATACTTAGTTTGAAAACCCATATCAGAATGGCTGTGTAATCTTCGAATACAAAAAAAAAATAAGTATGTCGTGTTAGGCTCAGCTGTGAAGGTGGATCCTCTAAGTCTTACGTCTGGGTAAGCACACGGACTCCGGGTGTTGTTGCAGTGACCAGGAAGGCTGGTGGGCAGCAAGGACTTGGCATATGTGGGAATCTCAGGAGCAGCAGGACGGATGGAGTGTAACCCAGCAGGGAAGGAAGCAAGGTGAAAACACAAACACAAATGCACAGATGGTGGAGCACACCAAACATAGGGCTAGAGCCTCAATCCCAAGACTCAGATGTGTGTCTAAATGGACCTTAAACAGGTCTAAGGAGATGATGTCACTGCAATCTGCAAAAACTATTGTGGAGCACAGCATAGGGCAGTGGACCCAGTGGAAGGAAACGGAGCACGGGATACCTTGAACATTTTGGCGAGCAAAATGTTCGAAAAGGATCATACAGACATTCTGACATGGATTTTAAAGTGGGCACATCAGCCTTTTCAGATCTAAAGGATCTATTTGATACTGAATGCAGATTTCATTGTGACAGATCCACTTGATTTTTACTAACATGGGAATTGAAAATGGTCGGTCACCTATCGAACAAGCAAGGCAGACTTCATCCATATGTACATTAGATCTGCAGCAGCTTTATTAGCTGCATTTTCATCGTTGACCTCTCCTTAAGGTCACACTGCCCTAAATCAATTATGCATTTTTCTCTTTTGAAGTGTCAAATGTTCCATTGGTGTTCATGCATGTCTAATTCCTGTAGCAAGTGATCAATTATATCCTGTTACCTGTCAAGCTAGAAAAAATCCAATAATTATGCAATGGAGCAATTCAATGGTCAACTACATACCAAGGCAATACGCAGTGGTACAAACTATGGAACTATTCATCATAGTCCCACCACAGACTCCTCACTCACACTCATTATCACAGTGTATTGTCTTAACATGCTTTAATATCCCCAGAAGTCATTATTCACAGGTTTGGTGGAGGCAAACCCTGCAATTTGTCATTTAAATGGAATGTAACAAGGGTATTGTCTTGGGTTTTAGCACCATATGGCATCTGAGCTGTCATTCATTGAGTCAATAGTGCCGAATAAATGAGTGGATTTATTTAAGCCTTGTCATATAGGCTACTTAACATGTGCTGCTTGATTAAGGTAGCGAAAATGTCATTTGTCAATGCTTTGTACCAGATTTTAGGGTATAACAAGACCTTCTTAAAACAGGTCTCAAGTCTTGCACTGAAGAAAGGCAAAAAGGCTGAAACAAATGTACATGCAAGAAAGGCTACGTTCACATTAGCGTTAAGCTAATTTGCGTCGGGTTTGCGTCGGCGACGCAGCGGCGACGCATGCGTCATGCGCCCCTATACTTAACATGGGGGACGCATGCGTTTTTTTGTGTTGCGTTGTGCGACACTTGCGTCTTTTTTGCCGCAAGCGTCGGACCAAGAAAACGCAGCAAGTTGCATTTTTCTTGCGTCCGATTTTCGGCAAAAACCGACGCATGCGTCGCAAAACGCAGCGTTTTTGCGTGCGTTTTGCCGCGTTTTTGCGTGCGTTGTGCGTTGCGTCGCCGACGCAGCGGCGCACAACGCTAGTGTGAACTTAGCCTTATCGATATCTGTGTCTGTGCTGTACCCAAGAAGGGGTGCATAGTGGACCAAAAGGGCATAAAAGATCAATTTGAATATCTCCAATGTACATGTTTTAGCCCATAAACTAGATCATGTACAGTGGGGGAAATAAGTATTTGATACACTGCCTGTTTTGGAAGTTTTCCCACCTATAAAGAATGGAGAGGTCTGTATTTATTATTGTAAGTACACTTCAACTGTGACAGACAGAATCTTTACAAAAAAATCCAGAAAATCACATTGCAAGATTTTTACATAATTAATTTGCATTGTATTGCTTGAAATAAGTATTTGATACAATAGAAATACAGAACTTAATATTTGGTACAGAAACCATTGTTTGCAATTACACAGGTAAGACGTTTCTTGTAGTTCTTGACCAAGTTTGCACACACTACAGCTGGGATTTTGGCCCCTTCCTCCATTCAGATCTTCTCCAGATCTTTCAGGTTTCAGCAATGCAGTCAAACGTGACAGCGCTGGTGCTTGTTGTGGGACAAAAGCGTTATTGATCAGTGGACAGGTGAATATAACTTTGACTTTTTACTTTTATTTTTATATTAATAAATGGGTAAAAGAGTGTTTTTTTTCAAATAAAGGACTTTTCTCTGAGTGTGTTTTTTTTTACTAAAACTTAAGAGGTTAGTAATAGGGATGTCTTATAGATGCCTCTCCATTACTAATCCCCGGGCTTGATGTTAGCAGACATAAAACAGCTGACATCAACCCTAAAATCATTACCCCACTTGCCAACGCATCAGGGCAAGCGGGAAGAACCAAGGCTAGGTGACAGAATAGGCACATCTAATGGTTGTGTGCCATTTCTGGGGAGGTGGAGGGCTGATGTTATTGGTCTGGGAGGGGGCCAATAACAATGGCCCCTTTCCAGCCTATAAATATCAACCCGCAGCTATCTGTTTAGCCTTTGCTGGTTATTAAATATAGGGAGACTCTACGCCATTTTTTGGTGGGGTCCCTCATTTTAGTAACTAGTAAAGGCTATGCAGACAGCTGTGAGCTGATATTAATAGCCTGGAAGCTTCATGGATATTTGCCCCTTCCCACAATAATAACACCAGCCATCAGCTGTCTGCTTTCCCCCAGCTGGTTAGAAAAATAAAGGGAGATCCCATGCCTTTTTTTCTTTTATTTATTTGTTAGTTAAATACATGCACAGTAAAATATACATGCAGTGCTCTAATTATCTCGCTGACATATTTATTACTATGGACAGGTGCCGGCTGGTGAATACTCTCATCAGCGTAAGCCTGCTCTCGGTGCTATCAGAGAGACCAGGCGTACGCTGAAGAGAGTAGCACTCATGAGCCGAAGCCTGACCAGTGGTAACCTTGTCACAGCTGCTGACTCACATTTTGTCATCTGTGTGACAGCGTGGGAACCGCTGTGCTGTGACCGGCGGTAATGTATAAGGTTACTGCCCATCAGAGTTGGTGTTTCCTGTAATGTCACACAGATGACAGTGTGGGGATTGCCAGATGTTTAGACCCCCCATTCATTTGAATGTTTTCCAGGTTCGGGTACCATTCTAGTAACTGAACCAAACTTTTTTCTAAAGTTCGTCCGAACCCAATGTATCCGAACAGGAACAGGTCCACCCATCCCTAATAAACATAAGGGTGAATGACCTCGGGGAGATCAAAGCATCCAACACCGCGGAGACACCATCATGTGCTTCTTTTCACCAGGCACTGCTCCTAATAGCCAGTTTCCTACTCCACACTGATGAGGGGCAAATACCCCGAAACAGCTGTCTGTGGATGGATACCATGTTTTGGCATAGGTGGTTTTCCTTTATTGGATGCTGCCCTTCCCGTGGTTTTTCCTTCCCGGTGAAAGACCTGGCTATTCATTGCTTGCGTTAAGAAACACGTGATGGTGTCTCCGCGGCTTTTCTACATGCACCCATCCCTAATAGTCATAGCATTATTTATGGTACAGTATTAAGGTCAAATGGGGCAGCAACACGCATAGAATTAGGGGTATCAGAAGTGTGGAGAGTTTGTATAGGGAGTCGAATTGTGGGGGGTGCAAAAGATGTCTGTAGGGCTGGAAGGAGTCTTAATAGCGGTCTGGGCCAGATGAAAAATAAATAAAAGAGTGCAAATACAATAAGACAAATCCTCCCCACCCCCACTACTCCTCTTAAACAATATACATTCTCATGCACGAGATACTTTAAGCAGAACCTCGAGAAGGTCATAAAATAGAAAACGGTTTTACAATGTTCTTCCAGTGAAGGCTTCATTAAAAAAAAGGAGGAGCGGAGAACATTTCTATGACTGTGTTAATGGCCTGTGCCGCTGAACCACTGAAGGATTCCTCTCAGAACTGTTCTGTCATTCTTCTGGTTGATTTCCATTTCATTGATAAAAGAGATAAAAGTAGAAGCATTAGGTTTGAGGTCAGCAAGAGACCCATATTTTCATCCTCCTAGCTTTTGTATGTAGCCACAATTGCTGATCGGGGGGGGGGGAGGCGATATCTTTTGAAGGAAAAAGAGAATAAAAAACACCATTAAATGTAAAATGCATAAAAAGTATCCAAGACATCACATACCATCATAGAAAAACATACAAGGTTATATAATACTAGATTGTGGCCCGATTCTAACGCATCGGGTATTCTAGAATATGCATGTCCCCGTAGTATATGGACAATGATGATTCCAGAATTCGCGGCAGACTGTGCCCGTCGCTGATTGGTCAAGGCAACCTTTATGACATCATCGTCGCCATGGCAACCATTATGACATCTACGTTGATACTGTGCCCGTCGCTGATTGGTCGAGGCCTGGCGGCCTTGACCAATCAGAGACGCGGGATTTCCATTATGACATCTACGTCGATACTGTGCCCATCGCTGATTGGTCGAGGCCCAGGCAGCCTCGACCAATCAGAGACGTGGGATTTCCTGGACAGACAGAAAAACCCTTAGACAATTATATAGATAGATAGGAACTCATGGAATAAAACACTAATTTAATCCCTTCCCCCCAGCCTGTATTAACCTTCATGACCTGGTCAATTTTTTCATTTCTGACCAATGTCATTTTATGAAGTAATAACTCTTGAACGCTTCAACATATCCCACTGACTCTGAGATTATTTTTTCGTAACATATTGTACTTCATATTAGTGATGAATTTAGATTGACATGGTTTACATTTATTTATGAAAATTTGAAATTTTTTTTGCAATTTTCAAACTTTACATTTGTATGCCCTTAAACCAGAGAGTTATGTCACAAAAAATAGATAATGATAACATTTCCCGCATGTCTACTTTACATCAGCACAGTTTTTGAAACATATTTTTTTTTCTTAGGAAGCTATAAGGGTTAAGGTTCATCAGCAATTTCTCATTTTTCACAAGACAATTTTTAAAACCAATTCTTTTAGGAACCAGATCACAATTAAAGCAATGTGGCAGGAAAAAAATGAAAAGTTTACTTTTTTTCCCACCAAAATATTGATTTAGCCCCAAATTTTGCATTTTCAAAGGGGTAACGGGAGAAAATGGACCATACAATTTGTTGGGCAGTTTCTCCTGAGCATGCCGATACCCCATATGTGGTGGAAAACTACTGTTTGGGCGCACGGCAGGGCTCGGAAGGGATGGAGCACCCTTTAACTTTTGGAGCACAAAATTGGCTGGAATAGATAGCATATGCTATGTAATGTTTGCAGAGCCCCTAATGTGCCTTAACCCCTTCCTGACATCTGACGTACTATCCCGTCGAGGTGGGGTGGGCCCGTATGACCACCGACGGGATAGTACGTCATACGCGATCGGACGCGCTCACGGGGGGAGCGCGGCCGATCGCGGCCGGGTGTCGGCTGCATATCGCAGCTGACATCCGGCACTATGTGCCAGGAGCGGTCACGGACCGCCCCCGGCACATTAACCCCCGGCACACCGCGATCAAACATGATCGCAGTGTACCGGCGGTATAGGGAAGCATCGCGCAGGGAGGGGGCTCCCTGCGGGCTTCCCTGAGACCCCCGGAGCAACGCGATGTGATCGCGTTGCTCCGAGGGTCTCCTACCTCCTTCCTCGCTGCAGGTCCCGGATCCAAGATGGCCGTGGCATCCGGGTCCTGCAGGGAGAAAGGTGGCTTACCGAGCGCCTGCTCAGAGCAGACGCTGGTAAGCCTGCACCGATGTAAGTGAGATCGGTGATCTGACAGAGTGCTATGCACACTATCAGATCATCGATCTGTAATGTCCCCCCCTGGGACAAAGTAAAAAAGTAAAAAAAAATTTTTCCACATGTGTAAAAAAAAAATAAAAAAAAATTCCTAAATAAATAATAATAATAAAAAAAATATTATTCCCATAAATACATTTCTTTATCTAAATAAAAAAAAAAAAACAATAAAAGTACACATATTTAGTATCGCCGCGTCCGTAACGACCCAACCTATAAAACTGCCCCACTAGTTAGCCCCTTCAGTAAACACCGTAAGAAAAAAAAAAAAAACGTGGCAAAAAACAACGCTTTATTACCATACCGCCGAACAAAAAGTGGAATAACACGCGATCAAAAAGACGGATATAAATAACCATAGTACCGCTGAAAACGTCATCTTGTCCCGCAAAAAACAAGCTGCCATACAGCATCATCAGCAAAAAAATAAAAAAGTTATAGTCCTGAGAATAAAGCGATACCAAAATAATTATTTTCTCTATAAAATAGTTTTTATCGTATAAAAGCGCCAAAACATAAAAAAATGATATAAATGAGCTATCGCTGTAATCGTACTGACCCGAAGAATAAAACTGCTTTATCAATTTTACCAAACGCAGAACGGTATAAACGCCTCTCCCAAAAGAAATTCATGAATAGCTGGTTTGTGGTCATTCTGCCTCACAAAAATCGGAATAAAAAGTGATCAAAAATGGTCACGTGTCCGAAAATGTTACCAATAAAAACGTCAACTCGTCCTGCAAAAAACAAGACCTCAAATGACTCTGTGGACCAAAATGTGGAAAAATTATAGGTCTCAAAATGTGGAGACGCAAAAACTTTTTTGCTATAAAAAGCGTCTTTTATTGTGTGACAGCTGCCAATCATAAAAATCCGATATAAAAAACGCTATAAAAGTAAATCAAACCCCCCTTCATCACCCCCTTAGTTAGGGAAAAATAATAAAATTAAAAAAATGTATTTATTTCCATTTTCCCATTAGGGCTAGGGTTAGGGTTAGGGCTAGGGTTAGGGTTGGAGGTAAAGTTAGGGTTAGGATTACATTTACAGTTGGGATTAGGGTTGGGATTAGAATTATGGGTGTGTCAGGGTTAGGGGTGTGGTTAGGGTTACCGTTGGGATTAGGGTTAGGGGTGTGTTTGGGTTAGGGTTTCAGGTAGAATTGGGGAGTTTCCACTGTTCAGGCACTTCAGGGGCTCTCCAAACGCGACATGGCGTCCAATCTCAATTCCAGCCAATTCTGCGTTGAAAAAGTAAAACAGTGCTCCTTCCCTTCCGAACTCTCCCGTGCGTCCAAAAAGGGGTTTACCCCAACATATGGGGTATCAGCGCACTCGGGACAAATTGAACAACAACTTCTGGGGTCCAAGTTCTCTTGTTATCCTTGGGAAAATAAAAATTTGGGGGGCTAAAAATCATTTTTGTGGGGAAAAAAATATGTTTTATTTTCACGGCTCTGCGTTGTAAACTCTAGTGAAACACTTGGGGGTTCAAAGTTCTCACAACACATCTAGATAAGTTCCTTGGGAGGTCTAGTTTCCAATATGGGGTCACTTGTGTGGGGTTTGTACTGTTTGGGTACATCAGGGGTTCTGCAAATGCAACGTGATGCCTGCAGACCAATCCATTTAAGTCTGCATTCCAAATGGCGCTCCTTCCCTTCCGAGCTCTGTCATGCGCCCAAACAGTGGTTCCCCCCCACATAGGGGGTATCAGCGTACTCAGGACAAATTGGACAACAACTTTTGGGGTCTATTTTATCCTGTTACCCTTGTGAAAATACAAAACTGGGGGCTAAAAAATCATTTTTGTGAAAAAAAAAAGAATTTTTATTTTCACGGCTTTGCGTTATAAACTGTAGTGAAACACTTGGGGGTTCAAAGTTCTCACAACACATCTAGATAAGTTCCTTGGGAAGTCTAGTTTCCAATATGGGGTCACTTGTGTGGGGTTTGTACTGTTTGGGTACATCAGGGGCTCTGCAAATGCAACGTGACGCCTGCAGACCAATCCATTTAAGTCTGCATTCCAAATGGCGCTCCTTCCCTTCCGAGCTCTGTCATGCGCCCAAACAGTGGTTCCCCCCACATAGGGGGTATCAGCGTACTCAGGACAAATTGGACCACAACTTTTGGGGTCTATTTTATCCTGTTACCCTTGTGAAAATACAAAACTGGGGGCTAAAAAATCATTTTTGTGAAAAAAAAAGAATTTTTATTTTCACGGCTTTGCGTTATAAACTGTAGTGAAACACTTGGGGGTTCAACGTTCTCACAACACATCTAGATAAGTTCCTTGGGAGGTCTAGTTTCCAATATGGGGTCACTTGTGGGGGGTTTGTACTGTTTGGGTACATCAGGGGCTCTGCAAATGCAACGTGACGCCTGCAGACCAATCCATTTAAGTCTGCATTCCAAATGGTGCTCCTTCCCTTCCGAGCTCTGTCATGCGCCCAAACAGTGGTTTCCCCCCATATATGGGGTATCAGCGTACTCAGGACAAATTGGACAACAACTTTTGGGGTCCAGTTTATTCTGTTACCCTTGTAAAAATACAAAAGCTGGGGGCTAAAAAATCATTTTTGTGAAAAAAAAAAAGACTTTTTATTTTCACGGCTCTGCGTTATAATCTGTAGTGAAACACTTGGGGGTTCAAAGCTCTCAAAACACATCTAGATAAGTTCCTTAGGGGGTCTAATTTCCAAAATGGTGTCACTTGTGGGGGGTTTCAATGTTTAGGCACATCAGGGGCTCTCCAAACGCAACATGGCGTCCCATCTCAATTCCAGTCAATTTTGCATTGAAAAGTCAAATGGCGCTCCTTCCCTTCCAAGCTCTGCCATGCGCCCAAACAATGGTTTACACCCACATATGGGGTATCAGCGTACTCAGGACAAATTGCACAACATTTTTTGGGGTCCTATTTCTTCTCTTACCCTTGTGAAAATAAAAAATTGGTGGCGAAAAGATCATTTTTGTGAAAAAATATGATTTTTTATTTTTACGGCTCTGCATTATAAACTTCTGTGAAGCACTTGGTGGGTCAAAGTGCTCACCACACATCTAGATAAGTTCCTTAGGGGGTCTACTTTCCAAAATGGTGTCACTTGTAGGAGGTTTCAATGTTTAGGCACATCAGGGGCTCTCCAAACGCAACATGGCATCCCATCTCAATTCCAGTCAATTTTGCATTGAAAAGTCAAATGGCGCTCCTTCCCTTCCAAGCTCTGCCATGCGCCCAAACAGTGGTTTACCCCCACATATGGGGTATCAGCGTACTCAGGACAAATTGCACAACATTTTTTGGGGTCCAATTTCTTCTCTTACCCTTGGGAAAATAAAAAATTGGGGGCGAAAAGATCATTTTTGTGAAAAAATATGATTTTTTATTTTTACGGCTCTGCATTATAAACTTCTGTGAAGCACTTGGTGGGTCAAAGTGCTCACCACACATCTAGATAAGTTTCTTAGGGGTCTACTTTCCAAAATGGTGTCACTTGTAGGGGGTTTCAATGTTTAGGCACATCAGGGGCTCTCCAAACGCAACATGGCGTCCCATCTCAATTCCAGTCAATTTTGCATTGAAAAGTCAAATGGCGCTCCTTTCCTTCTGAGCTCTGCCATGCGCCCAAACAGTGGTTTACCCCCACATATTGGGTATCAGTGTACTCAGGACAAATTGTACAACAACTTTTGGGGTCCATTTTCTCCTGTTACCCTTGGTAAAATAAAACAAATTGGAGCTTAAATAAATTTTGTGTGAAAAAAAATTCAATGTTAATTTTTATTTAAACATTCCAAAAATTCCTGTGAAACACCTGAAGGGTTAATAAACTTCTTGAATGTGGTTTTGAGCACCTTGAGGGGTGCAGTTTTTAGAATGGTGTCACACTTGGGTATTTTCTATCATATAGACCCCTCAAAATGACTTCAAATGAGATGCGGTCCCTAAAAAAAAATGGTGTTGTAAAAATGAGAAATTTCTGGTCAAATTTTAACCCTTGCAACTCCTTAACAAAAAAAAATTTTGGTTCCAAAATTGTGCTGATGTAAAGTAGACATGTGGGAAATGTTACTTATTAAGTATTTTGCATGACATATGTCTGTGATTTAAGGGCATAAAAATTCAAAGTTGAAAAATGGCGAAATTTTCAAAATTTTCGCCAAATTTCCATTTTTTTCACAAATAAACGCAAGTTATATCGAATAAATTTTACCATTATCATGAAGTACAATATGTCACGAGAAAACAATGTCAGAATCGCCAAGATCCGTTGAACCGTTCCAGAGTTATAACCTCATAAAGGGACAGTGGTCAGAATTGTAAAAATTGGCCCGGTCATTAACGTGCAAACCACCCTTGGGGGTGAAGGGGTTAACAGTGGAAACCCCCCACAAGTGACCCCATTATGGAAACTACACCCTCAAATAACTTATCTAGAGTTGTGCTGAGCACCTTGATCCTGCAGGTGCTTCAAAGAATTTTATGATATTAAACCGTAAAAATGAAAAATAAAATTTTACATTAAAAATTAAATTTAGCCTCAAATTATTCATTTTCATAAGGGTAACAGTAGAAAATGGACCATACAATTTGTTGTGCAATTTCTCCTGAGTACAACAATTCCCTTTACGTGGTGGAAATTTACTGTTTGGGTTCACGGCAGGGCTCGGAAGGGAAGGAGCTCCAAATTAATTCTGGAGCTCAATTGTGGCTGGAATACATTGCAGATACCATGTCAGATTTGAAGAGCCCCTGACATGCCCAAACACCAGAAACCCAAACAAGTGACCGCATTTTGGAAACTACACCTCTTGAGGAACTGCCCTATTGGGGAGACTCGGGAGGGACAGTGCACTATTTAACTCTTAAAGAACAAATTATGGTAGAATACTTTGCGGACTCTATATACAGAGCACCTAAGTGCCAGAAGAGCTGAATCACCACTCAAGTAACCCCATTTTGGAAATTACACCCTTCTGAGAATTTATCTACAGGTGTTGTGACGATTATGACGTGTGTATTTCAGAAACAAGCCCAGTACGTTATAGTGCACAGTACATTGCAGTGCCGAGTACATTTGTATGCCTCTACATTGTAGCGCCCAGTACATTGTAGCGTCCAGTACGTTATAGTGCCTAGTACATTGTAGTGCCCAGTACATTTTTATGCCCCTACATTGTAGCGCGCAGTACATTGTAGTGTACAGTACGTTATAGTGCCCAGTACATTGTAGTGCCCAGTACATTGAAGTTCCTGTGCATTGTGCCCAGCTCTTGTTTCTTGAGACATGCATCCTGTAAATTGAGTTCTCATCGCTACAGAGATGCCAAACATATGGACTCTATATGTGGTTTAGACATACTCACACTATGGGGCTCAGAAGGGAGGAGGCATTTGGATTTGGGAGCACAGAATTAACTGAATTTCTTTTGGGGCAAGGAGGCATAGCACTTTTCCAGAGCCTTTGTGTTACTAGTAGCATGGAAACCCCCTATATTTCTATTGACAAATCACAGACCTTGGTGGAGACTTGTTTTTTTTTGTGGATTGAGTTGAGTAGTGTTGAAGCTTTTATTGGGAACATTTTACATAGCATTTTGGATCACATTTATCTTGTGCTTTACACTGAGCACTTACATCGGGGTTTCCATCTAAATCTCAGAGTGACATGATTCAGATTAAACCCTCAAGGGATCCATTCACTATAATGAGACAGCAGAGTTTTTCTGGACTCCATCTGGACTCCTTTTTAGCGGTGTAGTTCTTTTCAGAGGTGCACAAAACTGTGGCTGACTGCACTTTTATGTACACCTACAAAGATGGACACCACTGGATCACAGGTCAGACAGCATCCATAGTGTCTCCATCTGCCTCATTATACGGAATCTTCCATCGAGGGTTCCATTTGAATCATGTAGTTCAAAGTTTTACACATAGGCTCAAGAAAGATAGACCTCTTAATGTATAGTTCTATCTTAGGAAGTCGCTTTGCTGTTGTGACTGTGTAAAGAGCTGCAGAGTGGTAGTTGAGACTGAGCTGCTGTCCGATTGTGCTTTGGCACTTTACAAACAAGTGGTGCCCCAGTCCCAGGGTGCTGTAGGTTACCAGAGCGCCAACTTGATGGCAACTGAATCGTGACTACCACTCTTAAGCACTTTACATTTGGTGTAGTAGGCAGGATCGATCCATGCATTCAGAAAATTTTACAGATGTGGAGAATGATCCAGCAAAAACAAAGATGGCACTGAACATCGACGACATGATGGCAGTGATTGGCGCAAAATGCCTAGATGGACCCGCCCAAAGAAACTGTGTGAAAGTCCATCCAGCCCAGGGAGAGGTTTGTCCAGAGAAACCGAGCCATGGTGAGCAGTGCTGGCCCCAAATGAGCGCCACCAAAAAAAAGAAACAACGTCTATTGCCGCGAGTCAATGGGGAAATGGTGGAGTCTGCCAGAAAATGGCATGTGAAGTAATCCAATAATAAGAAGAAAACAGCCGCACAACTCAAATCTTCCATGGAGTAAAAAAACCTTTGTCCTTTATTTAATTTGCACAAAGTGGACAAGGTTATAAGGGAGGGACGTTAGCAGAACATACAGAAAATGAGGACTACGGCCATTTCGCATCTTGCATGCTTCAACGAGCCAGAAGAAGCCCCATCCTGGAAAGGGTGGATCCATGTTGGGCATTGGAAACCATAAAGGAAGATGCCATTCGTGAGCAACGAGGTGGCAAAGTTACAGCGAGGTGATACGATGGCAGAGACGCACAAGACTCCTAAGGAGGCGACCTGAGGAATACGGGAACCAGACCAAGATGGTGCGGCAGCAGAGAGGACAGGAGCTTGCGGCCCAGAACCAGCTGAATTCCTGGAGCCAACAAGGCCCAAATCCAGACCGTCGCCTTCACCGCTGGGGTTCCTACAAACTGCAGATGCAATTCCCAGGATCCAGCAACTAATGCGTGATCTGTGGGGCCTGGCTTGGTCTGAAGAGAGGCGGAAACAAGCGAGGGTGAAGACTGGAGACATGATAGTGTGGTTCACAGAGTTGGCATCTCAGGGAGAAAGTGTGGATGCCTCAACTAAGCAGAAGGACCTGGTGGGAGGTGAAAATGCAACCCAAGAGGTCCAGTTTTGCCCTTTGCACAGGAAAAGAACCAGAAAGGGTACTGTTCTATGTTCAAGAGGGCAGGAGAGAATTAACCGGATGTTGGCTAAGACGAACTAAGGTTTATGGTTTTTCTCCCCCTCCCAGGTTGTTTTTATGCATGGTTGCATACCCCCACTGGTTTGCGGGACTGTGGACTCTTAAGGGGCTTTTTCTGTCCCTTTGGACTGTGCAACTTAAAGGGATTATTGCTCACCAAAGGGTGAGAGAAGGAATGGAAGCAGATAACCTGAGGATCAATCCAGGTTAGGACTTTTAATTCTACCCTTGTCTTAAAAGATGGATGAAGGACTGTATGGATTATGCTCCAGAACCACTGAAACTATTGCTGCACTGGCGAACAGGCCTGTGAGTGCAAGGGTCTTCAAGATGGTGAAACCAAGGTTACAAGGTTATGCAGGCCCATGAAGGAACTGGACTATGCCTGAGGATTGTCAGGCAACTGTTAATGTGTAGGCCTAAAGCTATTGTTTTCTGGAACATGTACTCAAATGGATATTGGTCCTGAGGTTCTGACTGAGAGGAACGCTTGCTTAAAGTTTTGTGCAGGAGAAGGACATGGTATGTGCCCAAGAACTACATAATGTGAATATAGAATTAGGGTAAGCTTAAGACAGCATATAATATAGCATAAGGATAATAGGTTAGCATGTTAGATAGGAAATAGTTAAGGTTAGGATTAGCCAGCGGGAGCACACTAGTGGTGATAAGAATGGAGGCACTTACTGGTTAGAGGGAGTTCAATGTCAGCCAGTGAAGTGTGGAGCAGACTTCAGGTTCAGGTGGGGTGGGCTGCTAGGGGCCAAATGTTCAGGGTAGTGGGCGGCTAAATGGAGATCCCTAATGGACATCCCAACAATGTCTGGAGCCTAGGGCTCGGACCAGGTACGATGGAGCAGGTCTGGTCTTCCAACATTACAAGGTTGGTGGATATGGAGTTACATGGGTGGGGGGCAAGTGGCTGTCCCTGGGGGCACTGCCAAAGTGGACAATGAATCACTGAGGCAGCAAGCTTGGTAGTCCAGAATGAATGTGTGGCAGAAAAGGAGTTGTACTACGGAGGAAGGAAGTCTGAATTGCTATGCACTATCCCATGTGTTTCGACCTTATTAACTTGTAACTTGGATTGTTTGGTAAAAGTTTGACTACTGCAAGGAACCTGGTGTCTCATTCATTGTATATGGCAGCTCCTGAAGATGAATGCCAGGAGACAGCGGGGCCTGCGGCCTGGGACTGGGAAACCCCTTGCCTGTAAAGTTCCAGAGCACAACCAGACAGCAGCTTGGTCGCGACTACTGCTCACAAGCACTTTACAACTATATAGTTTACTACTGTCCCAGATTAACCACAATACCTGAGCCAAAATGGTGTGGGGTTCATGGACATCCTGTCCAAAATTAAGTAGTATGGGGCAGTTCAGAGATGTTCACGGAAGGGATGAGGGTAGGTTTGGGGCCAAGCCTAAACTTCCCTAAAATGTCAAAGAAGAGATCCACCCAAGTGCCTATTACATTGGCTGCACACTGCTGAAAGAGGGGATTTGGGCACCTCCATTCTGGACAAGGACATGGCTTCCTTCAGTGGGATCCACTTCTCCCATGGATATGCCATCTCACTGTATATTGTCTTTAAATTTTTAACAATGTATCAAAATTATAAATTTGCCAACATCTTCCCTCCCCCCCAAAAAAAAAAAAAAAAATTACACCCCTTAGAACCCAATGATGTATTCCTCTTTTTTCCCTTTTTCTCTTTTGATATTATTTTGGAGTAATTAGATTGTTCATGGCTTGATTTGACATGTTCTCAGGAGGCATGGTGGTAGTATTCTCCTTTTAGGGCAAAAAAAATGTCAGTTTAGAAGATCAATTGCTCATATTTCCGGAGCTGGCAATTGAGCTGTAATGAAAGAAAAAAGAACCTGCAGCCGAGCCCCTATCAGATATTTATTTTCTCCATTACAGAAAGCGACATAAGTCATTTCCTCAGTTCCTGTGTCCTATGTAAAGGAGACATTGAGAGTGTAATTGTGTGTGCAAGTCATCCTCTGGGGAATAGTCTTACATGGGGGTCACGGCATGACAAGCGATATATTAAGATGAATGCATCTCCTGTTCCCGGCAGTTGACATTAGACAATCTGTTACCCTGTCCACGTGTCAATGTGTAATAGGTGCATTGTCTCCTTTTGGATATGTAATAATACATTTTTTTATTGCCCGCTCTGTTACCAATTAGTAATATGTGTGTAATGAGTGCATAATATTACTTACCTATCACTGTTTTCTGCCGTTTCCAGCGTAGCTCCTTTCCCCTACTGCACCACATTTCTGCAGTTGTGACCAGCCGGCTTACATATATGCATTACAAGGCTTTGCTCTGTCCTCAGGAGTGGAAAGCGAAGCGTGCTTGTGCAGGTCTCTACTTGGCGCCTACTCTCTACCCACAATTGATGGATGAAGATGACGTCTCCTACAGTACATCATCCACCCGGCGCTGCAAGTCTTGAGTCTGTGCAGTTGAAGCACAGACCTGTGCAAGCAGAGTTTTTTGACCCTCACTATAAATGGGAAGGTCTAGGGTCTCAATTTGTAGCAAAAACCAAAGAAATACAATCCCATCATGTTATGCACTAAATGACTCTTTGATAAATCTAGAGCATCTTTTGATGTTTTACACCATCTTTTGCTTGGCTTACCTTGCGTGAAGCAAATCGCAAATTGATAGAATGATTAGAGTTTGCCAGGTCTTCTGAATTTCCAAAAACTCAACAGAGATATAAGGGGTAACGCTTCTCCTTGTGGAGAGTGACAAGCCAGGTCTGGCATGTCAGACAGAGGAGTCTTATGTACACCATGCATGCTCCTCTGGGAAATTAAATATGCAAATTGTCTCATCAGAGAGGAAGAGGACTAGAACTCTAGTGCCACCTATTAGGTGCCACTAGAGTTCTAGTCAGGGCCGCATTTAGAGTTTCTGCTGCCTTAGGCACTTTTAGTGCTGCCTCCCCCTTTGGTGAGTATGACACGATCGGCAGTGACTTTGGCAAGAATCGCTGATGTGAAAGTCGCCTTTTGCAGCAGATCCGGCAGTTTTTCTGCATCTACCGCGTAATGGATCACATACGGCAACACTGCGTTCGGCCTCATTCATTCCCTATGGGATTTGCGGCACTTACCATGATCTGGCAAATGTGGTACCATACCTCCCAACTTTTGAAGAAGAGAAGGAGGTATAAAGTTTGCGGCGCACGTAGTGCGCTGCGGCAAATTTTAGGCCACGCCTCTGACCACACCCATTTCACAACTAGTCACACCCATATCCATGTCCCACCCACAAAAAATATGGCCACACAGTGCTCCATACTGTATAATGGCCACACATGATGCTCCATACTGTATAATGGCCACACATGATGCTCCATACTGTATAATGGCCACACACAGTTCGCCATACTGTATAATGGCCACACAGTGCTCCATACTGTATAATGGCCACACATATGCTCCATACTGTATAATGGCCACACATGATGCTCCATAGTGTATAATGCCCACACATGATGGTCCATACTGCATAATGGCCACACAGTGCTCCATACTGTATAATGGCCACACAGTGCTCCATACTGTATAATGGCCACACATAGTGCTCCATCATCATGTGTATAATTGCCATTGGCCACACATAATGCTCCATACTGTATAACGGCCACACATGATGCTCCATACTGTATAATGTCCATTGGCCACACATGATGCTCCATACTGTATAACGGCCACACATGATGCTCAATACTGTATAACGGCCACACACAGTTCTCCATACTGTATAATGATCCCACATGATGCTCAATACTGCATAATGACCCCCCCTCCTGTATGCATGGCTCATCTCCCTCCCATCCCATATGCATGGCTCATATCCCCCCCTCCTGTATGCTTGGCTCATATTCCCCCTCTGTATGCATGGCTCATATTCCCCCTCCTGTATGCATGGCTCATATTCCCCCCCTGTATGCATGGCTCATATTCCCCCCCTGCATGCATGGCTCATATTCCCCCCCTGAATGCATGGCTCATATTCCCCCCTGAATGCATGGCTCATATTCCCCCCCTGTATGCATGGCTCATATTCCCCCCTGTATGCATGGCTCATATACCCCCCTGTATGCATAGCTCATATTCCCCCCCTGCATGCATGGCTCATATTCCCCCCCTGAATGCATGGCTCATATTCCCCCCCTGTATGCATGGCTCATATTCCCCCCTGTATGCATGGCTCATATTCCCCCCTGAATGCATGGCTCATATTCCCCCTCCTGTATGCATGGCTCATATTCCCCCCCCCCGAATGCATGGCTCATATTCCCCCCCCTGTATGCATGGCTCATATTCCCCCCTGTATGCATGGCTCATATACCCCCCTGTATGCATGGCTCATATCTCCCCATGTATGCATGGCTCATATTCCCCCCCCTGTATGCATGGCTCATATTCCCCCCTGTATGCATGGCTCATATTCCCCCCTCCTGTATGCATGGCTCAGATTCCCCCCTCCTGTATGCATGGCTCATATTCCCCCCCCTGAATGCATGGCTTATCTCTCCACCCCCCCCCCCCGTATGCATGGCTCATATTCCACCCCCTGTAAGCATGGCTCATATTCCCCCCTGTATGCATGGCTCATATTCCCCCCTCATGTATGCATGGCTCATATTCCCCCCTCCTGTATGCATGGCTCATATTCCCCCCCCTGAATGCATGGCTCCCGCTCCCGCTCCTGCTCCCATCTTGCATGGCGCGCCGGCTTATGTCCTCCTTCATCTTCCCGTCCCCCGTCCCTCATACTTACCTGTTCCTCGCCGACATCCCTCTCGCTCTGTCCCGACTCCCAGCGCAGCACCTTCTTCCTGCGTGAGCGGTCAGGTGATACCGCTCATTAAGGTCATGAATATGCGCATATTCATGACCTTAATGAGCGGTACCACGTGACCACTCATTCAGGACGAGCTGTGTACACCAAGACCAGGCATCGCTGGAGCAAGGTGAGTATTGTCTTCAAGGAGGGTGGCTGGGGAGGGGGCGCGGGGGGGCGGGGGGGTTTGGTCGGTCGGGAGGTGACCCAGGAAAAAAAAAAAACAACAAACCTTGCTCAGGTGCCGCCCCCTGCATTGTCCCCACCCTAGTCATGTGCCCTCAAGTGCCTAGTGGCAAATACGGCCCTGGTTCTAGTTCTCCTTCTCTCTGAAGAGGCAATTTGCGAAAATTCAATTCTCATCAAATCAATTTTCTCATCTCTAGAACACTGTATTTGGCTGTCTCCGTAGACAATGGTTGGAGAAGAGGTCGAGTTTGCTCACTACACCCCCACTCCATGGGGGGCAGCGCTCTGCAGAGCCATTTTTTCTTTGAGTTTCTGAACTCTGCTTTGAGGATCATGAGAGTTTCCAGAGATTGGACTCCCAGTGAACAAGAAATTATCCCCTGCCCTATGGCTAGGGGAAGAACTTATGATATTAGGAAAACCAATTTAATAAATGCAGTCCAAGAGGCATACATCAGGTAAACTGATGCATTTAGCTTAATAAATTTTGCTTCTAGCTTAGCTATACATTTAAATATTTTTTTCTGAGAAATTTCCTACATTCCTACATTGAATGTTGGAATTTATCATTCACTCTATGTCGGTTTCCTTGACATGAAAAAGTTACTTGTCTAATACAGTGGGTGGGGCTTCTCAAATGGGCGTGGTCAATTACAGGGCCGCAAATTTATTAGAATCTGCATCAGATAATTGGAAAAATAATGATATAAGCAATCTACACCAACTGGAGTCAATTTCATAACAGAACAATGCACAAATGTAATAAGAGACCACGGCCTCTTAATAAATTTGACATTTCAGGAATTTATTTTAGGACTTATTAAATTCCAGTTTTGATAAGTTACCACCTAAGGGAACTTATCCTGATTCCCTATTATGGTTTGTTTAGGATGACGCTTATCGAGAGGAAGGATGGATAAAAAACTATGAAATCAGAAGTCAACGCGTTTCAGACTCAATCTCAAGAACTGATATCTCAAGACTCATATCTCAAGAACAGAGAGGCATAGAAACAAAAGGAAAACAACACCGGATTCAGGAGAACACTGGCATTTACTCCAGATAAATAGGTATTTATGTCAAGTGACTGGTCCTCCATAAAACTATAATATTTGGTTCTGTGTTTTAATTAAAGGGTGTTTGGCAGCTCACTAAGACCAATTAATCTTCTCAAGTACATAATACAACAACTAATAAGCCCACTGAAGAATGTACAGTCATGAAACAAGAATTTCAGCTGATCGTGTTCCTTTAAATTAAGCTGGTGCCATCTGTTCATTCACTTAATTACAAATGCAGAAAGAATATAATTCACAACCCAAAAGCAAGATGGAAGAGCTCACGTTCTCCGCGAACGTTCCCTATTCCCACGGAGGGCATCTGCTACCTTTTTTCATCTGTCACAAAAAAAAAAATCAGGGGAATAGACTCTGCTTAGGGTTGGAAAGGGTGGGAGTTTAAAAGCCTTGAAGATGTCGATTTTTCTTAAATTGAAAAATTACTCTCGTACAAATGTTTTCTTTAAGGTTAGAAAAACACGGCATGGCTGCAATAGCACCACCATAGAGAGGTCTCTGCTAAGAAGGAAAGCCATATTCAAGTGCAGTGCTCAGAACTGGAAAGGAAAATGTAGACACAGTTATTGATAGATATTTAGAGAGACAGACATAGATAGATAGATAGATAGATAGATAGATAGATAGATAGATAATAGTTAGATAGATAGAAAATAGATAGATAATATATAGATATATAGATAGATAATAGATAGTTAGATAATAGTTAGATAGAAAGACAATATATAGAAGATAGATAGATAGATAGATAGATAGATAGATAGATAGATAGATAGATAGATAATAGATAGACAAATAGATGATAGATAATAGATAGATAAATAATAGATAGATGATAGATAGATAGATGATAGATAGATAGATAATAGATAGACAATAGATAGATAATAGATAGATAAATAATAGATAGATAGATAATAGATAGACAATAGATAGATAATAGATAGACAGATAGATGATGATAGATAGATAGATAGATAATAGATAGATAGATAGATAGATAGATGATAGATAGTTGCTAGATAGATAGATAGATACATAGATGATAGATAGTTGCTAGATAGATAGATAGATAGATAGATAGATAGATAGATAGATAGATAGATAGATACAGTAGATAGATAGATAGAATAGCACATGCAATCAAGTGGATGGACAGGCCTCCCGGCATCTAATCCATATACTTGCCATATTATATAGGAATAAAAAAGGGAAGCAGCACTCAAAGTTTAGCAAAAGAATATGAGTGGACTTTATTAGGCCCACGTGGCGTGGTGCAACGTTTCGGCTTCCAAAAGCTGCTTGGAAAAGAAAATGTTTTATTATAAAAACATACAGCGCATTTCAAAATCAATTTCTTTATCAGCTTCCCTCCGAGGTTGGCTTTTCCATAGTTCTAAGTTGCAATTTTTCCCATTTGTAATGTTTAATTTAATAAAGGTTTGAAACATATGCCCTCCAAGCTCTCACGGACCTGCATGTTCCTAGGCTGGTGGTCTGAGGCCAGATCCAGCAAATTATCGTTGGTTCATCAATCGACAGAGTAAATTGTCTGGAACTGTGGATCAAAAATTACAGCTTTTTTGTATAAACAGAAGAGTCTATGTCCCAAGTAATGTTGGAATAGTACAAATTCCCTGCAATAAGAACCTTATTATTATTTATCATTATTTGTGCATTTTATACTATTTGCTGCATTTCATCCTCAGTCTGGTCGATTACGCTTGGTAGTTTATAGCCAGCTCCTATTAGCAGTTTACTAGTTTTTCCAGCTCCAGTAAAAACCTCAGCACCACAAAAAAAGGACTTGTAGGTCTTGCCGTTATGTTATTTATTTTGATCCATCATAGAGGTAAAAAAACATATGGGCCAACGTTTCGACCAAGAGCGGTCTTTATCAAGGACATCAAGAACACCCTGCCGCATTTCTTGGTTCCCAACTCTTGCTACACACACAAAGCCTTGATAAAGACCTCTCTGGGTTGAAACGTTGGCCCATATGTTATTTGTTTTGATCCGGCATGGAGGTCAAAACAGATATGGGCCAATGTTTCAACAGAGAGCAGTCTTTATCAAGGACATCAAGAACACCCTGCCGCATTTCTTGGTTCCCAACTCGTGCTACACACACATAGCCTTGATAAAGACTCCTATGGATCGAAACATTGACTCATATCTGTTTTGACTCCCGGATCAAAATAAATAACATAACAGCAAGACCTACAAGTACCATTTATTTTTTTAAGGTTTCTACTTCGATTAGACTGGACGACAAGTTCCTTCCTCGAGTAAACTATAATTAGAAGGACAGTGCTGTTGGTCTTTTCCTTCACTATTTACCAAGACTCCTTAATAATTAATTAAAACCAATCAGGTAAAAGATTTTGTGGCGCTGTTGAAGACAAAGTTGTATGTTCTCTGGATCTTCATTCATACATTGTCATGTCGGACGCTGTTCATACTAGGGCGTTTGCCAGACAGCGGTAATTCCGCTTTTGTCCACTGTGCGCTCAGTGGCGTCGGCTAGATTCTATCTAGCTGATCCGGGGTTAATTTAGCTGGTGCTCGGATTGGAAGCTGGGTCACGCCCACTGCCTTTAAATTGTTCTTCTGAACATTGGGCGTCGCCGATTATAGCTTCTGTCTTGTGCTTGGTTATCTCGGTCTGGAGTGGTGGTCTAGGAGAAGGAGTATCGTATCTGGTGGTGTATTTCCCTTTGTCATATTTTCCTCCTTCCTATATTTGTATTTGTTTTGCCCTGTGCACTTAAAGTGTATTCCTGTGTGACTGCGGCGTGGTGTATATTTTCCGTTATCCTTGTTTGCGCTAACTGTGGGTATTGGTTAGTGGTCTCTTCACTGGGTGGTGGGTGGTGGTTTCAGCCAGGGGCTGTAACAGGAGACAGGGTGAGGATGGAGGCCCAGACATGCACACCATCAGTGTAAACTCTGGGAGAGGGTCAGTCAGGGCTTCCCAGAGTTGAGGGAAAACGCAGGGGCCTGGGTTACTAACTCTTGCCTACCTAAGCTTCCCGTGACATTATAATCGGCCAACATTATTTGAATTCCATGGATCCCATGACTTCCGTAACCCGCCAGTTGGAGGCGCTGTCCCTACAGGTCACTGAGTTGAGGGGGGCAGTGCAGCAACAGGGACTAGCAGTTTCTAATGTGCAAGCTGGAGCAGCAGGTAGAGTTGCTGAGCCTAAGTTTCCTTTGCCTGAAAGGTTTGCTGGGGAATGCAGTAAATTTGTTACTTTTCGTGAAGCTTGCAAACTTTATTTTCGTATGCGCCCGATCTCCTCAGGTAATGAGGCTCAGCATGTGGGTCTGGTGTTGTCATTACTAAATGGAGATCCTCAAGCATGGGCGTTTTCTTTGCCTTCTGATTCTGCTGCATTTAACTCAGTGGAGAGGTTTTTTCTGCTCTTGGACACATTTACGATGATCCTGACAGAAAGGCTCTAGCAGAATCTAAGATACGCGCTATTCGACAGGGGGAGCGTGTTGCAGAGGATTACTGTTCTGAATTTTGCCGCTGGGCGGTCGACACACAGTGGAATGATCCCGCGCTGCGGAGTCAGTTTATTCATGGGGTTTCTGGAAGGGTTAAAAAAGCCCTCCTGATGTACGAGACTCCTGCTTCTCTAGAGTCCGCTATGAGTCTTGTTGTCCGCATTGATCGCCGTTTGCGTCAGGGGGAGCATGAGACGCCGCCTATGGGAGAAGGTGTAGGTTCACGTGAGGTTGCTGCAGGTGAGCCCACGGAGCCTAAGCAAATCGAAGGGGTGTCACATGTTAAGCATCGAGCCCCTGTGCTCAAGAAGCAGGGAGCCTTTTTTTACTGTGGTAAAACTGGTCATTTTGTTAACATTTGTCCTCTGCTGTCTAAGAAAAACACAACGGCGGAAAACTTCTAAGCTCAGAGGGTGTGGAGGAGACCAATCTGAGCTTATGCATATTCTCCATGGTGGTTTCTCAATGCATGCTCCCTGCCAAAGTTATTATCGCTGGCAGAGAGCTGCCAATCACAGTTTTTGTGGATAGTGGTTCTGCCACAAATCTCATTGATGAGGAGTTTGCGCGCACAGCAGGTTTTAGGATCGAAAAACTGCCTCATCCTATTCGCGTGGTCAGTGGTCACCATGAATGCAGCTCCTCTCCCACAGGGGGAGATTACTGAGTTTGTGGTTGAGGTGAAACTCCACATTGGGGTTCTACATTTCGAGCAGGTTACATGTAAGGTGCTCAGGAATCTTCCTGCACAGGTGGTTTTGGGTTTCCCATGGTTGTCTATGCACAACCCGGTTATTGATTGGAAAACTCAGGACATAATTCAGTGGAGCGAATTTTGCCAGGAGAATTGCCTGGCCACATGTGTGTCTGCTGTGACTTCAAGCGTTCCTGAGTCACTTCTGGATTTTGCGGATGTGTTCTCTGAAAAGGGTTGTTCAGAGTTGCCACCACATCGCTCCTATGACTGTACTATCAGGTTTAAACCAGGGGCCAAATTGCCTAAGGCAAGGATGTTTAACATCTCCGGTCCGGAGAGACAAGCGTTAAAGGATTACATTGCTGAAAGTTTGAGCAAAGGGCACATCAGGCCTTCATCCTCGCCTGTGGCAGCGGGGTTCTTCTTCGTAAAGAAGAAAGATGGCGAATTACGCCCATGTCTGGATTTCAGGGAGTTAAACCAGATTACGGTTCGTGATCCATACCCTATGCCACTGATACCAGATTTGTTCAACCAGGTGGCAGGTGCTAAGTGGTTTACCAAGCTTGGCCTCAGGGGGGCGTATAACCTCATAAGAGTCCGTCAAGGTGATGAGTGGAAGACGGCTTTTAATACCCCTGAGGGTCATTTTGAAAATTTGGTGATGCCATTTGGGTTGACAAACGCACCTGCAGTGTTCCAACATTTCATAAATGATGTGTTCTCGCATGTTTTGGGGAAATTCGTTATTGTGTACCTAGATTACATTCTCATATATTCTAGCGACCGTGATACTCATTTAGATCATGTCAGGCAGGTGTTACAGCTTCTCAGAGAGAATAAGCTCTATGCAAAACTTGAGAAATGTGTATTTTCGGTTCAGGAGTTGCCTTTCTTGGGTTATATTGTGTCTGCTTCTGGGTTTAAAATGGACGCCGCTAAGGTGCAAGCGGTGTTGCGTTGGGAACAGCCTGATAACCTGAAAGCACTTAAGCGGTTCCTTGGGTTTTCTAACTACTATAGGAAGCTTATCAAAGATTTTTCTATCATTGCTAAACCGCTAACAGACATGACTAAAAAGGGTACCAATTTCTCCGTTTGGCCTGAGGCCGCTGTGCGCGCATTTGAATTTCTTAAGAACAGTTTTGTTTCGGCCCCCATTCTTGTGCAGCCAGATGTATCGAAACCTTTTGTTGTGGAAGTCGATGCATCTGAGGTTGGTGTGGGGGCGGTGTTGTCACAAGGCTCATCCTTGAGCGATTTGCGTCCTTGCGCCTATTTCTCCAAGAAACTGTCGTCTGCCGAACGTAACTACGATATCGGCAACAGGGAGTTGTTGGCAATCAAGTTGGCCTTTGAGGAATGGCGTCACTTCTTGGAGGGGTCGGTTCATCAGGTTACTGTAGTTACCGACCATAAGAATTTGCTTTATTTGGAGTCTGCCAAGCGTAATGGAGGATGGAGGCCCAGACATGCACACCATCAGTGTAAACTCTGGGAGAGGGTCAGTCAGGGTTTCCCAGAGTTGAGGGAAAACGCAGGGGCCCGGGTTACTAACTCTTGCCTACCTAGGCTTCCCGTGACATACATATAACGCGTTTTGATGTTGGGTTGACTCCTTCATCAGGTATAGTGACTACATCTGCTGACTTTGAATGCATTTCTTCCCACCGACATGTAGGTCAGCGGTCGGAGCAGCAGCCCTTCAATCTTACATGTGTGGAGTTGTGCTGGGCCTCAACCAAGGCAGTTGAGCATAAGCAATCCTCTGCTCGCTGTGTCTTATATTGGGGGTAACGCACTTGGAGAGCCTTTTCTCTTTTTCTTTTCACTCTTTATTAATTAAGGCATTAGTGTTGCGCAAAGTGTCGGACTGGGGTGCCAAGGACCCACCAGCAACCAACTTCAGGACCCTACTTTTCAGCTAAACGCAAATGTGACATTATCCTCAATGACAAAATTATATAACAATGATCTAGGTAGATTGATAAATGAATACAATGCCACCTCTGCCTGTACTTAGAGATTCAAGTATATTGTGTCAAGTACTGCTCATAGAAGAGGTTGGCGGCCCACCGGAGGATTCCCCTGTTCTCCTGTGGGCCAGTCCAATCCTGGTTATGCCCAAAGAAGTGTCAGAACACCGGATAGACAGCAAATGGACAAAAAATAACTACTAGCACATGTTCAGGCACTCATCATTGCTGCAAAAATGTGGGAGAGGAGCAACGCACAAGCGTTGCCCAAGGAAATCAATGCGAATATGATCCCAGAAGCTGCACATTAGCAGATCAACACGTCAACCTACAGTGAGATTACTTCACCTGTTCCTGTTGTGCCAGAATTATATAAAGGGATTCACAGAAGTATGTGATGTATTGCAGTTTGTTACTGGATATGATACAGACGGTCATTTGCACCCTTTAGGATACATAGGACAATAGGCACTACCGAAACGAATTGATGGGGTTCTGTTTTTCGTTGTCCATCCTGTATGACATCAATAACTATGAAGGATAACATACCAAAAAATATTTAAAAGGGACTTACACTTTAAGATAATTTTAAAAGAATAATTGTTCCATTTAACTATTAGCTAAAAATTTTAATGCAACACCAACTATCCACAATTATGACATACAGTCGTCACCTACGACAATCTACAAATGACGTCCGGATCCGGACAAGGTGCGAAGCTAAAAAGCATAAAAAGATGATGCTGCAATCAAACATGAAGGATGACCTAGATAGTGAGACTGTCACATGTTCCAGCAGCTGCAGAGAAATCCTCTCCACTGATCAAAAAATGCTCCTCACTAGTGTTGAGCATTCCGATACCGCAAGTATCGGGTATCGGCCGATACTTGCGGTATCGGAATTCCGATACCGGTATTCCGATACTTGCCGCGTATCGGATACCGGAATCGGAAGTTCCCAGATTCAAAATGCACAAATTCAGCCAATGAGAATGATTCCAAGTGTGGGCACATCCTGTTCAGCATGGAGGGCATGAAACTACTGGCAAGGCTGTGATTGGCTGCTGAAATGATGTCATGATGCAGTTTAAAAGTCGCTGGCGCCATTTTGCGATCACTCTGCTGTGAATTCAGTTAGTGACAGGACGCTGTTTGCTGACTGAGGGCCAGTTTAGAGATAGCGATTTGCTTCTTTGTGCTTTCCAAAGGCTAATTTAGCAACCGCTGTGTTCACCTACTATTCACCTTGCTTTTGCCTTGTAGCGCTGTTTTCACAGCGATCTGCAAGGTCTGTGTGTGTGTGTGTGTGTGTGTGTGAGTGCAGCCCACTCTCTAGTCTGAGTGCAGCCACATAGGCCATCCATAGCTGGTTGTATTCAGTTCAGGGAGGGTGGTTCATTGCCTCATACTGTTCTTTTTTTTTTTTTTTTTCCAAGTAGTGTAGTCTGCTGCTAATTTATTCAAAAAAATCCTATTAGTGTCTTTCCACCCGTCTCCAGCTAATTTGTGGAAAAACACTACATAGGATAACGTAGAGGAGGGTTTTTGGGCCTTGCAGCGCCGTTTACGGCTGTCTGCACGGTCTCCGTGTGACTGCAGCTCGCCCTGTAGTCTGTGAGCAGCCATAGCCTGGTTGTCTCCAGCTCAGGGTTCTTCACTGCGTCATACCGCCAAATCAATTTTCATTTTGTTTTAAGTAGTGCAGGCTGCTGCACATTTTTTCAAAAAATTCCTATTACTGTCTTTCCACCCGTCTCCAGCTAATTTGTGGAAAAACACTACATAGGATAACATAGAGGAGGCTTTTTGGGCCTTGCAGCGCCGTTTACGGCTGTCTGCACGGTCTCCGTGTGACTGCAGCTCGCCCTGTAGTCTGTGAGCAGCCATAGCCTGGTTGTCTCCAGCTCAGGGTTCTTCACTGCGTCATACCGCCAAATCAATTTTCATTTTGTTTTAAGTAGTGCAGGCTGCTGCACATTTTTTCAAAAAATTCCTATTAGTGTCTTTCCACCCGTCTCCAGCTAACTTGTGGAAAAACACTACATAGGGTAACGTAGAGGACGGTTTTTGGGCCTTGCAGCGCCGTTTACGGCTGTCTGCACGGTCTCCGTGTGACTGCAGCTCTATCTGTTGTCAGTTCAGCCCCCAAAAAATAAATAAATAATAAAGTTCACCAAACACACCAGTTACACCACTTTACATTTGTGTAGGCCACATTAGCTCATATTAAAGTCTAGTCCACACTTTAGAAAATTAGTGTTTCTTATACCTGTTAGGAGGAGTTGTTCAGGAATAAGCACACAAAGCTGTTAGTACTTTTCTGCTTATCTTTATCAGTCAACCAAGATGAAGAAGGCAGTGAGTAAGGCACGTGGGCGTGGGCGTGGGCGCGGAGCAGGGAGGGGACGTGGGGAATCTGTGCCTGCTGCGGGCACCAGTGACTCATCAGCACCCACTTTCACCAGGCAACAGTCATTCATGCGCAGCTTTGTGTCAGAGCGCCGTACACCGCTGCTGCGTGAAGAACAAATTGAAGGCGTTGTCGGATGGATGGCAGCTAATGCATCAACTTCAATTAGTGCCACATCCTCTCAGACACAGAGCACTGGAGAGCAGCCATCTGTCTCTTCACCACCTGCCAAATTGCCCAGGCAGACAGAGAGCCCAGGACAGGAGCCGTCTCTACTTCTGTTCTCTGAATCTCTTGGCTTGGAAACAGGGGGCCAGCCAAGCAGCATTGGAGAAATGGAAGAAGAGGCAGGGTGCAGTGATGCCCAACAGCTTTTTCTCTCTTCCTCTGAAGAGGCGGGTGGGCCAGTGGCTCCGGTCACCACATCGCAGGCCGCATCAGCTGATGATGACACTCAGGTGCCACTTACTGGTGCGTGCTCTGCTGCTGAGACTACCCAGGAGGAGCAGTTGGGGGCAGAGGGTAGTGTAGATGATGAGGTCCTTGACCCATCTTGGCGTGAGGGACAGGAAGGTGGTGGGAGCAGCTCTGAGGAAGAGATTCCCCGTACGGCCCAAAGAGGGAGAGGGAGGGGGAAGACTGCGGATCCTGCAGCCTCCGCTTTGGCACCCATTAGGAGCATGTCTCTTCCAAAAGCCAAAAAGGGCGCTCCCAAGACTTGCAGTGCCTGGTCCTTTTTTGACACAGTTGCAGATGACATTTGCTATGTCAGATGCAAGGTGTGTCATCAAAAAGTCAAAAGAGGGAAAAATGTCAGCAACCTCAATACCTCCAACATGTGGAAACATGTGCGCACCAGGCACCCGGCGGAGTTAGAAAAACACACTGAAGAGCTAGGCCAACCAACAGCGGCAGCTACCACCTCTTCAGCTCGTGTTGCCTCTTCCTCCAGCTCACACGCAGCTGGTTCGGCTACCTCCCAGGATCGCCGTGGAAGAACCTCTGGCCCTGTTGTCCAGAGACCCGCTGTAATTCCACCCGCAGCACCACTTTCCCAGTCATCCACACACTCCCAGCCCAGTCTACAGCCATCGGTAGTACAGGCATGGGAGAAAAGGCGGCCTTTCTCGTCAAACCACCCACGAGCACAGGCTCTGACTGCAGGCATTGCCAAACTTCTGTCACTGGAAATGCTGTCATTCAGGCTGGTGGAGACTGACAGCTTCCGTGACTTGATGTCATTGGCAGTCCCACAGTACAATGTGCCCAGCCGCTTTTACTTCAGCAGGCAAGCCGTCCCTGCCCTGCACAAGCATGTGGAGGGACACATAAAACATGCGCTACTGAACGCCGTCAGTAGCAAGGTCCACCTCACCACCGATGCGTGGACCAGTCAACATGGACAGGGGCGATACCTTTCCCTCACTGCCCATTGGGTTAAAGTCGTTGAGCCGGGTACAGACCGTGCGAGTGGCGCAGGACGTGTCCTGCCCACTCCAAGGATTGCAGGAATCCATTCTGTACGCATTGACTCCTCCTCTTACACCAGTTCCTCAGAATCATCGCTGCAGGAGCCATCACAGTCCACCTCCACATTGACCCGTGATGAACGTGTACCTGTTACGACCGACATGAGCACAGCCGTGGCCAAACGTCAACAGGCCGTCTTGAAATTAATTTTTTTGGGGAATCGTAGCCACACAGCGCAGGAGCTCTGGAATGCCATCAAGCAGGAGAGCGATGTGTGGTTTGTGCCAGCGAATCTCCAGCCAGGCATGGTAGTGTGTGATAATGGCCGAAATCTGGTGGCAGCTCTGGGCCTCGGCAACCTCACTCACATCCCATGTCTGGCACATGTGCTCAATTTGGTCGTGCAGAGCTTTTTGAGGGACTATCCGGATCTTGATGCACTGCTGCACAAGGTCCGCCTAGAGTGTGCTCACTTGCGGCGTTCCAGCACGGCAAAAGCGCGCATTGCGGCTCTGCAGCACCGACCCCGCCTGCCGGAACATCGCATCATATGTGACCTACCTACCAGGTGGAATTCCACGTTACATATGTTGGAGCGGTTGTGTGAGCAGCAGCAAGCTGTAATGGAGTACCAGCTGCTTCAGGCGCAAAGAAGTCGCACTCAGCGCCGTACAGACTTCACAACCACAGAGTGGGCCACTATGAATGACGTCTGCCAGGTTTTGCGTCCCTTTGATTATTCCACGCAGATGGCGAGTGCAGATGATGCACTAGTCAGCATGACTGTCCCCCTTATCTGCCTGCTTGAAAAATCACTGCAAGCGCTAAGGGATGATGTTGTGGAAGAGGTGGAGGATGAGGATTCACCATTTCCATCATCTTCTGGACAGTCAGCGCCACGTGGTTCCTCACAAACGCGTAGGCAGGGGACAGTTTGTGAGGAGGATGAGGAGGAGTCAATGGAGGAGGAAGACATCCGTCCAGAGGAGGGAGTTACACAATTGTCCAGTACTCAGTGTGTACAGCGAGGGTGGGGTGATGACGAGCGGGCAGAGATCACGCCTCCAGCAGGGGACAGCGTTTCTTGGGCAGTTGGCAGTCTGCAGCACATGGTGGATTACATGCTGCAGTGCCTGAGAAACGACCGCCGCATCGCCCACATTCTCAACATGTCTGATTATTGGGTGTTCACCCTCCTCGATCCTCGCTACCGGGACAACGTAGAAAGCCTCATCACACCATTGAACCGGGAGCGAAAAATGCGGGAGTACCAAGACACACTGGTCAATTCCATCATCTTCTCCATTCCAACTGAGAGAAGTGCTGCTAGTGCATTCCAAAGCAGCTCAGTGCGTCCAGGCAGTGGTGGAGGCTCTGCACAAAGAGGGAGCAGAAGCAGTGCCTCTGCCCAAGGCAAGACCAGTATGGCCCAACTGTGGCACAGTTTTCTGTGCCCCCCACAAAAGTCTACACCATCACAGACGGCTCCAGTCAGCAGGAGGCAACGGTTCCGTCAGATGGTGACAGACTACATGTCTTGCCCTCTTGCTGTACTCCCAGACAGCTCTTCCCCTTTCAAGTTTTGGGTCTCAAAGCTGGATACATGGCCAGAGCTAAGCCAGTATGCATTGGAGGTGCTGTCTTGCCCTGCGGCCAGTGTATTATCGGAACGTGTCTTTAGTGCTGCAGGTGGTGTACTAACTGACCGTCGCATGCGACTATCCTCCGATAACGTTGACCGGCTTACTTTCCTGAAAATGAACAAGGCCTGGATCTCGCAGGAATTTGCCACTCCTCTTCCTGATTAAATAATTAGGTCACTGTATACGTTATCCAGGTCTCCTGTTGTGTTCATCTTTCTACCACCTGAACTTAAATTCCTGGGCTCCAACACCGCCAGTTGAGGCTCAGAAGTGCCGTCTGCACAGTCAAAACATACGACCCAGTGTTATTGGGTTTCAGTAACGTCAGCTGATCCCCAGCTGTGTAGCCGGCAATGTGTCCTGCGACCGCCACGCTGACACAACAACTGAAATGTAAGGGAATCTGTCCCCCCCCCCCAAGGCGTTTGTTACTGAAAGAGCCACCTTGTGCAGCAGTAATGCTGCACAAGGAAAAGGTAGCTATTTTTGTTTAGCTCCTTGCACACGCAGAACTTAACACTTATAAAATGTGTCCACTGATACCGTAAAACCGTCCCGGAGGTGGGACTTTCCTTCGTAATATGACGCAGCACAGCCGTCATTCCTACCCCCCCGGCGCCGTGCCCCGGCTCCTCAGCGTTGTTTGATTCCGTCCCGGAGCCTGCGCTGTTATGTTATTCCGTGGCCAGGCACACTTAGCGCTGCCCGTCTTCTGGCATCATTTGGTGTCAGGCTGGCTGCGCCTGTGCTGCCGCGCTGGCCGAGAGCCCGCCTCGCAGTGTCTTCTGATTTAATCCCACTGGGGGCCTGGGATCCATGGACATGCGCAGTGCATATCTGAACCTCCACCTCTCACTCATCTCCCTATGGCTTCTTCAGACTGTTCGGTGTCAGCTGGTCCCTAATAGCATGCCACGGCCGTGACACCGCACAGTCTTAAGAAGCCGTAGGGAGGGGAGTGAGAGGCGAGGATATGCACTGCGCATGGCCATGGATCCCAGGCCCCCAGTGGGATTAAATCAGAAGACACTGCGAGGCGGGCTCTCGGCCAGCGCGGCAGCACAGGCGCAGCCAGCCTGACACCAAATGATGTCAGAAGATGGGCAGCGCTAAGTGTGCCTGGCCACGGGATAACATAACAGCGCAGGCTCCGGGACGGAATCAAACAACGCTGAGGAGCCGGGGCACGGCGCCAGGGGGGTAGGAATGACGGCTGTGCTGCGTCATATTACGAAGGAAAGTCCCACCTCCGGGACGGTTTCACGGTTTCAGGGGACACATTTTATAAGTGTTTAGTTCTGTGTTTGCAAGGAGCATGATGAAAAGAGCCACCTTTTCCTTTTGCATCTTTTGTGCTGCACAAGCTGGCTCTTTCAGCTACAAACGCCTTGGGGGGGGGGTTAAAGGTTCCCTTTCGACTTTCTCAGGCTTCGGCCTACATTGTGTTCCTCTGCTTTTCCACCTGTCCCTGGGCTCCAACACCGCTAGTTGCCGTCCAGAAGTGCTGTCCGCACAGTCCCAACAGTCGCTCCTCTGTTATTGGGGTTCAGTAACGTCAGCTGTTCCCCAGCTGTGTGTGTGGCAATCCCTCCTACCTCCTCCACCTCCTCCTCCTCCACCTGTCCCTGGGCTCCAACACCGCTAGTTGCCATCCAGTAGTGCTGTACGCACAGTCAACAGTCCCTCCTCTGTTATTGGGGTTCAGTAACGTCAGCTGTTCCCCTGCTGTGTGTGTGGCAATCCCTCCTACCTCCTCCTACCTCCTCCTCCTCCACCTGTCCCTGGGCTCCAACAACGCTAGTTGCCGTCCAGAAGTGCTGTCCGCACAGTCCCAACAGTCCCTCCTCTGTTATTGGGGTTCAGTAACGTCAGCTGTTCCCCTGCTGTGTGTGTGGCAATCCCTCCTACCTCCTCCACCTCCTCCTCCTCCACCTGTCCCTGGGCTCCAACAACGCTGGTTGCCGTCCAGAAGTGCTGTCCGCACAGTCCCAACAGTCCCTCCTCTGTTATTGGGGTTCAGTAACGTCAGCTGTTCCCCAGCTGTGTGTGTGGCAATCCCTCCTACCTCCTCCACCTCCTCCTCCTCCACCTGTCCCTGGGCTCCAACACCGCTAGTTGCCGTCCAGTAGTGCTGTACGCACAGTCAACAGTCCCTCCTCTGTTATTGGGGTTCAGTAAAGTCAGCTGTTCCCCTGCTGTGTGTGTGGCAATCCCTCCTACCTCCTCCTACCTCCTCCTCCTCCACCTGTCCCTGGGCTCCAACACCGCTAGTTGCCGTCCAGTAGTGCTGTACGCACAGTCAACAGTCCCTCCTCTGTTATTGGGGTTCAGTAACGTCAGCTGTTCCCCTGCTGTGTGTGTGGCAATCCCTCCTACCTCCTCCACCTCCTCCTCCTCCACCTGTCCCTGGGCTCCAACACCGCTAGTTGCCGTCCAGTAGTGCTGTACGCACAGTCCCAACAGTCCCTCCTCTGTTATTGGGGTTCAGTAACGTCAGCTGTTCCCCTGCTGTGTGTGTGGCAATCCCTCCTACCTCCTCCACCTCCTCCTCCTCCACCTGTCCCTGGGCTCCAACAACGCTGGTTGCCGTCCAGAAGTGCTGTCCGCACAGTCCCAACAGTCCCTCCTCTGTTATTGGGGTTCAGTAACGTCAGCTGTTCCCCTGCTGTGTGTGTGGCAATCCCTCCTACCTCCTCCACCTCCTCCTCCTCCACCTGTCCCTGGGCTCCAACAACGCTGGTTGCCGTCCAGAAGTGCTGTCCGCACAGTCCCAACAGTCCCTCCTCTGTTATTGGGGTTCAGTAACGTCAGCTGTTCCCCAGCTGTGTGTGTGGCAATCCCTCCTACCTCCTCCACCTCCTCCACCTGTCCCTGGGCTCCAACACCGCTAGTTGCCGTCCAGTAGTGCTGTACGCACAGTCAACAGTCCCTCCTCTGTTATTGGGGTTCAGTAACGTCAGCTGTTCCCCTGCTGTGTGTGTGGCAATCCCTCCTACCTCCTCCTACCTCCTCCTCCTCCACCTGTCCCTGGGCTCCAACAACGCTAGTTGCCGTCCAGTAGTGCTGTACGCACAGTCAACAGTCCCTCCTCTGTTATTGGGGTTCAGTAACGTCAGCTGTTCCCCTGCTGTGTGTGTGGCAATCCCTCCTACCTCCTCCTCCTCCACCTGTCCCTGGGCTCCAACAACGCTAGTTGCCGTCCAGAAGTGCTGTCCGCACAGTCAACAGTCCCTCCTCTGTTATTGGGGTTCAGTAATGTCAGCTGTTCCCCTGCTGTGTGTGTGGCAATCCCTCCTACCTCCTCCACCTCCTCCTCCTCCACCTGTCCCTGGGCTCCAACACCGCTAGTTGCCGTCCAGTAGTGCTGTACGCACAGTCAACAGTCCCTCCTCTGTTAATGGGGTTCAGTAACGTCAGCTGTTCCCCTGCTGTGTGTGTGGCAATCCCTCCTACCTCCTCCTACCTCCTCCTCCTCCACCTGTCCCTGGGCTCCAACAACGCTAGTTGCCATCCAGAAGTGCTGTCCGCACAGTCAACAGTCCCTCCTCTGTTATTGGGGTTCAGTAACGTCAGCTGTTCCCCTGCTGTGTGTGTGGCAATCCCTCCTACCTCCTCCACCTCCTCCTCCTCCACCTGTCCCTGGGCTCCAACACCGCTAGTTGCCGTCCAGTAGTGCTGTACGCACAGTCAACAGTCCCTCCTCTGTTATTGGGGTTCAGTAACGTCAGCTGTTCCCCTGCTGTGTGTGTGGCAATCCCTCCTACCTCCTCCACCTCCTCCTCCTCCACCTGTCCCTGGGCTCCAACAACGCTAGTTGCCGTCCAGAAGTGCTGTACGCACAGTCAACAGTCCCTCCTCTGTTATTGGGGTTCAGCACCGCCAGCTGTTCCCCTGCTGTGTATACGGCAACGTGTACTGCGACCGCCACGCAGGCACAACAAGTTAAATTTAAGGGAACCTGTCCCCCCCCCCCCAGGCGTTTGTTACTGAAGGAGCCACCTTGTGCAGCAGTAATGATGCAAAGGGAAAAAGTGCCTCTTTTCGTGGTGCTCCTTGCACATGCTGAACCTAACACTTATGAAATGTGTCCCCACACACCGTTAAACCGTCCGGTAGGTGGAACTTTCCTTTGTCGTGTGACGCAGCACAGCCATCATTTTTACCCCCTTGGCGCCGTGCGCCGCCTCCTCAGCGTTGTTTGAATCTGTCCCGGAGCCTTGGCTGTTAGGTTAGCCCTTGGCCATGCACACATGTTGCGCTGCCCGTCTTCTGACATCATTTGGTGTCAGGCTGGCTGCGCCTGTGCGGGTGCGCTGGCCGAGATCCCGCCTCGCAGTGTCGTCTAATGTAATCACACCGCGGGCCTGGGATCCGTGGCCATGCGCAGTGCATATCCTCGCCTCTCACTCCCCTCCCTATGGCTTCTTAAGACTGTGCGGTGTCAGCTGATCCCTAATAGCATGCCACGGCCGTGACACCGCACAGTCTGAAGAAGCCGTAGGGAGGGGAGTGAGAGGCGAGGATATGCACTGCGCATGGCCACGGATCCCAGGCCCGCGGTGGGATTACATTAGACGACACTGCGAGGCGGGATCTCGGCCAGCGCACCCGCACAGGCGCAGCCAGCCTGACACCAAATGATGTCAGAAGACGGGCAGCGCAACATGTGTGCATGGCCAAGGGCTAACCTAACAGCCAAGGCTCCGGGACAGATTCAAACAACGCTGAGGAGGCGGCGCACGGTGCCAAGGGGGTAAAAATGATGGCTGTGCTGCGTCAAACGACAAAGGAAAGTTCCACCTGCAAAACGGTTTAACGCTGTGAGGGGACACATTTCATAAGTGTTAGGTTCAGCATGTGCAAGGACCATAATTAAAAGAGCTAAGTTTACCTTTTCCAGCATTAGTGCTGTACACAATGGCTCTTTCAGCTACAAACGCCTGGGGGGGGCGTTAAAGGTTTCCTTTCAACTTGCTCCAGTGCAGGCTTCGGCCTACACTCCGCTCCCCCTGCTCCTCCTGCTGACCCTGGGCTCTAACACCGCCAGTTTTGGCCCAGATGTGCTAGCTGCACAGAGAAAAACACCAGCCAATGTGTCAGTGGGGTTCAGCACCGCCAGCTGTTCCCCTGCTGTGTAGCCGGCAACGTGTCCTGCGACCGCCACGCAGACACAAGAACTGAAATTGAAGGGAACCTGTCCCCCCTCCCCCAGGTGTTTCTATGTTTTACAGCCACCTTGTACAGCAGTAATGCTGCATGTGTGCAAGGTGGCTCAGAAACTTATTCTCCTTGCACTCGTGGAACTGAACACGTCTAAAATGTGTCCTCTGTGACCATTAAAACGTCCCTCATGTGTGGTTTTCCTTTGTATTGACACGCAACAAGCTCCTTGGTAACGCTGCCCGTCTTCTGGCATCATTGTTTGGCTGGGTGTGCCTCTGCGGCCGCCTTGCCCCACACAACGCCCCTCGGTGTCTTATTTATTTTGACTGCGAGGGTGTGATTGACGGGCATGAACGGTGCATTTCTTCGCCTGTCCCTCATCTCCTTCCACCTTCTTCGGACTGTGCGGCTTCATGGCCGTGGCATGCGATAAGGGATCAGCTGACGCCGCATAGTCTGAAGCAGGTGTAAGGACCCGAGTGTGAGAGGCGAACATATGTGCTGCGCCAGGCCATTAATCCCAGCCCCGCAGTGTTTTAACTATGTCAAGACACTGCGGGGCTGGGATTCATGGGCATCGCGAACCGCACCGGCCGACATCAAATGATGTCAGAGGACGGGCAGCACTAACAGCGCAAGGCCAAGGGATAACACGACAGTGCAGACTCCTGTGCAACAAATAACGATGCTCAGGAGGCCGCGCAAAGCACCAAGGTGGCATTTTTGCAAGCTGTGCTGCGTCTCCTTACGAGGGGAACTCACGCCTCCAAAACAGTTTGACTGTGTAAGGGCCTAAATGTTGTACGTGTTCCTTTCAGCGTGTGCAAGGAGCAAAATTAAAAGAGCAACCTTTCACTTGTGCAGCATTACTGCTGCCCAAACTGTGGCTCTTGTAGTTTTTCACCCCTGAGGGGGGGTTAAAGGTTACTTTTAAAATCGGTTCAATTAGGCTTCAGCCTACACTCTGCTCCGCCTGCAGAGCCCGGGCTCCAACACCGCCAGTTGCTGTCCGGAAGTGCTGGCTGCACAGAGCCAAACACCTCGCCAATGTGTCAGTGGGGTTCAGCACCGCCAGCTGTTCCCCTGCTGTGCAGCCGGCAACGTGTCCTGCAACTGCCACGCAGGCACAACAGACCCAAAGCTGCCGCCAGTGCAGGCTTCGGCCTACACTCTGCTCCATCTCCTCCTCCTGCTGACCCCGGGCTCTAACACCGCCAGTTGGGGCCCGGTACTGCTAGCTGCACAGAGAAAAACACCAGCCAATGTGTCAGTGGGGTTCAGCACCGCCAGCTGTTCCCCTGCTGTGCAGCCGGCATCGTGTCCTGCAAAAGCCACGCAGACACCAGAACTGAAATTGAAGGGAACCTGTCCCCCCTCCCCCAGGCGTTTGTACGTTTTACAGCCACCTTGTACAGCGGTAATGCTGCATGTGTGCAAGGTGGCTCATAAACGTATTCTCCTCGCACATGTGGAACTGAAAACACGTCTAAAATGTGTCCTCTGTGTGACCATTTAACCGTCCCGGTGGTGTGACTTTTCTTTGTAATGACACGCTGCAACCCCCTTGGTAGCGCTGCCCGTCTTCTGACATCATTGTTTGGCTGCCTGCGCCTCTGCGGCCGCCCTGACCCACACAACGCCCCTCGGTGTCTTATTTATTGGGACTGCGAGGGTGTGATTGATGGGCATGATCAGTGCATCAGTTCGCCTGTCCCTCATCTCCTTCCGCCTTCTTCAGACTGTGCGGCTTCATGGCCGTGGCATGAGATAAGGGATCAGCTGACGCCGCACAGTCTGAAGCGGGTGTAAGGACCCGAGTGTGAGAGGCGAACATATGTGCTGCGCCAGGCCAGGAAGCCCAGCCCCGCAGTGTTTTAACAATGTTAAGACACTGCGGGGCTGGGATTCATGGTCATCGCGAACCGCACCGGCCGACATTAAATGATGTCAGAAGATGGGCAGCGCTAACAGCGCTAGGCCAGGGGATAACACGACAGCGCAGACTCCTGTACAGCAAATAACAACGCTCAGGAGGCTGCACCCAGCACCAAGGTTGGAATTCTTGACATCTGTGCTGCGTCTCATTACAAAGGGAACTCGCGCCTCCAACACAGTTTGACTGTATAAAGGGCTAAATGTTATACGTGTTTCATTCAGCGTGTGCAAGGAGCAAAATTAAAAGAGCAACCTTTGACTTGTGCAGCACTACTGCTGCATAAGCTGTGGCTCTTCTACTTTGTAACCCCTGAGGGGGGGTTAAAGGTTACCTTTGAAATTGGTTCAATTAGGCTTCAGCCTACACTCTGCTCCCCCTGCAGAGCCCGGGCTCCAACACCGCCAGTTGGGGCCCGGTACTGCTAGCTGCACAGAGAAAAACACCAGCCAATGTGTCAGTGGGGTTCAGCACCGCCAGCTGTTCCCCTGCTGTGCAGCCGGCAACGTGTCCTGCAACTGCCACGCAGGCACAACAGACCCAAAGCTGCCGCCAGTGCAGGCTTCGGCCTACACTCTGCTCCATCTCCTCCTCCTGCTGACCCCGGGCTCTAACACCGCCAGTTGGGGCCCGGTACTGCTAGCTGCACAGAGAAAAACACCAGCCAATGTGTCAGTGGGGTTCAGCACCGCCAGCTGTTCCCCTGCTGTGCAGCCGGCATCGTGTCCTGCAAAAGCCACGCAGACACCAGAACTGAAATTGAAGGGAACCTGTCCCCCCTCCCTCAGGCGTTTGTACGTTTTACAGCCACCTTGTACAGCGGTAATGCTGCATGTGTGCAAGGTGGCTCATAAACGTATTCTCCTCACACATGTGGAACTGAAAACACGTCTAAAATGTGTCCTCTGTGTGACCATTTAACCGTCCCGGTGGTGTGACTTTCCTTTGTAATGACACGCTGCAACCCCCTTGGTAGCGCTGCCCGTCTTCTGGCATCATTGTTTGGCTGCCTGCGCCTCTGCGGCCGCCCTGACCCACACAACGCCCCTCGGTGTCTTATTTATTGGGACTGCGAGGGTGTGATTGATGGGCATGATCAGTGCATCAGTTCGCCTGTCCCTCATCTCCTTCCGCCTTCTTCAGACTGTGCGGCTTCATGGCCGTGGCATGCGATAAGGGATCAGCTGACGCCGCACAGTCTGAAGCGGGTGTAAGGACCCGAGTGTGAGAGGCGAACATATGTGCTGCGCCAGGCCAGGAATCCCAGCCCCGCAGTGTTTTAACAATGTTAAGACACTGCGGGGCTGGGATTCATGGTCATCGCGAACCGCACCGGCCGACATTAAATGATGTCAGAAGATGGGCAGCGCTAACAGCGCTAGGCCAGGGGATAACACGACAGCGCAGACTCCTGTACAGCAAATAACAACGCTCAGGAGGCAGCACCCAGCACCAAGGTTGGAATTCTTGACATCTGTGCTGCGTCTCATTACAAAGGGAACTCGCGCCTCCAACACAGTTTGACTGTATAAAGGGCTAAATGTTATACGTGTTTCATTCAGCGTGTGCAAGGAGCAAAATTAAAAGAGCAACCTTTGACTTGTGCAGCACTACTGCTGCATAAGCTGTGGCTCTTCTACTTTGTAACCCCTGAGGGGGGGTTAAAGGTTACCTTTGAAATTGGTTCAATTAGGCTTCGGCCTACACTCTGCTCCCCCTGCAGAGCCCGGGCTCCAACACCGCCAGTTGGGGCCCGGTACTGCTAGCTGCACAGAGAAAAACACCAGCCAATGTGTCAGTGGGATTCAGCACCGCCAGCTGTTCCCCTGCTGTGCAGCCGGCAACGTGTCCTGCAACTGCCACGCAGGCACAACAGACCCAAAGCTGCCGCCAGTGCAGGCTTCGGTCTACACTCTGCTCCATCTCCTCCTCCTGCTGACCCCGGGCTCTAACACCGCCAGTTGGGGCCCGGTACTGCTAGCTGCACAGAGAAAAACACCAGCCAATGTGTCAGTGGGGTTCAGCACCAACAGCTGTTCCCCTGCTGTGCAGCCGGCATCGTGTCCTGCAAAAGCCACGCAGACACTTGCTCTTGTACCTTCTGCTCCCCATCCTGGTTCCAGTACCGTCAGCTGGTTCCGGGCAGAGCCTTTGGCTTAGGTGCCTCCCTCTGGGTATCCGAGTTCCACCAACGTCAGGTGGTCCTTGGTAGTGCTTTCAGGCACGGGTACCTCCTGCTTAGTAACCGGGTTCCAGTAACGTCAGCTGGTCCTCGGTAGTTCCATTGGCTCTTGGACCTTCGGCTACCCATCCGGGTTCCAGCACCGTCAGCTGGTTCTCGGCACTGTCTTTTGCTCTTGTACCTTCTGCTCCCCATCCTGGTTCCAGTACCGTCAGCTGGTTCCGGGCAGAGCCTTTGGCTTAGGTGCCTCCCTCTGGGTATCCAAGTTCCACCAACGTCAGGTGGTCCTTGGTAGTGCTTTCAAGCACGGGTACCTCCTGCTTAGTAACCGGGTTCCAGTAACGTCAGCTGGTCCTCGGTAGTTCCATTGGCTCTTGGACCTTCGGGTAGCCATCCGAGTTCCAGTTCCATCAGCTGGTTCTCGGCATTTTCTCAGCCTTCTTGTACCTTCTGCTACATTTCCAAGTTCAAGAGACTAAACACGATGACCCGGAAGACCACCCCTAAGATGACGACGACACCAGAGACGACAATCACCGTGATGACGACGACCCTGGAGACGATGACCCTGAAGACCACCCCGATGACGACGACCCCGGAGACGACGACCCTGGAGACGACGACGACCTGGAAGACCGAGAAGCAGAAGAACAAGAGGCTGCAGAACAAAGAGCAGAAGAACATTAAGCATAACACTAAATATCAGAGCAAAAAATATTATCTAAATTATAAGCAGAAGAAGACTAAGCAGTGTATGGGGGTGAGTCCGTTCCTCCTCGTGGTGCCCCTGGATAAAGCCTGATGCTGCAGGCCAAACTAACCGCGGACAAATGTAACTGTTTTGTGACAGGCAGAACGGAAGGTGTAATCTTCAAACGTTTATAGATAACAACTACAGGAATGCCTGTCACAAATAAGAATATGATGAAGAAGTAGAATATGATGAAGATAATAGTAAAATAAAAAGAATATGAACAATGTAACCAAAAAAATAATAGGTAGAAGATGAAGAAGAAGATGAATAAGGTGAAGAAGTTGATGTCAAAGAAGCTGATGATGAGGATAATGAAGAAGAAAGTGTGGGAGAAGTAAAAAAGAAGGTGAAGGGCGTGGAAGTAGTGAAACATCAATATCTGACAAAATAAAAAAAAAATTAACATAGTCAAAATCTTTCTAACGCCGAACGTCATAAAAAACAAAACAAAATCCTGCTATTCTATTACATTGGGCTAAACCTCTGTGCCTTTAATGTCTCCGCCACGTCCCCCAATACATCCTACATTATTCTTAGTTGTTTTCCTTCATGTAGAATGAACCTACAAGTTTATAAAGGGTTTATTTTAATTCCGATATTTTCGTCCCATTGACTTGCATTGGGATCGGGTATCGGTATCGGATTACATCCGATATTTTGACGGTATCGGCCGATACTTTCCGATACCGATACTTTCCAATATCGGAAGGTATCGCTCAACACTACTCCTCACCAATGAAGCAAGTCATGGTAGATACGGCTGTAATGTGATTGGTCGATTCTATTGCCAATTTTATTGTCTGTTGCCCATTGTGTCACCAAAATCTGTTGTGTAGTCAGTATACAGGATTAGTGATGAGCGAGTGTACTCGTTGCTCGGTTTTTCCCGAGCACGCTCGGGTGACCTCCAAGTATTTATGACTGCTCAGAGATTTAGTTTTCATCGTGGCAGCTGAATGATTTACAGCTACTAGCCAGGCTGAGTACATGTGGGGGTTGCCTGGTTGCTAGAGAATCCCCACATGTAATCAAGCAGGCTAGTAGCTGTAAATCATTCAGCTGCCACAATGAAAATTAAATCTCCGAGCAGTCATAAATACTCGGAGTTCACCCGAGCAACGAGTATACTCACTCATCACTATACAGGATATCTGATTTGTGTGTAGTAGGGAGCTGTCAACTGTTGATAGGGCTACTAATTAGCAGGTCCCACTTTACTTTTCACTCCTATATAGTGATCTGGTCTTTACTGGGTATATTATGGAGAGGGGCTGTGAGGGGTGTATTATAGAGAGGGACAGTGTGGGGTATATTATGGAGAGGGGCTGTGAGGGGTGTATTATAGAGAGGGACAGTGTGGGGTATATTATGGAGAGGGGCTGTGAGGGGTGTATTATAGAGAGGGACCGTGTGGGGTATATTATGGAAAGGGGCTGTGAGGGGTGTATTATAGAGAGGGACATTGTGGGGGTATATTATGGAGAGGGGCTGTGAGGGTTGACATTATGGAGAAGGCAGTGTGGGGGGAATATTATAGAGAGGGACAGTATGGAGGATATTATAGAGAGGGGGAGTATGGGGGGGATATTATGTACAGAAAGCACAATGAGGGGCATATTTTTTATTCAGGAGTGCAGCATAGGAGATATTTATATTTATGGGGCAGTATAATTATACCTTTATTTTTAAATGCACCCCATCTGCTGAAGACCGAAAAAAAATGAAGTCTGTAAAGATGAGCTTTGGCAATGAAATTTCATAATGGTGTCTGTGCAAAACAGAGAAGAAAAGTAGAATGACTTTAATCAGAACAGATGTCACCTATAAGGTACCTGTATGCAAATATTTGTGCTACTGCCTGTATCCCATCAGTACTATGGTTCACAGTCTGATGATGACTGGTAACAACAACTCCCAGCATCTCCTTACCATTGGATAAGACATACTAGGAGTTGTAGGTTCATGCAATACAATTGTATATGGGGCTGGCTGACCTGACATTGCAATTGATCGCTGTACTAAGCTTGATGCTGTAAAGATGTACTGATGGAGTTTCTGGCCCTGCACTCATGTACTAATGGTGGTTCTGATGCTGCATTCATGTACTGATGGTGGTTCTGCCTCTACATTCATGAACTAACGGTGGTTCTGCACACATGCAGCAATCGATAACATGCTTCATAGCTATGTGAAAACTTAAAAATCCTTGGAACTTAGAGATTTGAGATTATAAGGGGGATTTGGCAAGTTTCCACCTTAAAAACTCAGTTTAAGTTAGCGTGTGTTCACACTGATTTTCTTTTTTAGGAGAAACTCTCCAAATCATTCTAAAATACTCAAAACTTCGTTCTGGTGATGTATTAATGTACTAATAGTGGTTCTGGTCATGTATTCATATAATTACCCCTTTTTTGAGTCCTTTGGGATTGGTTCAGTATGGCAATGTGGTCCTTGGACTGAAAAATGTTGTGCACCCCTGTTAAGACAAACAGCAACTGAACACTACACTATCTGAATACTTAGACACCATGTGTGTATTTAGGTCAACCTTAAATGGCCTTGAATGGTGATGTCAGGAAGGTTCGCCAAGCAACCTGTCAAACCCGACTTGACGCACACAAAGGGTGACTACCATAAGCGATGGGAGCGGAGCCTGGGCATGGAGACAAGTTTATATAAACTAAAAGATAAAAGGCTGGGTGAAGAATAAGTGTTCCTGCTGGGAAATGTAAGTAAGAGGAGGTCAAAAGGAGCACACCTAGCAAAAGGGAGGATTACTTTCCTAATACCAGTGATGACATAATTGCCACAACCTCCAGTGTCATCGCTGCTCAATGAGTCAAAGGATAATTCCGTGAGAATGGAGGCAAACAACACGGGAACGAGGCGAGGTGAGAATGTGACGATGTGGAGGTACACTATGATGATAGCGAACTTTTACACTTAGTGTTGTCCTAGGCTCCTTCAGAGAAGAGACCATACATCCAAAATAATGCTTGGTTAGTTGAGTACTCTTTTGTTTTTTAGTATCTTTGATATTTGAACCCATATAGCAGTTATATGGCAAATTACATTTCTCATGGGGGTCCTTATGGTAATTTTGAAGTAGAAATTGATTGGTGACCTTTAATTTGCTGCTTGCACTGACATTCTGGTCAATACATAATCTGCTGATTAATAATAAATGATTATCTATTCTTTATAATTTCCTGTAAGACAGAAGACAGGACTGTGCACAACTCGGCTCGTATATTCTTGTGTCATGTTTCCTTCATTTTGGATTATAATCCAGATCTGGTCATCTCCATTGCAGCCAGATGAATAAGACAATGGCAAATATAATGATTATTATCGTCTTTTTATTGATCTTCTTGGTATTATGTGACCTAAAGTAAATGGGATGTTTAGGATTTACTAAAAAAAATTGTATTTTTAGATCACATGCTTGTGTTCAACTACACCAAGGAAAAAACTGTAAAAAATAAAACAAACCCGTGAAATAGAGGAATTCAGTCACACACAAAAAAAGTGACTTTTAAAAAAAAAAACGTTTGCAATGATTAAGTAGGTGAAAACATGGCGTGGAATTGGCGCGAAGCATAAAAGAAGGGCAGGAGTTGAATAAGGCACAAAACAGACGATGCATTAGGCATCAAGAAAACTGCAGAAAAAAAGAAAATAGGTCTCAAAAAGGCGCAAATTCAATGATGAATTGTACCTTTGTGATCATTTATATCTGATAATTAATGATGAGCGAATAAGACGTGATCCTCCATGTTCGGGTGTTATCCGAGAGTCTTCGGCTCAAAAAATATGTTCGAGTCCTCGCGGCTGCATGTCTCACCACCACTGTTCGGCAATCCCTGCATGTGTTGTCGACCAGCTGAAAGACATGCAGCCGCGGGGACTCGTACATATTTTTCAAGCACCCCGAAGACACTCGGTTAGCACCCGAGCATGGAGGATAACATCCCAGCAGGTTCATCACTACTGATAATCCACAAAACCAAAAAAGTCCAGTACAACCCAGCTGACTTAAGGTAGCGGAGTCAAGGACATTATATTTTGGAATTGCCAGAATTTGCTTTGTCAAAATAAAATAGATTTAGATATCAGTCTATTTTTTCCCAAAATTGGGAAAAATTGAAAAAAAACAATTTGTGCATTCGACAAATAAAATAGACTTAGATAATAGATATCACTCTAACTTTTCCCAAAAATAGGGAAAATTGAAAAAAACAATTTGTCCATTTGATACATGTATTTACTTTGTCAAGTTAAAACATATTTATATTAGGGTTGAGCGAAACGGATCAGACAAATTCAAAAATCGCCGACTTTCCTAGTGTGGGATCGGCCATGCGGTCGGCGATCAGCGCGCCAAAGCCGCGTTTCGTATGTCGCGTTCAGCGCCCTTTTTTCAGCCAATGGAGGAGGACGCAGAGTGTGGGCAGCGTGATGACATAGGTCTCGGTCCCCACCATCTTAGAGAAGAGCATGACAGTGATTGGCTTGCTTTCTGCGGCGTCACAGGGGGTATAAAGGGGCGTGCACGCCGACCGCCATCTTACTTCTGCCGATCATAGCATAGGGAGAGGTTGCTGCAGCTTCATCAGAAGAAGGGATATAGTTAGGGAGGGAAGATTAACCCCCAAACTGCTTGTGCTGTAGCGATTTCCACTGTCCAACACCACCTTTGTTTTGCAGGGGCAGTGGAGGCTATATTTTTGTGCATCAGCTCTGTAGCTTATTATGCTGCCTTATAAGGCTCCCTGATAGCTGCATTGCTGTTTGCAGGCTGCTGTGCAAACCAACTGCTTTTTCAAAAGCAAAAATCCTGTTGCTCCTTTCTACACAGTTATCTTGTTTATTTGTCCACACTTTTGTGTGCAGCAGTCCTTTTTACCTTTTTATTGCTGCCATACTTGTCCTGAGATCATTGTAGGGAGATTGAAATTGTACCACAGTCCTTGTATTTTTTCATATATCAGCCAGCCACTTTCAACCACTCACATTGCTGTTGTGAATTAGACTTTTTTGGCTCCCTCTTGTGGTCACTAGTGATATGACTCTGGGATTGTCTTTCCTCAGTTTGGCACCCACCTGGGTCGTTAGTCCAGGGGTGTTGCTATATAAACTTCCTGGTTTCTCAGTCCAGTGCCTGGCATCGTTGTAATCAGTTCCTTTTTGTTTGCTCCTGTCTGCTGGTCTTGGATCTTGCAAAATTAAGCTAAGTCCTGCTTCCTTGTTTTTTGGTTTTTTGCTTTGCTCTTATTTTTTGTCCAGCTTGTACTAAATGTGATTCCTGATTTTGCTGGAAGCTCTAGGGGGCTGGTGTTCTCCCCCCGGGCTGTTAGACGGTTCGGGGGTTCTTGAATATCCAGCGTGGAAATTTTGATAGGGTTTTTGCTGACCATATAAGTCATCTTACTATATTCTGCTATTAGTCAGTGGGCCTCTCTTTGCTAAATATCTAGTTCATTCTTACGTTTGTCTTTTCTCCTTACCTCACCGTTATTATTTGTTGGGGGCTTGTATCCTACTTTTGGGGTCTTTTCTCTGGAGGCAAGAAAGGTCTATCTTTTCCCTTCTAGGGTTAGTTAGTTCTCCGGCTGGCGCGAGACGTCTAGAACCAACGTAGGCACGTTCCCCGGCTGCTGCTATTTGTGGTGCTAGGATTAGATATATGGTCAGCCCAGTTACCACTGCCCTATGAGCTGGTTTTTTGTGTTTGCAGACTTGGTATGTACTTTTGAGACCCTCTGCCATTGGGGTCATAACACATTGCGTTGTTTTATACACTGGGCCTGAGTTTTGGTTCAGTCTCCCCCCCAAAAAAGGGAGATTCAAATTCTCACAAAGTGGATATACTTCTGTCCTGTTAGTTTGTTGTATATCAGCCAGCCACTTTCAGCCACTTACATTGTGTTGTTTTATGCACAGGGCCTGAGTTTTGGTTCTGTCTCCCCCCAAAAAAGGGAGATTTAAATTCTCAACAAGTTTATATACACCTTCTACCTTGTTTTACAGTACCATATAACGGCTGTTATTTTGGTTAGATTTTCCCAAAAAATGAGGAAGTCTGGCGGAAGAGGCCGTGGGCGGTGATTGCCAGCTGGTACTGATGGTGGTTGGGTGCATCTGGTGGTAGTGGGAAAAGCACAATAGCACATAAGGCTGGAGGTGTTGAGCCAGCGTCATCATCTGGCTACACAAGGCCTCGAAGGCTCCCTTATCTGGAAGTAGGAAAACAGCATTTAAAGCCGGAGCAGCAGGAAAAAGTTTTGGCTTACCATGCTGACTCAGCCTCTAGCTCTTTCGCCTCCTCTTCAGAAAGTTCAAAATATAAAAGCAGCGAGACGTCAGTGGATGCTCCTGGTCAGGAACAAGACGTTTCCTTGTGTCCTTCACCCAAACCAAAAGTGAAGGATGCGTCAGGCGACACTACAGGTTACTCCATGAAGCTCTTTACACATACCGTGTCTTGGTTAGAAAGGGAAATTGTTAACTGCCCATTAAAAGATGAATCGGACATGGAGTGCACTGATGCACAGCCACAGCTAGATTATTATGCCGTTCCATTGACTCAGATTACTACATTGCCCTCGCAGTGTACTGAGCCAGAATCTGACCCTGATGAGACTATGGTGCCCCGTCCCGAACATTAAAGCTCCTTACATGGTGACACAGAGGAAGGTGCACATGACATTGAAGAGGAGGTGATAGATGACCCAGTTGTTGACCCAGATTGGCAGCCTTTGGGGGAAGAGGGTGCCGCTGCCAGTAGCTCAGAAGCGGAGGAGGATGATCCGCAGCAGCCATCTACATTGCAACAGCTGTCATCTGGCAGGCTCGTATCAGGCCAAAAAACGTGTGTCAAAACCAAAAACAGTTTTAGGACAGCGTGGCCATCCGGTGAAAGTAGCACAGTGTGCAATGCCTGAAAAGGTATTTGATAGTAGGAAGGGTGCAGTTTGGCAATTTTTTAACCAAGATCTGAATGATCAGTGCCAAGTTATCTGTAAGAAATGCTCAAAGACCTTTAGCAGAGGGAAGAATCTTCAAAATTTAAATACAACGTGCATGCTTAGACATTTAACCAGCATGCACTTGCAAGCCTGGACTAACTACCAAACGTCACGTACCGTTGGTGCACCTGCTCAGAATGAAGGTAGTCAGCAACGATACATTGCTTCCCTCACTGTAAGGCCACCGGTTAGGACACCACCAGCAGCAAATGTGGAGGTATCGTCGCAAGGCCAAAGCAGTCAGGGAATCACAAGGTTATTGGTAGAAAACACTGTATGTAGGCTAACATCAAGAATACCATCACCAACCCTCTCTCAATCCGCCATGTCCACCACCACCACCACCGCTAGTTCCACCATATGCAGCTCTCCAGTCCAGCTCACCCTACAAGAGACTCTCGTTAGGAAAAGAAAGTACTGATCCTCTCATCCGCGTACACAGGGTTTGAACGCCCACATTGCTAGACTAATCTCGTTAGAGATGATGCCCTACCAGTTGCGAAAGCGAAGCTTTCAAAGACCTGATGGCCTACACAGTACCACGCTATGACCTACCCAGTCGGTACTTCTTTGTGAGAAAAGCCATCTCAGCCCTCCACCAGCATGTCAAAGACCACATTGTCCATGCACTGAGGCAATCAGTCAGTGGAAAGGTGCACCTCACAACAGATGCATGGACCAGTAGGCATGGCCAGGGATGTTACGTGTCCATCACGGCGCACTGGGTTAATGTGGTGGATGCAGGGTCCACAGGGGACAGCCATAGTGGGACAGTTCTGCCTAGCCCACGGTCTAGGAAACAATTGGCTGTAGGTGTTCGCCACCCCTCCTCCTCCTCCTCCTCCAGAAGCGAAAGCTCATCCACAGAGCGCAGTAGCACGACCACTCCATCCGCAGCTGCCAGTGTTGCACACGAGGTGTCCAATTATTAAACAGCTAGTGGTAAGCGTCAGCAGGCTGTGTTACAAATGAAGTGTTTGGGTGACAACAGACACACTGCGGAAGTACTGGCCGAGTACTTGCAGCAACAAACTCAGTCATGGCTGGGCAGTGTACATCTTGAGGCAGGCAAGGTAGTCAGTGATAACGGAAGGAATTTTATGGCTGCCATAGCCCTTTCAGAACTGAAACACATACCTTGCCTGGCTCACACCTTGAACCTGGTGGTGCAGTGCTTCCTCAAAAATTATCCAGAGTTACCAGCCCTGCTCCTGAAGGTGCGAAGACTTTGCTCGCACATCCGCCGGTAGCTCGTACACTCCAGCCCTATGCAGAACCATCAGCGATCGCTGAATCTTCCCCAGCACCGCCTAATAATCGACGTTGCAACAAGGTGGAACTCCACACTGCACATGGTTCAGAGGCTGTGCGAACAGAGGCGTGCTGTAATTAATTTGTGGGAGGATACACATACACGGGCAGGCACTTGGATGGCAGACATGGAGTTGTCTGGGGTGCAGTGGTTGAAGCTACAAGACCTCTGTCAAGTCCTTCAGTGTTTTTAGAAATGCACACGGCTGGTAAGTGCAGACAACGCCATCATAAGCATGAGCATCCCACTAATGCGTCTGCCGATGCAAAGTTTGATGCACATTAAGGAGCAGGCGTCTGCAGCCGAGGAGGAGGGAAGCCTTGGTGACAGTCAGCCATTGCCTGCTCAGGGAACTCTCCTGGACGAGGCGGCAGACGAAGAGGAGGAGGAGGATGATGGGGATGAATATTTATGGGAGGAGGATGCTTCTCAGGAGGCATTAGAAACTGGTGGCGTTGCAAGGTCAGGTACAGGGTTTTTGCGGGACACAAGTGTTGTTGATTTGCAAGAAAGTGTTCCTCAACCCAGCTCAAGCAGTGAATTGACACCTGGAACATTGGCCCACATGGCTGATTATGCCTTGCGTAGCCTAAAAAGGAACCCCCGCATTATCAAAATGATGACCGTTGACGATTACTGGTTGGCCTGCCTCCTAGATCCACGATATAAAGGAAAATTACAAAATATCATGCCACATGAGAACCTTGAGCAAATATTGGCTACCAAACAAGCAACTCTTGTAGACCGTTTTGTTCAGGCATTCCCAGCACACAGCGGCGGTGATGGTTCTCATACGAGCCGTACGGGGCAAAATGGCAGAGGTGTTAGAGGTGCACAAATCCGAAGTGGCGTTGGACAGAGGGGTTTTATGACCAGGTTGTGGAGTGATTTCGCGACGACTGCTGACACGACAGGTACTGCTCCATCGATTCAAAGTGACAGGAGACAGCATTTGTCCAGTATGGTTATGAACTACTTTTCCTCCCTTATCGATGTTCTCCGTCACAGGTCATTCCCCTTTGATTACTGGGCATCTAAAATAGACACCTGGCCTGAATTGGCAGAATATGCATTACAGGAGCTCTCTTGCCCTGCTGCTAGTGTGCTATCAGAAAGAGTCTTCAGTGCTGCTGGTTCAATACTGACCGAAAAAAGGACACGTCTGGCTACCCGAAATGTTGATGATCTAACCTTCATTAAAATGAACCAATCATGGATTTCAAATTATTTTGCTGACATGTCGCTTGCCTGAAAAATGTCTTGCGTTTGGCCTCCTCTTACTGACTGCTCCAATTCCTCCATTTGCAGCTGCTGAATGTCCACCATAGGCCATTTTTATACCTCCCTAAATGGTCTGACTCCCCCCACAGGGCCGTGGTCACCACGTTTGCCTGGACAGGTGGGTGTGCCCACTCTTGGGCGACGGCACTGGCACAGGGTCCCTCATAGTACAACGAAGTGTCTCTGACAGTGGTGGTGCACAACCAACATCAAACACACCGTAGCAATATGAGGGGCCCTGTGCCAGTACCGCCACCCACGAGAGAGTGTTCCCCCCCAGCTCGAACAGTGCTCTACCACTTGCAATACTTACCTCTCCCTGCTCCACCACTGTGTAGTCTGTGCTGTTAAATCCTTCAATGGCACTGCCAATACAAATTTGTTGAAATGATAGATGATAGTTAAAATATACAGGGGCACTGGCCTCCATATAGACCAGTTAATACTTTGCGCCTACTACCACTGTCTGCTTCTCAGCAGAGGAGCCCACCCCTGTACCTATCTATGCCACCTGTTTATTTATGATCAATTTTTTGGCAGACATTTAGCCCACTTTATTATTTGGGCCTACTAACTGTGTCGGCCGCTCATTACAGTTGTCCTCCACTGAACAAAGCAATGCCGCCTGTTTAGTCCTGCAACCAATTTTGAACTGCATTTAGCCCACTTTATTATTTGGGCCTATATCTGTGTTTCCTCCTCATCCTGCCTATTGCCCAGCCACTGCTAGATGAGTCTGCTGGTACATTGACCCAGACCACTACATTTCACTTGCACTCTACACAGCCAGAATCTGACCCTTCTGAAAGTCAGGTTCCCCTTCCCGCCATCTATACCACTTTACACGTGGACAAATAGGAAGGTGCAGATGAAAGTGCAGGTTCCTTCATCAGGTGGGGGGGGCATACTCGCTGGCAACGTCACTGGCACAGGGCCCCTCTTAGTACGCAAAAGTGTCTCTGCCGGTGGGAGGCGCCACCCGCCGTCAAACACACTGCCGTACTATGAGGGGCCCTGTGCCAATGCCAACGAGTGCCCCCCCCCCCTGCTTGCTCAGGATCACAGCACTTGCAAAGTTGAAATACTTACCTCTCCCTGCTCCACCGCCGTGATGTATTCCGTGTTTCCTGAGCCCACGAAAATCTTGAGCCAGCCCTACCCCCCCACAACTTTAGCCAAATGACCCCCAGTTTTCAATGCCTAACTATTATTATACAGGTAAAGTAAATTAAGATTGACAAGCTTCAGTAATAAGAATTGATGATTTTGGCATAAAAATGGGCACTGCAGGTGTTTTCCTGTCCTCCACTCACTGCCGACTTTGATTCCCCATTGACTTGCATTGGGTTTCGTGTGTCAGTCGGCCCCCGACTTTTCGCAATTAGCAGCTGATTTCACCCGACCCGACTTTTCACAAAGTCGGGTTTCGCGAAACCCGACTCGATCCCAAAAAAGTAAAAGTCGCTCAACTCTAATTTATATACCATTATTACATTCATTAGTTTGTTTGTTTGTTTGTTTTTTCCAAAAATAGGAATAATCTCCTGTGATGTGAGTCATAAACTGAGTGCCCTATTATATATTTTCTTGGCATACATATTTACACCCATAAAAATATACAGATCTTAATCGCTAATTTGCACTGTTTTAATGAGCGTTCACAACACCTTTCAGATCTAAATTGTGAGCCTTTGTTAGCACGTAGAGAGAAAGGTGCGAGATTTCTTCCTAGTTAGGTTCCATTATCATATTAACCCAAAAGCAAAAACATGACTTATTTAGCTAGTTTCAATAATAAATCGAGGCTCACAATAAATCAATGTACTCATCCTTGGGAATTCTCAATGTTTAACCTGTTTAACTGTGACTGCGCATGTTGAATAGTTGACAGGCAAACATAGTTAGCGGCAATCTCCTCCTGTGTTTTACGCTGATCACAGAAGAGTTTATCTTTGGATCTTAGTGACTAGAGAGGGACAATCGAGTCTTTTGAAATGTTCTGAATGATAATATGGAAATCTATTCCCATATTATTATATACATTAATTAACTATCTCTAATTAATTCTTACATCTCAAAAGGCATGAAATATAGAAAGGGCAAATTACTATTCAACTAATATTTTAAAGGAGCAGTCTAAAGGTAGGACGCTATGCCATACTCATGTGATAAGGAACAACTTCCCGATAGCCGGAGATTGGTGAACTCCCGCCAATCTCAAGAGCTGGGATGTGCGAATGGAGTGGTGGTTGATAATGACCACTGTTGGTCTATTCATTCTTATTGAGACAACTGGAAATAGCTAAATGCTGCACTCAACTGGTCATTGGCATTGGCATAAGAATGAATGGAGCGGCATTGTGTCCAATGGAGAGTCTTGGTTAGGGTTGAGCGAAACGGATCAGACAAATTCAAAAATCGCCGACTTTCCCAGTGTGGGATCGGTCATGCGGTCGGCGATCTTCGTGCCAAAGTCGCGTTTCGTATGACGCGTTTAGCACCATTTCTCAGCCAATGAAGGAGGACGCAGAGTGTGGGCAGCATGATGACATAGGTCTCGGTCCCCACCATCTTAGAGAAGGGCATGACAGTGATTGGCTTGCTTTCTGCGGCGTCACAGGGGCTATAAAGGGGCGTGCACGCCGACCGCCATCTTACTTCTGCTGATCGGAGCATAGGGAGAGGTTGCTGCAGCTTCATCAGAAGCAGGGATATAGTTAGAGAGGGAAGATTAACCCCCAAACCGCTTGTGCTGTAGCGATTTCCACTGTCCAACACCACCTTTTCTTTGCAGGGACAGTGGAGGCTATATTTTTGTGCATCAGCTCTGTAGCTTATTAGGCTGCCTTATAAGGCTCCCTGATAGCTGCATTGCTGTTTGTCCGCCGCTGTGCAAACCAACTGCTTTTTTAAAAGCAAAAATCCTGTTGCTCCTTTCTGCACAGTTCTATTGTTCATTTGTCCACACTTTTGTGTGCAGCAGTCCTTTTTATTGCTGGCTGCCATACTTGTCCTGAGATCATTCTAGGGAGATTGTTATTGTAGTACAGTCCCTTTTTTATATATATATATCTTCCAGCCACGTTCTGCCACTTACATTGTGTAGTGTAATACACTGGGCATGATTGTTGCAGCAGTCTCCCACACAAAAAAGGGAGATTTAAATTGCCACTAAGTGGATCTGCGTCAGTTCTGTTTGTCGTATATCTGCCAGCCACTTTCTGCCACTTACATTGTGTAGTGTAATACAGTGGGCCTGGTTTTTGCAGCAGTCTCCCACACAAAAAAGGGAGATTTAAATTGCCACTAAGTGGATCTGCGTCAGTTCTGTTTGTCGTATATCTGCCAGCCACGTTCTGCCACTTACATTGTGCAGTGTAATACAGTGGGCCTGATTTTTGCAGCAGTCTCCCACACGAAAAAGGGAGATTTAAATTGCCACTAAGTGGATCTGCGTCAGTTCTGTTTGTCGTATATCTGCCAGCCACGTTCTGCCACTTACATTGTGTAGTGTAATACAGTGGGCCTGAGTTTGGGTGCAGTGTCACCCCCAAAAAAGGGTGATTTAAATTTCCACTAAGTGGATCTGCGTCAGTTCTGTTTGTCGCATATCTGCCAGCCACGTTCTGCCACTTACATTGTGTAGTATAATACAGTGGGCCTGATTTTTGAAGCAGTCTCCCACACAAAAAAGGGAGATTTAAATTCTCAACAAGTTTATATACACCTTCTACCGTGTTTTACAGTACCATATAACGGTTGTTAGTTTGGTTACATTTTCCCAAAAGTGAGGAAGACTGGTGGAAGAGGCCGTGGGCAGTCATTGCCAGTTGGTAATGATGGTGGTGGTGGTGGTGGAGCATCTGGTGGTAGTGGGAAAAGCAAAATAGCACCTAAGGCTCGAGTTGTTCAGACAGCGTCATCGTCTGGCTACACAAGGCCTCGAAGGCTCCCTTATCTGGGAGTAGGAAAACCGCTTTTAAAGCTGGAGCAGCAGGAGCAAGTTTTGGCTTTCATTGCTGACTCAGCCTCTAGCTAGCTCTTTCTCCTCCTCTTCAGAAAGTTCGAAATATAAAAGCAGCGAGTCGTCAGTGGATGCTCCCGGTCAGGAACAAGTCGCTTCCTTGTGTCCTTCACCCAAAGCAAAAGTGAAGGATGCGGCAGGCGACACTACAGTTTACTCCTTGGCGCTCTTTACACATACCGTGCCAGGGTTAGAAAGGGAAATAGTTAACAGCCCATTACAAGATGAATCGGACATGGAGTGCACTGATGCACAGCCACAGCTAGATTATTATGCTGATCCATTGACTCAGATCACAACATTGCCCTCGCAGTGTACTGAGCCAGAATCTGACCCTGATGTTACTATGGGGCCCCGTCCTGAACTCTATAGCACCTTACACGGTGACACAGAGGAAGGTGCACATGACATTGAAGAGGAGGTGATAGATGACCCAGTTGTTGACCCAGATTGGCAGCCATTGGGGGAACCAGGTGCCGCTGGCTGTAGCTCTAAAGCGGAGGAGGATGATCCGCAGCAGCCATCTACATCGCAACAGCTTTTATCTGGCAGGCCCATATCTGGCCAAAAACATTTGACAAAACCAAAAACACTTTTAGGACAGCGTGGCCATCCGGTTAAAGTAGCACAGCGTGCAATACCTGAAAAGGTATCCGATAGTAGGAAGAGTGCAGTGTGGGAGTTTTTTAACCAAGATCCGAATGATCAGTGCAAAGTTATCTGTAAGAAATGCTCAAAGACCTTTAGCAGTGGGAAGAATGTCCAAAATTTAAATACAACGTGCATGCGTAGACATTTACTGTAACCAGCATGCACTTGCAAGAATGGACTAACTACCAAACATGCCGTACCATTGGTGCACACGCTCAGAATGAAGTTAGTCAGCAACGCTACATTGCTTCCCTCACTGTAAGTGCAGCGCCCCAGAGTCCTGGTTGCTGCAGTACTGACGCTCCGCCGCTAAGGGGGGCTATGGTACGTCTGATGGCACTGAAGGAGTTCTTCTGACCAGGTATCACAGTCACCAATACACTTCACAGTCTGGCCTACAGGGGGAGCTAAGGGTGCTATGTATTAGGCCACTCCTCACAATCTGGTAAAACTGGGAGTTAGACAGAAGCTGACTGGGAATTGAACAGGCAACATCCTGTGGCAGAGGGTGTTGCGGGGAGAGACTCAGGGGGGTCCCTGTCAGGGGTGGGATCCTGACAGAAGGCCTAGCGAACAGAGAGAACGTTATGGGACCGCGCCTGCACGAGATAGCGGCGGTACCCCAAGAAAGGATAAGAAGCGAGGTTCATTGTGCTGAGTGAGAAACGAGATCAACACAACAAGGAGAAATACCAGTAGGAGTCGTGCTGTAAGACGAGGCAACATCCTACTGAGGCGCGTAGCCGGTGGCCGGAACGCCGAGGAAGTAATAGGCTCCAAGCAATACTTCAAACCTACGGCAGGACAGTCAGTTATAGGCAGGCTGTCTCACACAAATCACCTACGAAGACATAGGGGGCAACAATAGGAGAGGGGCGACGCTAGGGTCCCGGAAGAACTCCAAGCCTACCCGTCATACGGGTGCGTCCTAGCCATACAATCTGGGGGACGAAGAAGAACATCAGAATTGAGTTGTGAGGGAACTTCAGAAACAGACACAACAGTTGTGGGGACTATCCCGTAAGCACAGCAGGGGAGGAACACAACACACAAGCGCTAGAAGGTAGGCACAGATTTCCACCTGCAAAGGGAACTCTGGAGGTGCCATCGGGCCGGCCGGACTTGCGCAGCCTGGTTGACCGTATTCCGGACTGAGGATCCTGAAGCCTTCAGTAAAGAGGTAAAGAGACTGCAACCTGGTGTCCTCGTTATTTACTGCAACCTGCACCGCACCATAACATCACCATACCACCACCTTCTTTGTACGCCCCTCAGCAGGGTCACGGACCGGGCCTAGCCACCGTGACAACCCCAGAACAGAGACCCAGAGGCCCGGTACCGGGTACCCCTCAGCCCTGCGGCAGTGGGGGCGCTACAACTTGGCGTCACGAACAGGACCTACTTAAGCCTGAGGAATCAGGTCATGTGTGCCTTGGAACTGTGATTTATTATACTTGAACTGTGATTTATTGCAAAGACTGTGCACTGCCATTTGCCACCAAAACCCGCCGCCATTACAGCGCTGAGGAGAGCGCAGGAGAAGAAGAGGGGCGTGGAGTAGGTGTGGACCAGCCGAAGAGCGCGAAAGACAATGGCCGCCCAGTCTAAATATTTCTGCACCGTGAGGACGTGTCCGTCAGCAGCCGAGATCCGCCTCCTGATTCTCAATGGTGGGCGGAGACAGAGAAAACGAAACCGCCCACGAAGGAGAGAGCAGGAAAAGGACGAGGAAGGAGTCGTCAGCGACATGGAGGACGCCATGGCCAGCCACCCGGAGCCGGAGCGTGGGGCTGGAGTGGATGAGCTCGGCGACCAACTCCGGCGGACGCAGCTGAGCACTGAGGCCGGGTGGAAGAAGACCTTCATCGGGAGCCTCATCAGCCGTCTGTCGGCAGCCTTGTCTGGTCTGGAGCAGGAAAGAAGTTCCAGCGCTCCGAAGCCAGAAAGCAAGGCCCTGCCGGAAAGCGAGATGCCGCAAATGGAGATGACAACGCCACAGCGCAAGGCCCTGCAACCAGCGCTCCAGATCCCAGCGGAGACAGAGCAGATCGGCACCGGAGGGACCGCATCTGAAGCAGGTATGAAGAACGACCCTGCCCCTCCAGCAGAGGACCTGCTGATAGGCCCCGTCGCGGCACCCCCTCTCCCTGGGACCTATAGACTCCAGCGCCTTACACCCGGGGATCAGGCCCCGGGTATGGAGCACTTCTTAAAGGCCCTGATCTCGCCGATCACCCTGCCGGGCGAAGTCTATGCGGAGCTACGGCCGCCAGAGCAGGAGTAAACCTCGGAAACCTGAAACTGTATATAGTTATTTAACTGTTTGTCTTCCTGCTTTATTGCTACTGCAACCCGATTAGGGTTAACTCTTAAAGGGATCCCTTTGTTTACCCGGGATCCCTTCTTCTGCTTTTTGTTTTTGTTCCTGTCTTATCATTGTTGAAAGAACTGCTGGATCATGAACACTGCATGATTACAAACTCCTTGTAAATAGTTTGCACCTTCTTAAAGGTGCCCTCTACTGGTTTTACAAAAGAAAGGACTCTTTGCGAAGAAACTGTTCCTGGAAACAGTACAGGAGTCCTTACTGCATACGGACTTGCAGCTTGAGAAGTTGCACTACCTCATAGAGACTTGGTTCCTTCTTAAAGGGAACGTTCACCCATAGCACTTAAAGTATAATGATGTCTTAAGAGAAATAGTGATAATGCTTACGTGAAAAGTTATGAGTAGTTACTTGACTGATTGTGAGAAATGTTTAATGATGTTGATAAAAGAATGAGGACAGGAAGTGAACCCATATGGGGTTAGTCAGTGAGTCCTCCTAGGAGCCATACAGAGATGGCTCAGTAATCCTGAACTGAAAGATGGATGATAAGTTCTATACCGTGTATAGTAGCAGAAAGGCAGTAGGCCCGGGCAGAAAGGGGCGGTCCTGTAACAGAAAGGAGAGGCAGTAGGCCTGGAGCAGATAGGACAGGCGGTCCTGCAGATGTAAAGAAGGAGAATGTAGAAAAGTTGATTAGCCTTATAGTGTTTTATAAGAAGGTCTTTAGTGGATTCAGAGTGTACATCCTTAAAGGCAACGTTAAATTATTGTTCAAAAACTTGCACTAAGTAGAATACCCGGTTGGGTAAGAAAAGTTATTTATAGTATGTTATTTAAAGTATTTAACCATGTTTGTAACGTTCAAGTGTCCTCACCTCCCATAAAGGGAAGCTCTGTTCAAACTTGCTTATTGTTATTGCATTTCAAAAATTGTATGTCTTTTTGCTGACATGTATTGTTGTTTTCTTCCCAGTCCAGGAGTACTGGATTTAACCGGGGGGGAGTGCAGCGCCCCAGAGTCCTGGTTGCTGCAGTACTGACACTCCGCCGCTAAGGGGGGCTATGGTACGTCTGATAGCACTGAAGGAGTTCTTCTGACCAGGTATCACAGTCACCAATACACTTCACAGTCTGGCCTCCAGGGGGAGCTAAGGGTGCTATGTATTAGGCCACTCCTCACAATCTGGTAAAACTGGGAGTTAGACAGAAGCTGACTGGGAATCGAACAGGCAACATCCTGTGGCAGAGGGTGTTGCGGGGAGAGACTCAGGGGGGTCCCTGTCAGGGGTGGGATCCTGACAGAAGGCCTAGCGAACAGAGAGAACGTTACGGGACCGCGCCTGCACGAGATAGCGGCTGTACCCCAAGAAAGGATAAGAAGCGAGGTTCATTGTGCTGAGTGAGAAACGAGATCAATGCAACAAGGAGAAATACCAGTAGGAGTCGTGCTGTAAGACGAGGCAACATCCTACTGAGGCGCGTAGCCGGTGGCCGGAACGCCGAGGAAGAAATAGGCTCCAAGCAATACTTCAAACCAACGTCAGGACAGTCAGTTATAGGCGGGCTGTCTCACACAAATCACCTACGAAGACATAGGGGGCAACAATAGGAGAGGGGCGACGCTAGGGTCCCAGAAGAACTCCGAGCCTACCCGTCATACGGGTGCGTACTAGCCATACAATCTGGGGGACGAAGAAGAACATCAGAATCGAGTTGTGAGGGAACTTCAGAAACAGACACAACAGTTGTGGGGACTATCCCGTAAGCACAGCAGGGGAGGACCACAACACACAAGCGCTAGAAGGTAGGCACAGATTTCCACCTGCAAAGGGAACTCTGGAGGTGCCATCGGACCGGCCGGACTTGCGCAGCCTGGTTGACCGTATTCCGGACTGAGGATCCTGAAGCCTTCAGTAAAGAGGTAAAGAGACTGCAACCTGGTGTCCTCGTTATTTACTGCAACCTGCACCGCACCATAACATCACCATACCACCACCTTCATTGTACGCCCCTCAGCAGGGTCACGGACCGGGCCTAGCCACCATGACAACCCCAGAACACAGACCCAGAGGCCCGGTACCGGGTACCCCTCGGCCCTGCGGCAGTGGGGGCGCTACATAAGCCCACCAGTTAGGACACCACCAGCAGCAAATGTGGAGGTATCATCGCAAGGCCAAAGCAGTCAGGGAATCACAAGGTTATTGGTAGGAAACACTGTATGTAGGCCAATATCAAGAATACCATCACCAACCCTCTCTCAATCCGCCATGTCCACCACCGCCACCACCGCTAGTTCCACCATATGCAGCTCTCCAGTCCAGCTCACCCTACAAGAGACTCTCGTTAGGAAAAGGAAGTACTCATCCTCTCATCCGTGTACACAGGGTTTGAACGCCCACATTGCTAGACTAATCTCGTTCGAGATGATGCCCTACCGGTTGGTTGAAAGCGAAGCTTTCAAAGTCCTGATGGCCTACGCAGTACCACGCTATGACCTACCCAGTCGACACTTCTTTGCGAGAAAAGCCATCCCAGCCCTCCACCAGCATGTCAAAGACCGCATTGTCCATGCACTCATGCAATCAGTCAGTGGAAAGGTGCACCTCACAACAGATGCATGGACCAGTAGGCATGGCCAGGGACATTACGTGTCCATCACGGCGCACTGGGTTAATGTGGTGGATGCAGGGTCCACAGGGGACAGCCATAGTGGGACAGTTCTGCCTAGCCCACGGTCTAGGAAACAATTGGCTGTAGGCGTTCGCCACCCCTCCTCCTCCTCCTCCAGAAGCGAAAGCTCATCCACAGAGCACAGTCGCCATACCACTCCATCCGCATCTGCCAGTGTTGCACACGAGGTGTCACATTATGGAACAGCTAGTGGTAAGCGTCAGCAGGCTGTGTTGAAAATGAAGTGTTTGGGCAACAACAGACACACTGCGGAAGTACTGGCCGAGTACTTGCAGCAAGAAACTCAGTCATGGCTGGGCAGTGTACATCTTGAGGCAGGCAAGGTAGTCAGTGATAACGGAAGGAATTTTATGGCTGCCATAGCTGTTGTGAAATTGGATTCTGGGCTCCCCCGGTGGCCACTGGTGGAATTGAACTTGTGTGCATCATCCTCTCTGTTCACCTGTTCCCATCAGGATGTGGGAGTCTCTATATAACCTTGCTCCTCTGTCAGTTTCATGCCGGTCAACAATGTAATCAGAAGCCTTTCTTTGCATGTTCCTGCTACTAGACAACTCCCAGCTAAGTTGGACTTTCATCCTTGTTTGTTTTTGCATTTTGTTCCAGTTCACAGCTGCTGTTTCGTTACTGTGTCTGGAAAGCTCTTGTGATCTGAAATTGCCACTCTGGTGTTATGAGTTAATACTAGAGTCTTAAAGTAATTTCTGGATGGTGTTTTGATAGGGTTTTCAGCTGACCATGAAAGTGCCCTTTCTGTCTTCCTGCTATCTAGTAAGCGGACCTCGATTTTGCTAAAACTATTTTCATACTACGTTTGTCATTTCATCTAAAATCACCGCCAATATATGTGGGGGCCTCTGTCTGCCTTTTGGGGAAATTTCTCTAGAGGTGAGCCAGGACTGTATTTTCCTCTGCTAGGATTAGTTAGTCCTCCGGCTGGCGCTGGGCGTCTAGGGATAAAACGTAGGCACGCTACCCGGCCACTGTTAATTGTGCGGCAGGTTTAGTTCATGGTCAGTTTAGATTCCATCTTCCAAGAGCTAGTTCTTATATATGCTGGGCTATGTTCTCTCGCCATTGAGAATCATGACAGTTTGACCGGCCAAAAAAAAGGGTTAAATTATTGGCTGAGAAAGGAGAGAAAAAAGAAGTCTGCTGAAAATTTTTTTTTTTTTTTCTCTAGTTCTGAGTGTGCTCATAATTGAATCACTTGCTAGTCTGCCTATACTGCAGCCTTCCTCTCGTTCTCTCCTTCTAATCCTTGAATGGCTCTGTGTTCACCTGTTTGAAATGGATCTTCAGAGTGTAGCTACAGGTTTGAATAATCTCGCCACGAAGGTACAAAATTTGCAAGATTTTGTTGTTCATGCACCTATGTCTGAACCTAGAATTCCTTTGCCTGAATTTTTTTCAGGGAATAGATCTTGCTTTCAAAATTTTAAAAATAATTGCAAATTGTTTTTGTCCCTGAAGTCTCGCTCTGCCGGAGATCCTGCACAGCAGGTCAGGATTGTAATTTCCTTGCTCCGGGGCGACCCTCAAGATTGGGCTTTTGCATTGACACCAGGGAATCCTGCGTTGCTCAATGTGGATGCGTTTTTTCTGGCCTTGGGGTTGCTTTATGAGGAACCTCATTTAGAGCTTCAGGCGGAAAAAGCTTTGATGTCCCTATCTCAGGGGCAAGATGAAGCTGAAATATACTGCCAAAAATTCCGTAAATGGTCTGTGCTTACTCAGTGGAATGAGTGCGCCCTGGCGGCGATTTTCAGAGAAGGTCTCTCTGATGCCATTAAGGATGTTATGGTGGGGTTCCCTGTGCCTGCGGGTCTGAATGAGTCCATGACAATGGCTATTCAGATCGATAGGCGTCTGCGGGAGCGCAAACCTGTGCACCATTTGGCGGTGTCTACTGAGAAGACGCCAGAAAATATGCAATGTGATAGAATTCTGTCCAGAAGCGAGCGGCAGAATTTTAGACGAAAAAATGGGTTGTGCTTCTATTGTGGTGATTCAACTCATGTTATATCAGCATGCTCTAAGCGTACTAAGAAGCTTGACAAGTCTGTTTCAATTAGCACTTTACAGTCTAAGTTTATTCTATCTGTGACCCTGATTTGTTCTTTATCATCTATTACCGCGGACGCCTATGTCGACTCTGGCGCCGCTTTGAGTCTTATGGATTGGTCCTTTGCCAAACGCTGTGGGTATGATTTGGAGCCTTTGGAAGCTCCTATACCTCTGAAGGGGATTGACTCCACCCCATTGGCTAGTAATAAACCACAATACTGGACACAAGTAACTATGCGTATTAATCCGGATCACCAGGAGATTATTCGCTTTCTGGTGCTGTATAATCTACATGATGTTTTGGTGCTAGGATTGCCATGGCTGCAATCTCATAACCCAGTCCTCGACTGGAAAGCTATGTCTGTGTTAAGCTGGGGATGTAAAGGGACTCATGGGGACGTACCTTTGGTTTCCATTTCATCATCTATTCCCTCTGAGATTCCTGAATTCTTGTCTGACTATCGTGACGTTTTTGAAGAACCCAAGCTTGGTTCACTACCTCCGCACCGGGAGTGCGATTGTGCCATAGATTTGATCCCGGGTAGTAAATACCCTAAGGGTCGTTTATTTAATCTGTCTGTGCCTGAACACGCTGCTATGCGAGAATATATAAAGGAGTCCTTGGAAAAGGGACATATTCGTCCTTCGTCATCTCCCTTAGGAGCCGTTTTTTTCTTTGTGTCTAAGAAAGATGGCTCTTTGAGGCCGTGTATTGATTATCGGCTTTTGAATAAAATCACGGTTAAATATCAATATCCGTTACCACTGCTGACTGATTTGTTTGCTCGTATAAAGGGGGCCAAGTGGTTCTCTAAGATTGATCTCCGTGGGGCGTATAATTTGGTGCGAATCAAGCAGGGGGATGAGTGGAAAACCGCATTTAATACGCCCGAGGGCCACTTTGAGTATTTGGTGATGCCTTTTGGTCTTTCAAATGCCCCTTCAGTCTTCCAGTCCTTTATGCATGACATTTTCCGCGATTATTTGGATAAATTTATGATTGTGTATCTGGATGATATTCTGATTTTTTCGGATGACTGGGACTCTCATGTCCAGCAGGTCAGGAGGGTTTTTCAGGTTTTGCGGTCTAATTCCTTGTGTGTGAAGGGTTCTAAGTGCGTTTTTGGAGTTCAAAAGATTTCCTTCTTGGGATACATTTTTTCCCCCTCTTCCATCGAGATGGATCCTGTCAAGGTTCAGGCTATTTGTGATTGGACGCAACCCTCTTCTCTTAAGAGTCTTCAGAAATTTTTGGGCTTTGCTAACTTTTATCGTCGATTTATTGCTGGTTTTTCTGATGTTGTTAAACCATTGAGTGATTTGACTAAGAAGGGTGCTGATGTTGCTGATTGGTCCCCTGATGCTGTGGAGGCCTTTCGGGAGCTTAAGCGCCGCTTTTCTTCCGCCCCTGTGTTGCGTCAGCCTGATGTTGCTCTTCCTTTTCAGGTTGAGGTCGACGCTTCTGAAATCGGAGCTGGGGCGGTGTTGTCGCAGAGAAGTTCCGACTGCCCCGTGATGAGACCTTGTGCTTTTTTTTCCCGTAAATTTTCGCCCGCCGAGCGGAATTATGATATTGGGAATCGGGAGCTTTTGGCCATGAAGTGGGCTTTTGAGGAGTGGCGTCACTGGCTTGAGGGGGCCAGACATCAGGTGGTGGTATTGACTGACCACAAAAATTTAATTTACCTTGAGTCTGCCAGGCGCCTGAATCCTAGACAGGCGCGCTGGTCGTTGTTTTTCTCTCGGTTTAATTTTGTGGTGTCATACCTACCGGGTTCTAAGAATGTTAAGGCGGATGCCCTTTCTAGGAGTTTTGAGCCTGACTCCCCTGGTAATTCTGAGCCCACAGGTATCCTTAAGGATGGAGTGATATTGTCTGCCGTTTCTCCAGACCTGCGGCGGGCCTTGCAGGAGTTTCAGGCAGATAGACCGGATCGTTGCCCACCTGGTAGACTGTTTGTTCCTGATGATTGGACCAGTAGAGTCATCTCTGAGGTTCATTCTTCTGCGTTGGCAGGTCATCCTGGAATCTTTGGTACCAGGGATTTGGTGGCAAGGTCCTTCTGGTGGCCTTCCCTGTCACGAGATGTGCGAGGCTTTGTGCAGTCTTGTGACGTTTGTGCTCGGGCCAAGCCTTGTTGTTCTCGGGCTAGTGGATTGTTGTTGCCCTTGCCTATTCCGAAGAGGCCTTGGACGCACATCTCGATGGATTTTATTTCGGATCTGCCTGTTTCTCAGAAGATGTCTGTCATCTGGGTGGTGTGTGACCGTTTCTCTAAGATGGTCCATTTGGTTCCCTTGCCTAAGTTGCCTTCTTCTTCCGAGTTGGTTCCTCTGTTTTTTCAAAATGTTGTTCGTTTGCATGGTATTCCGGAGAATATCGTTTCTGACAGAGGGACCCAATTCGTGTCTAGATTTTGGCGGGCATTCTGTGCTAGGATGGGCATAGATTTGTCTTTTTCGTCTGCTTTCCATCCTCAGACTAATGGCCAGACCGAGCGGACTAATCAGACCTTGGAGACATATTTGAGGTGTTTTGTGTCTGCGGATCAGGATGATTGGGTTGCTTTTTTGCCATTGGCGGAGTTCGCCCTCAATAATCGGGCCAGCTCTGCCACCTTGGTGTCCCCGTTTTTCTGTAATTCGGGGTTTCATCCTCGATTTTCCTCCGGTCAGGTGGAATCTTCGGATTGTCCTGGAGTGGATGCTGTGGTGGAGAGGTTGCATCAGATTTGGGGGCAGGTAGTGGACAATTTGAAGTTGTCCCAGGAGAAGACTCAGCTTTTTGCCAACCGCCGTCGTCGTGTTGGTCCTCGGCTTTGTGTTGGGGACTTGGTGTGGTTGTCTTCTCGTTTTGTCCCTATGAGGGTTTCTTCTCCTAAGTTTAAGCCTCGGTTCATCGGCCCGTACAAGATATTGGAGATTCTTAACCCTGTGTCCTTCCGTTTGGACCTCCCTGCATCTTTTTCTATTCATAATGTTTTTCATCGGTCATTATTGCGCAGGTATGAGGTACCGGTTGTGCCTTCCGTTGAGCCTCCTGCTCCGGTGTTGGTTGAGGGTGAGTTGGAGTACGTTGTGGAAAAGATCTTAGACTCCCGTGTTTCCAGACGGAAACTCCAGTATCTGGTCAAATGGAAGGGATACGGTCAGGAGGATAATTCTTGGGTGACTGCCTCTGATGTTCATGCCTCCGATCTTGTCCGTGCCTTTCATAGGGCTCATCCTGATCTCCCTGGTGGTTCTGGTGAGGGTTCGGTGCCCCCTCCTTGAGGGGGGGGGTACTGTTGTGAAATTGGATTCTGGGCTCCCCCGGTGGCCACTGGTGGAATTGAACTTGTGTGCATCATCCTCTCTGTTCACCTGTTCCCATCAGGATGTGGGAGTCTCTATATAACCTTGCTCCTCTGTCAGTTTCATGCCGGTCAACAATGTAATCAGAAGCCTTTCTTTGCATGTTCCTGCTACTAGACAACTCCCAGCTAAGTTGGACTTTCATCCTTGTTTGTTTTTGCATTTTGTTCCAGTTCACAGCTGCTGTTTCGTTACTGTGTCTGGAAAGCTCTTGTGATCTGAAATTGCCACTCTGGTGTTATGAGTTAATACTAGAGTCTTAAAGTAATTTCTGGATGGTGTTTTGATAGGGTTTTCAGCTGACCATGAAAGTGCCCTTTCTGTCTTCCTGCTATCTAGTAAGCGGACCTCGATTTTGCTAAAACTATTTTCATACTACGTTTGTCATTTCATCTAAAATCACCGCCAATATATGTGGGGGCCTCTGTCTGCCTTTTGGGGAAATTTCTCTAGAGGTGAGCCAGGACTGTATTTTCCTCTGCTAGGATTAGTTAGTCCTCCGGCTGGCGCTGGGCGTCTAGGGATAAAACGTAGGCACGCTACCCGGCCACTGTTAATTGTGCGGCAGGTTTAGTTCATGGTCAGTTTAGATTCCATCTTCCAAGAGCTAGTTCTTATATATGCTGGGCTATGTTCTCTCGCCATTGAGAATCATGACACATAGCCCTTTCAGAACTGAAACACATACCTTGCCTGGCTCACACCTTGAACCTGATGGTGCAGTGCTTCCTGAAAAGTTATCCGGGGACACCAGCCCTGCTCCTGAAGGTGCAAAGACTTTGCTCGCACATCCGCCGGTCGCTCGTACACTCCAGTCATATGCAGAACCATCAGCGATCACTGAAGCTTCCTCAGCACCGCCTAATGATCGACGTTGCAACAAGGTGGAACTCCACACTGCACATGCTTCAGAGGCTGTGCGAACAGAGGCGTGCTGTAATGTATTTGTGGGAGGATACACATACACGGGCAGGCAGTTGGATGGCAGACATGGATTTGTCAGGTGTGCAGTGGTCGAAGCACAAGACCTCAGTCAAGTCCTTCAGTGTTTTGAGGAATGTACATGGCTGGTAAGTGCAGACGACGCCATCATAAGCATGAGTATCCCACTAATGCGTCTGCTGATGCAAAGTTTGACGCACATTAAGGAGCAGGCATCTGCAGCCGAGGATGAGGGAAGCCTTGATGACAGTTAGCCATTGTCTGCTCAGGGAACTTTCCTGGACGAGATGGCGGACGAAGAGGAGGAGGAGGAGGAGGATGATGGGGATGAATATTTATGGGAGGAGGATGCTTCTCAGGGGGCAATAGAAACTGGTGGCGTTGCAAGGTCAGGTACAGGGTTTTTGCGCGAGACAAGTGATGTTGATTTGCAAGACAGTGCTCCTCAACCCAGCACAAGCAGTGAATTGACACCTGGAACATTGGCCCACATGGCTGATTATGCCTTGCGTATCCTTAAAAGGGACCCCCGCATTATAAAAATGATGACCGATGACGAATACTGGTTGGCCTGCCTCTTGGATCCACGCTATAAAGGGAAATATCATGCCACATGAGAACCTTTAGCAAATATTGGCTACCAAACAAGCAACTCTTGTAGATCGTTTGGTTCAGGCATTCCCAGCACACAGCGGCGGTGATGGTTCTCACACGAGCTGCAGGGGGCAACATGGCAGAGGTGTTAGAGGTGCACAATTCAGAAGTGGCGTTGGACAGAGGGGATTTATGACCAGGTTGTGGAGTGATTTCACAATGACCGCAGACACAGGTACTGCTGCATCAATTCAAAGTGACAGGAGACAACATTTGTCCAGTATGGTTACGAACTATTTTTCCTCCCTTATCGATGTTCTCCCTCACATGTCATTCCCCTTTGATTACTGGGCATCTAAAATAGACACCTGGCCTGAATTGGCAGAATATGCATTACAGGTGCTCGCTTGCCCAGCTGCTAGTGTGCTATCAGAAAGAGTCTTCAGTGCTGCTGGTTCAATACTGACCGAAAAAAGGACTCGTCTGGCTACCCAAAATGTTGATGATCTAACCTTCATTAAAATGAACCAATCATGGATTTCTAATTATTTTGCCCCATCTTCCCCTGCTGACACGTAGCTTGCCTGAAAAATGTCTTGCTTTTGGCGTCCTCTTACTGACTGCTCCAATTCCTCCATTTGCAGCTGCTGAATGTCCACCATAGGCCATTTTTTTACCTCCCTAAATGGGCTGACTCTCCCCACAGGGCCGTGGTCACCACCTAGCACAAGCACCCGTGCGAGTGCTGTTTGCCTGGACAGGTGGGTGTGCCCACTCTTGGGCGACGGCACTGGCACAGGGTCCCTCATAGTACAATGAAATGTCTCTGACGGTAGTGGTGCACAACCAACGTCAGACACACCGTCGAAATATGAGGGGCCCTGTGCTAGTACCGCCGCCCACGAGAGAGTGTTCCCCCCCAGCTCGAACAGTGCTCTACCACTTGCAATACTTACCTCTCCCTGCTCCACCACAGTGTAGTCTGTGCTGATAAATCCTTCAATGGCACGGCCAATACAAATTTGTTGAAATGATAGATGATAGTTAAAATATACAGGGGCCCTGGCCTCCATTTAGACCATTTAATACTTTGCGCCAACTACCACTGTCTGCTACTCAGCAGAGGAGCCCACCCCTATACGTAGCTATGCCACCTGTTTATTTTTGAAAAAAAAATTGGCAGACATTTACCTCACTTTATTATTTTGGCCTACTAACTGTGTCAGCCACTCCTTACAGTTGTCCTCCACTGAACAACGCTATGCCGCCAGTTCACTCCTGTAACCCGTTTTGAAATGCATAGAGCCTACTTTTTTATTTTAGGCCTACTACCTGTGTCTGTCTGTGCCACTCCTTACAATTGTCCTCCGCTGAACAACGCTATGCCGCCAGTTCACTCCTGTAACCCGTTTGGAACTGCATTGAGCCTACTGTTTTATTTTAGGCCTACTACTTGTGTCTGTCTGTGTCACTCCTTACAATTGTCCTCCGCTGAACAACGCTATGCCGCCAGTTCACTCCTGTAACCCGTTTTGAACTGCATTGAGCCTACTTTTTTATTTTAGGCCTACTAGCTGCCTACTACCTGTGTCTGTCTGCGCCACTCAATACAGCTGTCTTCCATTGAACAAAGCTATGCTGCCTGTTTACTCCTGTTACCATTTTTGAACTGCTTGGAGCCTACTTTTTAAATGTGGGCCAACAACCTGTGTCTGCGCCACTCATTACAGTTGTCCTCCATTGAACAAAGCGATGCCGTCTGTTTACTCCTGTTTCGAATATTAAACTGCATTTGGCCGACTTGTTTGGTTGGGCCTACTAACGGTGTCTGCCGCTGCTTGTTGTTCTCCACTGAACAAAGCTGAGCTTCAATTTTCAGCCTATATAAAATATTAAACTGCATTTGGCCTACTTGTTTGGATGGGCCTACTAACGGTGTCTGCTGCTCATTGCTTTTCTCCTCCACTGAACAAAGCTGAGCTTCAATTTTCAGCCTATATCAAATATTAAACTGCATTTGGCCTACTTGTTTGGTTGGGCCTACTAACGGTGTCTGCCGCTGCTTGTTGTTCTCCTCCACTGAACAAAGCTGAGCTTCAATTTTCAGCCTATATCAAATATTAAACTGCATTTGGCCTACTTGTTTGGTTGTGGCTACTAACGGTATCTGCCGCTCCTTGCTTTTCTCCTCCACTGAACAAAGCTGAGCTTCAATTTTCAGCCTATATCAAATATTAAACTGCATTTGGCCTACTTGTTTGGTTGGGCCTACTAACGGTGTCTGCCACTCCTTGCTTTTCTCCTCCACTGAACAAAGCTGAGCTTCAATTTTCAGCCTATATTAAATATTAAACTGCATTTGGCCTACTTGTTTGGTTGGTCCTACTAACGGTGTCTGCCACTGCTTGTTGTTCTCCTCCACTGAACAAAGCTGAGCTTCAATTTTCAGCCTATATCAAATATTAAACTGCATTTGGCCTACTTGTTTGGCTGGGCCTACTAACAGTGTCTTCCGCTCCTTGCTTTTTTCCTCCACTGAACAAAGCTGAGCTTCAATTTTCAGCCTATATCAAATATTAAACTGCATTTGGCCTACTTGTTTGGTTGGGCCTACTAACGGTGTCTGACACTGCTTGTTGTTCTCCTCCACTGAACAAAGCTGAGCTTCAATTTTCAGCCTATATCAAATATTAAACTGAATTTTGCCTACTTGTTTGGTTGGGCCTACTAACGGTGTCTGCCGCTGCTTGTTGTTCTCCTCCACTGAAAAAGCTGAGCTTCAATTTTCAGCCTATATCAAATATTAAACTGCATTTGGCCTACTTGTTTGGTTGGGCCTACTAACGGTGTCTGCCGATCCTTGCTTTTCTCCTCCACTGAACAAAGCTGAGCTTCAATTTTCAGCCTATATCAAATATTAAACTGCATTTGGCCTACTTGTTTGGTTGGGCCTACTAACGGTGTCTGCCGCTGCTTGTTGCTCTCCTCCACTGAACAAAGCTGAGCTTCAATTTTCAGCCTATATCAAATATTAAACTGCATTTGGCCTACTTGGTTGGGCCTACTAACGCTGTCTGCTGCAGCTTGTTGTTCTCCACTGAACAAAGCTGAGCTTCAATTTTCAGCCTATATCAAATATTAAACTGAATTTGGCCTACTTGTTTGGTTGGGCCTACTAACGGTGTCTGCCGATCCTTGCTTTTCTCCTCCAGTTAACAAAGCTGAGCTTCAATTTTCAGCCTATATCAAATATTAAACTGCATTTGGCCTACTTGTTTGGTTGGGCCTACTAACGGTGTCTGCCGCTGTTTGTTGCTCTCCTCCACTGAACAAAGCTGAGCTTCAATTTTCAGCCTATATCAAATATTAAACTGCATTTGGCCTACTTGTTTGGTTGGGCCTACTAAAGGTGTCTGCCGCTGCTTGTTGTTCTCCACTGAACAAAGCTGAGCTTCAATTTTCAGCCTATATCAAATATTAATCTGCATTTGGCCTACTTGTTTGGATGGGCCTACTAATGGTGTCTGCCGCTCCTTGCTTTTCTCCTCCACTGAACAAAGCTGAGCTTCAATTTTCAACCTATATCAAATATTAAACTGCATTTGGCCTACTTGTTTGGTTGGGCCTACTAACGGTGCCTGCCGCTCCTTGCTTTTCTCCTCCACTGAACAAAGCTGAGCTTCAATTTTCAGCCTATATTTGTCACGGGAAGACTAGGTGGGCAAGAGCTAATAACCCGGGCCCCTGCAATTTCCCTCAGACTAGGGAAATCCTGACTGACCCTCTACCTATAGTTTATACTGATGGTGTGCATGTCTAGGCCTCGACCCTCGCCCTGTCTCCTGTTTCAACCCTAGGCTGAAACCATCGCCCACCACCCAGTGAAAAGATAATACACCAATATCCACAGTTAGCACAGACAAGGATAACGGAAAATATACACCACGCTGCAGTCACTCAGGAATACACTATAAATGGGCAGGGCAAAATAAATACAAATATAGGAAGGAGTAAATAAGACAAAGGGAAATACTCCACCAGCAACGATACTCCAACTACTAGCTCACCACTCCAGACCGAGATAACAATGCACAAGACAGAAGCTATAATCGGCGACGCCCAATGTTCAGAAGAACTATTTAAAGGCAGTGGGCGTGGCCCAGCTTCCAATCCGAGCACCAGCTAAATTAACCCCGGACCAGCTAGATAAAATCTAGCCGATGCCACTGAGCACATAGTGGACAAAAGCGGAATTACCGGTCCGCATGAACGTCCGAGGCTGGTACCCAGGACCTTTCCTCAGGCCCATAACCACGCCAGTGAACCAAGTACTGTAAAGTGCGGCGCACTACACGAGAGTCAACCACCTTGGAGACTTCGAATTCCAAATTACCATCCACCAAGACTGGAGAAGGCATTGGTGTCGCATCCACAAGACCCACCGTCTTTTTTAGCAACGATCTGTGGAACACGTTGTGTATCTTATACACCGTAGGAAGCTCCAATCGGTACGCTACAGGGTTAATGACGGTGGCGACCCTAAATGGACCCAATTTAAGGGATGGTATCTTGAGTCTTATGTTTTTTGTGGATAACCACACCCAGTCATCCACACTCAGGTCCGGACCTGGCACACGCCTACTGTCAGCCACACGTTTGTACCTAGCACCCACGCTCAACAGGCGCTGTTTAACTCTCCTCCAGACTGATGACAATTGTGCTCCTAACTGGTCTTCCTCCGGGACGCCGGAAGAGCCCCTCTGACTCAAAGTACAAAATTGAGAATGTAGCCCGTAAAAACAAAAAAACTGAGACTCCCCAGACGACTCCTGGCGGTGATTATTGATGGCAAACCCAGCCAAAGGAAGGAACGTTGACCACTCCTCCTGGTTATCAGAGACAAAGCAGCGTAAGTACTGTTCCAAATTTTGGTTCATACGCTCAGTCTGACCATTTGACTGAGGATGAAAAGCTGAAGAATGAGACAACTTGATCCCCAGCCGTGAGCAAAATGCTTTCCAAAATTTTGCCACAAACTGAGTACTCCTATCAGACACAATGTCAGATGGAACCCCATGAAGTCTGACCACCTCCTGCACAAATACCTGAGCCAGAGTCTTATTGTTAGGCAACGAAGGCAAAAACACAAAGTGCGACATTTTTGAAAACCGATCAACAATCACCAAGATGACAGTGTTCCCAGCTGAGGAGGGCAAATCAGTGATGAAATCCATGGAGATTTCCGTCCATGGCTTACTAGGTACCTCAAGAGGAAGTAGTGTGCCAACAGGACGGGAGCGGGGTGTCTTAGCCCTAGCGCACGTGGTACAAGCTGACACGTATGAGACCACATCCTGTGGGATCTTGGGCCACCAAAACCGACGTGACACCAACTCCAAAGTACCTCTAACCGCTGGGTGGTCAGCCAGGACAGCATCATGATGCTCCGCCAAAACCTTTAAGCGGAGATGAAGCGGTACAAAAGATTTGTTGATGGGAAACTCAGATGGTACCTCCTCCTGAGCCTCGGCAATCTCAGCCTCAACCTCGGTAGTGAGAGCCGAAAACACAACGCCCTTTTGGAGGATGGGTACTGGATTCTCCCGAGGTTCTCCCCCGGAAAACACCTGGACAGAGCATCCACCTTAGTGTTTTTAGACCCCGGTCTGTAAGTGACAACAAAATTGAACCGCGTGAAAAACAATGACCAGCGAGCCTGCCTGGGGGACAGACGCTTGGCTGACTCCAAATACATCAGATTCTTATGATCGGTAATAACAGTAACCTGATGAACCGACCCCTCCAAGAAGTGTCGCCATTCCTCAAAGGCCAACTTGATTGCCAACAACTCCCTGTTGCCGATATTGTAGTTACGTTCGGCGGACGACAGTTTCTTGGAAAAATAGGCGCATGGACTCAAATCACTCAAAGATGAGCAATTGTGATAGTACCGCCCCCACACCAACCTCAGACGCATCGACTTCCACAACAAAAGATTTTGATACATCTGGCTGCACAAGAATGGGGGCTGAAACTAAACTGTTCTTAAGAAATTCAAATGCGCGCACAGCAGCCTCAGGCCAAACGGAGACATTGGTACCCTTTTTAGTCATGTCAGTTAGCGGTTTAGCAATGATGGAAAAATCCTTGATAAATTTCCTATAGTAGTTAGAAAACCCAAGAAACCGCTGAAGTGCTTTCAGGTTATCAGGCCGTTCCCAATGCAGCACCGCTTGCACCTTAGCGGCGTCCATTTTAAAACCAGAAGCAGACACAATATAACCCAAGAAAGGCAACTCTTGAACAGAAAATACACATTTCTCAAGTTTAGCATACAGCTTATTCTCTCTGAGAAGCTGTAACACCTGCCTGACATGATCTAAATGAGTATCACGGTTGCAAGAATATATGAGAATGTCATCTAGGTACACGATAACGAATTTCCCCAAAACATGCGAAAACACATCATTAATGAAATGTTGGAACACTGCAGGTGCGTTAGTCAACCCAAATGGCATCACCAAATTTTCAAAATGACCCTCAGGGGTATTAAAAGCCATCTTCCACTCGTCATCACTTTGACGGACTCTTATGAGATTGTACGCTCCCTGAGGTCAAGCTTGGTAAACCGCTTAGCACCTGCCACCTGGTTGAACAAATCTGGTATCAGTGGCATAGGGTATGGATCACGAACCGTAATCTGGTTCAATTCCCTGAAATCCAAACACGGGCGTAATCCACCATCTTTCTTCTTCACGAAGAAGAACCCTGCTGCCACAGGCGAGGATGAAGGCCTGATGTGCCCTTTGCTCAAACTTTCAGCAATGTAATCCTTTAACATGTAACCTGCTCGGAATGTAGAACCCCAATGTGGAGTTTCACCTCAGCCACGAATTCAGTAATCTCCCCCTGTGAGAGAGGAGCAGCATTGATGGTGACCACGCGCATAGGATGAGGCAGTTTTTCAATCCTAAAACCTGCTGTGCGCGCAAACTCCTCATCAATGAGATTTGTGGCAGAACCACTATCCACAAAAACAGTAATTGGCAGCTCACTGCCAGCGATAATAACCTTAGCAGGGAGCATGCATTGAGAAACCACCATGGAGGATATACATAAGCTCAGATTGGTCTCCTCCACACCCTCTGAGCTTAGAAGTTTTCCGCCGTTGCGTATTTCTTAGACAGCAGAGGACAGATGTTAATAAAATGACCAGTCTTACCATAGTAAAAACAGGCTCCCTGCTTCCTGAGCTCAGGGGCTCGACACTTCAAATGTGACACCCCTGCGATTTGCATAGGCTCCGTGGGCTCACCTGCAGCAACCACATGTGAACCTAAACCTTCTCCCATAGGCGGTGTCTCATGCTCCCCCTGACGCAAACGGCGATCAATGCGGACAACCAGACTCAGCAGAATCTAGAGAAGTAGGAGTCTCGTACATCAGAAGGGCTTTTTTAACCCTTCCAGAAACCCCATGAATAAACTGACTCCGCAGCGCTGGATCATTCCACTGTGTATCGATCGCCCAGCGACGAAATTCAGAACAGTAATCCTCTGCAACTCGCTCCCCCTGGCGAATAGTGCGTATCTTAGATTCTGCTAGAGCCATTCTGTCAGGCTCATCGTAAATGTTTCCAAGAAAGGAAAAAAAACTCTCCACAGAGTCAAATGCAGCAGAATCAGATGGCAAAGAAAACGCCCATGCTTGGGGATCCCCGCTTAACAATGACAACACCAGGCCCACACGCTGAGCCTCATTACCTGAGGAGATCGGGCGCATACGGAAATATAGTTTGCAAGCTTCATGAAAAGAAACATATTTACTGCGTTCCCCAGCAAATTTTTCAGGCAAAGGAAACTTAGGCTCAGCAACTCTACCTGTCGCTCCAGCTTGCACATTAGATACTGCTAGTCCCTGTTGCTGCACTGCCCCCCTCAACTCAGTGACCTGTAGGGACAGCGCCTCCAACTGGCGGGTTATGGAAGTCATGGGATCCATGACAAAACAAAAAAAAAGGAAACCCTTTTTTTTGCTGTTTTTAAGGCCGATTATAATGTCACGGGAAGACTAGGTGGGCAAGAGCTAATAACCCGGGCCCCTGCAATTTCCCTCAAACTAGGGAAATCCTGACTGACCCTCTACCTAGAGTTTACACTGATGGTGTGCATGTCTAGGCCTCGACCCTCGCCCTGTCTCCTGTTTCAACCCTAGGCTGAAACCACCGCCCACCACCCAGTGAAAAGATAATACACCAATACCCACAGTTAGCACAGACAAGGATAACAGAAAATATACACCACGCCGCTGTCACTCAGGAATACACTATAAATGCGCAGGGCAAAATAAATACAAATATAGGAAGGAGTAAATAAGACAAAGGGAAATACTCCACCAGCAACGATACTCCAACTAATAGCTCACCACTCCAGACCGAGATAACAACGCACAAGACAGAAGCTATAATCGGCGACGCCCAATGTTCAGAAGAACTATTTAAAGGCAGTGGGCGTGGCCCAGCTTTCAATCCGAGCACCAGCTAAATTAACCCCGGACTAGCTAGATAAAATCTAGCCGAAGCCACTGAGCACATAGTGGACAAAAGCGGAATTACCGCTGTCTGTCGAACGCCCAGGTATGAACAGCGTCCGACATGACAATATTAAATATTAAACTGCAATTGGCCTACTTGTTTGGTTGGGCCTACTAACGGTGTCTGCCACTGCTTTTTGTTCTCCTCCACTGAACAAAGCTCAGCTTCAATTTTCAGCCTATATCAAATATTAAACTGCATTTGGCCTACTTGTTTGGTTGGGACTACTAACGGTGTTTGCCGCTGCTTGTTGTTCTCCACTGAACAAAGCTGAGCTTAAATCTTCAGCCTATATCAAATATTAAACTGCATTTGGCCTACTTGTTTGGTTGGGCCAACTAACGGTGTCTGCCACTCCTTGCTTTTCTCCTCCACTGAACAAAGCTGAGATTCAATTTTCAGCCTATATCAAATATTAAACTGCATTTTGCCTACCTGTTTGGTTGGGCCTATTAACGCTGTCTGCCGCTGATTGTTGATCTCCTCCACTGAACAAAGCTGAACTTAAATCTTCAGCCTATATCAAATATTAAACTGCATTTGGCCTACTTGTTTGGTTGGGCCTACTAACGGTGTCTGCCGCTGCTTGTTGTTCTCCTCCACTGAACAAAGCTGAGCTTCAATTTTCAGCCTATATTAAATATTATATAAATACCAAAAAAGAAAGAAACACCAATGGAAGCACCGTCACAGTATTAAAAGTTGGTAAATGTTATTAAAGGTCAATTGACACAAACATTATAAATAAATATTCATATAAAAGAGTAATAGGATACCATCCTCTGGGGAACAACATACAGTCTGAGACCACAGGTGCACAGCCCCATATAGCAGTCACATATATATGCTCAAAAGACACTCAGAGTAATCAAAAAGGTAAATATATAGACTTCCTATTAAAAAATACGTCCATGTGTTTTACTATATATAAGTTCTTAGTGGGGGTTCACCCCTTACCACAGTATGCCTGGATCAGTACAAAGGGAACTATAAACATATAGAATAAAGTGCCAAGTGCTTTAATGAGCTCATTAATATTTCTGCCAATAGTCTATCTGAGATCATAGTAGTATGAATAGGGGGCTAGTGAAAACACCATGCCCAATATCAAGCTTATAGTACCGGCATGAATAATGAAAGCTATACGTAACCTGCACGTGTAGTCCTGACAGCCCCAACGCGCGTTTCGCATCTTGCTTCTTCCGGGAGAAGCAAGATGCGAAACGCGCGTTGGGGCTGTCAGGACTACACGTGCAGGTTACGTATAGCTTTCATTATTCATGCCGGTACTATAAGCTTGATATTGGGCATGGTGTTTTCACTAGCCCCCTATTCATACTACTATGATCTCAGATAGACTATTGGCTGAAATATTAGTGAGCTCATTAAAGCACTTGGCACTTTATTCTATATGTTTATAGTTCCCTTTGTACTGATCCAGGCATACTGTCTTAAGGGGTGAACCCCCACTAAGAACTTATATATAGTAAAACACATGGACGTATTTTTTAATAGGAAGTCTATATATTTACCTTTTTGATTACTCTGAGTGTCTTTTGAGCATATATATGTGACTGCTATATGGGGCCGTGCACCTGTGGTCTCAGACTGTATGTTGTTCCCCAGAGGATGGTATCCTATTACTCTTTTATATGAATATTTATTTATAATGTTTGTGTCAATTGACCTTTAATAAAATTTACCAACTTTTAATACTGTGACGGTGCTTCCATTGGTGTTTCTTTCTTTTTTGGTATTTATATAATTTAGGGAAGCGTCACTTTAAGATGCCGTATTTATTGGTTTTATATTAAATATTAAACTGCATTTGGCCTACTTGTTTGGTTGGGACTACTAACGGTGTTTGCCGCTGCTTGTTGTTCTCCTCCACTGAACAAAGCTGAGCTTAAATCTTCAGCCTATATCAAATATTAAACTGCATTTGGCCTACTTGTTTGGCTGGGCCAACTAACGGTGTCTGCCACTCCTTGCTTTTCTCCTCCACTGAACAAAGCTGAGATTCAATTTTCAGCCTATATCAAATATTAAACTGCATTTGGCCTACCTATTTGGTTGGGCCTATTAACGCTGTCTGCCGCTGATTGTTGATCTCCTCCACTGAACAAAGCTGAACTTAAATCTTCAGCCTATATCAAATATTAAACTGCATTTGGCCTACTTGTTTGGTTGGGCCAACTAACGGTGTCTGCCGCTCCTTGCTTTTCTCCTCCACTGAACAAAGCTGAGATTCAATTTTCAGCCTGTATCAAATATTAAACTGCATTTGGCCTACCTGTTTGGTTGGGCCTATTAACGCTGTCTGCCGCTGATTGTTGATCTCCTCCACTGAACAAAGCTGAGCTTAAATCTTCAGCCTATATCAAATATTAAACTGCATTTGGCCTACTTGTTTGGTTGGACCTACTAACGGTGTCTGCCGCTCCTTGCTTTTCTCCTCCACTGAACAAAGCTGAGCTTCAATTTTCAGCCTATATCAAATATTAAACTGCATTTGGCCTACTTGTTTGGTTGGTCCTACTAACGGTGTCTGCCGCTGCTTGTTGTTCTCCACTGAACAAAGCTGAGCTTCAATTTTCAGCCTATATCAAATATTAAACAGCATTTGGCCTACTTGTTTGGTTGGGCCTACTAACGGTGTCTGCTACTCCTTGCTTCTCTCCTCCACTGAACAAAGCTGAGCTTCAATTTTCAGCCTATATCAAATATTAAATTGCATTTGGCCTACTTGTTTGGTTGGGCCTACTAATGGTGTCTGCTACTCCTTGCTTCTCTCCTCCACTGAACAAAGCTGAGCTTCAATTTTCAGCCTATATCAAATATTAAACTGCATTTGGCCTACTTGTTTGGTTGGGCCTACTAACGGTGTCTGCCACTCCTTGCTTTACTCCTCCACTGAACAAAGCTGAACTTCAATTTTCAGCCTATATTAAATATTAAACTGCATTTGGCCTACTTGTTTGGTTGAGCCTACTAACGGTGTCTGCCGCTGCTTGTTGTTCTCCTCCACTGAACAAAGCTGAGCTTCAATTTTCAGCCTATATCTAATATTAAACTGCATTTGGCCTACTTGTTTGTTTGGGCCTACTTGTTTGTTTGGGCCTACTAACGGTGTCTGCCGCTGCTTGTTGTTCTCCACTGAACAAAGCTGAGCTTCAATTTTCAGCCTATATTAAATATTAAACTGCATTTGGCCTACTTGTTTGGTTGGGCCTACTAACGGTGTCTGCCGCTGCTTTCTGTTCTGCTCCACTGAACAAAGATGAGCTTCAATTTTAAGCCTATATCAAATATTAAACTGCATTTGGCCTACTTGTTTGGTTGGGCCTACTAACGCTGTCTGCCGCTGCTTGTTGTTCTCCTCCACTCAACAAAGCTGAGCTTCAATTTTCAGCCTATTTCAAATATTAAACTGCATTTGGCCTACTTGTTTGGTTGGGCCTACTAACGGTGTCTGCCGCTGCTTTCTGTTCTGCTCCACTGAACAAAGCTGAGCTTCAATTTTAAGCCTATATCAAATATTAAACTGCATTTGGCCTACTTGTTTGGTTGGGCCTACTAACGGTGTCTGCCGATCCTTGCTTTTCTCCTCCACTGAACAAAGCTGAGCTTCAATTTTCAGCCTATATCAAATATTAAACTGCATTTGGCCTACTTATTTGGTTGGGCCTACTAACGGTGTCTGCCACTCCTTGCTTTTCTCCTCCACTGAATAAAGCTGAGCTTCAATTTTCAGCCTATATTAAATATTAAACTGCATTTGGCCTACTTGTTTGGTTGGGCCTACTAATGATGTCTGCCCCTGCTTGTTGTTCTCCTCCACTGAACAAAGCTGTGCTTCAATTTTCAGCCTATATCAAATATTAAATTGCATTTGGCCTACTTGTTTGGTTGGGCCTACTAACCGTGTCTGCCGCTGCTTGTTGTTCTCCTCCACTGAACAAAGCTGAGCTTCAATTTTCAGCCTATATTAAATATTAAACTGCATTTGCCCTACTTGTTTGGTTGGGCCTACTAACGGTGTCTGCCACTGCTTGTTACTCTCCTCCACTGAACAAAGCTGAGCTTCAATTTTCAGCCTATATCAAATATTAAACTGCATTTCGCCTACTTGATTGGGCCTACTAATGCTGTCTGCCGCTGCTTGTTGTTCTCCTCCACTGAACAAAGCTGAGCTTCAATTTTCAGCCTATATCAAATATTAAACTGCATTTTGCCTACTTGTTTGGTTGGGCCTACTAACGGTGTCTGTCACTCCTTGCTTTTCTCCTCCACTGACTAAAGCTGAGCTTCAATTTTCAGCCTATATTAAATATTAAACTGCATTTGGCCTACTTGTTTGGTTGGGCCTACTAACGGTGTCTGCCGCTCCTTGTTGTTCTCCTCCACTGAACAAAGCTGAGCCGCCTGTTTACTCCTGTTACCAATTTAGAACTGCATTTGACCCACTTTATTACTTGGCCCTACTAACTGTGTCTGCCACTCCTTACAGATGCACCAAGCAATGCCACCTGGTTAGTCCTGTTACCAATTTTGAACTGCATTTAGCCTACTTACTTTTTTGGGCCTACTAACTGTGTCTGCCACTCCTTACAATTGTCCTCTGCTGAACAAAGCCATGCTGCCAGGGTACTCCTGTTACCAATTTTGAACTGCATTTAGCCTACGTACTTTTTTTGGCCTACTAACTGTGTCTGCCACTCCTTACAATTATCCTCCGCTGAACAAAGCTATGCCGCCAGTTTACTCCTGTTACCAGTTTTGAACTGCATTTAGCCCACTTTATTATTTGGGCCTATACCTGTGTTTCCTCCTCATCCTGCCCATTGCCCAGCCACTGCTAGATGAGTCTGCTGACACATTGACCCAGACCACTAAATTCCCCTTGCACTCTACACAGCCAGAATGTGACCCTGCTTAGAGTCAGGTTCCCCTTCCCGCATACTATACCACCTTACACGGAGACAAAGAGGAAGGTGCAGATGAAAGTGTAGGTTCCTTCATCAGGTGGGGGGGCATACACGTTGGCGACGTCACTGGCACAGGGCCCCTCATAGTACGCAAAAGTGTCTCCGCCGGTGTGAGGCGCCCCCGCCGTCAGAGACACTGCCGTACTTTGAGGGGTCTTGTGCCAGTGCCAATGCGAACAAGTGGGCCCCCCTGCTTGCTCAGGATCACAGCACTTGCAAAGTTGAAATACTTACCTCTCCCTGCTCCACCGCCGTGACGTAGTCCGCGTTTCCTGGTCCCACGAAAAACTTGAACCAGCTCTACCACCCCCACAACTTTAGCCAAATGACCCCCAATTTTCAATGCCTAACTATTATTATAAAGTAAATTAAGATTGACAAGCTTCAGTAATAAGAATTGATGTTTTTGGCATTAAAATAGGCACTGTAGGTGTTTTCCTGTCCTCCACTCACTGCCGACTTTGATTCCCCATTGACTTGCATTGGGTTTCGTGTTTCAGTCGGCCTCCGACTTTTCGCAATAATCGGCCGATTTCACCCGAGCCGACTTTTGACAAAGTCGGGTTTTGCGAAACCCAACTCGATCTTAAAAAAGTAAAAGTCGCTCAACTCTAGTCTTGGTTATTGAGATCCAGGGATAGAGGGTCCTTAGCAGTCAGACCTCAGTGACTGGGAAGTTATAACCTAACCCATAAATAAGGAATAATTTCCAAACTTGGATTAATAGAACTGTTTCTATTCTTTCACATGACACTATTTTATGTAGTATGGCACAATCTATGGACAACATCCAAAGCTTTCCAGTCCACTTTGGCACACTGAGTGTTTAGGCATTCACTCGGAAAATAACATTCAGTCTGGAAAAATGTAAAACTATGTATCTGTGTAGTTATTATCTACATTTGCCATATGTATTATGCTTAAAGGGGTCGTCTAGGACTTTAACATTGATGGTGTATCCTTGTGATCAATGGGGGAACAACTCTCAGTACCTCCGCTGATCAGTTGTTCTCGGTGTCGGCAGCTGTCGGCACTGCTCAGTTAGGGAGCTGCACGGCACAGCTCCATAGATGGAATAGTGGCCGCGGCTGGGTACTGCACATCCGCCCCTGTCAGTATATATAGTACCCATCTGTGGTCTCTATGCAGTCGTTGGAGATGTGCATCTCCGCAACTGAGAATTCTGATCACCACCGTCAGAGGGAACAGCTGATCAGCGGAAGTGCCGGATGTCGCACCTCCACTGAGCAGACATTGATGACCTATCTTAAGGATAGGCAAGTAAGGAACTCATCACTCAAATTACAGCTTGAGTTCTGAGTTCCTTACTTGCTTGTTCGCGTGTTGGAACCCTACTTGATCACCTCATCTCCAAACCACGGAGTGCTGTACATTTCTACACTACTATTTTAAGGATAGGCCATCAATGTTAAAGTCCTGGATAACCCCTTAAAGGTACAAAGAGGAGCCACAAAAGGGCTGATGGAGGATCGTAGTCATGAGAAAAGATTCAAAGAAGAAGCTACATTTGTGTGAATTTATGTCTGTTTTTCCTTTAGCAGGTGTTATACAGTATGTCACACTTAGTGTGGAAGCTATAAGGTGTGACTTGGCATTGTGCTTCTTGGCTGGAGGATGGTAATATTGGCCTTGGATGTAGTGAAATATGTGAGAAGTGGCTGAGCACAGGCGAGAGACCCCTATGTTCTTAGATATGACAGATGGCGGTCTGTGCTCACACCATTCTCTACAGGATTGGGAATCTGAGCAATGAAAATGAAATGAGTTGTGTCAAAGGGCAATAACAAACATTATCCCCGAGCCGTCCTTCTATGATCTAGGTCATCCGATTGTGTTTGTTAAACCCTTTTGCATATACATCCAGTATATTATTATTCCACACGTACCCCACTGATGAAAGGCTACAAATTCAAAGGCTCGGCAGCCCAAGGATCTTGTTCTTAAGATGCCCATTAAAATTTCTCATCTGTGTATTCACCTCTTTAAAGGCAGCAAATCTAATCGTTCAGCATCTGAAAAACCTGGTTCCCTGGTGCCAAACCGAGGAGATCCGATTATATTACATGGCAAGAGAGTAAAGTGAATTTTCTTAATTTTTTTTTTTTGGGGGGTGGGGGTTATAAGGTCAGTACAACATAGATATTTATTCAGGGATTTTGCCATGTCGGTCCCTTGTAGTGTCTTTGAAACAATTTTATGACCACGGTTTAGTGCGTAATTAATGGTTCACGTTCTCTAATGACTATCTTGTTGTTAACAAATTGAAAATGTTATTGCTTAAACCTAGAACGAATAGGCAATTAGGGATTGTTGGGAAGAATAACAACATAACACTAGAAGCAATAAGTGTATTAGTTACTAGTTACCAATTACAGACCAAGATTGTGTCTTAGGGATGCTCTGGAGACTTGAGCTTTCAGAAAAAAAAGTACAAAAAATATCCAAAAAATATCTTATTTTCTAATTTAACTCCTATCACTATAAAGTCACTGATAAATATATCGCAGAGGGTGCAATTTGAAATAGGAAATCCTTCAGGACAGTGGTTAGAGTAGTGTGTCAACGACGTGCCATCTGGTTGACGTCACAAAGATCTAAAAGCTCTAAATACTCTAATATAGTGATAGACAACTAAGCATACAGTAGAGAGGGGCACAAATGTCGCCATTGACACCATCAAAATACATACACCGGTCATCCATTACAGCAGGGGGTCTCAATCATGTGGCCCTTGAGGATGTTTCATGCAGCCCACAGGCATTGCAGACCCCTTGACAATCACGGCCAGGTCCAGGAGGCCACTGACGGCAGCGCTTTATTTCAATTGAATGTGCGTCCTTCTTGATTGTCCTGTCTTGCCGTACAGAGACAAGGTATTTGCACAATAATACCAATGCCAGGCACTGGCCAATCAGCGGCCAACAGCTAACATCGGAGGGCCAGCTTGGCGGCTTATGACGTCACTGCCGTGCACCGGCACACTGATGTCAGATGCTGGCTTCTGATTGGCTGGCGACTGGCACTCTGCATGACAATATTTTTCAATTGATGGACGCACATTCAGTTGAAATAATGAGCTGCAGTAAGCGGTCTCCTAGATCAGGCTGCAATCATCAAGGGGTATGCAGTGCCTGGATGGGATCCTTGATCGGGACATTACTGCAAGATGGGGACATATCTCTTGGATGGGGACATATCTCCTGAATGGAGAGATTACTCCTGAATGGGGGTCTGGATGGAGACATTACAACTGGATGAGGACAGTACTCCTGGATGGGGACCTTACTCCTGAAAGGGGTCTTTATTCCTGGATGGGGACCTGGATGGGGATATTACTGCTGATGGGGACATTACTTCCCAATGCCTAACTGCTGTCAATCAGCATGACTTCAGCAGTCATGTCCCATCGACAGAGCAACCAGGAAGAGAAAGAACTGCTCTGTTGACATTGAGAAGCTGAATTGCCTGCAGGAGCGGTCAATGACCGACCGATCTGTGTTGGCTTCGGGTAGAACAGTCAAGTGGTTAGCAACTACCTTCCTGTTAGTTTTTAGGCCTATAGTAAAAAAAATAGAGCTTAGCATTTTGGGAGGTCAGATATATTTAGATACAAGGTGAGGGTGGTGCACTTAACCCTTTGCCCTGGGTGAAGTAAAGCAAAGCCAAAGCTTTGCTCAATTGGATTAAGATCTGGGAATTTAGTGTAAAGTCAAAACGCTGAAATCTTTGTCATATTCCTCAAACCATTTTGGTATTTTCATGCCAGTTTCGCCCAGCTCTGCCAAAATGGACAGGGGCACGACGTCACAGCTCGTACCTCAAACCAGGAATTTTAAGGCAAAAATGTAAAAAAAAAATATCAAAAGGCATAGAGAAAAAATGGTGTCACTAAAAATGTCACTTTGTCCTACAAAAAATGCGGCCCCCCAAATTCAAATATTTTCTATGTGTGGCCCATATACCCAGCTGAGTTGGAGACCCCTGCATTACAGTATAACTGCTCTGACCCATCGAGGCATGGACTACATATGACATCTGAAGATATTCTGTGAAGTTCTTAAAGGGTTTATCCAGGACTATTTTTTTTTCAGTACGAGCCTAAAAACGCACAGGTAGGCAGTTGCTACCTACCTGCATATTGTGACCAGCATCAATCTCTGCCAAAATAGAATGGTCACAGACCGCTCTTGCCGGTGATTCAGTGGCTTCTGCTGATGTCACGTTAACAGAGTAGGCGCTTCTCTTCTGATTTGCTTTGTTGAGATATTTATACGTTCTACACATCAAAGTATTTGTATTCTAGAGGAATTCAAGAGCCAAGATCAGAGGTTTCACAAATTTGTTGCTTAATGATAAACTTGAGTAAAAATGTGATCTTCCAAAGGATTTTTACTGGCTTGGAAGCGAGGACCTCTCCACATTGGTCTGCTCCTCTTTAATTTTAACATTCACAATGGATGAGTGAATGGAGCCTTAGGACTCATGCAGACGAGTGTATAAATCGTCCGTGTGCCGTCAGATCGCTCACTGATCAATGTTATGCAATACGGCCCTGATAGGCAGCAAGGGAAATAGCAAGTGTAAGATTGAAATCTCTTAATCTGGATGGGTTCTGAAGAGGGGCAACAGCCACAATGGCAATAACCTGTCTCTGAATAGTTGCAATCACAGGTGATGGACCCTGGGGCTCCGGATCTTGCTGCTATGGCCTCTGAGGGTGCTGTTCTTGTGTCCTGCTCTGTAGCTTGCACCTGTGCTCATTATGTGTCGTGCGCCCCATCAAGTCCGGCGTGAACATTGCTGCACTTAATGAATCAGGGCCATGGTGCCTTTCGAAGACCTGCAGCATTTACAAACATATGAACAGCTAGTCGTTTTTGCATGGACATTAATTGGTCCATTACGTTGATTGTTTCCATCGTAGTGTGGACATATCTTTAGGGTTTTCTGAAATGGCCAAGCAGAATTCTTTTTTTGCCTCTGACCATGACAGGGTCTGAAAATAATATTATTATATTATGGCATTGCTATTTTTGTAAGTCTTTAAAAAAAAAATTTCAATGGTGGAGCTTCATTGTACCTGTTGAAGGGGTTGTCCAGTGGATAAAAATTATTATTTAAGAGGCTCACACTTGATAAAAAGTTTCTGTTCTGGCACTTACCTTCAGATCCCATCTCAGTACAAGAAGAGGAATGGACAGAGATGCCCACATGACCAAATATTGGCTGAGGCGGGTAATGACTGTGGCCAATGATTGGCTAGGTGGCCAATTCTGGTGAGTCAAGACAAGATCAGAAAATAGAGACCAGCTTGACCAGGCAGCGCCGAAACAGCATGGGCTAGGTAGCGCTATAAAAGGAGCTACTGAGGATAAAAGGATTCATGAGGATTAGTATTAATTTTTTAAGCCATATAGAGGCATTTTAAGAATAATTTTCAGTAACTTGGCAGCCTCTTGACAAAATTCACTTGTGACGTTAAACATGGAATATTTTTACCACATTGCTCATTGTCAGGAACAGTCTCCTTATTCCCCCAGGTTTTGCTGAAAAGCCCTCAGAGGAAAACTCTAAAAAGGGATCCGGTTACATGATATTGCTCTCAAGCCCGTCTCCTCGACACGGCTCAGATAGATTATTTTACACTAATCAGCAGATGCGGTATTTCTGGAAGGCTCTGCATTACTCTCCACTAACCTTGCTGCACATTGTAACCTGAGAAGCATCTTCCAGAGACGTTGCTATGTCTTTAGCTATACTTAGGCCTGTATATTTAAATTGAATTTGCTATTTTTACAAGGGTGAAACACTGCTTTAAGATGTGGAAGATGTAATAGGAGATGTAATCAAAGAATTGACGTAGGAAAGTCTGAATGTGAAAGGATTAAAGGTTTGGACACTGAAGAAAGAAAGTGAAGGTGTTATGATGATCCCCAGATAACAGCTCTAAAGATCCCATGTCCTAAAAGAAATGGCACAAATATAAAAATATCATATAAAGTGTTTATAAAAATTCCAGTGCAATAATTAACTAATCAAAGATCACTGTATGATGGTCATAAAGACATCAGCTTCAGGAAAGAGTTTATGTTTGACCTTTTTTAAAAAGTTCATGAAGTTCTAGTGATGAATCCCCCCAAAAAAGAGAAGAACAGACATTTCCATCACCTGGCCTTTCTTAACAATGACAGTGAACAAGCCATAACTCTAACAGGCTAATTAAGGTATGAAATCTTGGTCAAAGTTATCTGAGCACAAACAAATCTCCAAGGCTACCCAAACTTTTGCATCAGAACATTTTCCTTTTTGTAATTGTTAAAATGTAAAAAATGGCAACATATATATACAGGTGCTTCTCACAAAATTAGAATATCATCAAAAAGTTAATTTATTTCAGTTCTTCCATACAAAAAGTGAAACTCATATATTATATAGAGTCATTACAAACAGTGTAATCTATTTCACGTGTTTATTTCTGTTAATGTTGATGATTAAGGCTTACAGCCAATGAAAACCCAAAAGTCATTATCTCTGTAAATTAGAATAAATAACAAAAAAACACCTGCAAAGGCTTCCTAAGCGTTTATAAAGGTCCCTTAGTCTGTTTCAGTAGGCTCCACAATCATGGGGAAGACTACTGACTTGATAGATCTCCAGAAGACAGTCATTGGCACACTGCACAAGAAGGGGAAGCCACAAAAGGTCATTGCTAAATAAGCTGGCTGTTCACAGATTGCTGTATCCAAACATATTAATGGAAAGTTGAGTGGAAGGAAAAAGTGTGGTAGAAAAAGGTGCACAAGCAAACGGGATAACCGCAGTCTTGAAAGGATTGAGAAAATGTCATTCAAAAATTTGGGGGAGATTCACAAAGAGTGGACTGCTGCTGGAGTCATTGCTTCAAGAGCCACTTCACACAGATCCAGGACATGGGTTACAAGTGTCGCATTACTTGTGTTAAGCCAGTCATGACCAATAGACAACGCCTGAAGCGTCTTACCTGGGCCAAGGAGAAAAAGAGACTGTTGCTCAGTGGTCCAAGGTGTTGTTTTCAGATGAAAGTAAATCTTGCATTACCTCTGGAAATCAAGGTCCCAGATTCTGGAGGAAGAGTGGAGAGGCCACAATCCAAGCTGCTGGAGGTCTAGTGTGAAGTATCTGTGGCGCCCCAGGGTCCTGGTCATCACAGTAGCATTGCTTTCCTCACAGGGAGAGTGATGTTACGTTTGGAAGCCATGAAGGATATCTTTTATCAGGTAATCACATGCACACAACATGTTCACACTCCAGGCCACAAGGGGGAGCTTTTGATCCTATTCCTAGGTGAATCCCCTATATATATTGTGATTTGGAGGGAAAGTCAGTCAGAAAGTGCCAGGAAGCAGACTGGAGCAGTCTGAGGCAGGAAGAACGTATGAGGAGCCATGCAGCCACGAGAAAGTGCTGCAGCTCCTGGATAGAGAGACAGAAGGAAAGGACATCATTCAGTGAGAGTGAAGGAGAGCAAGGCACAGGCGAGGACACCAGGGGGAGGACAGCAGCGAGCAGACTATCTCCCCGGCAAAGCGCAGATAACCGTTAGCCGGAACACTGAGGTTGTAAGAGACTCTACAACTTACATCAGAAACCGGCAGGACAGCTGAATTGCAAACTACCTGTCCGCCACACACTCCTGAAGGCACAGTAACACATAGAGCCCGGGGCGTGATAGAGTCCCTGTAAAAAGGCTCGAGTTACCTGTCATGCAGGTATTGTCCTATTTTATATGGGGGACAGAGAGAATAACTGTGGGGACCGTATCTGAAGCCATAGGCAGTAAGGGACTACAACACCACCGCTCTAGAGGAACGCTTTTAACTCCACCTGTAAAGGGGACTCAGGATTCGCTTCCAAGCCGGCCGGACCCTGCCTGCCCTGTGATCTGGTACCCCTGACTGTGGCTGCCTGAAGTCTTCAGTAAACCAGGTAAAGAGACTGCAAACCTGTGTCCTCGTTCTTTACTGCGCCACTCACCATCTTCCATCTACACACCGGGAGCCCTGGGGTTATACTTCACCTGTGGGAAGTTATACCATCTAGCTGCCATAACATCACCCCAGAGGACCCCTTAAAGCAACGTCAGTCCCCACTGACCGAATACCACAGGTGGCATCACGAACATAAACTTTATTCAATTCTCCCTTTTACATGGGCGCCCAGGACCACGGACCGGGTCGCCACCGTGACATCCCCCTGTGAACACCAGATCCGGTACCGGGTACCCCACGGCCCTAGCGGGCGACTCATTTCCACAATCAGGGCTGGTTTGGGGAGCCATTTCATCTGCTGATGTAGGTCCACTGTGTTTTATCAAGACCAAAGTCAGGGCAGCCGTCTACCAGGAAATTTTACAGCACTTCATGCTTCCTTCTGCCGACAAGGTTTTTGGAGATGGAAATTTCATTCTCCAGCAGGACTTGGCACCTGTCCACACTACCAAAAGTACCAATACCTGGTTTAAAAGCAACAGTATCACTGTGCTTGGTTGGCCAGCAAAGTCACCTAACTTAACTCCATATAGAATCTATGGGATATTGTCAAGGGGAAGATGAGAGACCCCAGACTCAACAATGCAGACGAGGTGAAGGCTGCTATTAAAGCAACCTGGGCTTTCATAACACCTCAGCAGTGCCACAGGCTGATTGCCTCCATGCCACGCCGCATTGATGCAGTAATTGATGCAAAAGGAGCCCCGACCAAGTATTGAGTGCATTTACTGATCACACATTTCAGTAGGCCAACATTTCAGATTTTAAAATCATTTTTCAAGCTGGTATAAAGTATTCTAATTTACTGAGGGTGGTTTCACACTTGCGTTTTGTAAGCTGCGTTTTAGCGCTAAAAAACGCAAAAAAAAGCATGCGTTTTTCCCTATACTTAACATTAAAAACGCATGCGTTTTTTGACGCGTGCATTCATTTGCAGAAATGCAACCTGTAGTAATTTCTAGCGGCGTTTTTTTTTTTGCCGCGAAAAAACGCATGCGTTTTTTCGCGGCAAAAAAATGCATTGATGTCTATGTAAACACATGCGTTTTTAAGCACATGCGTTTGCGTTAGAAACGCATGCGTTTTTATAGAAAAAAAAGCAGAAAACACACTGAAAAGTCACCCACCACCATCAAGGTGATAAAGGGATCCAAACCCTAACCCTAACCCTACCCCTAACCTCACCCCTAACCGTTTAATGAACATTTTCTGACAGTCATAGTGCCACGTATTTCAGTGCCACGTATTTCAGTGCCACGATATTTCAGTGCCACGTCTTTCAGTGTCACATCTTTCAGTGCCACGTCTTTCAGTGCCACAATATTTCAGTGCCACGTATTTCAGTGCCACGTACTATAAATACTATAATTACGTGGTTATACTGAAATATCGTGGCACGTAAATACGTGGCACGTAAATGCGTGGCACTGAAATATCGTGGCATTTACATGAAATACGTGGCACTTAAATACGTGGCACTTAAATACGTGGCACTTATATACGTGGCCACTGAAATATCGTGGCACTTATATACGTATATACGTACATAAACGTATTTCAGTGCCACGTATTTCAGTGCCACGTATTTCAGGTTAGGGTTAGGGGTAGGGTTAGGGTTAGGGGTAAGGTTAGGGGTAAGGTTAGGGGTAGGGTTAGGGGTAGGGTTAGGGGTAGGGTTAGGGGTAGGGTTAGGGTTTTTTGTTTTTTTCTTGTTTTCTTGTGTTTTTCTATAAAAACGCATGCGTCTAAAAAACGCATTCGTTTTACCGCGTTTACATGCGTTTTTGCACACATGCGTTTTTTTTAAAAACGCATGCAGATAAAAACGCAAGTGTGAAACCAGCCTGAGATAATGACTTTTGGGTTTTCATTGGCAGTAAGCCATAATCATCAACATTAACAGAAATAAACACTTGAAATAGATCACTCGGTTTGCAATGACTCTATATAATATCTGAGTTTCCATTTTTATATTGAAGAACTGAAATAAATTAACTTTTTGATGATATTCTAATTTAGTGAGAAGCACCTGTATATATATTTGCTTAAAATGCAAAAGAAATGTGCTATCTTTAACATTTTGACCAGGAATGCCCAAACGTTTACATGCCTTTGTAATAGTATAGAATGGGCATACCTTTGTAAATGGAGTCTGTTAGATGGTTTGTACCTATAAAACCATCTACCAACTCCTGCTATAGAACTGTTTTCAAACCTGTGTGGTCACAAATAGAATTGGAACTGCAGAGAAAATCAGCTTTCTTAAAACCTATGATTCTATTTTGACAGTGAGGGTGATCAATGAGTGGAACAGGCTGAGAGGAGAGGTGGTGAGTGCTCCTACAATGGAAGTTTTCAAACAGAGGCTGGACAGACATCTGTCTGAGATGGTCCAATGAATCCTGCATTGAGCATGGGGTTGGACACTATGACCCTGGAGGTCCCTTCCAAGTCTAACATTCTATGATTCTATGCTTTACGCAAAGAGGCACGTGCCCCAAAGGCAATCCCGATCTCTGTGAGTGCCCCTGCTCTTCTCATTGCACCTTAGCTAACAACTCCCCCTTGACATTGATTGACGTCTCCATCTTTCTGACAGATATTAAAAATTTTGCACATGCACGGCACATGTCAGGCCTATGCACCCTATATCTCCCTACTGTGGGCTACAGCTTCACTGATATTCAGGGCATGTGAGTAAGGTCACTTCCTACATCTGGCAGAATACTAAGCAGGGCAGGCAACGGTCATCGACGCGTATATGCCAGATTTCAGGGCCTGTCATAAAGATGGAAGCATGAATCATGGACGAAGAGGATAAATTATAAAACAGTAAACAAGTAGGTTTTTCAGATGAGACTAGTTACAGAGCTCTTCTGCAGCAATACAGTATTAATCTGTTGACCAGCCAGGATAAAAGTGAAATGTTGGGACAAGAGGTTACAAACTGGCACTGTTCCTTCAAGAAAGGTAATTTGGCACGCTCAGGAAAGTATCGCTTTGCTCTTGTAGTCTTGAAATGTTTTCAGGAAACACTCCTTATATGAGGCTACCGTTAATAAATGATTATGAAACAGTTCTCAAGGTGTCCTAGATGCAATTACATTCCTGTTATGTCTTCTTTTCTGCTCCAGCATTGGAAAGGAAGAAGAATAAGAAGGTGACAAACGGACTTCGAATGACTTCTTTTCTAAGTTTATATTGCAACCGCTAATAAATCCTAATTTAACCCTTATCCGGTCACTTAGTTCAAACAGATATTTTTCTAACTCACCTCAGAATTGGGAGTCATCTATCATAACTGCTTTTGGCTTCATAGGTGGAATGTTCCTGCTTTGTTCTCTTCATGGATGAAGCTTTAATTACCGTATTTCTTCTCTTCGTTGGTGAATCTTCCATATCCTGTTCTTTTTATGGGTAGACACTCCATGTTATGTTCTCTTCAAGGGTGGACCCTCCATGTACTGTTGTCTTTATGGGTGGACCCACCATTTCCTTTTATTTTTTGGGTGTAGCCTTCATATGCTGTTTTCTTCTTAAGTGGAGCCTTAATGTTCTATTTTAAACATCTTCTGTTCTTTTAATGAGTGTCAATGTTTTTGTCTCTTCATGGGGGGAGTCTCCATGTTCTGTTTCCTTCTTGGGAGTAGTCTCCGTTTAATGTTCTCTTCTTGGGTGGAGTCTCCATGTCCTGCTCTTTTTCTTGGTTGAGCTTCCATGTCCTGTCTACTTCATGGGTGGAACCTTCATACCCTGTTCTCTTCATGGATAGAACTGGCTAACCAGGTTCTCTACTTGGGCATTTTGAGTTATGGTCTGAGATCAGGAAGATTAGATTTTTGAGCAGACTAAACTCTGAAATCACTGAGTCAGGAAGTGATATCTTGTGCTTGATAGCTGCCAACAGGAGGACATAATTTGTAGCAGAAGGGGTCATCACACAGGAAAATTACTGCAATCATACAAGTCAGGTTCCATCAGTAACATTGTATTCTCACTGACTTCAGGCTTAAAGATAGTTACTAAACAGCTGAGCAAAATAGCATTATTTATTATTAAAGAGGACATTTCCAGATTTCCATAATAGCCGCTCAGCAGTCCACCTTTCCTAACCTTCTACTGCATGGTGGATGCTTCATTGCAGCAGATAAAGTACTCAAATACATCTATATTATTTCAGGTGAGACTATATGGCAACGAGAGCAATTCTTAGAAAAGTTTGCAACAATTTTAGAACTGTGATTTTGCAGTAAAATAAAACAACCAAGTTACAACTTTCATTGAAGTCTAAGGCAAGTTAGTCGATTGCAACTTGAGACAGAAAATCGTACTCATTTGGAAACATGTGCAATGGCAGAATGGTCTAGGTGACAATGTGTCCACCATAGGAAATTGTTAGATGCGATGTAGCAACGATTTCAGTGTTGCAAGACAAATGTCGCCATGTAGCCCCAGTCTAATATTTTCATAGCTTTTCCTATGAAAGAGGTGTTGACTCATGCATGAAGCCACTGCCAATATATATCTCATAGTGGGGGGGATCTTCTTTCTTGTACAGGAGGGTCCCTCTGAGGGATACATAACCAGTACATCCTCTACAAGAATGGCCATTTGTAAATGGACAATTAACTGCAGAAACCACCAGTGGCCACCAAGTAATGTAAGGAGCCGAGGTGTTCTGCTCCATACGTTGTTTACATCTGGCCGCTGCTGGACCAGATATCAGTTAATCGGAGTGGAAGACAGATCTTGGACCCCTGATGTCCTAGAAATGCCTTTAAGCTGCATGGCAATGAAACATAACCCGTCTCCACATTCGTAAAAACTGGGCTGCTGTTCAAACTCTTTAAGTTCTGACTTAGTGATCGTGACTGGGCAGCTGTATATTAGTGAGTTTTGAGGACCATGGGAGCAGTCTGCAAGAGAAGGGCAGAGGAAGGAGTCTATGTGAGAGAGGAGGTCATAGAGGGCAGTCAGTGAGAGAGGGAGGACCATGGAATTAGTCTGCAAAATAGACTGGGCACAGAAAGAAGTCTGTGGGAGAAAAATGAAAGGAAAATCATGGGGGGGCATGGGAAGCAGACTGTGGTTAAGAAGGTGGCGTGTAGGGTAAAATCTAAGAGTGTGCATCATAGAGAGCTGGGGAGGGGACATGAAACAGGAATGGGGGGTAGGATATGAGTAAAAAAAGGAAAGCATATGTCAGTCTGTGTAAGAGTGGGCATGGGGAGCAGTGTGTGTGATACAGGCGTGGGGAGCAGTGTGTGTGATAGAGGCGTGGGGAGTAGTTTGTGTGATAGAGGAATGGGGAGCTGTCTGTGTGATAGAGGCATGGGGAGCAGTCTGTGTGATAGAGGCATGGGGAGCAGTCTGTGTGATAGAGGCATGGGGAGCAGTCTGTGTGATAGAGGCATGGGGAGCAGTCTGTGTGATAGAGGCATGGGGAGCAGTCTGTTTGATAGAGGTATGGGGAGTAGTTTGTGTGATAGAGGAATGGGGAGCAGTCTGCCTGATAGAGACATGGGGAGCAGTCTGTGTGATAGACACATGGGGAGCATTCTGTGTGATAGAGGTATGGGGAGCAGTCTGTGTGATAGAGGTATGGGGAGCAGTCTGTGTGATAGAGGTATGGGGAGCATTCTGTGTGATAGAGGTATGGGGAGCAGTCTGTGTGATAGAGGTATGGGGAGCAGTCTGTGTGATAGAGGTATGGGGAGCAGTCTGTGTGATAGAGGTATGGGGAGCATTCTGTGTGATAGAGGTATGGGGAGCAGTCTGTGTGATAGAGGTATGGGGAGCATTCTGTGTGATAGAGGAATGGGGAGCAGTCTGCCTGATAGAGACATGGGGAGCAGTCTGTGTGATAGACACATGGGGAGCATTCTGTGTGATAGAGGAATGGGGAGCAGTCTGCCTGATAGAGACATGGGGAGCAGTCTGTGTGATAGACACATGGGGAGCATTCTGTGTGATAGAGGTATGGGGAGCAGTCTGTGTGATAGAGGTATGGGGAGCAGTCTGTGTGATAGAGGTATGGGGAGCATTCTGTGTGATAGAGGTATGGGGAGCTGTCTGTGTGATAGAGGTATGGGGAGCATTCTGTGTGATAGAGGTATGGGGAGCAGTCTGTGTGATAGAGGTATGGGGAGCAGTCTGTGTGATAGAGGTATGGGGAGCATTCTGTGTGATAGAGGTATGGGGAGCTGTCTGTGTGATAGAGGTATGGGGAGCATTCTGTGTGATAGAGGTATGGGGAGCAGTCTGTGTGATAGAGGTATGGGGAGCAGTCTGTGTGATAGAGGTATGGGGAGCATTCTGTGTGATAGAGGTATGGGGAGCAGTCTGTGTGATAGAGGTATGGGGAGCAGTCTGTGTGATAGAGGTATGGGGAGCAGCGTGTGTGATAGAGGCGTGGGGAGCAGTCTGTGTGATAGAGGAATGGGGGCATGGAAGCAGTGGTTATTTCGCTCCTTTTGGGTCTATAGTCCATTCTTCCTGCTACAACAATAACTGTTGGAACCAGGTGAATGAGTTACTCATTGAACACCAGACATACAACACCCCTTCTCTGCTCTAGAGTAGTCTGTGTGATAGAGACATGGGGAGCAGTCTGTGTGATAGAGACATGGGGAGCAGTCTGTGTGATAGAGACATGGGGAGCAGTCTGTGTGATAGAGGTATGGGGAGCAGCGTGTGTGATAGATGCATGGAGAGCAGTCTGTGTGATAGAGGCGTGGGGAGCAGTCTGTGTGATAGCGGCATGGGGAGCAGTGGGTATTTCGCTCCATTCTAGTCTAAAGTCCATTTTTCCTGCTACAAGAATAACTGTTGGAGCCAGGTGATTGAGTTACTCATTGGACACCAGGTACGCAACATTAACCCCTTCTCTGCTCTAGATCTTGCTTTCAGATACTAGCCCTTTTTCTCTTACTTATGTACCACGTTCCATGTGGAATATGGAATAGAGCATGCAATATAATTTAAAGTGAAGCTCAAGCTTTGGAACCATTATATTACATTAGAAAATCCAATTTTTAGCAATTATCTACTTACTATCCGAATAGCTCCCTTTACCAGCTGGTGTGGAGCGTGTTAAAATTGTAAAACAGTACTGCGGAAATCATGTACCAAACCACCGCCCCTTGACCATGCATCATTTATGGTAGTCACAGGCTCAGGCACTACAATGTAACTGCACATTTTTGCTATTCAGAGACAGGGGAGGGGGCCGCATTCAGCACTTCTAGCTGTAAGATAGATATATTCCTGCTTGCATATATAAAAAGCCCTAATTAGTTCATCGAGGTAAGCGGTGTCCTATACACGTAGCCAGGATAAAATGCTGAAGACTAAGGTTTTACTCCTGCCAGACATATAGGGGGATCTATACAGTAACGTCGTTAGTAAAGGCTGCGCTCTCTGCCCCGGTCTCAGGGGCTGCCAACTGTCAGCAGATTTCTAAACAGTTGGAAAATGGGACACTAATCCTCGCCAGCGTCACTCTCTGGGGTGCTCCAGCTCGCAGTTAAGAAGAACAAACCTCCAATAAGGGAGAAGCGCTCGAAGCCCAGCGGAAGTATTGCATCTGTTCGCATCATTTCCCAGAGGCCACTGCACAAAATGGGGCTTCTGGCAAAAATAGCAAAAAAAAATAACAGCAAAAAAAATAGCATAGCAAATATGGGAATGTAAAAAAGCACAACATCTAAAGTCTGCGGCTAATAAGGCAATCAGTCACACCAATGTATTGACATATTTATTGTCTGAAATAGCTGGTAACATAGAACAATAGTTTAGACTTCATGGTCTAAAGGGGCCGTACACCTTCAGATACTTATGTGGTTGACAGCTACTTCTTTTAATCCCCATACATATGGACATTCGGGTCAAGCGTGCATGTTATTTCAATGAGGACTATGTAGCCCCGAGACGCCTTCTGGCAACTTAGCCAAAAGGTGACATTATTATAGAAAGGGGTCAGGATGGAGGACATTTTTACAGAAAGGTGCCTGACATTATTACATGGGGATTGAAAACATATGTCTTTATAGGATCTAGAATGCCACAAAGGCCCATATATCTGATCAACTTGGAGGTGAGGACCCAGGTCCAAATTTTGAAGCCGGGTTCATGGAACTCTGGTTGCGTTACTAAACACCAAGACTCAAATTTGTCCAAAACTTAAGACTAGGCTGTTAGTGTTAGTCAAACTGCTGGACAAATCGTTTAAAAACAAAATGCAAAAATAATAAAAAATGTAAATTCAAAACCTTTTCCTATTTTGTGTTTAGAACTCTAAAAGCGACTCCTGGGTCCTTATGGCTACGGGAAAAAAGAAAACCCTGTGTAGTCTGTAAAATGTATATAAACTAAATATGGAGGGTAGAATAAATAGTGAAACAACTGGAGGATCTGACTATACAAGGCAGGGTCAGGGTCACCACCCTGCGTACATGAGTAAGTGCCGGGGCCCCGGACAAACGGGGGGGGGGGGGGGGGGGGCACTCGCCATCAGGAACACCGTCACCAAGTCATGGAGACCGGTGTCAACACAAGGCACTGTGCCCCCCATGCATCGTGATTTCAACTGTTTCGGCATGCTGATATAGTTAAAAACAATGTTGGGAGAGGGAGCCGTCAAGCAGTGCACAGGGTCAGAGAACATTAAGGAGACTGGAGCAGCAGGGAGCAGGGAGAGGCGAGTATTTTTTTTATTTATTTGTTACGTATAGAGAAATATATGGGGCCCTTTATACTGCATGAAGCATTATATGGGGCACATTATACTGTATGGAGCAATATAAGGGGTCCATTATACTGTATGGAAAAATATATGAGGCCCATTAAACTGTATTGAACAATATATGGAGCCCATTATTCTGTATGGAGCAATATATGGGGCCCATTATACACCACTATGTGGTGTCCATAATACTGAATGAAGGACTACATGGTGCTTATAACACTGTATGGAAGACTATGTGGTTCCCATAACACTCTATGGAGGACTATGTGGTGCCTACAATACTTAAAGGGACCCACTAAGACTCTTTCTCCCGGAGCCAATGAAAACTTGAGGCCAGCCACAGAGAGTGTTTGTCGTCTGTTGCTATGGCGACACCCAGATCTGCTTAGTGCAAATATAGACAAAACACTAATGTATTTTGAATCAGAACTATATCCAAAGAGATTTCATTTATCGTAAAAAGAAGTATTTAGCTTTCAGAATTATTTACAGAGGATATATAACTTGCCCCTAAAAATTTAGCTAAATAGCTTGAAAAAAATCCTTGAGCTTCCCTATTTCTGTCGCTCTTTTTTATTTTGTGCTGTGTCTCTCCATTGCTGCAATATTCACATTTGTTTATTTTGGAGTGCAGTATGTGAAATCTTTGTTTGTAGACCAACTGGGTGTTTCTTCAGAGTTTTCTTTGGGGGCCATGCGCTTTCACGCTTCCCTCTCAGAAACTGCCAATCCCAACTTGGCAGCAACAGAGACTGCTAGATCAGCTGCCACACTATGACTGGCAGCATCAGGGAGAAAGGGTGAAAATGCAAATCCCCAGAGAAGACTCTGAAGAAACACCCAGTTGGTCTACAAGCAGAAATTTCACATAATGCACTATCGAGGCAAAACAAAAAAGTCAATATCTTTGTAATGGAGCGACACAGTGCAAAACTGAAAAGAACAACAGAATCAGGGCATCTCAGGGAATTTTACAACAAATTTATCACAATTTTTGAGGTCCTCTTTGAAAAACGATATCACTTTACCAAGACAGAATTAAAGAGCCCTATCTTGGGTATTTAACTTTCCTCGTTCCTTTTATCATATACTCACCATTTGTTAAATCTTTTGCCTTATGTCTACTTTTTTTTATCTATTTCATGTACATCTGTACAAGAAAACCGAGAAAAAAATATCTTCTCCGAGCTCATGAGCAATGATTATCCTCATTCAAAGATTTGCCTTCAATTGATTCCGAGGAGCTCTAAGACCTGACTGTAGGATCGCAGCTAAAAAATAACTTTTTTCCCCCATAAATCATTAATACATGCAAAAATAAGAATGTTTGTAATATAACTGATTAACGAAATCATCTTCTTTCTTTTCCTGGACTGATTTTTAATTCTCAAAATACTCAGTTGACGGGTAAAATCAGGTAAATACAGATTTTTTCATTAATGAAATAGGAGATGACAGTTGGTGCTTATAAAGTTCTATGGAGAACTGTAACTGTCAATTCAGAAGAACCCGCAGCAGAATGTCTGCATATGCCTATAGCTCCTCCCTTCTCCATAGAATTTTATAAGCACTAACTGCCATCTCCTATCTTAGTAATAATAAAATCTGTTTTCACTGAATTCAGATTTTCCCATGAATTGGAAGTGGAATCCAAGAGGAGAAAAAAATGAAACTTTTCCGATAAGACATATTACAACATTTCTTCTTTTGATGAGGGCTATTGATTTATGAAAATGAAGCAGGTGCCTTCAAGGTTTACGGAGAATTAGTATTTTGCAGTATTAAAAATCAAATCCTACTATTGCATATTGGCCATCAATAGGAACATTTGTCTTCAGTCTTAGGCTCGATGAATATATTCAGACAGGTCCTGAATTTCCCAGGGGACCATAATAACCTTTAGGTCTCAGATATACATCGAAATGAAGCAATTAGTCAAGGGGTTTCTTATATTGTGAGCACAAGAAGGCATCGAATATTTGGGGAACTTGGAATCCTGGTACAGATTGATGGCTTGGAGTAGGACTCGTGCCATAGAGCCCCTGTGGGTTTATGCCAAGAAAGTCTATTTGTATATCTAAATCCCTTAGAGAGATGCAGAAGGGGGATAAATCTGATGGAAGAGACCTATAACATCTCCAGTGCCACAGGCGGAGCTGCCAGATATTACATCCATTTGTTACACCGTGTAGAAGGTGAGACATCTCACATATGTTCCTCATAATGACCGGGCCAATTTTTACAACCACTGTTTTACTGACCACTGTCACTTTATGAGGTTATAACTCTGGAACGCATCCCGGAGATTCTGAGATTGTTTTCTCACGACATATTGTATTTAATTTCAGTGGTAAAAGTTCTTCGATATGACTTGCGTTTCATTGTGAAAAAATTTACATTTGGTGAAAATTTGGAAAATTTGCACACTTTGAATCTTCATGGCCTTAACTCACAGATATATGTTACACAAAATAGTTAATGAATAACATTTCCCACATGTCTACTTTACATCAGCACAATTTTGAAACCAACATTTTTTTTTATAAGGGTTAAAAGTTGACCAGCGATTCTTCACTTTTCCAACAAATTTTACTAAACCATTTTTTTGGGGAGAAAACAGAAAGGATAATGCCAGCTCAACATTGAAATTTATAGGAGCCCGGCATGCACGGAACCACGAGCCGACCATTCATGTGTAGCAATTGGGTAGCTAATTTTTATTTGATGGCTCCTACTATTTACAACATCGAGGAGTGTCGATGGGGCAAGTTTCTCCCCTTCATTAGCAAATTTGGTGCTGTGATATTGGTAGGAATTATTTTTGTACTCCCCAGGTAATCCATTTTTGGAGTCCATTGAGTGGTATGGCAGATACATCGATGATACACTCCTCATTTGAGGTGGCGATGTGTCTGCCATACCACTCTTTGGCAAATACATAAATTCAAATGAATTTAACCTTCAATTTACCATCAACCATGATCCGTCCTGGATCACTTTCCTGGATTTGGAGCTCACCGGTGTGGTGGATGAATTTGCTGTCTCCTCTATGTTTAGAAAACCACTTTCAGGCAATACCATCATGCATGATAGGAGCAGTCATCTCAAACATGTAGCTAAAGTTGTTCCTACCGGTGAATACATTCGTATTAAAAAGAAATTGCAGTTACCCCATTGACTGAAGTTTTCAAAGTAGTCAACTAAACTGTAGACTTGCCAAATGTGGAATCCCCCTGGGTATTAAAAAGAGCACAATCCATCTGTGATTAAAAAAAAACGTCATTGCTTGTTCCTAAGGAACCCAACCATAATATCATCACACATTCAAACAAACCAGTTTTTCTACCTAGGATAGTCCTCAATTATCTAGTATTATATATGTTGTATTAAAACACTTACCTATATTGTTTGAGGATGAAATTCTTTCTTCCCTTTTTAAATTTGGATTTCTGTAGTAGTCAAAAACGCTCCATCACTGGCAAATCGACTTTCTCCAAGCTTATTTTTCCAGACCCAAATCTGTAGGTACTTGGCATAATTTTTATTTAAAAAAAAAAAAATTATTATTTCATTCATTGGTCATTTCTCCTTTTTCACCCATATTTTATACTTTCTGCTTGGAGTCTAATACTTATTCATTTTATTTTCTTTCTTTTCCTTTCCACAGTGTGTTAGTTTTAATTAGTCAAATTATTTCTCATGGGTGTTGTTTAATTGCACCTGTGTATTTAAGACTGGTGTTTGGTCATTTTTAAGTAAGCTTGATAAAGAACAACCGTTTTCGAAATGCGTCACTTGCTCTTGTTCCTGTCCACCATATTTTTATTTTTTTTTGATGGAATAAAGATTATTCTGAAAATGTTACCAGAAGTTGGAACATTTTTTCCTCTTTTCACAAAGAATGTATTTCAGATCCAAATATTTTTATTTTGACAAGGGTAACAGGAAAAAATGGATCCCAAAATGTGGTGTGTAATTTCTCCTGAGTACGACGTTACTCCATATGAGTCGGGGGTCACACTTGCGAGTGTGATGTGAGAAACTTGCGTGAGTCTCACGCATCAATACCCGGTGCTGCCGCCAGCAGTCGGAACCGGAGTGTGCAGCTTCATGTGTTTCTATGCAGCTGAACGCTTCGGTCCCGAGTGCCGGCGGCAGTGCTCGGTATTGATGCGAGAGACTTGAGCAAGTTTCTTGCATCACACTTGAAATGTGACCCCGGCCTGAGGGAGAAAAACACAATTTGGGCGCATCGCAGAGCTCGGAAGGAAAGGAGTGTAATTTGACTTTTTGAATGCAAAATTTGCTGGATCAATTGTCGGGCACCATGTTGCTTTTGGAGAGCCAACACCATTTTGGAAATTAGACCCCTCAGGGAACTGATCTAGGTGTGCGGTGAGCATATTGATCCCTCAGGTGCTTCACAGAGGTTTATAACATTGAGCCATGAAAATAATAAAATCACATTTTCCTCACAGAAATGTTATTTTGTGTAATGGCCGTGTCTGACCATACAGGAACATGGTCTGATCATACCACAGCTCCTAGGCATGAAGGGAGAAAAAAAGTATACAGAATTTACAGTACAAGATCATAAATGATTCTTTCTTTGAAGTAAAATATTGTTTAAAAACAGGCAGCAAAATGTTTTACCTCACAAAAAGCATCAGCTGCGATCCCCTGCTGTAATGTCTGTATACTCTTTTTCTCCGTCCCCTGCCCAGGAGATGCGGTACGATCAGACCATGTTCCTGCACGGTCAGACACGGCCATTACACAGTACACAGCAGGGGACATTTATAAGATTATCTCAGCACAGGAACATTTTGCTTAAACACATCCAATTGTGGAAATTATTATTATTAGTCCAAGATCTATTACTTAAAATATACTTTGTTCATGGGAAAACCCCTTTAAATGCATGTGATGGGGCTAAAAATCATTTTTGCAATTATAGAGTTTGCGCCCATTGCCTTCTAGAGAGTCTGTGTTGTACTATCTAACTGGGCTAACTGAGAGTCTGTCAGTGAGTCCATTTATGATGGTGAATTTGTGTCTTTTTTCAGAGCTCCTCTCAGCTAAAATATGACCACAGACCACATTGTGTGGGGATATAAAGGCCATGTAAAAGCCAAATGGTGCATAGCTTTATTAACTTTGGATGTGCGGTCCATGTCTCTATAACCATACGGTCTGTGACCAACTGGCGTCATGATGTGACCGCCGATCGGTAAACTTTTATTGATCGGTGATCGTTTCAATGCCTGTGTAAGCAGCTAGGCCAGATAAAACGATGAGCACTGAGCGATCTACACTTGATTGCTCAGTGCGTATAGGCTGCCATTGTTCTCAGGACGATACACCGTTGAAAATTGTGTGAAAGATAATCTCTTCCGATGAATGAGTGTTTTGCTCATTCATCATGTGATTGGCAGCCTGTATACACGGCAAAGTAATGGCGAAACAAGCTCACGATTATTAAAGATAAAGCAATATGGCGGAGAATTAAAGGTGGTAACACAAACAACAGTCTTGGCTGCCCATAGCAACCAATCACAGAGCTGCTTTCATTTTATAAGAGCACTATATGAGATGGAAGCTGTGCTGTGATTGGTTGCTATAGGCAACCAAGACCAGTTTCATAAATCTCTGCCATATTGCTTTATCCATGTGCCCTGTTAAAGGGAGTGTCTCAACACAGCTAATGGATAGAATTGTCAATTCTAAGCACCCATCGACACGCCCGTGAAGTGATCGTGGGTGGCCAATTGGTTGCTATGACAGCAGGGGGTCTGTAGCTGGGCTTCAATAGAGACCCTGATTTTTACTATATACGGGAATGCTATGGCATCACTGTATATAGCAGAAGGGATCAGACAATCGCAGGTTACAGTCCCCTAAGGTGACCAACAAGTGTAGCAAAAATGTTTAAAAAAATAGTTTTAAAAATATGAAAATAATTTTAAAAGTATGAAAATTATTAATAATAATAATAATAATAATAATAATAAATACACATATGTGGTATTACCGCATTAAGAAAAGTCAGATCTATCAATATATTAAAATAATTGACCCAATCGGTAAACACCTTAAATGAAAAAAAAATGCCAAAGTTACATTTTTTATTCCAAAAACTGCTATAACAAAACGTCATATCTATCTCAAAATGGTATCAAATCTAGTCTTGCCTTGCAAAAAATAAGCCACCAAACAGCTCCATAGGCTGAAAAACAAAAATGTTACACGTCTCAGAAAATGGAAACCCCTGTAAAAAATGTTTTTTCAAACTTATGATTTTTTTTTACCACAAAAAATAATTTTAAAAAACGGACATGTTTGGCATCGCCGTAATCGTATCGATGAGGAGAATCACATTGCAAGGTCATTTTTATCATACATTGTACATCGTAAAAAACAATCCTCAAAAAACAATGTCAGAATTGCTGGCTCAGGATCCGAGAGCCAGAACATTTCGCGGTTTTCTTCTGGCGGGCTGCCATCTAGTGGCTAAAATGAAAACTTAAATTAAAAAAAAAATTGCAGCCAAAATTGAATTTGGAAAATGTCTTCAAACAACATCACATTTTTTATTGTAAGTTTTTATTAATATGATTATCAATAAATCATTTTTCCATTGTCAAACGTGTCCATTAAAGTTGGGTGGATTAGTTTGCAAGACTCTGGTCCATTGACCAAGGTCAATAGTCTGCTGGATGAAAGGCTCATGAATCTCTTACCTTCCCAGATCTCCAGCACAATCTTTGATTAGGTGATATGGCATGATATCATCAATGAGGAGTGATGTCGTGCTAATCCGGCTAATCAAAAGCTGTGCTGGGGATTCTGGAAGGTAAGAGATTTGTGAGCCTTCCATCCAGTGGACTACTGACCTGGCCAATGGACCAGAGTCCCGAAAATGGGTCCTCCCAATACTAGTGTCCATTCTCTTTAAAGGGAATGCATAACTTTAATATTTTGTATTCATTAAATTCCAGAATACACTCATTTTCTCTAAGATGTTTTTATTTTTGATGATGAATGGTGAATTATGTTTTAGGTCCAGAAGATTTGGGACAATTGCAAATTTGGCGCAAAAAAAATCAAATAATACCAAAAGACATGAAAAAGAAAAGTGACTTAAAAAAAATGTGCAATGTTGAATTGTGCCCTATGACTGTACAGCAAAGAGTTTGGTGAAGATTTTACAGGATTAGTAAAAGGAGTTCACATGCTAACAATAGTTAACAAATGAAGCAAAATGGTGAATGGGACCCTCTGTTTTTATAGGTATAAGGCTCCGTTCCCACAATGAGCTTTAGTGAGTTTTTGATATTGCAGATGTTCTGCACCATTTCTGCCCCATTAAGTAAAAAAGGTGACTTGCATTTTTTTCTAAAATTTGCAGTGTACAAAACTCACCAAAAAATCATTTAGTCACAGGTGAGTTCTCCCAGGTGAAGTTATGCCACTGGCAGTTTTCATTCTATACTTTAAAGGAAACCTGTCATGTCCTTAAACATTATTGACCTGCAGAACTGGGGTTAATCAGCATGTTAATAGTGTTCTAAAGCTGCCCGGCCGCCTTACTGAAAGCCCAGCTACAGGGGGGAAATGCATGTTAAGGTACCGTCACATTAAGCGACGCTGCAGCGATAGCGACAGCGATGCCGATCGCTGCAGCGTCGCTGTTTGGTCGCTGGAGAGCTGTCACACAGACCGCTCTCCAGCGACCAACGATGCCGAGGTCCCCGGGTAACCAGGGTAAGCATCGGGTTGCTAAGCGCAGGGCCGCGCTTAGTAACCCGATGTTTACCCTGGTTACCAGCGTAAAAGTTAAAAAAACAAACAGCACATACTCACCAGCGCGTCCCCCAGCCTCTGCTTCCTGACACTGACTGAGCTCCGGCCCTAACAGCACAGCGGTGACGTCACCGCTGTGCTTTCACTTTCAGTTTAGGGCCGGCGCTCAGTCAGTGTCAGGAAGCAGAGGCTGTGGGACGCGCTGGTGAGTATGTGCTGTTTGTTTTTTTAACTTTTACGCTGGTAACCAGGGTAAACATCGGGTTACTAAGCGCGGCCCTGCGCTTAGTAACCCGATGTTTACCCTGGTTACCAGTGTAAAATATCGCTGGTATGGTTGCTTTTGCTGTCAAACACGGCGATACACGGCGACCTAGCGACCAAATAATGTGCAGACCTTCTAGCAGCGACCAGCAATTTCACAGCGGGATTCTGATCGCTGCTGCGTGTCAAATACAGCGATATCGCTCCCTAGGACGCTGCAACGTCACAGATCGCTGGCGACGTTGCTTAGTGTGACGGTACCTTTATTCCTCCCAACAGCCTCCAGCTTTCAGTCATAGTCAGCGGCGGCTATAACTGCGCCCTGACACTGACAGTCGCATCTGTACTGATGCACTGCTGAGTCGGCTGTCGGTCAGTGCCGGGACGAAGTTGCAGCTTCCTTTCACTGTAACTGAGCCGTGACTGAAGTTTTGCTGGAACTTTTAATGTTCTTGACTAGGGTTGAGCGAAACGGCTCGGACAAATTCAAAAATCGCCGACTTTCGGCAAAGTCAGGTTTCATGAAACCCGACCCGATCCTAGTGTGGGATCGGCCATGCGGTCGGCGATCAGCGCGCCAAAGTCGCGTTTCGTATGACGCTTTCAGCGCCATTTTTCAGCCAATGAAGGAGGACGCAGAGTGTGGGCAGCGTGATGACATAGGTCTCGGTCCCCACCATCTTAGAGAAGGGCATGACAGTGATTGGCTTGCTTTCTGCGGCGTCACAGGGGCTATAAAGGGGCGTGCACGCCGACCGCCATCTTACTTCTGCCGATCGTAGCATAGGGAGAGATTGCTGCAGCTTCATCAGAAGAAGGGATATAGTTAGGGAGGAAAGATTAACCCCCAAACTGCTTGTGCTGTAGCGATTTCCACTGTCCAACACCACCTTTTTTTTGCAGGGACAGTGGAGGGTATATTTTTGTGCATCAGCTCTGTAGCTTATTAGGCTGCCTTATAAGGCTCCCTGATAGCTGCATCGCTGTTTGCACGCTGCTGTGCAAACCAACTGCTTTTTTAAAAGCAAAAATCCTGTTGCTCCTTTCTGCATAGTTATCTTGTTTATTTGTCCACACTTTTGTGTGCAGCAGTCCTTTTTATTGTTAAAAAGTTTTAGGACAGCGTGGCCCTCCGGTGAAAGTAGCACAGCGTGCAATGCCTGAAAAAGTATTCCATAGTAGGAAGAGTGTAGTGTGGCAATTTTTTAACCAAGATCCGAATGATCAGTCAAAAGTTATCTGTAAGAAATGCTGAAAGACCTTTAGCAGAGGGAAGAATCTTCAAAATTTAAATACAACGTGCATGCTTAGACATTTAACCAGCATGCACTTGCAAGCCTGGACTAACTACCAAACGTCCCGTACCGTTGGTGCACCTGCTCAGAATGAAGGCAGTCAGCAACGCTACATTGCTTCCCTCACTGTAAGCCCACCGGTTAGGACACCACCAGCAGCAAATGCGGAGGTATCGTCGCAAGGCCAAAGCAGTCAGGGAATCCCAAGGTTATTGGTAGGAAACACTGTATGTAGGCCAACATCAAGAATACAATTACCAACCCTCTCTCAATCCGCCATGTCCACCACCACCACCGCTAGTTCCACCATATGCAGCTCTCCAGTCCAGCTCACCCTACAAGAGACTCTCGTTAGGAAAAGAAAGTACTCATCCTCTCATCCGCGTACACAGGGTTTGAACGCCCACATTGCTATACTAATCTCGTTAGAGATGATGCCCTACCCGTTGGTTGAAAGCGAAGCTTTCAAAGACCTGATGGCCTACGCAGTACCACGCTATGTAGAACACAAGAACAAATGATGATCAAAGAGGCAATGATATCAGTATAAAACCACAATTTTATTAAATAGATACATATAAGAGCATACTACCAATATTCAAAGAAATGGAACAACTAACATATATCACACCATCACTAGTGTTGACGCACAGTGCCCCGCGACACATAGCCAGCTCCCATATTGGGTATTAATGGAAGGCAATACTGAAAGAGTACATATTGTGATTATCAACTCATAATTATTGTCCAGTATGCCATCCCATTTTATGATCACATTAACCTATCTCATAAACATCATGACCCCATTGGGCCTATACACGCTGGAAAGATATAATTACCCATACATGAATTGCGTCTTGGCTGCTGTGTCACCGGGCTGCGTGCATCTGCCCCGACGCGCGTTTCGGACTCCTTTTTCCTTGCCTGGCTCACACCTTGAACCTGGTGGTGCAGTGCTTCCTGAAAAATTATCCGGGGTTAACAGCCCTGCTCCTGAAGGTGCGAAGACTTTGCTCGCACATCCGCCGGTCGCCCGTACACTCCAGCCCTATGCTGAACCATCAGCGATCGCTGAATCTTCCCCAGCACCGCCTAATAATCGATGTTGCAACAAGGTGGAACTCCACACTGCACATGGTTCAGAGGCTGTGCAAACAGAGGCGTGCTGTAATTAATTTGTGGGAGGATATACATACACAGGCAGGCACTAGGATGGCAGACATGGAGTTGTCTGGTGTGCAGTGGTCGAAGCACAAGACCTCTGTCAAGTCCTTCAGTGTTTTGAGGAATGTACACGCCATCATAAGCATCCCACTAATGCGTCTGCTGATGAAAAGTTTGACGCACATTAAGGAGTAGGCGTCTGCAGCCGAGGAGGAGGGAAGCCTTGATGACAGTCAGCCATTGTCTGCCCAGGGAACTCTCTTGGATGAGGTGGCGGAAGAAGAGGAGGAGGATGATGGGGATGAATATTTATGGGAGGATGCTTCTCAGGGGGCAATAGAAACTGGTGGTGTTGCAAGGTCAGGTACAGGGTTTTTGCGGGACACAAGTGATGTTGATTTGCAAGAAAGTGCTCCTCAACCCAGCACAAGCAGTGAATTGACACCTGGAACATTGGCCCACATGGCTGAGTATGCCTTGCGTAGCCTAAAAAGGGACCCCCGCATTATCAAAATGATGACCGATGACGATTACTGATTGGCCTGCCTCCTGGATCCACGATATAAAGGAAAATTACAAAATATCATGCCACATGAGAACCTTGAGCAAATATTGGCTACGAAACAAGCAACTCTTGTAGACCGTTTGGTTCAGGCATTCCCAGCACACAGCGGCGGTGTTGGTTCTCACACGAGCCGTAGGGGGCAACATGGCAGAAGTGTTAGAAGTGCAAAAATCCGAAGTGGCGTTGGACAGAGGGGTTTTATGACCAGGTTGTGGAGTGATTTCGCAATGACCGCTGACACGACAAGTACTGCTGCATCAATTCAAAGTGACAGGAGACAGCATTTGTCCAGTATGGTTACAAACTACTTTTCCTCCCTTATCGATGTTCTCCCTCACAGGTCATTCCCCTTTGATTACTGGGCATCTAAAATAAATGGCCTAAATTGGCAGAATATGCATTACAGGAGCTCGCTTGCCCAGCTGCTAGTGTGCTATCAGAAAGAGTCTTCAGTGCTGCTAGTTCAATACTGACCGAAAAAAGGACACGTCTGGCTACCTGAACTGTTGATGATCTAACCTTCATTAAAATGAACCAATCATGGATTTCAAATTATTTGGCCCCACATTCCCCTGCTGACACGTAGCTTGCCTGAAAAATGTCTTGCTTTTAGCCCCCTCTTACTGACTTCTCCAATTCCTCCATTTGCAGCTGCTAAATGTCCACCATAGGCCATTTTTATACCTCCCTAAATGGGCTGACTCCCCCCACAGGGCCGTGGTCACCACCTGGCGCAAGCACCCATGCGAGTGCCATTTGCCTGGACAGGTGGGTGTGCCCACTCTTGGGCGACGGCACTGGCACAGGGTCCCTCATAGTACAATGAAGTGTCTCTGACGGTGGTGGTGCACAACCAACGTCAGACACACCATCGTAATATGAGGGGCCCTGTGCCAGTACCGCCGCCCACGAGAGAGTGTTCCCCCCAGCTCGAACAGTGCTCTACCACTTGCAATACTTACCTTTCCCTGCTCCACCACTATGTAGTCTGTGCTGTTAAATCCTTCAATGGCACTGCCAATACAAATTGTTGAAATGATAGATGATAGTTAAAATATACAGGGGCCCTGGCCTCCATTTAGACCAGTTAATACTTTGCGCCTACTACCACTGTTTGCTACTCAGCAGAGGAGCCCACCCCTGTACCTAGCTATGCCACCTGTTTATTTATGAACAATTTTTTGGCAGACATTTAGCCCACTTCATTATTTGGGCCTACTAACTGTGTCTGCCGCTCATTACAGTTGTCATCCACTGAACAAAGCAATGCCGCCTGTTTAGTCCTGCTACCAATTTTGAACTGCATTTAGCCCACTTTATTATTTGGGCCTACTAACTGTGTCTGCCACTCATTACAGTTGTCCTCCACTGAACAAAGCAATGCTGTTGTGAATTTACCTTTTTGGCTCCCTCTAGTGGTTACTAGTGATTTGACTCTGGGAATGTCTGCCATCCCTTGTATGCTCACCTGGGTCGTTAGGTCAGGGGTGTTGCTATATAAGCTCCCTGGACCTTCAGTTCAATGCCTGGCAACGTTGTAATCAGAGCTAATCTGTTGTGCTCTTGTCTACTGATCCTGGTTCCTGCTAGATTAAGCTAAGTCTGCTTTCTTGCTTTTTGCTATTTGTTTTTGTTTGCATTTTTGTCCAGCTTGTACATAATCTGTATCCTAACCTTGCTGGAAGCTCTAGGGAGGCTGGAGTTCTCCCCCCGGGCCGTTAGACGGTTCGGGGGTTCTTGAATTTCCAGTGTGGATTTTTGATAGGGTTTTTGTTGACCATATAAGTTATCTTACTACATTCTGCTATTAGTAAGTGGGCCTCTCTTTGCTAAACCTAGTTCATCTCTGTGTTTGTCATTTCCTCTTACCTCACCGTTATTATTTGTGGGGGGCTTGTATCCAACTTTTGGGGTCTATTCTCTGGAGGCAAGAGAGGTCTTTGTTTTCCTCTTCTAGGGGTAGTTAGTCCTCCGGCTGGCGCGAGACATCTAGCGACCAACGTAGGCATGTTCCCCGGCTACTTCTAGTGTTGGCGTTAGGAGTAGATATATGGTCAACCCAGTTACCACTGCCCTATGAGCTGGATTTTTGTACTTCGCAGACTTACTTGTTCCTCTGAGACCCTCACCATTGGGGTCATAACACAATGCCGCCTGTTTAGTCCTGTTACCACATTTGAACTGCATTTAGCCCACTTTATTATTTGGGCCTATATCTGTGTTTCCTCCTCATCCTGCCCATTGCCCAGCCACTGCTAGATGAGTCTGCTGGTACATTGACCCAGACCACTACATTCCCCTTGCACTCTACACAGCCAGAATCTGACACTGCTGAAAGTCAGGTTCCCCTTCCCGCATATTATACCACCTTACATGGGGACAAAGAGGAAGGTGCAGATGAAAGTGCAGGTTCCTTCATCAGGTGGGGGGGCATACTCGTTTGCGACGTCACTGGCACAGGGCCCCTCATAGTACGCAAAAGTGTCTCTTCTGGTGGGAGGCGCCACCCGCCGTCAAACACACCGCCGTACTATGAGGGGCCCTGTGCCAATGCCACGAGTGGGCCCCCCCTGCTTGCTCAGGATCACAGCACTGGCAAAGTTGAAATACTTACCTCTCCGTGCTCCACTGCCGTGACGTATTCCGCGTTTCCTGGGCCCTCGAAAATCTTGAGCCAGCCCTACCCACCCCACAACTTTAGCCAAATGACCCCCAGTTTTCAATGCCTAACTATTATTATAAAGTAAATTAAGATTGACAAGCTTCAGTAATAAGAATTGATGTTTTTAGCATTAAAATGGGCACTGTAGGTGTTTTCCTGTCCTCCACTCACTGCCGACTTTGATTCCCCATTGACTTGCATTGGGTTTCGTGTTTCAGTCGGCCCCCGACTTTTCGCAATAATCGGCCGATTTCACCCGACCCGACTTTTGACAAAGCCGGGTTTCGCGAAACCCGAATAGATCCAAAAAAAGTAAAAGTCACTCAACTCTATTCTTGACCAGCTTAGAAAACCCAATATCGAATTGCCATTTATCGGAATCTGAAGCAACAGAAGGGACCCGTTCTGTATTCTCATCCATTAGTCAGAATGCAGACGACCAATAAACAGCATTCTCTGCTCTGGAGGTCCCAACACTTCCATGGTTTCCGTGATTACAGAGGACAATGTGTAATACCTAATTTCTCCTTTGGAGGTGCTGTAGGGAATTCCAGCGTTTGCTGTCGGGTACTCACTTACTGCAGGAGGTTTGTGTAGAAGGGATCAATTTGGTCTTTATTCACAGCACATTGGGGCTTTACCTCTGACCCATATGGAGAAACCTTACATGAGACTGGACGACCCCATCAAGGTCCATAGTGCTGGAGAATAAGAGTCAGGGGCTAAACCCACATTCACTACATGGACGTCGGATGAAATAAGGACAAAAACAACGATGTAGGGGAAAAGAGATTTTATTTATAGACGGGGTTATAAATTATATATTTTATTAATATGTAGATGTGTAAATTATTAATCTACTACAATAATCCTATATATGGGCCGTGTTGATCCAGAGGAAGGCGAAAACCCCCTGTGAGGAATCGGCCAATTATCCTCATATCAGGAGGGAAAATTCCTTCCTGACCCCAAATATGGCGATCAGATTAAATCTCAGGATCAAAGGCTCATAGCTAATATGTCATACCTACGTATAACTTAAAAATATATATTATATAAAATTATTATATTATTATTATATGAATGTTTATTATATAAAAATATAAAAGTAATTTCTATTCTTTGACTAATTTATGTTTATATTTGTGTCAATTAAATTATTGTAAATCCAAAATATTATATTATTATTTTACATATATTATATATTTTATTATTATAAACATAAGAAACTACTTATTTATTCTATTTTACTAAACCTATCTATGGGCCGTGTTGATCCAGAGGAAGGCGAAAACCCCCTGTGAGGAATCAGCCAATTATCCTCATATCAGGGGGGAAAATTCCTTCCTGACCCCAAATGTGGCGATCAGATTAAATCCCAGGATCAAAGGCTCGTACCTCCCTATGTATAATGGAAGTGAGATTTTTTTCAAATATTTTATTAATCTGTTATATATTTAGAATAAAAATGCTTTTATGTAAAAATAAACTTTTTGAAAATACTTTTTAACATTTTTAAAACTTTTTTGCACTACTTATGTGTGAATTTAATTATCGACATATTGTACTAAACCTATTTAAGGCAATGTAGATCCAGAGGAAGGCAAAAACCCCCATGAGGAATGAGCCAATTGTCCTCATATTAGGGGGGAAAATTCCTTCCTGACCCCAAATATGGCGATCAGATTAAATCCCAGGATCAAAAGACGAAATCTCTATCTACAGTCTATGTGTGTGTGCCTATACCTATCATGTAGTGTGGACCTATACCTATCATGTAGTGTTGGCCTATACCTATCATGTGGTGTGGGTGACGTGGCTGTGATGGGTGAAATACTTACCTGGCCTGTGCTGAGGTGAGTTCAGGGATAATGGCCCATATTAGACTATTATTCCTGAACTCACAAGATGGACACTAAGCACAGGCCGCTTCCGATGGCACAGAAGATCTTTGGGCCGGAGTGATGTGAAGAACCAGCGCCGGATTGGATGATGCAGAGTAAAGGGCCTGGTGCAGCGACACGATGGCAGTGGTCCGACATGAAGATATTATGGAGAGACATGATGTTCTAGGGCAGCCGAGGTGACAAACAGCAGCAGAGATCTCAGGTACGGATCAGGAGGCACAAAGTTCAGGGCAGTTGGCACAGGTTCATCCTGGAAGACATAAAAGGAAGACATTTCAACAACTTCTATCTACTGGATCTTCTGTTATCATAGAGGAATGGCCATCATAATGAACCATTCCCCTATGAAACATCAGATCTGAGGTACTGATATAATGATCAGTGTCCTGTGTATACAGCAGTCACCCACAAGATGGTCTTGGATGGTTTCACAGCCCAGATCTTCTCATCCACCTAAGAATAACAGAGACATGGTCATTGGCAGAAACACTGGGAGAAGACAAGGACGGTGATAATGGCCACAAGGTGAGAAGGACTTTTGATGGGATTTATCCTCAGAGAAAGATGATCTTACCGGGCCCAGCTTGGTGACACGTAATTGAAGCCGGCTATGGGGTTAAGGGCTTTCTTTTCCTCCGGCCACTGCATAAGATGTTTCTCCAGAACTGGCCTGAATGATATGAATGGCGGCTGTGCTCTCCTTTCCTCCAGATCCTCCCAGCCGATGGTGGTAAGAATGGATGCTCTCGGATGTTCCCGCTCACACCCAGTCACTTCTGAGGAGTTTTGCACAGCAGCTTCTTGATAAGATCTTGCATGTCAGCATCAAGCCAAGATGGAATTTCAGGCTCTCCTTTGGTAATAGCTCTGTAAGAAATTTTGCTGACGGAGCAGGTGTAAAATGGGGAGTGCCCAGTTGCCATCTCGGACACCACAATCCCCAGGCTCCACCAATCCACTGCTGTACCATACCCTCTTTTGCGAAGCACCTCTGGGGCCATGAAATGGAAAGTGCCCATCACTCCAGAGATGTTATTGGAGGAGGTGACGCCATCTTGGGCAAGCCCAAGGTCGATGATACGGATGTGGCCATCGGCATCCAACATGATGTTATCCGGCTTAATATCTCTGCAATGAAAAAAAACATCAGAGTAAGAAATCTGCCGAGTGATACAGGAGATAGAAAATATGTCATTACAATATTAGGGGAAATAGAGAGACAGGAGACCAGGAAAGTTGGGGGCAATATTACTAGCACATAAAGGGGACAGAGAGAAGGAGGAGAGTTCTGCTTACCGGTGGACGATGTTGGGTCCGTGGAGGAACTGGAGGCCACATACAATCTCTGCTGTGTAGAATCTGATGGAGAGAACATAGTGTAGAATCAATGTCATCGCTGGAACCTCCTTCCTGCCTGAGCCACATTCCCTGCCAGTCCTTTCCCAGCTCCATCCCAACTTAAGCTTTTATTTCCACCCCTCTCCTCACTTTTTGGTATATCTTCCTCTTTCTCACCTTACATTGTTGATGTTCAGGCAGCCATACGTCTCAATCAATGCCTCGAGGCTGCCGCCAGACAGATATTCCATGATGAAATACGCGCGCTTCCGAGACTGGTGTGCGGCATACAGGTGACATAGGAATGGGCAGTCTCGGGCTTCCAGGAGTATCCGCCGCTCTCTCATAATGATGTTCTAATTAACCTCCTTTTTCTTGATCATCTTCACAGCCATACAGATGTTTTGGCTGGGGACTGATGTCAGGACCACCTGAAGAAAGGAATAGACTATGGTTGGAAAATGTGTATGGGAGGTGGAAAACAGCTGGTTCATCTACTGCACAAGATACGGGTGGACTGAGTGGTTTGTGAGTCTGCTGGCATCCTGGACTTTATAGCAGAGCAATGCAAAGGTATTGGCGTGATGCACTGTCTCCTCCACGTATGCTCTATGGAGAGGCCTTAAAGGGGTATTCCATTATCACCATATGGAAATAAATAGGACAAACACTGGATGGCATTTAGAGCTGGTTGGAATACAGAATTGGTCTTATTTGAATGTGCTGCCAATTTAAAGTTTACTGAAACATAGAGGTCAACGTACCGCTCTGGCAAAAATTAAGAGACCACAACATCAAAACCCTGCCATGGCCAGCCCAAACTCCAGACCTGAACCTCATTAAAAACCTCTGGAATGTAATCAAGAGGACAGGGCCGGTTTTAGGCAAAGTGGGGCCCTAGGCAAAAGTTTAAAATGGGGCACCAAATGCTGCCATATTGCACATCACACAGAATCATTTCTGTTGTGTTTACATGCGCTGAGTTCAAGCCGCTAAACGAGTGTGATTGACAATATTGAAGTCGTTCGCTTGTTTCCCGGCCTCTTTACATTAACTGAGAAAGAATGGGAACAGAACAATAACAATTAGATCTATCTGTCCCAATACAGTATCATGCTATCAGCAGCATATCTACAGTTTACACTGGCGATGTGCTGCTGTGAACAATGATTTTTGTTCCCGCATAAACAATTCAATCACTTGATGAATATGCAGCATTTTGCTTGTTTAGTATAATACACCCCATAGTCCTCCACACAGTATAATGTGCACCACAGTCCTCCACATAGCATAATGTGCACCACAGTCATCCATATTGTAAAATGCACACCCTATAGTCCTCCATATAATATAATGTGCCTCATAGTCCTCCATATAGTATAATACACTCCCCATAGTCCTCTATATAGTATAATACACTCCGTATAGTCCTCCATATATTAAAATACACTCCTCAGTCCTCCATATAGTATTATACACTACCCATAGTCCTCCATATAGTATAATACACTCCTCGTAGTCCTCCATATATTAAAATATACTCCTCAGTCCTCCATATGGTATAATACATTCCTCATAGTCCTCCATATAGTATAATACACTCCTCAGTCCTCCATATAGTATAATACACTCCTCATAGTCCTCCATATAGTATAATACACTCCTTAGTGTCCTCCATATGTTAAAATACACTGCTTAGTCCTCCATATAGTATAATGCACTCCTCATAGTGCTCCATATAGTATAATACACTCCTCCATATATTAAAATACACTCCTCAGTCCTCCATACAGTATAATACACTCCTTGTAGTGCTCCATATAGTATAATGCACCACCATAGTCATCCATGTAGTATAATTCACTTCCCATAGTATAATGCACCCCATAGTTCTTCATATAGTATAATGTATTCTTCATAGTCCTCGATACAGTATAATGCAGCCCACATACAGCATAATGCTGCCACCCACACAGAGTATAATGCAGCCACCTCACAGAATATAATGTTGCCCCCTGAGTATAATGCAGCCCCGCCATACAATATAATGTAGCCCCCAATGGAATATAATGCAGCCCCCTCATATAGTATAATGCAGCCACTCCATAGAATATATGGTAGCCCCCTCATAGAATATAATGCAGCCCCCCATAGAATATAATGTAGCCCCTCAATAGAATAAAATGTAGCCCTCCTCATAAAGTGTAGTAAGGCCCCCCATAGAATATAATGTAGCCCCCTCATAGAGTATAATGAATCCCCCATACAATGTAATCTAGCCCCATATAATATAATGCAGTCCCCCATAAAATACAATGTAGCCCCATCAGAGTATGATGGAATCACCCCTCATAGAATATAATAAATTTAATATATAGAATAAATGTAATACATAGAATATAATGTAGCCCTCATAGAATATAATACAACCCACCTCCCCATAGAATATAATGTAGCCACATAAAATAGTATGATGCAATCCTCCTCATAAAATATAATACAGCCCCCATAGACTATAATATAGCCCCCCAAATAATATAATACAGCCCACCTTCCCATAGAATATAATGTAGCCCCATCAAAGAGTATGATGCAATCCTCCCTCATATAATATAATACAGGCCCCCATAGAATATAATGTAGCCCCCCCAGAGAATATAATACAGCCCCTCATAGAATATAATGTAGCCCCCAGAGAATATAATACAGCCAACCTCCCCATAGAATATAATACAGCCCCCCATAGAATATAATACAGTCCCATATAGAATATAATGTAGCTCCCAGGGAATATAATACAGCCCACCTCCCCATAGAATATAATGTACCCCATCAAAGAGTATGATGCAATCCTCCCCATAGAATATAATACAGTCCCCCCATAGAATATAATACAGCCCCCATAGAATATAATGTAGGCCCCCATAGAATATAATACCCCATAGAATATAATACAGCCCCTTCCCCCATAGAATATAATACAGCCTCTTCCCCAATAGAATATAATATAGCCCTCCCCCATAGAATACAATATAGCCCCCAATAGAATATAATACAGCTCTCCCCATAGAATATAACTCAGCCCTCCCCCATAGAATATAATATAGCCCTCCCCCATAGAATATAATACAGCCCCCCATAGAATATAATACAGCCCTCCCCCATAGAATATAATACAGCCCTCCATAGAATATAATACAGCCCTCCCCATAGAATATAATACAGCCCTCCCATGGAATATAATGCAGCCCCCCATAGAATATAATACAGCCCTCTCCCATAGAATACAGCCCTCTCCATTAGAATATAATACAGCCCTCCCAATATAATATAATACAGCCCTCCCCATAGAATATAATACAGCACCTCCATAGAATATAATAAAGCCTCCCCATAGAATATAATACAGCCCCCATTGAATATAATACAGTCCCCCATAGAATATAATACAGCTCTCTCCCATAGAATATAATGCAGCCCTCCCCCATAGAATCTAATTCAGCCCTCCCCCATAGATTATAATACAGCCCCCCAAAGAATATAATACCGCCCTCCCCATATAATATAATACAGCCTCCCATAGAATATACAGCCCTCCCCACAGAATATAATATAGCTCTCCCCCATAGAATATAATACAGCCCCCCATAGAATATAATACAGCCCTCTCCCATAGAATATAATACAGCCCTCCACATTAGAATATAATACAGCCCTTTCCATAGAATATAATACAGCCCTCCCCATAGAATATAATACAGCCCCCATTGAATTTAATACAGCCCCCTATAGAATATAATACAGCCCTCTCACATAGAATATAATAAAACCCTGCCCATATAATCTAATACAGCCCTCCCCAAAAAAATATAATACAGCCCCCCATAGAAGATAATACAGCCCTCCCCCATAGAATATAATACAGCCCCCTCCCCATAGAATATAATACAGCCCTCCCCCATAGAATATAACACAGCCCTCCCCATAGAATCTAATACAGCCTTCCCCATAGAATATAATACAGCCCTCCGCCATAGAATCTAATACAGCCCTCCCCCATAGAATGTAATACAGCCCCTCATAGAATATAATACAGCCCTCAGCAATAGAATATAATAAAGCCCTCCCCATAAAATATAACACAGCTCTCCCACATAGAATATAACACAGCCCCCATAGAATATAATACAGCCTTCCCCCATAGAACATAATACAGCCCTCCGCAATAGAATATAATACAGCCCTCCCCCATAGAATATAATACATCCCTCCCCCATAGAATATAATACAGCCCCCCATAGAATCTTATACAGCACCCCATAGAATATAATACAGCCCCCCATAAAATATAATACAGCTCTCCCCATAGAATATAATGCAGCCCACCATAAAATATAATACAGCACTCCCCCATAGAATATAATACAGCCCTCCTCCATATATTTTTGTGCCAGAAGCAGTGTAAAAGACTGGAGGAAAGCATGCAAGAGGCATGAAAGCTGTGTTTAAAAATCAGGGCTATTCCACAAAATATTGATTTCTGAACTCTTCCTGAGTTAAAACATTAGTATTGTTGTTTCTAAATGATTATGAACTTGTTTGCTTTGTATTAATTGTGATCTAAAAGCACTGTATTTTTTAAAATTTTTACCATTTTTGTCAGAAAAAAATAAAAAATGTATTGCTTGGAACCTTGGAGGCATGTTGTCAGAAGTTTATAGAATAAAATAACTATTTACATTTTACACAAAAATATACCTATAAAGAGAAAAATCAGAGAAACTTAAAATGTTGCAGTAGCAGTATATATAGACTAGTACATGGAAATAAAGTATGACACCCCAACTCCCCAAATCCCAGAGATAAGCTCTTTGATGGATCAGATGAACCTAACTATGGTGATGAGATGACCCAATATGTGAAATAATCTAGGGGGGCTGGGGAGCATCGGGATGTTTTTCAGTCATCCCGTAGAAGAACACTTCAATGAATATCTCCCTACAGAAGACAACGGATGGAGATGCACTGACAAAGACTGGTTGATATAGAAAAATATATAAAAACTTACTTTTCCAAAACTGCCTCTACCCAAGACTTTATGGAAGGCAAAGTTGGTCATGTCAAGCCTGGCGTAGGGGCTGGATGTTCCGGTGTCTCTGCTGCATCCAGGTGTTGGCTCTCCTTCCTCCAATCCATTGTCGTCGGCCTCTCTCCTCTTCTTTCTGAAACCAGCAGTGGTAATACTCACCTCTTCTCTCTTCCTCTTCTCTTTCTTCTCCTCTTCTCCTCTCTTCTCTTCTTCCTGAATCCATCAGTGGTATCACTCTCCTCTTCTCTCTTCCTCTTCTCCTCTCTCTTCCTATTCTCCTCGCTCCTCTTCTCGCTCTCTTCTCCTCGTCCAGTAGTCGCCATTCTCAGTATTCTCTTCCCGCCTGTAGACCTTGGTCCAATCACTTCAGCCGACAGTTGAAAGTAAACGGCAGTTGGTCGTGTGCAGGTGACCAGAGGTCAAAGGTGACGGAACCCTCAGGTGGCTCCTGACAGGCAGCGGCTCCTGGCCCTGCTCTGCCCTATACACTGTGATGTGGGCATCATGGGTGACAGTTTAGAATCCAGAGGAACGGCAGAGAACTTCATGGCGGCTTACAGTGCTGTTATTAAATTTCAGAATACATTCTTTTTATCCACATGCACAGAGACGTAATCATATGTAAAGAATACATAAAAAACACAACATACTATAAAATGCCAGCTCTTCCCATTACTAATGTAATTTTAGGATTTCCATATATTTGAAAAATCATTACTTTTATCTTTTGTGCTATAATACTATTTCTCATGTCTCACAGTTACTAGAGATTAGCAAATCAATTTGATGCCAATTTAATTGGCATCAAAATTGAACAAATTCTCTGCAACCAGCGAATTTGAACAATCTGTGATTTAAGTCAACTGAAATGCCAAAAAATGCCCACTACCAAGCAAGAGAAGCCTCACGTGACTTCAAGGGCGGCTGCACAGGCTTCCACATACAGCCTTGCAGCCATCACATCACATGATTACGAGAGTGTAGAGGTTCACCTGGTATGGTGGATTCATGAAGCAGCAGGTAAATCAGAGGCATCCACTTTTAAATAAAGCATCCTCCTGATGGTGTGGGACAGGAGCATTGGGAAAAAAATGATTTTATTTCTTGGATGGCTTTGTCTAATTTGGTGAACATGGTAGCACCTTAAATCCTGGCATATGACTTAGAAATGGAGGTCAATGGATAATGTTTAGTGATGAGCGAATACATTCAGCACTATTCCTTACTCGGCGAGTAATTTGCTATTTGCCTTGGTATATTCGAGTGACCGGCCAAGCATGTTTGGTGCTTTATTTGCAGCCAATGAACATGCTGGGCTTTCTTGCCAATCACAGTGATGCCAGCGCCATCTTTGGTGTGGCATTACTGTGATTGGCTGGCCTTACAGCATCATAGGGGATATTTAATCCATGCCGGCATAATCTTGTGCACATTGCAGCCGGAAACAGCGTAGTGAGAGCGTAGTGTGAGAGTAGGGAGAGTGAAAGCAGCGTATAGGGAGAGTTTGTGATTCCAAAAAGCTCTTTTAAGAGCTCATGAGGGTGAAGATTAGTTCTTTGTTAAGTGGAGATAGCGAAGGGAGAGATTTAATATGAGGGAGAGTGAAAGACAAGCGGCGTGTTATCAATCATCATTGCAAGTACATGCTGCAGATCTATGCTAGTTCTCATTGTGTTGTATAGTTAAAGGTACCTTCACACGAAACGACATCGCTAGCGATCCGTGACGTTGCAGCGTCCTGGCTAGCGATATCGTTTCGTTTGACACGCAGCAGCGATCAGGATCCTGCTGTGATGTCGCTGGTCGCTGAATAAAGTCCAGAACTTTATTTGGTCGTCCGATCGCTGTGTATCGTTGTGTTTGAAAGCAAAAGCAACGATACCAGCAATGTTTTACACTGGTAACCAGGGTAAACATCGGGTTACCAAGCGCAGGGCCGCGCTTAGTAACCCGATGTTTACCCTGGTTACCAGCGTAAAAGTAAAAAAAACAAACAGTACATGCTCACCTGCGCGTCCCCCAGCGTCTGCTTCCTGACACTGAGCGCCGGCCCTAAAGTGAAAGTGAAAGCACAGCGGTGACGTCACCGCTGTGCTGTTAGGGCCGGAGCTCAGTCAGTGTCAGGAAGCAGACGCTGGGGGACGCGCAGGTGAGCATGTACTGTTTGTTTTTTTTACTTTTACGCTGGTAACCAGGGTAAACATCGGGTTACTAAGCGCGGCCCTGCGCTTAGCAACCCGATGTTTACCCTGGTTACCCGGGGACCTCGGCATCGTTGGTCGCTGGAGAGCGGTCTGTGTGACAGCTCTCCAGCGATCAAACAGCGACGCTGCAGCGATCGGCATCGTTGTCGCTATCGCTGCAGCGTCGCTTCGTGTGAAGGTACCTTTAGGAACAGACTGTGGGATTAGGGAGAGATAGGCAAGGTTTTATTCACTACCATAATACACTGCTCAAAAAAAATAAAGGGAACACTATAAAATCCCACATCCTAGACATCACTGAATTAAATATTCCAGTTGTAAATCGTTATTCATTACATAGTGGAATGTGTTGAGAACAATAAAACCTAAAATTGATCAACGTAAATCACAACTAATATCCCACGGAGGTCTGGAGTTGGAATGATGCTCAAAATCAAAATGAAAAATGAAGTTACAGGCTGATTCAACTTCAGTGGAAATGCCTCAAGACAAGGAAGAGATGCTCAGTAGTGTGTGTGGCCTCCACTTGCCTGTATGATCTCCCTACAACGCCTGGGCATGCTCCTGATGAGGCGGCGGATGGTCTCCTGAGGATCTCCTCCCAGACCTGGACTAAAGCATCTGCCAACTCCTGGACAGTCTGTGGTGCAACGTGACGTTGGTGGACGGTGCAAGACATGATGTCCCAGATGTGTTCAATCGGATTCAGGTCTGGGGAATGGGCGGACCAGTCCATAGCTTCAATGCCTTCATCTTGCAGGAACTGCTGACACACTCCAGCCACATGAGGTCTGGCATTGTCCTGCATTAGGAGGAACCCAGGGCAAACCGCACCAGCATATGGTCTCACAAGGGGTCTTAGGATCTCATTTCGGTACCTAATGGCAGTCAGGCTACCTTTGGCGAGCACATGGAGGGCTGTACGGCCCTCCAAAGAAATGCCACCCCACAACATTACTGACCCACTGCCAAACCGGTTATGCTGAAGGATGTTGCAGGCAGCAGATCGCTTTCCACGGCGTCTCCAGACTCTGTCACATCTGTTACATGTGCTCAGTGTGACCCTGCTTTCATCTGTGAAGAGCACAGGGCACCAGTGGTGTATATGCAAATCCTGGTGTTCTGTGGCAAATGCCAAGCGTCCTGCACAGTGTTGGGCTGTGAGCACAACCCCCATCTGTGGACATAGGACCCTCAGACCATCCTCATGGAGTTGGTTTCTAACAGTTTGTGCAGACACATGCACATTTGTGGCCTGCTGGAGGTCATTTTGCAGGGCTCTGGCAGTGCTCCTCCTGTTCCTCCTTGTACAAAGGCGGAAGTAGCGGTCCTGCTGCTGGGTTGTTGCCCTCCTACAGCCCCCTCCACATCTCCTGGTCTACTGGCCTGTTTCCTGGTAGAGGCTCCAGCCTCTGGACACTTCCCTGACAGACAGAAAACCTTCTTACCACAGCTCGCATTGATGTGCCATCCTGGATGAGCTGCACTACCTGAGCCACTTGTGTGGGTTGTAGAGTCTGTCTTATGCTACCACGAGTGTGAAAGCACAACCAACATTCAAAAGTGACCAAAATATCAGCCAGAAAGCATTGGTACTGAGATGTGGTCTGTGGTCCCCACCTGCAGAACCACTCCTTTATTGAGGGTGTCTTGATAATTGCCAATAATTTCCATCTGTTGTCTATTCCATTTGCACAACAGCATGTGAAATTGATTGTCAATCAGCGTTGCTTCCTAAGTGGACAGTTTGATTTTACAGAAGTTTGACTTACTTGGAGTTATATTCTGCTGTTTAAGTGTTCCCTTTATTTTTATGAGCAGTGTATATAAAGCAGCTCTTTTTAGAGCCAAATAATATTACTTAGTACCAGCATATACCAAACAATTTTTTTTAGGAAAAAATCTTAAAAAAATTTATGTTGGTTAAAAAAACAACATATCTGGGACATATCCTGTAATTACTCCATTGTTGCTCAAACCATGCAAAAATACATTCTGCCTGGTTGGGTAGTTTCTGGAAGAAGTGTTTGGTCTTGTGCAGATCGGTCAATGGCACTCCTGTCTCTTTACCTTGAGGAGGTTGCTTCCAAGTAAAATGAGGCTTGTACATGTTCCTGACATGGGTTTCAGGCTTGACAGACTGACCATAATACCAGCCGTCGCTTGCATACACTGTATTTAGAATTTAATTCTAATGCTTTCGGTGTCTCGTAGAATCCAGTTTACTGACATTGATCATACAGCTCCCCCAACTCCTGTATTTAATTCACCTTACAGCGGTTTCACCCACTATGACAGTGGTTCCATTGGGATCGGGAGGCAAAAATGAACTGTGGACCTTACAAAACGCAGGTTTCACAGCACATGGTGGCCCTCTGAAAATGGGAAGCTGACATAGAGGTGGACATGGAGGTGGTAGCCCAAGATTCAAATGGGCATGTTATAGCTGGCATTGTAAATTGATGGGGAATATGCATTATGCACTATTTGGCACGAGGGAGGGACCTCCCAAATGTAGGAGTGAGAGCTCTCCTAAATGTATGATGCATGGCCACCTGAGGGCCCTTACCAAACTCAGGTTTCACAGCACCTGCTGGACCTCTGAAAATGGGAAGCGAGGGCAGCATAATGACATGGAGGTGGACATGGTGGTGGTGGCAGGCAAAGCCCCAAATTCATATGGGCATGTTATAGCTGGCATTGTAAAGGGATGGGGAATATCTATTCCACTATCTGGCTAACTATTTGGTTTGAGGGAGGTACCTCCCAAATGTAGGAGTGAGAACTCTCACAAATGTTAATGGAAAAGCTAAAGCCAAAACGTGCCATGTGAACATACGTGAACATATGCTAATTTTTTAATTATTTTTTTATTTTGCGTTCTATACATGCAATTATGAAGGAAAAAAATGATGTTTCTTAGCATTTTTCCCTGTAAAAAACAATTTAGGTTTGGCTTGGTAGGTCTTCTTATAAATTCATAGGTTTGACACCATTATTCCCAGATACCATATGTGACTCAGAAAGGCATGCAGACATCTTCTCCATGCTGTTCCAATTTAGTTTTAGCTCTTTCCCATCCATTTCAGCTTTTTTCTCGGGCCCCCAGACCAGTTTGTTGGGTCCAGCAGAAAAATATTCGTCTTTCCCATTGACTTGTATTGGATTTGTTATTCGGTACGAATACACGGATATTAGAAATTATTTGTGCCGATTTTCTTGAATCCGAATATTTCACTATTTGCTCATCACTGATAATGCTATCTAAGCGTGACTTTATCCAGACCCTTATAGTCTATACACATCCTCATAGATCCATCTTTCTTTTTGATGAATAAGTAGCCTGCATGGCTGGAGAGGAAGATTTTCAGATAAACTCTCTTTAATATAGGTGGACTTTCTTTCCCTGTTCCTCTGTTGCTTGGCTGCAGAGATCATATCACGTCAACAGCACTGCAGCCAATCACTGATGGCATAAGCTGCTAAGCTAAGAGATTGGCTGCAGCGCTGTTCAAACAAGCACCGTCTCTATCTCTATCTCGTCATTTATGGTATATCCATGGATATGTCCAGGCTAGTGCTAGCGATATGCTCTAAAATACTGCTTGTCACAGATACCCCTAGTTATGATTTTCCTCTTCTTTATGATTTTTCTTGATTATAACACTACTATAAAAACCTATAAACCAATCGATCAGGTGACTGGTTTGCAGATATGTATATACTTTGCCCTATGGAATTAAACCAGCATATATTTTTTTAGGATCTATATAATAAGGCAGAGGATACAAGAAGAAAGCTAATGTTTAAAATAAGTAAATCAGCGCCACGAAACTAATCCACAGGAAACAGCGTTTCCAAATGAGATGGAAATCCATTCATTAGACCAGTGACATGAACACGGCTCTTGATAATGATTTCATTAAATGTTAAGCAGGTGATGACCCCTCTCTAGCGCTGATAATGAGTGGAGCTGGCTCTACTGGTAGAAATCATTAGTTCAGGTAGAAAACACGGTTTAAAAAAAAAATTAAAGCGTTTTTTTTTTTACTTTTAACACTATGTAGTAATTAGATCCAACATATTCTTCTAATTACTTTTTCGATATATAATTCTAGCAGTAATCGCTATTATTTGTTTTCCAGAGCTCACAGTCCCCTGTGTAGCCATGGATTAAATTCTTGATGTCTGTAGCCACCACTAAAGGGCGCTTAGGAGCTGTCTGCATACTCACGTGACTGTAGCAGGTAATTAATTACTCATCTACATAAAATCTCAATTTTACTTATGACAATCACTAAAGAGTGACTGTAATTAGAAAAAAAAATTAGAAAAATATACACACAATCATGCATAGTCATGCATGATAGAAAGACTCTGTGGCAGTTATGAGGCCCATGAAGAAAGAGGTTCCATCATAGGTAAGTTTTGCCCCTTTGTCAAGTGGGTCCATCCTTTCTGGGTTAGATAACCTTTCTCTCTTACAGCTGCTGGTGTACAAGAGTGGAAGCGAACGCTCATCATCCTCTTACCAAATACAGTATATTGTCAGAATATTTGGCCACATTATGAGGACATCATGAGAGAATGTCACACTGGTCCTACCCCCAGGATTATGGCGTGGGGTGGAATAATATATGGTAGCAGGACCCCTCCAGTCTACATTCCATGTACACTAACATCTCAGTGTTACATTGACTTGGTGGTGGAATTCGTTGTCTGACCATTTCTTCAAATTGTCCCAGTAGACATTTTTCAACATAACTCCAGACCACATGTTGTTGGTGCTACTGTGAGCAGCCTACGTATGTGGCCTAAACGTGCCACTAAGGCCTTCAGCGTTTCCTGACTTGTCTCCCATCGAGCACATCTGGGTCGTCATTGGTCAGTGATTACACAGGAGCTGCCAGCAGTGGATCTTGATGATTTGCCCTAGTAGAACCTCCCACTGGACTCTACAGATAAACACCAGGGATTTCAATGAATAAAATGCAACTTATAGTAAAACTTTTCCAACAAACCTATATATCATTCTGCTCCGCTTCTCCTTCTCTATGCCACGCTATCCACAAATGGGATTGTGACATATTCCCTTTAAGACACAAAGAAAACCATGTGTCATGTATTTCCAACCTCACCCATCATGACTTTTCAATTCATGAAATATTCTTGGTTAATTTTCTTTCTGGCGTATATATGGATTACATGAGCGGCCCATACTTTATAGGTCAGACACAAGTCACACAAGTATTCATGTATGCATTATAGAGCACTCATGTGGAATCCTAAGCCTCATTTCCACCCGGTAATTGCCTTTGTATTAATAATTAGATGTCTACAACTGGAAACTTACCGCGATCACTTGATCCACAGCTCAAGTGTTACACTTAGTTTTCATTTTCCATTATGTCAGTATATTAGGGAAGTATCTCTTGTATTTGAAAATGAGGAGTTTTGGGTTAAAGGGGATTATAAAAAACATGGCTCCTTTCTTTGAAAAACATCGCCACTTCAATGGGACATGGAGCCATTTTTGGAATAAAATACTCATGTTTTCTAATCCTGGGCAACACCTTCAATATAATATGTGTTTCGCACGCAGGTAGTGCACATGGTTTGTGGACCCAGTGTGCCACAGACCAGAGTTACCCTGGAGGGATGTGACTAAGCAGCTACCATGGTGTTCACTGGAGCTTCTAGTGGTGAGGTCAGGATTGAGCGGAAGATAGCTGCCTTCCTACTCTACTCTACATCTACTCTTTACAATGCTTCACAATAGTCAGGACTCCCTCATTCTGTCAAAATACGTAAGCCTCAGATATGGCCACAAAGTGCACCATGGATATTTGCCCATCACTACGGTTCTACCCTACATTCTTCTTCTTCCGAACATGGAAAATTTCTGTAAGCAGCCACCAGACCCTGTCAAGCATGTGGGTTTCATCATATAGTCAATGGGCACACATAAAGGTATCTAGGGAGGCATGTGACCTCGGAGATGCAGGTTGTACACTCCTAAGCATCGAGGTCCGTATGTGGCCCCCAAGCCACAGGTTGTCCACCCCTAAGCTGGGGCATGCCACAAATTTTCATTGGTATAAATGTCAAGGAATTGTGCCTTCAAGATTTTACCTGTTTTCAAGAATGTTTCATAAGCAGGTTCAAGGCCCCCAAACACAAGAAATAAAACTTGGAACAGCCAAACATCTGATGAGGTCACCTCAACAGATGTCAGAGGAGATTGTTGGGTTTTAATCACGTTGCCTAATCCTTCCATTTGATGGCAGTTTACACCGCTTCCCTAGTAGGCAAAATATGAACAGTAACGAGGTAACACAACCATGCCTTAATGCAGGAAAGTTTCAAGCAGCTCTCAATTTAGCAGATTAACCCCTGCACAGCTAAAAGAAACCTCCACAATTTAAAATGAAGGTGAAGTGCTTCTAACCAGTGGAAGAGTAGGAGAAACCAGAAGCCGCGGTCTTTTGGCTCTTCTCTATCACGGTAAACCTGTGACATTGTTAATGTTAATTTTGGATGGTTATGCTACGTTGCACCCTTGACCTAACTATGATCCATTGCGTGTAACCATAAGGCATCGTAGCTCCTTTGGTTTATACTTCAAACCCATCTAGAACTTAGCATTAAGAAGCTGAATCGCTTAACCTGAGAACAGGCACTACACAGTTATGGAACTGTGGTGTTCCTGCATCATGAACAATGTACTTTCAGTGGCTAGAAGAACTGGTAAGAACTGATTGTGGTGTCCACTGGGTGTTGGACTCCCTGTGATGTAATATTGATGACCTATCCAACAGATAATATCTCAATCCTGGACAAACCCAATAAAGATCTCTTCTATCAAAAAGGCAGTGTTCAAAGTCACTAAGCCATACTAGTGTAGCAGATATCCACTACTAGACCAAGACCCACTTTGATAACTAACCAATAAAGCATTTTGAAAACAACAGTATAAAAATATCTCCAATACATCCATTGTACTTTTAAAATATTTTTCAGTCTTTTAAAAAAGTACATATAGAAAATACAGTGAACCCACAAACTGTATTAACTGCGTAAATTCACCCAGGAAAAAGTCATTAGAGGTGCATTTGTGCAAATCCGCTACACTTAGGAGCAAATTAATTAAACTGTAGAACATAAAAATGACACCACTAACCTCGAATTGGCTTTTCTCCTAAATATGGATGTTGGGAAAATGAAGTTTCCATGTTTCTGATTAATATGGTTAACATGTTTCCTCTGTAATTGGGTGGCACCAAAGCTATTGGAAGGTATAAAAGCCCCCCATTCCACCAGACAAGGGCAGGTAATCCTAACATTAGATGACAGCTGTTCTAACCATGACTACCGCCAAAGGAGCTTCATTTTCAGGTATGAAAAATATATAAATTGCCTTGGTTAATATGCCAGTAATGATCATAATTGTCTAATATCCATTGTGACAATCCTGAGCAACTTAGGCAGTAAAAATCTGGTTTCTGGAGCTGCAGAACGGCACAGGTGAAAAACCCAAAAGGAAAACTATTACATCCAAACAAGTCATTTTCAATTTCAAGTCTGCCCTCATCACTGCTAAATGGGACGACGTCGCAACTCCCAGATTTTCTCTGTCCCACAGCTTTAAACAATATCTTTAACTATGATAGAGAAAGCTTCTACTAACAGCTCCTTTATACAACTGCTCTGCATGCTTCCTTAATAACCGGCTTCCCCACCATCATGGATGAAAAGAATATCCACCCTTCTCCAAATCATACCTTATCACCTGTGCACTTGACCCCATTGCCTCCTATTTTAAAGCAGGAGCCATCACACCCAAAAAGCAATCCCTTAACCCATATTCTAAGTCAAGCTATCGCCCCATATCACAATTCCTGTTTCCCTTGAAGCTTCTTGTTCAGCATGTCCTCCTTCAATCTCTCATCCAACACACTTTTCGACCAGTTACATTCTGGCTTCTGTCCCCACCACTCTACAAAAGCTTCTCTAGTCACAAACAACCTACCAGCCCAAAGCCAAATGAAATTACTCTGTGCTTCTCCTAGACCTGCCCTCTGTCTTCAACCCCCTTGAACATAACCTCAAACCATAAATTCTCTCATCTTAAGGCATTATGCACATGACCCTTTCCTGGATCTCATCAGTCATCATACCTTAATAACCACACATTTAGTCTTTCATTTCCACACCACCTCCTCTTCTTGCCCTCTCTCAAGGTTCTGTATGGTGAACCCTACTTTCCTTCATCCATACCTTTGACCTGGGACAACTCCTAAGGTCCCATGGCTTACAGAACCATTTGTATACCAATAACATGGAAATTTACCTCTCTAGATTGCATACCTCTCTGGTGTGCAGATTCCCAAAGTGTCTATCAGCTATAGCCTCCTTATTCTCCACCTGATTTCTATGACAAATTTTTATTTTTCCGATCCCACTCAACCCCCTCAACCTTGAATCAGCAGCAATGCAAATTCATGCTCTTATTATCTCACCTCAACCACTGCAACACCCTTGCACCCCTCCAATCTATCATCAACTCCGTGGCCAGTTGCTCGTCTCACTCGCCTCAAGATCTTTTTTTCTTTCCTTTTTCCTATTCTCCATACAATTGTTTCTAAGGTTTTTCCTGAACCTCAGATCATTTTTCCTGAACCCTGAAGATGCTCTGATGGAACCTGAATCTATATTCGAGACCCATGTGTCTGAACGTGTGCCTATCAGAGTATTGTGTGTACCTTGACTGTCCAATGAGTCAGTAACCATTCTATCGGAGGATCCAGAACCTAGTAGTCTGAAAGGAACCAAAGTCCGTGTCAATAACTGTTCTGAAGAGGATCCAGAACCTAGTAGTCTGAATGGAGCCAGAGTACCTTTGGGTCAGCAGCTGCAGTGCTGGGGATTGCCTAGGAGTGGTACCTGGTGTCTACCTGTAGCTCATGGCTGACTCCACCATCAGGAGCTCCAGTGAACACCAGGTAGCCGCTAGGGCTCCTAGAAAAGCTCGCCCTGTGGCACACTGGGTTCACAAACCATGTGCACCACCTGACCTGCACGCTAACAGTTTGCGTCAGCCATGGGCCCCGCTGATCCTCAGTCCTCTCTGCACTCGGAGCTATATTGGCATTTAAGCTACCAGCGAGAGAACCAGGAAAACATTTTGTTTCATCTGCATAAACTTGATGACCGGTTGGAAGCCCTAACATCAGCTGTGCCTGCTCAAGTTGCAATACATACTGCTGTGCCTATCCAACATGAAACGTATGCTTCTGGAGTGGAACCCATCCTGTCTGATTCGCCACAGTACTATGGGGATCCAAAGCAGCCCCGTGGATTCCTAAAGCAGTGAATGTGGCACTATGAAGTTTTGGGCCATCACTTTTTTCATGATCGGCTCAAGGTGGGATTCCTGATGTCCTACCTTGCAGGAGATGCCCTAGCACAGCGCAACCTCCTATGGGAGAGAGAGGATCCTTTCACCTCTGACCTGTAGACCTTCATGGTCACCTTCCAAAAGGTCTTTGATGAGCCGAATCAGGAATCGGTTTTGTCTGGCCCTTTCCTTCCGAAGACCACCCGCTTACCAGCCTGTTGAGGCAGCTACCCATGCAGAATCCATGACGGTCGACAGGTGCTTGACTGGGGGGGCACATGCTGCTCTGTTCTTAAAGGGCAGCACACACACCTCCAAGATGGCTTCCAGCTAATAGGAGGAGCTCCAATGAACACCAGGTAGCCACTTACCTACACCCCTTCCTAGGCAATCCCGGCCCCATGGCTCACTGGGTCCACGAACCACATGCACCATCTGTGTGAGTAACAACCTGCTTTTCTCCTCCAAAACTGATCATTTATTCTCAAAAATGTGCAAATTACAGATAATATGTGTCTTCAGTGAATACAGATGTTCCCATTACCGAGATAGATGACAGTTGGTGCTCATAAAGTTCTATGGAGAACTGTAACTGTCATTTCAGGAGAACTTGCAGCAGAATGTCTGTATAACTCCTCCTTCCTCCATAGAATTTTAAAAGCACCAACTGTCATCTTTATCTCAGTAAGGCAGAAATGTGTCGACATACAGATTTTATCCATAAATTGTGAGTGAAAGCTCAGTCCAGGAGGAGAAAAAAAAAGCAGATTTCTCTAATAAGATATATTACAAAGTTGCTTATTTTCATGTGTACTATTGACTTATGGAATAAAAATTAAAATTGTGATTACACTTTCATCATCCCGCTGTCACCTGATTACTGGCTAAGCTGCTTTTAATACCTTGCAAAGCCCTCTCTCTATACCAGTCTGTCTCTGCTCGTTTTTATGGGCGTTGCTTTATATTTCATTTATGTAAAAACTGTTCCCATGCACAGCAGCCTGGAATTAATGGTGCTCGAAAATTAATACTGACATCTATGTTAATATCTTAAGTGTAGGTCTATGTAATCTTTGCTAAGACGGGTTGTCCAGAATTAGAAAATTGTGACTTTCTTCCAAAAACAGCAAAACAGGTATAAATATATATCTAAATATATATATATATATATATATATATATATATACACACACACACACACACACACACATATATACAGTATACGGTGTATATATATATATATATATATATATATAAAAATATATATAAATAAAAATTAAATAAATAAATATATATATATATATATATATATATATATATATCAATCACATATAAACACAGGCTATGTGCTCTAGCAGCCTAGCTCCATTTACCCAGTAGAACGGAGCTGTAGTACCAGACACAAACCACGGCCAGGTGTGGCGCTGTTCTTGAAAGATCTTTTAGACCTGATGAGCCGGTGTACTTACTCTGCATCAGAATGTCTGTATAATCCTTTTTGACATTTTATTCCTATGCTCTAGCCGGACTCCTAATGTTTATTTTAATGCATATTTTAGATAGATGATGTGGATTTGAATCAGATTCTGCTCCAAAACCTGCATGAAAAAAATGCTTTAAATACTCTCCAAATAAGCTCCCAAGTGATATTGATGGGAAAACGTCTGTAGCGCATGTGGTGCGGTTTTTCCACTCATTTTTTGTCCATGTTGATTCTTCAGATGTTTCTGCTTGAAAAAAAAAAAAAAGCTGCAGATTGGATGAAGCAGAAAAAATTGCCCCATTCACAAAACTGCACAAAAAAACACAGTAAAAAATGATTCCAAAGACCTTGATTTTTTTATGCAGTTTTTGGATGTGGTTTTTCAGCTAACTTTTGAGTGACGAAACCCTTAAGTGAATATTTACCCTTGAATAGGTCCCATTACACTTCTGAAGTTCTAGCTGGACCGGCCTTCTGTAACAGTCAGGATGTCAGTCCTTAAGCCCTGACATCTTTTAGCCTCCTCCTTGGCACATAATTCTGCATAGTGAAGGCAGTGTGTGACCCTATGATCTCCTTCAGCAGCATAATAAGCTAGATACCTACTTGTTGATGGTTTCCAAACTAATCAAGTTGACTTTATTTTATACTTAATACATGGTTCTAACTTATTTAAGTCAAAAGTGGTTGTTCACCCTTTTAGTTATATTTTTTTTAGGAGCCAAAAATTATTTTCGTACTTGGGTTTCATTAAAACATTTGCACTATTTGCCTTCTATAGCCTCACTGCCTAGAGTTAACCGAGAAACAGTCAGTGAGCTTATTCTTATTGAATGACAAGTTTGTATCTCTTTTACCTGTCTTTTTCGGAGCTCCTCTCAGCTGACCTATGGCCACAGGCTGCAACATAATGGAATGTGCGGCGAAACAAAGACCCTGTAAAAGTCAAACGATGCAGAAATTTTAATGAAACCCAATTGCAAAAATGAGTTTTAGACCCCAATTCAAAACAAAATCCTTTAATCATGAAATAATCTGTTGTATATTATGCAGGGAAGTTACTACTTGTGTTCCTGGTACTAAATATGTGCCTGACAAGGGAAGTGGTCTTCTCCAGCCCAATCTGCACCCCCGGGAGTCTCCAATGTCAGGTTCTGCTCAGTGATCTATTCGACAGAGCGATCAGACTTTCGCATTATATCCATTCTTTGTCCACGGAGATGTTTGAGGACATTGTAAGTATCGGGAAGTTGTTTTTTTAACTAAAAGATCATCAGCTCTGATGGGAGGGGGGGCAATATTGGGGGGTGGAAACATCCGCAACAGGATCGAGTGCGTCCCCTGTTCTAAATATTCATCATAAAGTGAAGCCAAACTTTTTTTTTTTAAATTTAGTTATTGATCAATATCAAAGAGAACACTGGGGAGATCACGCAGATCCCACCGCTGTCCCCAATTTGTCAGGGGACGCAACTCTCCGCCTGCAATCGTCAGGACAATTATGCAATTGACTGACGAGTGATGGACGAGGTCGCCAGTGTTTACACTACTAGGTACTAGGCCGGGCATTGGGGAACTCACAGTGAGCGTATGGTATATACACCTCAGATTCCAACACATGGAATATATATATACAGCTCAAATAAAGGGAACACTAAAATCCCACATCCTGGATATCACTGAATGAAATATTCCAGCTGAAAATCTTTATTCATTACATAGTGAAATGCGTTGAGAACAATGAAACATAAAAATGATCAATGTAAATCACAACTAATATCCCTCGGAGGTCTGGAGTTGGAATGATGCTCAAAATCAAAGTGGAAAATGAAGTTACAGGCTGATCCAACTTCAGAGGAAATGCCTCAAGACAAGGAAATGATGCGCAGTAGTGTGTGTGGCCTCCACGTGCCTGTATGATCTCCCTACAATGCCTGGGTATGCTCCTGATGAGGAGGCAGATGGTCTCCTGAGGGATCTCCTCCCAGACCAGGACTAAAGCATCCGCCAACTCCTGGACAGTCTGTGCTGCAACGTGACGTTGGTGGATGGAGCGAGACATGATGTCCCAGATATGTTTAATCGGATTCAGGTCTAGGGAACGGACAGGCCAGTCCATAGCTTCCATGCATTCATCTTGCAGGAACTGCTGACACACTCCAGCCACATGAGGTCTGGCATTGTCCTGCATTAGGAGGAACCCAGGGCCAACCGCACCAGCATATGGTCTCACAAGGGGTCTGAGGATCTCATCTCGGTACCTAATGGCAGTCAGGCTAACTCTGGCGAGCACAAGGAGGGCTGTGCGGCTCTGGTTCTTATGAAGGGGAGCACTTTGTATGTTGGGGAGTAACAGGACAGAACCACAGCGTACCGTGTCTCCCAGGACTGACACTGATCATAGGTCGGTATTTGCTTTTATTACCACAAGTCACGCCCACATATCTCCCTCTGGTGACTCATTACAGTGCTGGTCAGGGATGGAGCTAGGTTTTTTTTTAGAAAATTATGAGATCCCCAACTTCCACAGTATCTTTGTTCCTGGAGGTCCCAGGCAGGAGATATTACTGTAATTTTTTCCTATCACGATTTTACCTTTCTACAGATAGGAGAAATGGCATGGATAGCATCATCCATCTGATAGATATTAATTTGGAGATGTCGCCGAAGCCGTGCAGTGACGTAAGATAATGCGTTACATTCGCCACAACTCCGAAAATATGTCTGTCATATCTATGTCGTTCATAAAAACCTCAATTTAAAATTTGCAAAGGAGGACAAAGGATTTTAAAGTAATCTGCTTGCCTTTCTGTTCAAGCTGATGCTAGAGGTGATTGATAATTCATGCTTCAATGTTAATATGAAAACTTTATAGATTTTAGCAATTATATCTAGAACAATCAGTCTTTACAAATTTATGAATCTTTGTAACGTACTCTATTACTTTATTTTGCTTCCTTTTCTCCCAAACTCTTGCTGGGAAAGAGCTGTTTTACCTGCCTGGCTCATGCCCTTAGGGCAGCTGTTTTGAACTGCAAGTCTCGGTAATATTCTTACCTTTCTCTGCTCTTCTCCCCGATACTGTGTCACTATATATAAACACTTTTTATGTCTGAGCATGATGTATGGTAGCAGAGAAGGGTAAGAATATTTGCTAGGCCTGCAGTTCAAAACAGCACCACAAAGTGTAGGAACTAGGCAGATAAAACAGCTCTTTCAGCACTGAGTTTAGGAGAAAAGGAAGCAAGAGAAGGTAATGGAGTATATTACAAAGGTTCATAACTCAGCAAAGACTGATCAATAATTATATAAAAAAAAGAAAAAAATACTCTTAATTTTTCATTAAAGGATCAGCAATACTCAGGAGGTCGGAAGCTTATCATTAAAGCAATGAACAATTGTCATACCTCAACCCTAAATACTCCAGAGGACAAGGAGCAGACACTGCAGCTACAAGTAAGTAATCAGGGAAGATATCCAGTGCCGGCCATTAATATCCCTGTACATGGGCACAATACGGGTAACGTCCCGTGTAAATCCATATCATGGAGTCTGCCATAGGCGCATATTGTAGCGGTGAATACAAATGCATGCTAGATTACAGATTAGGGGATAATACTGTGACGCATGACAATAACAGGCAGTGACATCATAGATTCAATATTGAACATGCAAATTGCTTCTAAAGAGGCAGTTTGCATATTTAAATGACTGTAGGAGCATGCATGGCTTATAAGTCTCCTCACTCCGACATGCCAGGCCTGGCTTGTCCCTCTCCACAATGAGAAATGTTACCCCTTAGATCCCAAACTCCATATTAACACTAGTAATTAAAAAGAAAAATATGAATAATCATTTTAATGCTACGGTCTTGAAATAAAGACCACCTTTTTGTAATCACAATTTAGTGAGTACCCCCAAAAATACTGAAAAGTAGGGAGGACTGGTATGAATATTATATGGCGGGCCTGAAAATCTGTCAGCGGAAATTTGTTCTGGATGAAAGAAGCAGCAATGTTTTGAAAAGGCTTTATTGTATGTGCAGATGGAAATGCCCTTTAAATTTAAAGGGCCAGTACATCTATCAAATTGTTCTCGGACAATGCAGAGCTTTTATAGGACAGGGGAATTAATGATAACACTAATGATTATTATTAGTGATAAGCGAACGTGCTGGGATAAGGCTGTTGCTATATTCCCTTTTCTGTATATGATTTGAAATATGTTCTCAGTCCGATCTCCCTCCTTACTGACATCTACTGCTTCCACAGCACGAAGACTTGCTGAGCCTTATAAATAAATTATTGCGCTCTTGGTCCGAACCCCTGCAGTACTTGTCCATGGGGGCGCCAAATAACTTGGTGCAGAAAGTGAAAGAAGCTGAGGAACACGCCAGGATTCTTCAAGGAGGAATAGACAGGATCTCTGGAAGAGTAAGCAGCATTACTAACACACACACACCCTCTCTTCCTTCACGTAGGTCATGAAATTAAGCTATATGGTAAAAAAGTATAAAACAAAAGTGGAGCTGGCTGAAGAAACTGTAGAACTGCAAAAAGGACTGACTGTCGGCAATATGTGCAATGATAAGTCTCCTTTAAAGAGAATCTATCACTAGGTTTTTGTCGTGTAATCTGAAAGCAGCATGATGTAGGGGCCGAGATCCTGATTTCGGCGATGTGTCACTTGCTGGTCTGTGCGCTGTCATTTTGATACTATCAAAGCAAGATCAGAGCAAGTTGACTAGCAGGCACGTGGCACCTAGTCCTGTAGTGATAATCTCCTGCTGATTTTACTGAAACAGTAAAACACACCCTAATAAGTGATACATTGCTGGATTCAGGGTCTCAGCACCTACATCATGCTGCTCTCAGATTAAATTGCAAAAACCTGCTGACAGATTCCCTTTAATTTTTTTTATATAAGAAGACATTGAGGTTGCTTGTGACTGGTGGTAATGCAGTAATAGACACAACTTTTTGGAAATCTTTAAAAAGGACAATTGTAGTGTTATCCTCCTATTGTACCTTTTCTCTAACCAAATTCTATACCCTCAATCACCCACTGTTTATATCAGATGCTGACTGATCTGGAAGACGTTTATCCTCAGTGGTTTGGACCGGTGGATGTTACGGCACCACAAGGCGATTCCTACATGTTCCCCGTCTACCACTTGCTCCACTGTTTCCGCAGAGATTCCCACAAGATTGACAGCTACTTGAAGATCCTCCGATGTCGCCTGATTCACGCCAACTGCTAGGGAACGTTATAAATTATATGCCAGCATTTATTTCTGGTGCCTCAAAGTGTACAATTTTAGATTGGTATGCAAATAAAAAAACAATTAATTGAGAGTTTGTTTTCCAGGTTTTTTTTTTTTTTTTAAATAAGATCATTAATTTAAGTAATTATTAGTATAGTTATTAAATTATCAATTTAATTACTAAATTATCAATTTAATTACTACATGATAAATTTAATTACTAAATTGTTAATGTAATAATTAAATTGCTAATTTAACTAAATTTAATTATTTAATTAAATTATTAATATTTCTTAAGCCCCCGTCACACTAAGCGAGGTCGCTGCTGAGTCACAAGTTTTGTGACGTAACAGCGACCTCAGTAGCGATCTCGCTATGTTTGACACGTAGCAGTGACCAGGCCCCTGCTGTGAGATCGCTGGTCGTGTCGGAATGGCCTGGACCTTTTTTTGATCGTTGAGGTCCCGCTGGGTAGCACACATCGCTGTGTTTGACACCTTACCAACGACCTCGTTGACTACAACGTCACACAGGACGTCCCTCATCGAGGTCTGAACCGTCATAATAGCTGCCATGTGACAGGGTCACAACGACCAACGACATCGTTGTACAGGTCGCTACAGGTCGCTGCATCGCTGCTGCGTCGTTGGGAAGATCTCACTGTTTGACATCTCACCAGCAACCACATAGCGACGCAGCAACGATCCCTGACAGGTCGTATCGTTGTCGGGATCGCTTTAGCGTCGCTAAGTGTGACGGGGCCTTTACGTGTTTATATTATATTCTATATACACCAGGTTAAGAATAGAGAATTATGGCAACCAACTCAATATATAATGTTATGGCACATTGCTAGCATATAATATTTTGATAGGCGATGGTCCGACCTCTGGTTCCACCACCGATCCTGAGAATGAAGGAATGGGGAACATATCAATTTTTTTTTCCTGCACAACTGTGCTCCCAAATACCCACCCATAGCGCAAAGAAAAAAAAAAAAAGAAAACATAGGTCCATCAATACTCAAATTGCAAATTCGGAGCGTGAAAAAACAAAAAACAATGCAGGAGCCTCTTTAAAAATCAGGGGGTCAGACTCCCAACAATCACATCCTAGCAATACTCCATGACTTCTACTAGTATGAATACCTCTTAAAATTGATGCAAAGGATAAACCTGGATACACAGGTATACATTCTATTGAGTGATTTCTATAAGGGCCTATCCACACATAAATGTGTATCCGCTACCGACATGAAGCAAATGGAAAATGTAACAAAAAATTCTAGTACCACTGCATAGCGTACAGGCAATTTAACTTGCAATCAGTAATTGTTGGCATATAAAAGGTTAAACAGCAGATATTGAAGCTCCGCTGTTTCCGCTGCTGTTACTGGAAGAAGTCAGCTGTGTATGATGGGGGATCCGCTCCTAAGCCCACCTGACACAGCAATGCAATGGATGGCTTCACACATCGAATTATCCTTTTTTTCTATTTAGGAAACAGTTTGAATAAAGTTTTCCTTCTCTGGTATCTAGGAGCCATTTCAGCTAAGGGAATCTGTCACCAGATTTCTGTTACCTAATCTGAGAGCAGCATAATGCAGAGACAGAGACCCTGATTCCAGTGATCTGTCACTTACAGGCCTGCTTCCTATAGTTTTCATATAAATCAGTTTTATCAGCAGAAGATTATCACTAGAGGACTAGTAAACATGCTGCCGTGTAGTCCAACCCCGCCCCCAACGTTGATTGGCAGTTTATGTACAGTGTACACAGAAAGCGACCAATCAGTGATGTGGGAGGGGTTATACATGGCTCAGCAGTGAGAGTACTAGTAGATCTGCAGCAGAGAAAACTGTGATTGTATGAAAATAACACTAAGCAGCCCGGTAAGTGACACATCGCTTGAATCGGGGTCTTTGCCCCTACATTATGCTGCTCTCAGCAAAAACCTGGTGGCGGAATCCATTTAAAGGGGCAGCTGCTACTAAATCCAGATGTGATGCAAAAATTAAAATTCCTAAAAATCCCTATTACACTGCAGATTCTCAACCTTTACAATGCTAATTATTTGTCAAGACTTCCCCACAGTAGAAAAAAAAAAACAACAACAACAACAAAAAACACATTAACTGAGCATGTACACGGCAAGTGTAAGAAAGACAAAAATTTATTTTGGTATCATATTGAAGTCCAAATAGGATTGCAGCCATACAATGGTTAACACTGATGTAAACCGCAGCGAATGTAGGCCGGATCCACTGGATCTATATAGGAGGAGCGGTATCCAAACTGGACTTCTGAGCCCCCCGCTATGCTGGCTGGACTGGCATGGTGATGGTCAGCACCTGAAATATACGGCACGGTTGCATGGTCATTGTGAGACGCTGATGAACAGTTTTCCTTCACGCAATCCATCTTAAGCCCGCACCCTAGGATGGACTGCCGCCTGCATCGTTGCCTATTAAGTCCATATACAATTATTATCCCCTAATATTAAAACTATTTATTTTTGCTACATAAATGTATTTTTTGATATTCAGACAAGTGTTATTTGATACATTTTCTAAGAGAACCCCTTTAAGAAGATTTCACAATGCTTTTGCGCCATTATCTCACCTGACTGTCCTTGTTGAACTGCGCTCCGCTTTGTTCTTGGTTGATATTGTAAGGAATGAAGACATCTAGATGATACAGGTCAGGACGGCCGACTAGGACTATTCTGTCTTCACCCAAGTCCAGCACAAGAGATCTAGTAGAAGACTGTAAAGAGAAGACCGCAGTGGTAACAATGGTCCCCAAAGCTTCTGTATGGGAAAGAAAGGTGTAACCCCCCAGTGCCCAAAAATCAGATATGATCTTGTGACATTGCCATGAGAAAAGTGTAAACATTTAAAGCATTTTCTACGTCCTCCAGTGTGCGCTTCCTCCAAATATCGTATTAGTATAGAAGAAATCAGAGCACCGTGTTCTGCGGTATTGGAGCAAGCAAGATATTAATATTATCATCATCCAGCAAATGTGTCACAGCTGCCGGCAATCGGTTACTGTGGACACATCAGAGCTGTGTGATGATAAAAGGTGGCGGAGGAGGACCTGGAGCACGAGGTCGGCACGGACTTTTAAAGGTAAGACTATTGGAAATCACACGAAATGCAAGAAGGTCACAATCTAAAACCAAATCTTACCACTTTAGGTAAAGAGATTTCTGCCACCAGAAAACTTGGGTGTCCTTCAGGAGGTTCCGCCATAATTGTGTAATCTGGTTTCACGGGTGACCTTAAAAAAAAAAAAAAAAAAAAAAAAAAATTCTTAAAGAAGCCTTAGTAAGTACAATATCTGTTCACGATCAATTTATATATTTTTTTGTAGTTTTTGTTATGTTACCAGTTGGCCTGACATACCCTGCCCTCTGCATACAGGATTATCAAATTATTTAGATTCTTTCACATTCTTGATTGTAATTTATTTTAATAAAATTCCTTGTTTTTGTGGTATTTTGTGTCATTTTGCCTTATGTATCAATAAAATAATATAATTAATTCATCAAATGTTTAATGAATATTTTTTTTGGGGAGATTATGTTCATGATCAATTTATGACCTGTTGGGGCCCTCACCGATTCTAATAACGAAGGGGGCACCGATGCGGATGTCAGGCGTCAGCTCTTTCACAGTCGTCCGTTGCACAGAGGCGTCATGGCCTCCACTGTGCAGGAGAACGACAGCATAGATCTACTAAAATTAATGGGCTCGGCTGTATTTCTCCTGCACAGTGGATGCCCCACCAGCACAGTGTGTAAAAAGGGCGGCGGGGTTACTTAACCCCTTCATGACCTTGGGATTTTCCGTTTTTCCGTGTTCGTTTTTTGCTCCCCTCCTTCCCAGAGCCATAACTTTTTTATTTTTCCGTCAATACGGCCATGTGAGGGCTTATTTTTTGCGGGACAAGAAGTACTTTTGAACGACATCATTGGTTTTAGCATGTCATGGACTTGAAAATGGGAAAAAAATTCCAAGTGCGGTGAAATTGCAAAAAAAAGTGCAGTCCCACACTTGTTTTTGGTTTGTTTTTTTTGCTAGGTTCACTAAATGCTAAAACTGACCTGCCATTATGATTCTCCAGGTCATTACGAGTTCACAGACATCAAACATGACTAGGTTATTTTTTACCTAAGTGGTGAAAAAAAAAATCCAAACTTTGCTAAAAAAAAAAAAAATAAAAAAATTGAGGCATATTCCGATACCCGTAGCGTCTCCATTTTTCATGATCTGGGGTCGGTTGAGGGCTTATTTTTTGCCTGCCGAGCTGGCGTTTTTAATGATACCATTTCGGTGCAGATACGTTCTTTTGATCGCCCGTTATTGCATTGTAATGCAATGTCGCGGCGACAAAAAAAATGTAATTCTGGCGTTTCAATTTTTTTTCTCATTACGCTGTTTAGCGATCAGGTTAATGCTTTTTTTTTTATTGATAGAGCGGGTGATTCTGAACACGGCGATACCAAATATGTGTAGGTTTTATTTTTTTTATTGATTTATTTTGAATGGGGCGAAAGGGGGGCGATTTAAACTTTTTTTTTTTTTACATTTTTTTTTTAAACTTTTGCCATGCTTCAATAGCCTCCATGGGAGGCTAGAAGCTGGCACAACTTGATCGGCTCTGCTACATAGCAGCGATCATCAGATTGCTGCTATGCAGCAGAAATGCAGGTATGCTATGAGCGCCAACCACAGGGTGGCGCTAATAGCTACCGGCGATCAGTAACCATAGAGCTCTCAAGGACCTCTATGGTTACTATACAGAAGCATCGCTGACCCCCGATCATGTGACGGGGGTCAGCGATGCGCTCATTTCCGGCCGCCCGGCCGGAAGCACCTGTAAAATGCCGCTGTCTGCGTTTGACAGCGGCATTTAACTAGTTAATAGCGGCAGGTGAATCGCGATTTCACCCGCCGCTATTGCGGGCACATGTCAGCTGTACAAAACAGCTGACATGTCCCGGCTTTGATGCGGGCTCACTGCCAGAGCCCTGCATCAAAGAGGGGGATCTGATCTCGGATGTACTATCCCGTCCGAGGTCAGAAAGGGGTTAAGGGCTGCAGCCCCCCTTATTCTTGGGAGTCCAAGAGGTTCGATCCTACATCTTAAAAAGTGTAAATGCATGTATTAAACGTCAAAGGAACCCAAACCTTTCAACTTCTGAGATGAGGGACTTGCTTGGAGTTAACTGGGGGGGTCTGTAGAAAGAAAATAAATTTAAATTATGAGACCCCACTCAAACGAATGGCCAACCATGGAGGAGTGAGAGAAGAAGCCTCCGATGCTCAACAGCGGCCTGCTCTGAAGCTGCACGTCGTCTTTTACAGACTGCACCCCGGAGACTTGGATCTTAGAGATCGCCAAGTTGTGATTAACCAAACCTTACCCGGTGTCCATTTCCTGAATCATCGGTTTCGATTTAGTTCTGATATTCTGGTCAAAAATCGATCCCAGGAACTTCCGATTTTTCAGCATTTTCCACTCTGGAGGGAAGTCGTAGAATATTAGTTCCTTATTGCTGCCATAAAATGATACCTCTTGTGTCATAGAGGACATAATCATAGCCATTTATTCCTTGCTACATTAAACAAGGGTCTTAATTTGCCCCAGAAGAGAACGGTCCTCTTGTATAATTGCCAGAAAATTGACCAGTTGTGCTTAACCCCATTCTGATGTGTGGTCAGGTAAGGTTATACGGAACAGGCTCAAAAGCTGAGCCCGCACAATGCACGGAAGATGGTCGAAGCACATGATCCCAGCAGAGCACCATGTCTGGCGCCCACTGGTCAATCATGGGGTCTGCTGAAGGCCCCTATAGCTAGGATGTTCGTTCTATTGTAAAACCACAAGCTGAGCTTTGTAGGAAACTGTGCTTCTTTCTAAACAGTACAATACCATGATAGTATATAGAAAAAACATCAGACAACTGCAGGTTCAAGTCCCCTTATGGGGACTAAAAAAATAAAAAGCTTATAAAAAATATATCATTTTTAGTGATGAGCGAATATACTCGTTACTCGCGATTTCTCGAGCACGCTCGGGTGTCCTCCGAGTATTTTTTAGTGCTCTGAGATTTAGTTTTTAGCGCCGCAGCTGAATGATTTACATCTGTTAGCCAGCATAAGTACATGTGGGGGTTGCCTGGTTGCTAGGGAATCCCCACATGTAATCAAGCTGGCTAATAGATGTAAATCATTCAGCTGCGGCGCTAAAAACTAAATCTCAGAGCACTAAAAAATACTCGGAGAACCCCCGAGCATGCTCGAGAAATCTCGAGTAACGAGTATATTTCGCTCATCACTAATTATTTTGTATAAGTAGCGTTTGTATTAAATTTTACTTTATTTTTATTAAATTTTATTTTTATAGTAGTAGCATTTTTATTAAATATATTTAATAAAACAAAATTTTGTTTAGATCTTGTAAAAGCTTATTTTGTATTACCAAAAAAATATATAATTTTTTCATATACAAAATAAGCTTTTAAAAAATATACAAAAATATTATTTTGTTATAAAAAATATATATCTTTCTTTTTTTGATAAAAAATATTTTGCATTATTAAAAAAGAAAATTTTTTATTTTAGGTTGTAAAAACACACACACATTTTCCAATTTTCAATATATCATATGGTAAACTTGTGTTGAAAAAAAACAAACCCTCGTATGGCTGCGTCGATGGGGAAAAAAAAATAAAAATCAAGGAAAATATCAGTGATGTGGTCGTTACCTCTTGACAGCTCCATCTCATACTTGTTCTCTAACCCCTCCATGGCCACGGTGACAAAAAATTCCCTGAAAAGCTCATTATTCTGGTAAAAAAAAAAACAAAGTAAGGAGCCGACACAAAAGAGAGCAGACAGCTCGTATGTCGGAATGAGCAAGTTCAGATACCTTAATTTTCTCAAAGAATGCGCCATTTATCACTATGTCATACGCCGTGCAGCCGCCTCCACCTGCAGGATGAAGTACACCAGGACTTACATACTTTAATGTAAAGGGACATTTTACATATAGGAATCAAAATGGTGCCATGAATAAGTGGAAAAAGTTCTTAAAGGGAATCCAAGTAGTGGACAACCCCTTTAAGTCTCAAATCTAAACCAAAAGTCAACAACAAGATGTCAAACTTTATTAGACAGTGAAGCACAAACTAGAAGTGGATCCACCAGGATCTTCAAAACGAGGGACCTTTGATCACTGAGGATTAGTAAATAGTAATACTTGCTATTCTGACCCCTTTAAGGATATCTCTGGACTACCCCTTTAAAGAAGTTGCACTGTATTAAAAACAAACCTTACTATTATCAACCTCAACGTGGGGCTCTCCAAGGCTCATGGGGACCCGATACCCGGAGGGATCGTCAGATTCCAGGATGCCGACTAGCTCCGGCTCGGTCAGCTCCGGAGGCACCGGGATCTGGCTGGACTTGCAGATGTTGATGAAGATTTTGGCATTTTTGGACGTGCGAGTTTTAATGCAGAAACCTAACACAGCAATAAAACAAAAAGGAACAAAAACAAGATAAAAATGGCAACAATGTAATCGACTGTATAAGAAAAACTATTGGAACGGGACAGCTAGACCAGCGCTGCGCCTCCGCTCTTGCTGTTGTGTCCTCCGTTGGGTACATCGTGGACTGTTGCAGCCAATAAGACGTTGCTGTTTGGCTGCAGCGGTTACATGACATCCCTGCAAGATGTCCATACCAGCAGTTCGGCGGAGGACAGAGCAGGGAGCGCGGAGGAGTCATGCACAAATCCACCATGTGAGCAGATTCCATCTCCTGTTTCCCATCACCATGAAGCCTCCTATCTAAGTAACATTGGGGAGAGGTCCGATTCTCCAGTGAGCCGCCCCCTCTGCTGCGGTGTCCTCAGCTCTGCTTCAGGGGGTCACCTTATAGACCCCACTGAGGTATTCGGACAGGCCGCACATATGTACAGTGTAACCTCGGTAATAAGCAGAGGATACCATCTCACCCGGCTGGGGACGGATTTGTCTGGTTTCCGGTAAGTTCGGTATTCTGCTTTGTATTTCCTGTTTGGCCTGAAATTAGACAAAAAGTGAGAATTCGGTCAGTAACAGGACGGAGCCGCAAACTGCACCAAAATACTACAACTGCAGTTCGTCTAAAGATGACAATACACATTAGGTAAAGGTTGGACAAACACGCCATTTATTGTAAATGAGGGTTATCAATTATTTCCCTACAGTATGTAACAGCAGACGGACACCGCTGCACCCCAGACGGACACCGCTGCACCCCAGACGGACAACGGCAGAGGCTGCTGCGCCCCAGGCGGACAACGGCGGAGGCAGCTGTGCCCCAGGCGGACAACGGCGGAGGCAGCTGCGCCACAGGCGGACAACGGCGGAGGCAGCTGCGCCCCAGGCGGACAACAGCAGAGGCTGCTGCGCCCTAGGCGGACAACAGCAGAGGCTGCTGCGCCCCAGGCGGACAATGGCAGAGGCTGCTGCGCCCCAGGCGGACAATGGCAGAGGCTGCTGTGCCCCAGGCAGACAACGGCGGAGGCTGCTGCGCCCCAGGCGGACAACGGCAGAGGCTGCTGCACCCCACAGTCCATTTAGGTCCATGTACACTGCAAGATTATCACTAACAAACGTTCTTGCAGTGTAAACAGGCCGCCGATCAGCAGATGAATGAGCAAAACGCACGTTCATGGAGTGAAATGATCATTTGTTTTTTATAAAAGATCATTGTTCTCGGCAGCGCATTGTCCTGTGCAAACAAGCCTTGCGCTGCTGAGAACATCTACTACTGATCGCTCCATGCACATTTGGGGTTCCCGTGGAAACAGGCTACTGAACGACCAACACTCGGTAAATATTTACCCATCAATGGTCACACAAAGCTGCAAAATTGTGTAATGTGAACCCACGTTTAGACAGGGGAAGCGCACTTCTGTGCTCACTGAGCAATCTTTGGTATGATCAGTCTGTCGCGCGGGGTTTCATTGTTCTCAGCAGCACATGGATGATGTGCAGTCGAGAATTATTATACCATTAGAATTGTATAAGTTGCATGGAGTGGGTCAGATTTGACTTTAGTCAGATGTGACATAATTTCAAGTGACATAGTTTAAGTGTATCATCTGAAATATACCAGAAGTAGTCCAGAAATCGACCAGACGGTAAGACTAATCACTGTATTCCAACTTTACTTACCTTTCTTTTCTTCCCTGCTCTTTAACCATGCTCACATTTCCCCCACCGTTTTTGCTCCACTAATCCTCACTCTCCTCTACTAACCCCATACCCCTGCACCCTCAAACCACATAACTATCTCCCCCTCTCTCTTACCCCCCCCACCTCGCTCCATCTGCAGTCCTGCTTTCTAACCTCAGACCTCTACCACCAAAATATAATATAAGCCAATCACTCTCCTTCACCCACCTGCTTCTTTCTCTGCTTATTCTCACTGCTGGTGACACATCCCCCCAATCCTGCCCCCCCCCCCCCGCCTCATTCTTCACTAATCCTCACCCCTTTCCTCCTCACACTATGAGAAACTATCGCAACCCCTCACAATTAAAATCTGTGCCACTGACCCCCACCCCCCTGCTTCCCCTCTCTGGGGCACTTTGGAATGCCCGCTCTGTCTGCAACAAGCTCCACATGGTCCATGATCTCTTCACTTCCCGCAACCTTTCCTTTCTGGCCCTCACCAAGACCTGGCTGACGCCCGCTGACACGGCCCCCCCTGCTGCACTGAGATACGGTGGCCTCCACTTTACCCACACTCCTCGCTCTGGCAACAGACATGGTGGAGGAGTGGGTAACCTTCTTTCTAAAAACTGTTCCTTCAACCCTATCCAACCCCCACCCTCCCTTATCCTCCCTTCCTTCGAGGTTCACTCTGTCCGTATCTACTCTCCCTCCAATCTCCAAATGGCCATCATATACCGACCACCGGGCTCAGCCACTGCCTTCATCGACCAATTCTCCACCTGGCTCCTTCACTTTCTCTCTGCTGACATTCCCACCATCATCATGGGTGACTTTCATATCCCTACTGACACCCGCCAGCCAGCAGCCTCCAAGCTCCTGGCCCTTACTTCATCCTTTGGACTCACTCAGTGGTCCTCCACAGCCACCCACACAGACGGACATACACTAGACCTCATCTTCACCCGCCTCTGTTCCTTATCTAACCTCACAACCTCTCCCTTCCCTCTATCTGACCACCATCTACTCACCTTTTCATCCTTGTCCTCCTCACCCACCCCCCATGTCCAGCCATTACCACATCCTCGCAGAAACCTCGCACATCTAGACATTTACAGACTCTCAGACCCTCTTCTACCTCTGTCCTCCATATCTTCACTCCACGACATGGACAGCGCCACCGCTTTTTATAACTCCACCCTCACATCAGCCATAGACTCAGTCGCCCCTCTCATGCATGGCACAGTGCGGCAAACCAATAGGCAACCTTGGCATAACAATCTCACCCAAAAACTTCGACAAGCATCCAGGGTTGCGGAGCGGCGTTGGAAGAAACCACGCCTGCCAGACGACTTCACTACTTTCAAGCAAGCTACATTTGACTTCAAATTAGCCCTCACCTCCGCTAAACAGACCTATTTCACTAACCTTGTATCTTCACTATCCTACAACCCATAACAACTGTTCAGCACATTTAACCCTCTCCTCCGCCCACCACTGCCACCTCCATCTCCCCTCATCTCCTCCGAGGACTTTGCCACCTACTTCAAAAACAAGATCGACCAAACAAGGCAAACCCTAACTGTTCCACCACCCCAACCACTCCATATACCAGACCTCTGCCATTCCCTAATAACCTCCCTCTCCAACATCACTTAAGGAGAACTTACTCGCCTCTTTTCCAAATCGCACCTCGCCACCTGTGCACTTGACCCCATCCCCTCCCACCTGCTCCCCAACCTCACTAACATGCTAATTCAAGCCCTAATCCATCTCTTCAACCTATCGCTATCTTCTGGTACCTTCCCCTCTGCCTTCAAACATGCCACCATCACACCCATCCTCAAAAAAACTAACCTTGACCCAACTGCTATGCCCAGCTACCGCCCCATATCACTGCTCCAGTTTGCTTCAAAACTCCTTGAGCAGCATGTCCATGCTCAAATTTCCTCCCACCTCTCATCTAACTCTCTCCTTGACAACCTCCAATCTGGCTTCCGCCCCCACCACTCCACCGAAACTGCTCTAACCAAAATTACTAATGACTTAATCACACCCAAAGCTAACAGACAGTTCTCCATCCTCCTCCTTCTTGACCTGTCCTCTGCTTTCGACACAGTCGATCACTGCCTACTGCTATAGATTCTTTCTTCCCTTGGCATCAAGGACCTTGCCCTGTCCTGGATTGCCTCATACCTTTCTGACCGCACATTTAGTGTTTCCCACTCCCACACCACCTCCTCATCCCGCCCTCTCTCTGTTGGAGTCCCTCAAGGCTCTGTCCTAGAGCCCCTACTTTTTCCATCTATACCCTTGGCCTAGGACAACTCGTAAAGTCCCATGGCTTCCAGTACCACCTGTATGCGGACGACACTCAGATCTACCTCTCTGGCCCAGATGTCACCTCTCTGCTGTCCAGAATCCCGAAGTGTCTGTCAGCCATATCCTCCTTCACCTCTCGCTTCCTAAAACTCAATGTAGACAAAACCGAAGTCATCATCTTTCCCCCATCTCACGTATCCCCCCCACCTGACCTATCTATTATGGTAAACGGCATCACGCTCTCTCCTGCACCTGAAATCCGCTGCCTCGGGGTAACTCTCGACTCTGCCCTGTCTCTCAAACCACACGTCCAAACTCTTGCCACCTCCTGTCGCCTCCAACTCAAAAATATTGCCAGAATCCGTCCCTTCCTCAGCCCACAATCTACCAAAACTCTTGTGCATGCCCTCATCATCTCCCGCCTCGATTACTGCAACACCCTCCTCTGTGGCCTCCAAGCGAACTCTCTTGCACCACTCCAGTCTGTCCTTAACTCTGCTGCCCGGCTAATCCACCTCTCTCTTCGCTACTCCCCTGCTTCTCCCCTCTGCAAATTTCTCCACTGGCTCCCAATTCCCCAACGAATCCAGTTCAAACTACTAACACTGATCTACAAAGCCATCCACAACCTGTCCCCTCCCTATATCTCTGAACTAATCTCCCAATACCTTCCCTCACGTAATCTCCGATCCTCCCAAGACCTCCTACTCTCCTCCACACTTATTCGTTCCTCACACAACCGCCTCCAAGATTTCTCCCGAATATCCCCCATCCTCTGGAATTCCACTCCTCAACACATCCGACTATCCACCACCCTCGGATTCTTCAGATGGAACCTGAAAACCCATCTGTTCAAGAAAGCCTACAGCCTGCAATAACCATTCTGCCGCCTCACCATCGCCAGAGCAGCTGCCTCTCCATCGCCAGAGCCACCGCATCGCCATCGCATCGCCCCCTACCTTCTGTCTCTTCCCCACTATCCCATAGAATGTAAGTCCGCAAGGACAGGGTCCTCTCCCCTCTGTACCAGTCTGTCATTGTAAATGTGTTTACTGTAAATGATATCTGTAACTCTGTTTGTAACCCCTTTCTCATGTACAGCACCATGGAATTAATGGTGCTATATAAATAAATAATAATAATTATGATTTCTAAGCAAGCTTAAGAACTAATTCAGCAAACGAATGATCCTTTTCATCATACATTGGGTGATTGCTGGCCTCTCATTCATCTTTATGTTCAGGTACCTTCATCAACATCTGTTCATAAAGCGCTTCCTCCATGTTTGTGTTCATCTCTGCAGAGAGCAGTGACTTGTCAGACGCCATCTTTTCAGGTCAAAGGTTTCTCTGGGATCTTGTTTTCCAAAACGAAGCCTGAAAGATCGAAACATGTATTAATCTACGCCAATGCCAAAGTGCAGCACCCTGACAGCTAACGACAAGGAGGGGTACGGCACTCTGGCAGCCGACAACGGGGGGGGGGGGGGGAGGGGTGCAGCACCCTGACAGCTAACGACAATGTGGGGGTGCAGCATCCTGACAGCTAACGAGAAGGGAGGGGTGCAGCACTCTGGCAGCTGGTGACAACAGGGGGGGTGCAGCACCCTGACAGCTAACGACAATGTGGGGGTGCAGCATCCTGACAGCTAACGACAATGGGGGGGGTGCAGCACTCTGGCAGCTGGTGACAACAGGGGGGGTGCAGCATCCTGACAGCTAACGACAATGGGGGGTGCAGCATCCTGACAGCTAACGACAATGGGGGGGGGGTGCAGCATCCTGACAGCTAACGACAATGGGGGGGGGGGGGTGCAGCATCCTGACAGCTAACGACAATGGGGGGGGGGGTGCAGCATCCTGACAGCTAACGACAATGGGGGGTGCAGCATCCTGACAGCTAACGACAATGTGGGGGTGCAGCACTCTGGCAGCTGGTGACAACAGGGGGGGTGCAGCACCCTGACAGCTAACGACAATGGGGGGTGCAGCACCCTGACAGCTAACGACAATGGGGGGTGCAGCACCCTGACAGCTAACGACAATGGGGGGTGCAGCACCCTGACAGCTAACGAGAAGGGAGGGGGCACCCTGACAGTGCTGGGAGTGGGGTACCACATTCTTACAGCTGACACCTTGCAGTCCTCCCATGTAATCACGTCGCACCCGCCCACTGCTTCCATCTTACCTGTAGTGTATTCCGTCTGCAACCACAGCTACAGCATCCCCACGCCTCGGCAACAGGCTCTGCGTCCGCGCAGGCGCACACTTCCGGGCCGGACACTCACTTCCGTTTGCCCCTTTTCCTGCCCTTCCTCACTATTTCTCACACGCAATTCTTTACAGCACAACGCAGCAATTTTACAGATGAAAACCCCAATTCCACTAACACCGATATTTGCACAGACGTGGTCAGTGGAGGATTATAATCCTGGGAAGCGTGTAATAATATGACCTTCTTCCGCCGGAAGTGACGTACACCACGCAGCTCTACAGAGCTGGAGCTCCCCTAGTGGTTGACAGTGGGCTGGCAGGCTGTCACTCGTCGCTGGGAGTCATGGCCGCTTCTACTGGGACAGAGAGACCGTCCGTGCGGGAGATCTTCACCTCCATGCAGTACGGCCCCGCTCCTGAGGCCGCCAGTGTCGCGCAGGTGAGGGCTGTGGGGCAGAGATGTGGCAGTGCCTGTGCATGGGTGCATGGGCATGTGCACACAGTGCGTTTTTGTGTGAGTAAAAAACACTTTAGTACTAAAATATTGCAGTAAATCTGCACCAAAAATGCATCAAATACAGGGAAAAAATCAGCAATAATCAGAGGATTGTCAGAAATCGCCCAGGTAAAAAGCAGCAGAGAAAAAGCGCAGTGTGAACGCGGCATTATATATATTTTCTTATTTGTGTCATCCAAAATAAACGCACATCATCGCGGCTGTGCGACTCAGATGTCATTGGTTGTCGAGTGACCTATTTATTTTTATTTTTTGAATGTACTCCATTCCCTCACACAGTACCCCAGAGGGATTTTTTTTTTTTGATAGTTGTCTGTAATTTTTTTTGCTCAAATGCTGTCACTTTTAGTACATCCTGTGGCCTTTTTAGGCTAAAAAGAAAAATTAAAAAGCAAAAAAAAAAAAAAAAAAAAACTAAAGAGAAATTTTGATTCTGGGCAAAAATTCCTGAACGCGTTCACAAACAAACAAACAAACAAAAAAAGGCTTAAAAAATTGCAAATGATAAATCTGGGACTTTATTTTATTTATTTTTAAAGTATTTTTTCATCTTTTTTTTTTTTTTGCCAGAAAACATAATGTGAAAAAAATAAAAATAAATAAAATATATATATATATATCATTACTTCGCTGCTCCGTTCTTCCTCCATATTTGACCTTTTTTTATTTTTCCTATTTCTAGACCCTCAGTCCACGCAAAAAATACTATTGAGAATAGGACTAGTGGGAATAATGCACAAGACGACAAATGGCAATGTGTGAACGAGGCTTAATGATGGGGGGCCACTGTGAATCGTCACCTTCTGTCTATATACAGTCATGGACAAAAATTTTGAGAATGAGACAAATATTAATTTTTCCAAGGTCTACTGCTTAATTTTTTCTAATGGCAATTTGCATATACTCCTGAATGTCAGAGTGATCAGCTTAACAACAATTACTGTACTTGCAAAGTCAATATTTGCCCAGAAAATGAACTTTAACCCCCAAAACATTTCAACATCATTGCAGTCCTGCCTTAAAAGGAGCAGCTAACATCGTTTTAGTGATTGATCCATTAACACAGGTGTGGGTGTTGATGAGGACAGGGCTGGCGATCAATCAGTCATGATTAAGTAAGAATGACATCACTGGACACTTTAAAAGGAGGCTGGTGCTTGGTATCATTGTTTCTCTTCAGTTAACCATGGTTATCTCTAAAGAAACACGTGCAGCCATCATTGCACTGCACAAAAATGGCCTAACAGGGAAGAGTATCGCAGCTACAAAGATTACACCTCAGTCAACAATCTATCGCATCATCAAGAACTTCAAGGAGAGAGCTTCCATTGTTGTCAAAAGGCTCCAAGGTGCCCAAGAAAGACCAGCAAGCGCAAGGACCGTATCTTAAAACTGTTTCAGCTGCGGGATCGGACTACCAGCAGTGCCGAGCTTGCTCAGGAATGGCAGCAGGCTGGTGTGAGTGCTTCTGCACGCACTGTGAGGCGGAGACACTTTGAGCAAGGCCTGGTTTCAAGGAGGGCAGCAAAGAAGCCACTTCTCTCCAGAAAAAACATCAGGGACCGACTGATATTCTGCAAAAGGTACAGGGAGTGGACTGCTGAGGACTGGGGCAAAGTCATTTTCTCTGATGAATCCCCTTTTTGATTGTTTGGGACATCTGGAAAACAGCTTATTCGGAGAAGAAGAGGTGAGCGCTACCACCAGTCTTGTCTCATGCCAACTGTAAAGCATCCTGAAACCATTCATGTGTGGGGTTGCTTCTCAGCCAAGGGAATCGGCTCACTCACAGTCTTGCCTAAAAACACAGCCATGAATAAAGAATGGTACCAGAATGTCCTCCAAGAGCAACTTCTCCCAACCGCCCAAGAGCAGTTTGGCGCCCAACAATGCCTTTTCCAGCATGATGGAGCACCTTGCCATAAAGCAAAGGTGATAACTAAATGGCTCATGGAACAAAACATAGAGATTTGGGGTCCATGGCCTGGAAACTCCCCAGATCTTAATCCCATTGAGAACTTGTGTCAATCATCAAGAGACGGGTGGGCAAACAAAAACCAACAAATTCTGGCAAAATGCAAGCATTGATTATGCAAGTATGGACTGCTATCAGTCAGGATTTGGTCCAGAAGTTGATTGAGAGCATGCCAGGGAGAATTGCAGAGGTCTTGAAGAAGAAGGGTCAACACTGCGAATATTGACTTGCTGCATTAACTCATTCTAACTGTCAATATAACCTATTGGTACTCATAATATGATTGCAATTATATTTCTGTATGTGATATAAACATCAGACAAACACTAATCAAAACCAGAGGGCAGCAGATCATATGAAAATATAATTTTGGTGTCATTCTCAAAACTTTTGGCCATGACTGTACAAACCCCCTTTTCATTACCCGGATGACACAACTGGGTATTATTACATCACACTCTGTATCAGACCCTACACCCATCTTACTGGGTCGCAATACCGTACACCGCCATCAGATTAGAGTGGCGCTGTTTTTGGAAAAAAATTAATTTTTTTTTCAATTTTGGTCAAACATTTAAGCATCAAAAGTTAATTTACAGCAAATTCTCGAACTTTTGGAAACTTTTTTTTATTGTTTGTGGAAGTTTTCATTACTCGATAACTAATAATAAACAAATAATAGTAATAATAATAAATAACAAATAATAGTAATTAACAGAATAATAATAATAATAATAATAATAAAAAATCAATAAATTATAATAATTAAGTCAATAACCAATAATAATAATATTATTATTATTATTATTAGTTATTATTATTATTACAATTATTTGTTATTTATTAGTATTATTTGGTATTGATTTTGTTTATTATTATTATTATTATTATTATTATTATTATTATTAATAATAAAAACAATCAATAACAATACTAATAATAAATAACAAATAATTATAATAATAAATAACAAATAATTGTAATAATAATATAACTAATAATAATAATAATAATAATAATAAAAACATCAACAAATAATAATAATGTAAAAAATCTATAAATAATAATAAAAAAATCTCTGAAGTAGACAGTAAATTAATCCTTCTCTAGCTATGTGATCCTCTAGGTCAGCTGTTGGGGGGACTATAAGACCCATCATGCCCTGATGGCCTTTTTTTGGAGTTGTAGACCTCCGTTCCAGATGATGATTGAGGACAGATTACTGACTGTTTCCATCGTCCGATCCACATGTCGTGTGACAGCTGTGTAATCCTCCAGTTCCTCTTCATTTTTGCACACGACTTCCTGGAGACGTCTTCTCTCGCTGAGAAAGATCAGAACGGAGCTGTCATGTTCTCCTGGCGTTCACCAAACCAAGACTCCTCCATCAGACGCCGGGGCTCTGAGCCCCTTTATTCCTCCAGCCAAGACAGGGAGGGTTTTGTGGTGAAAGAGTGAAGAACATCAGCTCTTGCAAAGAGTCTTAATGCGAGGCAATGTTCTCTGGGGAAAAAAAAAGGGTATACAAATTTTATTTCTATTAAAAACTAAAAATTCTGCCACGGGTTGGAGACGGGAGCACTATAAGTCTGTTTAGTATAAAGTACAAAAGCCAAACTAGAGCATCCTCCAAAAAGATTGAAACACCACTGTTTTGGCGTTGCTGGCATGTTTCCCTTCATAATCTACTGGTTTGTGCTGTACAACCTTAAATCCAAATTAAAGCTCCTTTTCACTTTGCCCTGTATTGACGAGAACCCAAACCAGCTGATGGGTTTCTGTTCCCTTTGGTAGAGTTCTAGTATTACTTTGTAAGGGCTTGTTTCCACATGCGAGAATCACGTCCGTGTCTCGCATGTAGAAACCAAGCTCTGGTGTCTGCACTCCGGAGCAGAGCGTGCGGCCGCATAGGAACACATGGAGCCGCACAGCTCCGCTCCTGAGTGCCGGCGCCAGAGCTTGGTTTCTACATGCGAGACACGGACGTGATTCTCGCATGTGGAAACAAGCCCTAAGGCTGAGACTGGCCCTCTCTTTTCTTAAAGGGGAATTTGTGAGTAGGTTTTCACTATGTAGTCTGAGAGCAGCTTGTTGTAGGGGTGGAGACCCTGATTCCAGCAATGTCACTTACTGGGCTATGTTTACTGTTTCAATACAATCAGTGTTTTATCAACAGGAGATTATCACTACAGGGGACTTTTCAAACTTGTGAAATCCGTCCACAAATGGTTAATGCTGTTGATCCGGTATTGTATGGCAGCGGGTGACGGAGGCGACCTGACAGGTCTGCAGGGATTGCCCGGGGCTCGGCCTCCTGTGTGTACATGGCTCCCTATACATCACCGTGGGCTGCGCTCACAATGGCCGGGAGCGGACAAAGGTTCCTTTCTTGTTTGTCAGCGCAGGCTACATTTTAACAGGATCCTCGTGCCTCCAGGAGCCTGGCCTCCTCTTGTAACCCTTTGTCTGAAGCCGATCTGCAGCTTTAAAGCTGCAAAAAAAAAAAAAAAAGGGATTTTCTAGGTTTAGAAAAAGCAAATGATTAAACTCCTTTACTGTGGTGGCAGAAGGACATTGTAATCAAGGCAAATATATTTGGTACTAGATGGTGGCCCGATTCTAACGCATCGGGTATTCTAGAATATGTATGTATGTATGTACGTCGCGCTTAGCACATCCACGTAGTATATAACACAGACAGCCACATAGTATATAGCACTGCCCACGTAGTATATAGCACTGCCCACGTAGTATATAGCACTGCCCACGTAGTATATAGCACTGCCCACGTAGTATATAGCACTGCCCACGTAGTATATAGCACTGCCCACGTAGTATATAGCACTGCCCACGTAGTATATAGCACAGCCACGTAGTATATAGCACAGCCACGTAGTATTATAACACAGGCCACGCAGTATATAACACAGGCCACGTAGTATATAGCAGTGTGGGCACCACATCCCTGTTAAAAAAAATAAATAAAAAATAGTTATATACTCACCTTCTGGCGTCCACCAAAGCTGTGCCGATGCGCGCGATGCTGCCGCCAGCTTCCTTTCCCTGTGATGCATTGTGAAATTACCCAGATGACTTAGCGGTCTCGCGAGACAGTTAAGTCATCTGGGTAATTTCGCAATGCATCACTGGGAACGGAAGCTGGCGACAGCAGCGCGTGCATCGGTGGACGTCGGAAGGTGAGAATAGCACAATTTTTAATTTTTTTAAATTATTTTTAACATTATATCTTTTTACTATTGATGCTGCATAGGCAGCATCAATAGTAAAAAGTTGGTCCGGGATGGGGCGACACACTGGCACTGACTGGAGGGGAGTATGGAGGGGGCACTGACTGGAGGAGAGTATGGAGGGGCCAATTCGTGGCTGGACTAAGCCTGTCGCTGATTGGTCGCCTACCGGCCGCGACCAATCAGCGACGCGGGATTTCCGTTACAGACAGACAAACAGATGGAAGTGATCCTTAGACGATTGTATAGATAGATATGCTCGTCGTCCTAATGCACCCACAATGAAGATTATTATTACTAGATGGTGGCCCGATTCTATCACATCGGGTATTCTAGAATATGCATGTCCACGTAGTATATTGCCCAGTCACATAGTATTTTGCCCAGTCACGTAGTATTTTGCCCAGTCACGTAGTATAATGCTCCATGCAGTTATGGCCCCATAGATGCCCCATATAATGCTCCATGCAGTTGTTTATGGCCCCATAGACGCTCCATACAGCATTGTACCTGATGTTATGCTGCTGCTGCTGCTGCAATAATAAAAAAAAAAAAATGACATACTCCCCTCTCGTCGCTGCTCCTCAGCGTCCCGTCTCTCCGCACTGACTGATCAGGCAGAGGGCGGCGCGCACACTAATACGTCATCGCGCCCTCTGACCTGCACAGTCACTGCAGAGGACGCGGAAGACGGAGCGGCGCCCGGCGGATGGAACGCGGACAGGTGAATATGAGATACTCACCTGCTCCTGACGCTGTCCCTGCCTGTCCCATGGTACCGCAGTTTCTCCGCGCAGGGCCTGTGATGACGTCGCGGTCACATGACCGTGACGTCATGGCAGGTCCTTGTCGTACACCAAACTTAGCACCGGAACCTGCCGCCTGCATGGACCGCTCACCGGAGCGTCGGAAAGGTGGCGGAAGGTGAGTATATAATGATTTGTTATTTTTTTTTTCTATTATTTTTCACATTACATGTTTTTACTATTGAAGCTGCATAGGCAGCCTCAATAGTAAAAATTTGGTCACACAGGGTTAATAGCGGCGGTAACGGAGTGAGTTACCCGTGGCATAACGCGGTCCGTTACCGCTGGCATTAACCCTGTGTGAGCCGTGACTGCGGGGAGTATGGAGCGGGCGCCGGGCAGTGACTGCAGGGGAGTAGGGAGGGACTAATCGGACTGTGCCCGTCGCTGATTGGTCGCGGCAGCCATGACAGGCAGCTGGCGAGACCAATCAGCGAATGAATAACCGTGACGGAAGTTGCCGACAGACAGACAGAAGGACAGACAGAAAGACGGAAGTACCCCTTAGACAATTATATAGTAGATTATTATTATTATTATTATTATTACATTTTTAGTTTTTTAGATTACCCCTTTTTTATGTTTTTGAAAGCAGCATGATGTAGGGGCTGAGACCCTGATTCCGGCGATGTGTCCCTTTCTGCACTGTGTGCTGCAGTTTTAACAGAATCCCTGTTTTCTCTGCTGTAGATCTCTGAATGTTGAGCTCTGTATAACCCCGCCCACATCACTGATTGGCAGCTGTGCTCAGGAAGCCACCAATCAGTGCTGGAGGTGTGGCTACACATTAGCTGGACTACATGGCACAGGACGCCTAGTACTGCCATGATAATCTCCTGCTGATAAATCAATGATTGTATCAAACCTACAGTACACAGCCTAATAAGAGACACATCACTGGAATCCCCGAATAAAGTGATTTTTGTGTGATTTGAACACTGTCTTCCTTTTCGGCTGTATCCTCTCATTATATGGGGGATCCCCAGCAGTCCGGCGGGTCATCGTCCCCGAGAACATCAGAATGAAAGTAGCTGGAGATCTGTTTGCACTGTGATGTTTCGTCACTGACCTTCACATTTTCCTTTCTGATGGACTGTCGGTGATTGCAGAGAGTGAGAGACGAGACGTATAGATAAGACCGAGCCGCACGTCCCCCACATCACAGGAGGCTTGTAAGCCACAATATATCCCACCTGATGGCTCCGCGGAGCTGGGAGCATTTATGGAGCGGTAATACTGTGCCCGCTGCCTCACTTGCTCAGACTATTGATTTTAATAGCATCTGCAATTCTTCATTTTGCCTGTGGAGGCGCTGCAGGAAGAGTGAACACTTGCCGCCGGGTTCCCTCATAGATTACATCTGATTTTTGAGAGATTTTATCCAAAGCAATCTATCCCTGGATGATAATTTCTAAACATGTTGTATCCATCAAATGGGGGACATTAAACGCTTTTTCTCATCATGATAAATTGTTAATGCTGTTGCTAACGAGCAACTTTGCTAACTACCCTTGGATTTTTAATTCTATAGTTTATGGCTCGTTGCTTATGTTACCAGATACCGCTGCAGTCTATCATTGATGGCTGAACTCCTATGTGAAGAGTGCAGTGCTTACAAGCTCTTTTCCCAGATATGGGAAGCAGCACAGCTTTGATCAGTGGCGGGACAATGCCGCTGGGCCGAACCGCCACTCAGCCAGGAGCTCTCCGCCGCTCAGCCGGGAGGAGCGCACCGCCACTCAGCCGAGAAGAGCGCACCGCCACTCAGAAGGGGGAGCGCACCGCCACTCAGCCAGGAGCGCACCCCCCACATTATCACTTTTTCCAACCAAACAGGAAGCTCCTGAGGTTTATGGGAGAACTGCAGCAACCCACTTTTCAGGGGGAGTTCAATGTGGCGGCTTTTTAGCTTATGCACTGCCACTCAATTCAAAGACCAAGATAAACCATTCACCGCCTCTGTTTTTCCATAGTATTATGATTTTCTGATGTTATTTTATTGCTTTATACTAATGGTCTCATTTCTTTATTTTCCTCTCCTAGGCCTGGCTCGATAGTCACGAACGAAGCTTTGGTCATTTTATTGGTAACAAGTGGATAAAACCAGACGGAAGGCAGACGTACGCTACGAAGAATCCCGCAACAGGTGAGGGGTCATCTGCCAAACTACTGAATGGGTGATAAATGTATGAGTTCTTGGATTTTGGCTGATCGATCACAATAACGGGGGTCCCGTCCCCCTCCCCCATTATTTCACTTCTTATTGGTCTATTGGTGCAGTCATGCTCATACATATAAGCCACTGTCCTACAGGCTGATCGCCCCCTGGTGGTTTCCACGTGTTAGGTGGCGTCTGTCCCCTTTAACTGCAGCCTTCTGCACTGATATTCTTCATATGAGATGATTGCAAGACATCTTGGGTTCTAGATACAGCCATTGCTGGGAAAGTTCTTAGACCTGTTTCTATGGGAAACTATGGGACCTCTTTTAAAGCTAAATTTGGGTTTTTCACACTTGGGAATATATAAAATTCTACACGTGACCTGACTTTTCGGAACTGCAAAGTGTAAATGAGGCCAAAGTACAAGCTAATGGCAATACCGCCTTTGACCACTAGATGCCGCCATTATCCATATAAAAGCTCCAGCACCGCGTGCATTGTATTTATCCGTTCCTGGGAAAGCTGAATGACAGCCCATATGGTCACCTCCTTGGCTGCACTCAGGTGCTGTGATACATAGATAGGGCTGAAGTCATGGAAAGTTGGGTGGCGGGCGGCTGCACATTTCTATAGCAGACCTTAGAGATTCACTTGTCCTTAAATGGAATGTGTCATTAGAAAGGGACCTATTTTTTACATCAGATTTTTGTGCTATTTATATATATTTTTTTAAACATTTTTTTCCCCCAAATTTTCCATATCGCTAAATAAAAAATCATAAATGTTGCAGTTTTACTTGTCTTTACTGAAGACTTAACATTCTCATAATCATCACAGACAGGATTATAATCACTGGTAACATTATAGACAGTATATAGCACAAGATCCATCATTCACAATAGGCGATTTCACAGCTCACCTCCTCCCCCTGTACAATGACTGATATCCCCTCTATATACAGTAGATAACACAGGATCCACCATTCACAATAGGTGATGTCACAGCTCATCTCCTCCCCCTCTACAATGACTGATATCCCCTCTATATACAGTAGATAACACAGGATCCACCATTCACAATAGGTGATATCACAGCTCACCTCCTCCTCCTGTATAATGACTGATAACACCTCTATATACAGTAGATAACACAGGATCCACCATTCACAATAGATGATGTCACAGCTCACCACCTCCTCCTGTACAATGACTGATAACACCTCTATATACAGTAGATAACACAGGATCCACCATTCACAATAGATGGTCACTGCTCACCTCCTCCTGTACAATGACTGATAACACTTATATACACAATAGATAACACCGGATCCAACGTTCACAATAGGTGATGTCACAGCACACCTCCTCCTCCTGTACAATGACTGATAACACCTCTATATACAGTAGATAACACAGGATCCACCATTCACAATAGGTGATGTCACAGCTCATCTCCTCCTGTACAATGACTGATAACACCTCTATATACAGCAGATAACACAGGATCCACCATTCACAATAGGTGATATCACAGCTCACCTTCTCCTGTACAATGACTGATAACACCTCTATATACAGCAGATAACACAGGATCCACCATTCACAATAGGTGATGTCACAGCTCACCTCCTCCTCCTGTACAATGATTGATAACACCTCTATATACAGTAGATAACAGAGGATCCACCATTCACAATAGGTGATGTCACAGCTCACCTACTCCTCCTGTACAATGATTGATAACACCTCTATATACAGTAGATAACAGAGGATCCACCATTCACAATAGGTGATGTCACAGCTCACCTCCTCCCCCTGTACAATGACTGATAACACCTCTATATACAGTAGATAACACAGGATCCACAATTCACAATAGGTGATGTCACAGCTCACCTCCTCCTCCAGTACAATGATTGATAACACCTCTATATACAGTAGATAACACAGGATCCACCATTCACAATAGGTGATGTCACAGCTCATCTCCTCCCCCTGTACAATGACTGATAACACCTCTATATACAGTAGATAACACAGGATCCACCATTCACAATAGGTGATGTCACAGCTCACCTACTCCTCCTGTACAATGATTGATAACACCTCTATATACAGTAGATAACACAGGATCCACCATTCACAATAGGTGATATCACAGCTCACCTACTCCTCCTGTACAATGATTGATAACACCTCTATATACAGTAGATAACACAGGATCCACCATTCACAATTGGTGATGTCACAGCTCATCTCCTCCCCCTGTACAATGACTGATAACACCTCTATATACAGTAGATAACACAGGATCCACCATTCACAATAGGTGATATCACAGCTCACCTTCTCCTGTACAATGACTGATAACACCTCTATATACAGCAGATAACACAGGATCCACCATTCACAATAGGTGATGTCACAGCTCACCTCCTCCCTTTTTCTTCACTATCAACATTTCATAGCTTAGGAGCATGCACAGATTTAATCTGTATACAAACAAATAGGGTCTGATGCAGTCTGTTGCTGCTAATATCCATGAGTAGGACAGTAGGGCTATGTTCACACTTTGCGTTTTTGCTGCTTTTTAATGCATTGTTTAAGCTGCTTACAAAAAGCAATTTTGCTTAGTTTTTCCTGTGGTTTTGTCAGGCCTCATTGTCTCTTGTGCATGCTGATAAAGTTAAGTGCATTAAAAAAAAATAATCTGATTCAACTTCATCAGGTTTTGGCACCAAAAATGCAGCAAAACCTGATACCTGAGTTTTTTGCACCAAAAATGCTGAAAATAAAGCTCTAATAGAAGTGACATGCATTAAGAAAACACCTAGTGTGAACATAGCTTAAGTATGAATCTGATATTAGGCTTTGTAGCCAGTGTGAACATCACAAGACTTTACTACAGATGGGTTTTTATGTTTTTTTTTATACCTATCACTGATATCTAACGTTAGGGCACATTCCCTTTAAAGTCGTCTTTTCTCCATTGATTCTTGAAGCCGGTAAGTCACGACTCCCATCCCGGCCCATGTGTCCAGTAATCAGTGGCATGGTGAGTGGGGGAGGATTAGGTACGCCGCGGGTTTATTCCAAGGTTAATCTGTAAGCCGCTGTGCTGGAGAAGATGTAGGACACAGGATCAGGGCCGCACGGACACAACGCCTCCTATACAACTTACTTGAAATTATATTCAGTGCGAGAGACATATGGGATCATGTAATATTATTGGGGCTTTGTATGGCTGGCGTATCTGTTGTACTAAATATTCTCTGTATTCAGCATAAAATGACATTTCTAGAGCAACAATAGTCTATTCCTCCATTATTCCTCCTAGAAAATTATGACTAAATTGACAACTGAGTGTTATAAGTTGGGGGTGTTTCCCTGCGCAGCCTGGCACTGGTAGTTCTGATAGGACAGTGTTGGGGGTGTGTCCCTGCACAGCCTGATACTGGTAGTTCTGATAGGACAGTGTTGGGGGGTATCCCTGTGCAGCCTGGCACTGTTAGTTCTGATAGGACAGTGTTGGAGGGGTATCCTTGTGCAGCCTGGCATTGGCATCTCTGATAGGACAGTGTTGGGGGGGGGGGGGGGGTATCCCTGTGCAGCCTGGCACTGGTAGTTCTGATAGGACTATGTTGATGGGTGTCCCTGCACAGCCTGGCACTGGTAGTTCTGATAGGACAGTGTTGGGGGGGTGTCCCTGTGCAGCCTGACACTGGTAGTTCTGATAGGACAGTGTTGGGGGTGTGTCCCTGCACATCCTATTTTCATAGGACAGTTTTGGGGTGTGTCTCTGAGTAGCCTGACAGTGTTAGTTTTGATAGGACAGTGTTGGGCGTGTGTCCCTGTGCAGCCTGACACTGGTAGTTTTGATAGGACAGTGTTGGGGGTGTGTCCCTGCACAGCCTGATACTGGTAGCTCTGATAGGACAGTGTTGGGGGTGTGTCCTTGTGCAGCCTGCCACTGATAGTTCTGATAGGACAGTGTTGGGGGTGTGTCCCTGCACAGCCTGACACTGGTAGCTCTTATAGGATAGTGTTGGGGGGGTGTCCCTGCGCAGCCTAACAGTGATAGTTCTGATAGGACAGTGTTGGGGGTGGCTCCCTGTGCAGCCTGACAATGGTAGTTCTGATAGGACAGTTTTGGGTGTGTCTCTGAGTAGTCTGACACTGGTAGTTCTGATAGGACAGTGTTGATGGTGTGTCCCTGCGCAGCTTGACACTAGTAGCTCTGATAGGACAGCGTTGGGGGTGTGTCTCTGCACAGCCGCCTGACACTGGTAGTTCTGATAGGACAGTGGTGTGGTTGTGTCCCTGCGCGTCCTGACACTGGTAGTTCTGATAGGACAGTGTTGGGGGTGTGTCCCTGTGCAGCCTGACACGTGTAGTTCTGATAGGACAGTGTTGGGGGTGTGTCCCTGCGCAGCCTGACACTAGTAGCTCTGATAGGACAGCGTTGAGGGTGTGCCTCTGCGCAGCCGCCTGACACTGGTAGTTCTGATAGGACAGCGTTGGGGGTGTGTCTCTGAGCAGCCTGACACTGGTAGTTGTGATAGGACAATGTTGGGGTGTGTCCCTGCGTATCCTGATACTGTTAATTCTGATAGGACAGTTTTGGGGGTGTGTCTCTAAGCAGCCTGGCACTGGTAGTTCTGATAGGACTGTGTTAGGGGTGTGTCCCTGCGCAGCCTGACACTGGTAGCGCTGATAGGACAGTGTTGTGGTTGCGTCCTGACACTGGTAGCTGTAATAGGACAGTGTTGGGGGTGTGTCCCTGCACAGCCTGACACTGGTAGCTCTAATAGGACAGTGTTGGGGGTTGTGTCCTTGCGCGTCCTGACACTGGTAGTTCTAATAGCACAGTGTCAAACTGTGCAGTTACACCCCCCAACACTGCCCAATCAGAGCTGCTATTGTGATACAGAGCAGGGCCACAGCCCCACCTGATAACACCCAGGTGTCAATTTATTAATGTTCAGGAGGAACAGCCCAACATCTGGTTGTCTGTGTCCAGTAGATGTTCACTCCCGAAAATGATGCACTGCTGAGCGCACGTTCACTCTGTCGGCACCATTATAGTCTATGGCCTTGTTGGTTCATACGTCCGAATTCGGACAGAGCTACTGAACACAATGTGACTCACCCTTAGGTCATTATTAGCTGTACTTTACAGACTAACGCCCGCAGGTTTATCCTCACATCGACCCATTTGGAGATTTCTTCACTTCTTTTCCTTAGGAGAGGTTCTGGCCTCCACCATCCAGGGAAATGAGGAGGACGTGGAGCTGGCAGTCAGCACAGCACGACAAGCCTACGAGAGTTGGAGCCAACTTCCCTGTCATGTTCGAGCACGATATATGTACAGGTGGGCATCAGGGGGCAGCCAGTGCCGGAGGGTACTGCAAGTAGAGGAGTTATCTTCTCTGATTACTGCTTGCTGGTCCTAAAAGGGAGGACATATCTTTTACAATTATTGGCCATTTTGAATTTCCAGCCTCTATGTATCACAGTGCACAGCAGAATGCTGAATGAGTTTCCGTCAGCATAGGGCCATTTTGATCCTGCAGCTTCTATGTATCATTGTACTTGGCTGGCTACAGAATAAGTTACCAGTATAATCAGAAAGCTCAGCCGACAGCAGCATCTATCACACTTATTTCTCTCCCTCTTAATATTTTAAGCTGATTTGTGATTGTATCAATGTTCAACTTGATCATAAATCCGCTTATAAGATCTTCATGGAGAAGAGGGATGAGAATTACAGATGCTGTCGTTTGTTGAGCATACTGATGGATGCAATGGTAACTCGCCCCTCAGGCAGCTTTGTACTGTGATATATAGAGGCTGTAGAAGCAAAATGGTCCAATGTTTTTTTTTTGTTTGTTTGTTTTTTTGAAGAGGACCTGTCACATGCTCAAAAAAGTGTCCGAAATACCTTGTAAAAATCAAATGAATATACTAGTAACTGGTACCGCGCTTAGGTGATTTAGGGTGATCTATCCCTGATTACAGGGGTGCGATCAACCTGAGTGTGATGATGGATAATAAAAATGTCCCACTGTGAATGATGGTGTGCCCAGTACCTGACTGGTGAGCCGGCTAGTCACCTATAAACAATTACAATGTGCACTGTACAATTACAGCCACTAAGTCGCCCGTCAAAACAGATATCAGCACGTTGCGGCAACAGCACAAAAAGCACATGAACAATAATTGTGTAAAGCTCTTACCGTGTGCTGTACCTGGTTTGGCGTGCAACTACTCCTGGTAAATGTCAGAGGGGATGTGCGGTGTTCCGCAAGTGAACGTGGCGAATATGAAAGCAGAGTAGGTATGCAGGTGGCGGCCGGCAGGTGGGCACACAAGTATTTGGTCAAGCATGACCTGTGTGGGGTGTCGCTGATAAGTGCAGAGCCAGGGAACGTCCCGGCCGGAGGCGTCCCTGGTTGCACTTAGAAACAAAGATGGCCGCCGCTGACAAGCAGCGTGTGACGTCACAGGCCTACGGAGCCTCACTGGGACCAAAAAGCAAACCGACGCGTTTCGAAGGGTAAACGCCCTTCTTCATCAGGGTTGAAGCCCTGCAGGATAGCTCCTCTTCAATATATGCCTTCGCCTCCCCTATGTGCCCGCCCACTGGAACTAATTACCCGCCCCAGTCAACTCGATTGACGATAAACTGCGATAGCAGCAATTTATCACACCACAGTATCCAACCCCCTATGTAGTACACAGATTGTCCCTTATTGTCAAACAATTATTTGAAACATAGCCCGATACCTAGCATGTTTTAATAATAAAAGATATTGTTATTTATTTGTATTTTTAATCCTTTTCTATACATAGTATATGGTCGTTACTTACATCTATAGGTATCAGGCTATGTTTCAAATAATTGTTTGACAATAAGGGACAATCTGTGTACTACATAGGGGGTTGGATACTGTGGTGTGATAAATTGCTGCTATCGCAGTTTATCGTCAATCGAGTTGACTGGGGCGGGTAATTAGTTCCAGTGGGCGGGCACATAGGGGTGGCGAAGGCATATATTGAAGAGGAGCTCTCCTGCAGGGCTTTAACCCTGATGAAGAAGGGCGTTTACCCTTCGAAACGCGTCGGTTTGCTTTTTGGTCCCAGTGAGGCTCCGTAGGCCTGTGACGTCACACGCTGCTTGGCAGCGGCGGCCATCTTTGTTTCTAAGTGCAACCAGGGACGCCTCCGGCCGGGACGTTCCCTGGCTCTGCACTTATCAGCGACACCCCACACAGGTCACGCTTGACCAAATACTTGTGTGCCCACCTGCCGGCCGCCACCTGCATACCTACTCTGCTTTCATATTCGCCACGTTCACTTGCGGAACACCGCACATCCCCTCTGACATTTACCAGGAGTAGCTGCGCGCCAAACCAGGTACAGCACACGGTAAGAGCTTTACACAATTATTGTTCATGTGCTTTTTGTGCTGTTGCCGCAACGTGCTGATATCTGTTTTGACGGGCGACTTAGTGGCTGTAATTGTACAGTGCACATTGTAATTGTTTATAGGTGACTAGCCGGCTCACCAGTCAGGTACTGGGCACACCATCATTCACAGTGGGACATTTTTATTATCCATCATCACACTCAGGTTGATCGCACCCCTGTAATCAGGGATAGATCACCCTAAATCACCTAAGCGCGGTACCAGTTACTAGTATATTCATTTGGTCTTTACAGAAGTGGCACATGTTCTGAGGATACCAGCAGCTGGGGGATTTCATTAGTAACTCCCACATACGCAGTGGGCAGCAGTGTTGAGCGCCAGTGATATTGTTTTGTACCTTGTAAAAATCCCTGAGCTCCCCCGATTCTGCCGCTTTTTTCCATTTTGCTCTGCGTTGCTCCATTGCAGAGATGTTCCACTTGTTACTTTTGGAGCGCAGTATGTGAAATCTCTGCCTGTAAAGCAAATGGTCATTTCTTTTGAGTCTTCTTTGGGGGCATGAACTTTTGCCCATTGTACCCATAAGCTATTGAGCTGTGATTGGCAGCTTCTAGGAAGAATGAGTAAAGCACAAGCCCCTGGAGAAGGCTCTGAAGAAGCTCCCACTTGCTGTACAGGCAGAGATTTCACATACTGCGCTCCAAAAGCAAAAAATGTGGATATTTCTGAAATGGAGCAATGCAGAGCAAAACAGAAAAAAGCAGCAGAATCAGGGGAGTTCGGTGATTTTTACAAGGTATTCAACTCAATTTTTTTTCGAGCAAGTGACAGGTCTTCTTTAAAATGGCTTTCTCATTATAAATAGGTGAAATTGCAAAGTGCATGTAACAGCAAAAAAACTTTGCAGTTTACCTAATTTTAAAAATTTCTCTCTCAAGGAGAGTGGGATGTTTAATTTAATAGTGTACAAAAAAATCAATTTAAGAAAAAAATAAAACTCCTCCATGGGTGTTTTTTAAGCCAAAATCAGAAAAGGATCCAGCAAGGAGAAGTAAAAGTCTATTCTTTATATTTCTCATTCCTTTTTAATCCATTCCTATTGACTGTGGTCTTCTGAATCTTCCGGAATTTTCTTAACCAGATGGCCCCTTTTAATTTGTTTGCTTGAGTTTTTCCTAAATCCCAACAGTAGATGGCAGCATCCGATGTCACCAGGAGCATGATTGGAATCCTTAGTTATGCTTTCTAATATTCACTTACAGAGCAGCTTGAAAGTTTGTGAACCCTTCAGAATTCTCCATATTTCTGCATATGTTTGACTTAAAACTACACCAAGTTTTCACTCAAGTTCTACAAAGAGATAAAGAGAACAGATCATACAAACGAATTTAAAATATTCGACTTTTATTTATTTTATTATTGAAGAAAATGATACATGTCAGTGAGCTGCAAATGTAGATAAGTTGAAGGTGAAATTAGTCTGGAGTTTTCATCTAATGGGTTGACAACCTGGTGTGAGTAGGCTACCTATTTTATTTAAAGAACACAGATCAAAGTCTGATTTTCACATCATACATTTGTGGAATCTCTATCTTGGCATAAATTAAGGAGATTTCTGAGGAACTCGGTAGAAGAATTGTTGATGCTCATCAGACTGGAAAAGGTTACAAAACCATCTCTAAAGTGTTTGGACTCCACCAATCCCTCGCCAGACAGATTGTGTAAAAATGTAGGAAATTCAAGACTTATTACCCTCCTGAGAAGTGGTAGACCAACAGAGATCACTCTAAGAGCGTGGCGCATAAAAGTCTGTAAGATAACGAAGGAACCAAAGGTAACCTCTAAGTAACTAAAGGCCTCTCTCACCTTAAGGTACCTTCACTCAGCAACTTTACAACGAGAACGACAACGATCCGTGACGTTGCAGCGTCCTGGTTAGCGATCTCATTGTGTTTGACACGCAGCAGCGATCAGGATCCCGCTGTGATATCGCTGGTCGGAGCTAGAAGTCCAGAACTTTATTTGGTCGTCAGGTCGGCGTGTATCGTCGTGTTTGACAGCAAAAGCAACGATGCCAGCAATGTTTTACATGGAGCTAACGACCTGTGAGAACGATAAGTGAGTCGCCGTTACGTCACAGGATCGCTCCTGCATCGTTCTGGAGCTGCTGTGTTTGACGTCTCTACAGCGTCCTAAACAGCGACGCTGCAGCGATCGGCTCCTTGTCTATATCGCTGCAGCGTCGCTGAGTGTGACGGTACCTTTAACCATCAGGAGGACACTGAACAACAATGGTGTGCACAGCAGGATTGCAAGGAGAAAGCCACTGCTCTCCAAAAAGAACATCACTGCCCATCTGCAATTTGGTACAGATAACCAGGATGAGCCAAAAGACTGTAGAAACTACCGTATATAACTTGTGGATGGATGAGACTGAAATAAAGCTTTTTGGTTTAGATGAGAGTTGTGATAGAGTTTAGAGTTTCTCTTTCTACCAACATAACATAAAAACCTCTATCATCTGTGAACAGCAGTGGTGGTATCATGGTTTGGGCCCGTTTTTCTGCATCTGGTTTCTCATTGATGGAACAATGAATCCAAAGGAAAATACCGGGACATCTGTACATGAGCCGACTCTCATGACAATGTGGATCATACAGCAAGACAACAACTCAAAGCACGCAAGATGTTCTACAAAAGAAAGGATAAAGAAGAAAAACTGTAAAGTTTTGGAGTAACCAAGGCACAGTCCTGAACTTAGTCCTATTTTTAAAGAAACCAAGTCACAGTCCAGACCTTAGTCTTAGTTTTGGACTTGCCAAGTCACAGTCCAGACCTTAGTCTTAGTTTTGGACTTGCCAAGTCACAGTCCAGACCTTAGTCTTAGTTTTGGACTTGCCAAGTCACAGTCCAGACCTTAGTCTTAGTTTTGGACTTGGCAAGTTGACGCTGTTTTGTAGGGAGGAATAAGCTGAAATTCCTACAAGCCGATGTGCAGAACTCCTCAACAATTACCGGAAATGTTTACGTGCAATTATTTCTGCACAAGGAGATCACTCCAGATACTGAAAGCAAAGGTTCACATACTCTTGCCACTTTGTGATACTGGATGATTTTTCTTAATTTAAAAAATAACAAAAGTCTTAATATTTTTGACTCTTTTGTTTGTTTTAGTTTTGTTATCTATTTTTAGCAATGGTGTGACTATCTGGTCAAATTTATGTGGAAATATGGAATATTCTGTAGGGTTCACAAACTTTCAAAATTTCTGTATAATATAAAGGAAAGTCTCAAATTGAATAATCAGAATTTGTAGTATAGAAAAAATGATGACCAATATTTTGAGAGCCATTTGACATGTAACCCAACTTCTCAAAGAAATACAACATCTATTGACCGGAAGACGAACGTTTCACAATTTAGGAGAATACGACGACGTCTCGAGGACATTCTTGGCCGCCCCTTTGATCAGCTGATTACAAGGGCTGCAGCTCTCTGGAGCTTTCGTAGGTCTGTTCTTTGAGTAGTGGCCATGAATGTGCCATCCAGATAGCTGATAGGTTGACGGACCCCACCGATCTGTTATTGATGAATTTTCCTATAGTATATAGCTCTTTCAATGCTTAGGAGTCCAGTGGGTAATTTTATTCGGTGATTGACTGTCTTTCCTGTACGACCATGCATAGACATGACTGTTGGACAAGGACTAGGATCATGGATACTCTTAGCGCTTCCTGCTTTAATCCTTTCTACCAGTTGATCAGATCACTGGTCCAACATGACAGGTTCCCTATAAGAAAATGTTTTTCTTTTTTTTGCTTTTTGTCCTTCAGCATTGCCCGCACTATACAGAAACACCAACGGTTACTGAGCGTGCTGGAAAGCATGGACAACGGGAAGCCTATCCGGGAATCACGCGACTGCGATGTTCCTCTGGTGGTCCGTCATTTTTATCATCATGCCGGTTGGGCTCAGCTCAGGGATACTGAGATGGCAAAATGGAAGCCACTTGGTGAGTCTGACCTATAGCGTTGTAGAGGACACATGACCTCTCTAATGGGCGGCCTGCCCGTCTCCTCGTCTTCGGGCGGCCTGTCCATCTCCTCGTCTTCGGGCGGCCTGCCCTTCTCCTCGACCTTGGGCATCCTGCCCGTCTCCTCGTCCTCGGGCGTCCTGCCCATCTCCTCATCTTCATGCGGCCTGCCCTTCTCCTTGGGCGGCCTGCCTGTCTCCTCGTCGTCGTGCGGTCTGCCCATCTCCTCGTCCTCGTGCGGCCTGTCGGTCTCCTCGTCCTCAGGCGGCCTGCCGGTGTCCTCGTCCTCGGGCAGCCTGCCGGTCTCTTCGCCCTCGGGCGGCCTGCCGGTCTCCTCTGGCGGCCTGCCGGTCTCCTCGCCCTCAGGCGGCCTGCCGGTCTCCCCGTCATCGAGCGGCCACCCGATCTCTCGCCCCAGGCCCGTCACCTCGCCTTTCTTTATTATTTACATCCTTTTCTCTGTCTATTTTAGGTGTTGTTGCTGCCATTGTTCCCTGGAATTTTCCGCTCATGTTACTTACTTGGAAAATCTGTCCGGCTCTGGCCATGGGTATGATACATTTTCTTTTGTGTTTGTGCACTTTATTGGTGCTAATCCTATTTAATCCTGCAGCTTCTTTATCTTTTGTGATTTGACTTAATGTGACAGGGGTTTTCCATCGATTAAATAGGTTATGTTTTCTGGTGGATTTCCAAGAAACTAAGCATAAGGTATCCATCAGGGAGCAGCACAAACCTGCCATGTGTGCTAGAACACCCATTTGTTACATATCTGTATAATGGAAAAAGTGCTAGAAGTCACTAATGGCTGCTAAACCTTAGATGTGGGAGAGCAAAAGGAGCAAAAGTGGTGCAAAGAAATGAATGAAATAATGTTGCTGATAAATTTATACATAGAGAATAGTTGTGATGTATATTTGAAAATATATAAAGGGTAACCATGCACCAAAAACAAGCGTACGAAGTAATATAGTGGCCAAAATCACTTCATTAATTAGAAAAAGAAAACCCTATCCCCTGACAAAGACTCGCGCCGAAACGCACATTGAGGCTGACACCATTCCATCAGGAGGCACATAGGGGTAATGATGACCTTTTCTTGATGTGATTTTTGTTGAGATATTGTGGTTGCTTTTTATTGATAGATCACTTTTTAGCTTAATGTATTTATTGATTTCCTTTTGCTGATCATATGCGCTCATTCATTCAATCATTTCCCCCCACATTCTATTGATTATGTCTCGTTACCAATGTGTTCTCTGATCGCCCCCTTTAGCTCTTCCTCTATTTTAATGCTTGTCTGTTATTAATATGACATACCTTATTTTGGCCATACACGTTTTTTGTAGGTTTTTTAATCCTTAGCCGTGCAGACACATATCCTAACGTCCCTGATCTCCCCCAGCAGGCATACCATCGATGATCATGTTCCAGTGTATGCTATGCCACAATCTACCCTGGGTCGAAGAGATTTACAGCATAGGGTCACATGTAGTTCACCAACGATCTGGACACAAAATGTGCCGGAAAACTCCAGACTGACCGTAGTATCCCATTGACACTGAGTAGTAGCATTTTGGGAGAAAAAAAGGGTATCGTGCGCAATGGCTGACCCCTCTTGGGTGGGTACGACTGAGGCTGGTCATTTTCCGTCAGGAGATGTCTAGGAGGAATGTCTTCTGAAAGGTTCTGACACATTCCCCGGGACTTAGTTATGTGGTTAGTTTCACCTTGTCAGGACTTTTACTGCTACTTTCAGATGAGTCTTAAGGCTCTGTTCACACCCATGTTCTTTCCTTCCTTCTGGTACTCCAGGAAATACTGTAGTGTTGAAACCTGCCACGTACACACGGTTGACGGCGCTTCTTCTAGCGGAGATCTGTGCGGAGGCCGGTCTGCCTCCAGGTGTTTTCAACGTGGTTACTGGTGGTGGAGCTTTTGGGGAGAAACTGGCGGTTCATCCCGATGTGGATAAAGTCGCATTTACCGGCTCCACCGAGGTAATGACCAAGTCGGGACCAGTTATCTGATACTGTCCGCGCAGTAGTCATCAAGCATTATAGTAAATAGATGGGGTGACGTCCTGGTCGGCTTGTTCCTTCAAGTCCTGCTTCTGTATCGTGTTCTTCTGATGACAGGTCGGACGTATTCTACGCAAAGCAACAGCCGGCAGCGGCAAGAAGTTGTCCCTGGAGCTCGGTGGCAAATCTCCATTTATTGTATTTGATACGGCCGACTTGGACAGTGCGGTGGAGGGAATTGTAGATGCCATTTGGTTTAACCAAGGCCAGGTAGGTTCAGAGACTGCAGAGATCACAATGAATGGTGCTTCAAGACATGTAAACCTGGTTTACATCCTGGTGTAAATCCTCACCCGATCGGTAATGACTTTTACTTGGCCTTCAGAGAATCCCTTCCACCAGCTTTACTGGACAGGAATTAATAAAGCAGTCTAGCTACATTTTTCTTTTTCCATCCCTACACTCCCCTACTTGTAGATCACCCTGCAATCAGCCCTCGCTTTCTACAGCTTCCTTCTTGATTCCTTGACCTCCTCCTGCATTTTATTCCTCTATGCTTTGCTATCAATCCCATGAGACATCAGTTCAGCATTACATGAGCAGCTGGAGCCAATATGTGACTTATTCTCCTTTGTTTTCTCCTTTATAAACAAAACCTTCTAATAATAAAGTCTGATCAGCCACCTTCTACATTATAATATTGTGACAGGAGCTGTGCAGTCATCATCAGTAACTGTGATAGGAGATTTGTTGAAAACGTTAGTGGTACAGTCCATGCAGTTTCATCATGCAGGCAGTTCTGGTGGCTGAGAGCAAGATCCCGTTACCTAACTAAGGAAAAGCAAAGCATGGATTTTTTTTTTACATCTAGAGGAACAACTATCTGAAATATATATTGAGGAACTAATCACAGGATGAATTATTAGAGAACTATAATATATAGAGAATTATAGAATTTGAGTGCTACTAAGGGGTTTGTCTGGGGAAAACAAGTTATCATCTATCTACAGACTAGGTGATAACATTCTGTAGGATTGTGCTACTGTATCCGTGCAATCAGCCATCGCTCAGCATCTGCTGGGGATTAGGATGCGCCATCCGGGGAGCAGATTTCGGCTTTCCTTATAGACAACCCTCATCATTCCAATCACTACAGATAAATCAGATTGTAAGGAATCTCACTGCTGCAAGTCACATGGACGAGTCTTCTTCACCCCATACACACAGCCCTGGGGAGGACAAACAAACTGATCTACAAGAATAGAGGCGTCCATCCATATACTCCAAGGAATAGAAGCATTTCATATGAATAGGACAGGAAATTCTTCAGTAATGATAAAATATCTGTGCAGCTGTTGCTTGGATAATCACTCCCCGGAAGACTTGACTGACAGCCAGCACAACCACCTGCAAAGTTGTCACCCACCCTTCATGAGAAACAAACGTCATCAGAAATATAGATATACAGTTGTAGCCAAAAGTTTTGAGACTGACAAAAACTTTTGCTTTGCTTCAGTTTTTCTAGTTTCAATTTTCATTAACTCTAGAATTGTTGTGAAGAGAGATCAGATGAATTGTAAAAAATTGGAAAATCAAAATTTAAGGTAATCACAAAACCCCCATTTCAGCTGCATTTCAGTCCTGCTGCAAAATGACCTGCTTACATCTTCTCCTTAGATCAGGAGAAAGTTCTAACAAGGACAAAGCAGCTGATCTAATTCATTCAGAGTGTTGTTGCTTTAAAAAGGGCGCTGGTGTTTGAAATCGTTGTCGTCTTCTGTTATCCATGGATAATTCTAAAGAAACAAGGAGTCCTCATTGATTTAGATCAAAAAGACTTTACAGACGACAGTTCTTCTTTTAAGATTGACTGAAATGTTGACTGAAATCAACCTTTTTATTGGATCATCAAGAACTTTAAAGAGCAAATTCAATAGTTGTGATGAAGGCTTCAGGGCGCCCAAGAAAATCCAGCAAGTGCCAGAATCGTTTCTTAAAAAAAAGTAAAATTGGCTATGGGATCGGTTCCATACCAGTGCAGAGCTTGCCCTGGAATGGCAGGAGGCAGATGACACTTTTGGAGGGTGGCCCGGTGGTCAAGAAGGGCAGCAAAAAGCCTCTTCTCTCCAGGAAAAACCTCATCAGACTGACATTTTGCAGAGATTGGACCTGGTCTAAATCTGATGAAATTTCTTTGACTGTTTGAGACATCTAGAAGAATGTTGAGAGAAGAAAAGGTGAGCGCTACCATGAATCCTGGGTCATACCATCAGTAAAGCCGCCAGAGACCATTTAAGCATGGGGGCTTCTCATCCATGGAGGGAATCACTCAAACTGTTGCCTAAGAACATGGCCAGGAGCAAAAAATGGAATCTAAACCTCCTCGAAGAGCAACTTGTCCAATGATCCAGGAGCAATGTGGCAATGACAAAGCTTTTTCCCGCATGATGGAGACCAGGACTCAAGGCAAAAGTGATAACGAAGTGGCCAGGTGATCAGAACATCGTTCCATCGCATCTGTGTGGGGAATGGGAGCAAGTTGAGTTTGTTGTTGGGATGTTTACATGGTATGTAGGATTCTGTTTCATTCACCCTCTTCGGCACATCAGCGCTGAGGGCAGTCGGTGAGCTCCGCTGCTGTGCTCAAGTAGATGGCACTAGAAGCCCTGAGCCGAAGCTCATAGATTAGCTGCAGTGCTTTTGACATGATATCAGGGCTTCAGACCATCAGACACTAGAATAAATGTTGAAGGCTCAGCACTGGACCTGAGGAGGGGGAGTAATGCGTTTTGGTTTTTTTCGAACTACATGGAGGGGTACCAGGGTTTTCTGCAACTGAAAGCCCCCTATAACTGAGGCCTTCCACGGCTGTCTCATTTCAGGAGCGGTAGCAGCAGTCGGCCATATGGTTTTTATCTCTTGGGTCACTGGCCCCGGCCTATATATCAGAGCGATTTAGTGCTGAGCATATGGAGGTCATACAGTTTAGAGGAGCAATGAACGAAATTGCGGATTACTCCAGTGGCTAACCAAAAGTGAAGAGCTGTCCTGATTTATGTGCAGTGGTCTGTCCAGCCGCTCGTCCATCATTAGAGCCGCCAAGTGTTAACGACGGAAGAACGAGCTAGATCACAGAACTTCTAATATTTACACCTGATTCTCACCTCTCACCTGACTGCTACTTTACTTTATTCTTGACCCCCAAATATTAGGCAGCACTGTATGGCAGCACTCATGCCATGTAATCACACTACCCGGACCTCACCTCCTTTGTCGGACTGGGGTGCCAAGGGCCCACCAGTGTCCACTTTTCAGCTACATGCAAATGTGACATTGTCCTCCATCACAAATTTATATAACATGAACCAGGCAGGTGTGTAAATGACTATAAGAGGGTGGTGGCCCACCGGAGGATTCCCCTGCTCTCCGATCTGCCAGACCGAGCCTGTTCATGTCGGTTTCCATCAACAACATGAACATTGAAAATCCCCCTGTTATTGAGAACGGAGAACGTTTTTAAGAACAAGTTAATTTCAAAGTATTTCCAAGCAATTTTTTAAACCATTTTTGATGGAGAATATTTTTTTTTATTTTAATTATTTTTTTTTTTTACTGCGTATTATTAGGAGTAAAGACCCCTGTCCAGTTGATCGAGAGGGGGACCAGCAATCAAACATTTTTCACCTTTTGTTAAGGCCTTGTTCCTGTTAAGCTTGGGCTTAAAACTGACCAGACGCTTATACATGGAATCCCAGGGCGGTCCTCTGGTTAGTGGTCATGTCCGGTTGACTTGATTTGCCCCTTTTCCTCCAGGTTTGCAGTGCGGGGTCCCGGCTTCTCATGCAGGAGTCCATTGCTGAAGATTTGATACGTAGACTCAAGATGAGGATGTCCCACCTGAGGGTCGGGGACAGTCTCGATAAATGCACCGACATGGGAGCCCTGGTGGACGAAAGCCAAAAGAAGACAATTGGGGAATTTGTGGAGGAGGCTCGTTCAGAAGGGGCAGAGGTGAACATTGGAACTGAAAAGGGAGGACATGTTGTATATCGTAAAGCTTAAAGGGGTTGTCTAATTTGGAAACCTTTCTTTTGTCCAAAAACCATATTATGGTATTATTCACGCTCAACTCCAACTCTGCGTATATCTTATTCTGGTCCATGTTTGTGGATTAGGCTCAGACCATTCAGGTCCATCTCATGGATCCAGACACCGTCATGTGAATATGGCCTTACTGTCCCAAAGATTGAACGTTAAATGACAATAGGATGGAGGAGAAGCTCATGATAGGTGCTTCCAACATTCTTGAGACTTGTAGTACTTCAAGGCTTTTTTTATTGTACTTAAAGGGAATCTATTAGCATTTTTTTTACTATGTAAACTGAGATCAGCATCATGTAGAGGCAGAGACCCTGATTCCAGCTATGTGTCACTTACTGGGCTGTTAATTTCTGTTTCAATACAATCAGTGTTTTATCAGCAGTAGATTATCATTACAGGACTAGGTGTCTCGTGCCACCTAGTCCTGCAGCTCTGTAGAACCCCGCCCCCACCACTGATTGGCAGCTTTTTGTCAGTGTATGCTGGTGTGGGCGGGGTTATACAGGGCTCAGCATTTGAGCTCTGCAGCTGAGAAAACAGGGTTGGTATCAAATTGGCAGCGAGCCACCTAGCAAGTGACACATCACTGGAATCGGGGTGTGTCTTTACATTATGCTGCTCTCCGATTATATAGAAAAAAACCTGGTGGCGGATTCTATTCAAATTTTATACTTTTATCATTGCTGTCTGACACGGGAGGGATCTGCTGCATGAATGCAGTGTGAGCACCTTCATCAGCTTCCAGTTCCACTTCTCTGCATGTTCGCTTTCCAAAAAATATTCAGAAACCCACTAACCTTTTAATGAAACTTAATCTAGAAATTAATTATTAAAGGGATTGTCCATGCTTAAGATTGGGGTTCAATTCGATTTGACTGCAGATTTGTGAATCCCGACAGTGCGCATTGGGCAAGCTGTCAACATTTGCCGGTAGGGGGAGGGCGCTTGACCACAAATATGCGATTTGAAGACATGCGGTCACATGTCGACTAGACGTGCACGACCACGCACAATACAAGTGAATTGAGTGAGGTCACATATGTCTAGTCGTAATGTGGCCTGGAGTATGCAAGTCTCAAGATCACTGCTGGCACCGGAGAATCCTGACTTCGCGCACTGTGCGCGCTGTGAGGATTCACAAGTCTGGACAACCACTTTTAAGACCTCATTCAGACATCAGTGTATCCTCTGTCTGCCCCTTTAGATTTTCCAAGCTCCAGGACCGCTCCCTAAGAAAGGATTATATTACCTGCCGACCCTGATCACTGGTGTGGACACCACCTCTCGCTGTGTCCGAGAAGAGGTAAGAAAGTATATATATGTGTGTGTGTGTGTGTGTGTGTATGTATGTATGTATATATGTATATATATATATATTTTTTTTTTTTTCTTTTTTTTTTTTTTTTACCAGATTTTCGGCCCCGTCTTGGTCGCCATGTCTTTCCGCACAGCTAAGGAAGCCATTTCCCTGGGTAACAACACCCCATATGGATTGGCAGCGAGTGTGTGGACAGATAACCTCCCTCTCGCCTTGGAAGTAGCATTGAGGTGAGTGGTTCTGTATTTCAAACCTACGGATTTACCCCTTTTTTTTTAACCGTTTCCCCTTCTTTTGTTTCCTTTTTTTTTCTTAATAAGCACCATGTAATAAAAACTAATTTTATACCCAAATTACATACTCGATATTCACCATTATTGTGTCACATTCATAGGATTCCAGAAAGCGGAGATATGGAGTAGTGCTGAGCGAACGAGCCGGGATAAGGTGTTATCTGAGCATGCTCGGGTGCTAACTGTGTCTTCGGCGTGCTCGAAAAATATGTTCGAGTGTTCTACAGCCGCAGCACATACAGGGATTGTCTAACACACAGGCAATCATGTGTTGTGTCTGCCTAACAGCCGCGAGACATATTCGATCACGCCGAAGATACTCGGTTAGCACCCGAGCATGCTCAGATAACACCTTATCCCAGTACGTTCGCTCATCACTAATATGGAAACCTGTCTGGCCTTAAAGGGGTTGTTCGATTAGAACATGCTATCACCGATCTGCACCGATTGCTAATTGATGGGGGTCCGACTGCTGTCAGAAACGGAACCTTTTATTCCCGTTACAAATGCACTACAAATCCCGCTACAAACAACTAATCCACCGCGCCATTCTTTCTCTATTAGGCTGCCGGTAAAAGCGAAGCGCAGCCCTCGGCAGCTCCTTAGGAAATGAATGGAGCGCATGGGCCAAATGCTTGGTCAGCCAACAACGGTCTCTCCCGAGTCCCCAATACATTTATTCAAAGGACACAGGGGAGTGAGGCGATGACAGTCACCTATGGTGGCAGCGTCTCTCCACATAGTATTGAAGCCTGTGGCTCACTGTTAGTGTTTCTGCCTCTTCTACTCCACATAGTATTGAAGCCTGTGGCTCACTGTAAGTGTTTCTGCCTCTTCTACTCCACATAGTATTGAAGCCTGTGGCTCACTGTAAGTGTTTCTGCCTTTTCTACTCCACATAGTATTGAAGCCTGTGGCTCACTGTTAGTGTTTCTGCCTCTTCTACTCCACATAGTATTGAAGCCTGTGGCTCCCTGTAAGTGTTTCTGCCTTTTCTACTCCACATAGTATTGAAGCCTGTGGCTCACTGTTAGTGTTTCTGCCTCTTCTACTCCACATAGTATTGAAGCCTGTGGCTCACTGTTAGTGTTTTTGCCTCATATACCATATCGTTGATAAATTCCTTTATGGAATAATTATACTGGGACCATATTGATTTAATATTTAGCAACTTTCAACTTGCCATCCTGTTTTCTTTTGCTACTCATATAATTAGCCAAAATGTCAAATGTTGCCTCAAATTTAATATAGACCGTCTAAAAACAGAATTTTAACAATCTTTGAGCAAATTTTAAGACTGTGTAGTCTAAGCTAGGCACTTTTACCAATTTTTTTTCCCTTACTTTCAGCATCAAGGCTGGTACTGTGTGGGTGAATGGGCACAATATGTTTGATGCAGCAGCCGGGTTTGGTGGCTATAAAGAAAGTGGATTTGGCCGAGATGGTGGAAAAGAGGTAAAGGGGAGATTTCCTGGAATGATTACTTCTCTTTTCACGTGCCATTTTCCATTATGATGTGAGATGCACTGATTATTCACTCTGGGAGGGTGATCGGAGGGCTGCCAGTGTCTACCAGCTTCTAGCAAAGATGTAGCAGACTTAAATGAGCGTTGTCGGTGTTTGCAGCGGCTCCACAAACTCCTTACATGCTATGCTTAATATAAGGAGCGTGACAGAGGGAGATCTCTCCTGCTGTTACTTCACTGGCTACACCGGCAGTGTAGATAATGCTCTGCACTTTAGAAGTAGTGCAGGGTATTATCTATGTAATCAAATGATCGTGTGTTCAAGTCCCTGGAGGGAGTGATCAGTATTGTGCAAAAAAAAAAGTGAAATGCATAACAAAATACAATATTGAGGGTTTCTTGTTCATCTCCCCTACAAAAAAGTAAATAAATAAAAATCCTGCAGTTCTCATACCGGCCATCGGGGCTTTTTTACACTCTAACTTCCTGTTTCAGGAAATGGCACATGTACATTAGCAGCAATAATCAGACCCCAACCCTAGCATGTTGAAGCATCTAATGAGCGTGTGCAAAGGTCTCCTGTTGTGATAGCTGTGTGTTGCCCGTCATTGTAATCCTGTCTGTGATAAGGAGCCTGCTGAAAACTCTTCCTGAAAGAACAGGAAGTTAGTCTTTAAAAAAAACAAAAAACCTAGTGGCTAAAGTGGAAATTGCAAGATTATCAATTTTGTTCTTTTAATACAGATCGTGACATGAAAAAAACACAAAAAAATAAATTTAACACGACAATTTGATTTAAGCAGATGTAGAACTAGATAGACATTTCTATCTTATGTTACTGTGCTATTTTTTATTCTTGGATTTAATAGAGCTCCACTTTACAACCTGTTGCAAAGACGAGTTGATCCTTTATTTTCAGGGGCTATATGAATATGTTCGACCGTCCTGGGAAAGTAGAGCCAAGCCGAACCCAGGAGATGTGAACCTCAAAACATTTGCGTTTACTTATGGGGCCGATGTTCCCCCAATTCCTGGCCAAAAAGACGTCAGCGCCTCCATCATTCAGGTTCAGGATTCCCAAATTCCGAGGTAAGTAGGTAAATGGCAAAGCGTGGTATCTGTGGGCAAACCTTGGTTTTTACATTTTTGTTGTTCATTTGCTTTTTAAATGCAAAGTTAAGCAACTTTCCAATAGTCTTCATGAAAGTTTTTCTACCATTTTGCTGCCCCAGACTGTAAGCTCTTTGACCAGTTCAGTGCTTTTCCCCTCACTTTTCAGTTTTAATGATAGCAAGAGGGAAGGGTTGTACACACATCTCCAGTTGATAAAGGAGAAAGCATTTAAAGTCTTATGGAGAGCAGAGAAAACAGACTATAGGCAAGGGAGAAAGCAGATGGAGAGGAATAAGTACAGAATAGAAGCTGTGCTAAAGCAAGTGAAGACAACAGCACCAGGAATATACACAGCTCACATTCAGCCTATATTCCTGAGAGAGAAACTCCCACAAGGCAAAAATCTAAAACTTGGAACAGGCCATAAACTTGCAATTTTTCAGTGTTAGTGATAGCTGGAGGGAAGAGGTTGTACACAGATCTGCAGTGGATAAAGGAGAAAGCATCTAATGTGTTATGGAGAGCAGAGATATCAGATTATATGCAAAGAAGAAAGCAGGCGGAGACGAATAAGTACAGAATAGAAGCTGTGCTAAACCATGAAAGCAAGTGAAGACAGCGTCACCAGGAATACACACAGAGCTCATATTCAGCCTATATTACTGGGAGAGAAACTCCCACAAGGCAAAGATCTAAAACTTGTAACAGGCTGCAAACTTGCAATTTTAATAACTAAAGGCAACACCTAATTACATTATACATATTTCTCATTGAAAATCTATTTAGCATTGTTGTGTCTGTATAAATCTGATCTATCAAAATCATCTAAAATTATTTAAACCTTATGTTAAATGCCGAAAAAACAAAAAAATTAAATACAACCTTTGCAGTTTTTGGGACGGCTGCATCACTGTATGTACCTAAAGCTCTGGATTCCTGTGCACTATGACTATAGCCACTGTCCTGCAATAAGTTGCCTTTTTTTTCCTTCCCAGACACATAATTTGGTCAGTACCTTCCATAGTCAGGACTGTGGGGCCATTATACTGTATGGAGGACTATGTGGGGCTGTTATACTGTGTGGCACAATATATGGGGCTTATTATGCTGTATGAAGGACTATGTGGGGCTGTTATACTGTATGGCACAATATATGGGGCTCATTATACTGTATGGAGGACTATGTGGGGCCATTATACTGTATGGAGGACTATGTAGGGCCATTATACTGTATGCAGCACTATATAATACTCATAATACTGTATAGAGCAATATATGGGTCTCATTATACTGTGGAGCATTTTTGTGGCCGTTAAACTGTATGGAAGACTATGTGGGGCCATTATAATGTATGGAGCAATATATGGGGCTCATTTTACTGTGGAGCACTTTTTGTGGCTGTTATACTGTATGGAAGACTATGTGGAGCCATTATACTGTATGCAGCACTATATAATACTCATAATACTGTATGGAGCAATATATGGGGCTCATTATACTGTGGAACACTTTTTGTGGCCATTATACTGTATGGAGGACTATATGGGGCCATTATACTGTATGGAGGACTATGTGGGGCCATTATGCTGTATGGCACAATATATGGGGCTCATTATGCTGTATGGAGGACTATGTTAGGCCGTTCTACTGTATCTAGCAATATATGGGGCTCATTATACTGTGGAGCACTTTTTGTGGCCGTTATACCTTATGGAGGACTGTCGTGCCATAATACTGTATCTAGCAATATATGGGGCTCATTATACTGTGGAACACTTTTTGTAGCCGTTATACTGTATGGAGGGCTGCGTAGGGGACTACTGTTGAGAATCATATTGTGATTTGTAAGGGGGATTGAGGGGGTGGGTACAGTAGAGTAATCATACTGAGCGTGTGGGGGTATCATACTGTGTTTGGGGGCACTTTTGTTTGAATCATACTTTATCTGTATTATTAAGTGTTTAGTCCTTTTTTTTATTACATATTTATATTAGTCCATTAGGTCTTATGCTTTTCCTGCTCTTACATAACATTATATTATTCTAATATTTTAATATTTATTTAATATAATTTATTTAAAATGTTCTTTGTTTGCGGGACGGCTCCTTTAAGTTTGATCCATATGAAAAAGTTCATCGTTATATTTGATAAGAAAAAAAAATCTCAATTATAGACTTATTTTTTTGTTAGCCCGTGGCTTTGTCCTAGCTTTTAATTTTAACCCTCTGAGTATTTGAGTTTGACATCCATGGTTTAGAGGCTTAGAACACTGTTCAGTCTATCCCTTATGCTTTACACTGCAGCTTTGTAGACTGACCGGCTGAAAATTCAATGGGAAGTCGATTCGGGTGGAAATAGTTTCCATTGTAGTCAGGAAAATGCGACTAATGCAGACACTGAATCTATGGCGTGTCCTCCCTCGGGGCAGGGGTCCTCCCTCCCTAAAAATGACTGTCTGGAGACGGCCGTCAGCTGTGATCCTGGTTCCTGCCGGTTGTAAATCCTCCATGTTTCTCAGGGATATTTCCCACATTCCAGCATCTGGATCTTCCGTTCATGTTCTGTATAATGTTTCCTTCCCTCCAGATTAAAGCGTAGTATTTTACAGGGTCTTTGACCCCCAGACGACTAATCTGGAGAACCCGCCACCGCCAGCCTTTTGATCATCTGTTTTTTCTTCCCATTTGGTCTGCATTGGAATTCCTTATACAACTTTTTTTTTTTTTTTTTTTTACTCCCTTAGTCTGTGTTCACTCTCAACATTTTTGTTGCATTTTTTTCCTGGTCTATTTTGACTTTTTTTTTTTTTTTTTTTGGGGGGGGGGGGTGGATTACATGTTTGCTCCACACAAAAAAGGAAAAAAATGTTACCCACACACCTTCAGCATTAACTTAATGCACAGGTGCCCAAATACTCCATGTGTCCAATGTACTACCATATACATACACGAAGTGTCAGCACAACCACATCAAGGTGACCTTCAGGACTCAACACCCTTATACACCGTGGCTCATCGTTTATGTATATGTGCAACTAAGAAAGTTAGTTTTATCTACCAAAAAAAACTCAGACGTTTGTTGCTCCTTTTTTTTTTTTTTGCAGCTTTTTTTTACTACTTTCGATGAAAGAATTGACATGATGCAGATTTAAAAAACGATCATGTTCTTAAATTCCGTCATCGAAAAACAAAATTCTGAAATCTCCTATCTGTTGCTAAAAAGCAGCTTTGAATTTGCATTAAAGGGAATCTGTTACCAGGTTTTTGCCACCTAATCTGAGATCAGCATAATGTAGAGACAGGGACCCTGATTCCAGTGATGTGTTGCTTACTGGGCTGCTTGTTATCATTTTGATATAATCACAGTTTTATCTTTAGGAGATTATCTTTGAAGTACCAGTAAACCTGCTGCCATGTAGTCCTCCATATTCATGAGCTCTGTATAACCCCGCCCTCACAGCTGATTGGCAGCTTGCTGCCAATGTACACGTGACGCTGCCAATCAGTGGTGTGGGCGGGGTTATACGGTAGAGAAATCAGTGATTGGATCAAAATGACAGCAAGCAGCCCAATAAGTGACACATTGCTGGAATTAGGGTCTCTTCCCCTGCATCATGTTGCTACCAGATGGGGTAAGACAAATCTGGTGACAGCAAAAAAAATATATAAAAAATAAAAAAAACTGACCGTCACATCCAAACATAATACAGGTCTGAACAGGTGCTTACCTAGAGTCGCCAACTCATATACAATTAAACAGATAAGGCAGCACTCTATAGCGCTGTAGCATGCAAACATAAAATATGAAAAACTGAATTGCATTACTGCACTAGAAATCTGAAAAATTGAGAAAGCTTAGCGCATAAATTGGCCAATTCATGTGTACCTGGAAGCCACGTTAAGGTGATTCTTGTTGCCAGGACCTAATGTCAATACTCTCTTAGACAGTCTACATCTCTCTGGGAACCTAATGTGAATCCTCTCTTGGACCAAAGTCTATATCTCTGTGGAGGGGGAGGATTGGCATTAGGTCCTGGCAACGAGAAACGCCTTAACGTGGCTGCCAGGTACACCTGAATTGACCAATTTATGTGCTAAGTAGTCTCAATTTTTCATATTTCTTAGTGCAGTAATGCAATTCAATTTTCATATTTTATGTTTGCATGCTGCAGAGCGCTGCCTTAGCAACAAAAAAAACACTTCATGTAAACAAAGCCTTATTATAGCACCATCATATTTTGCAGCGCAGTACAGAAATCATCACTTTCCCCATTAGGGCTCACAATCTTAATTCCCTATCAGTATGTCTTTGGAGTGGGGGAGGCAACCAGAGAACTTAGAGGAAACCCACCCAAACAGGAGGAGAACATACAAACTCTTTGCAGATGTTGTTCTTGCTGAACTCCTCAGAAAATACAGATGAACCGGAGTCTCCGCAATGGAAGAGGGGACACTCAACCCATCCAGTGTCGGCTACGTCATTCCAGTAGAGAAATGGAGATGGAATTCATGCCGATAAGGATTAGACTTTGTGCACATTGGGGGCGCCCACTGCTGCTATAAAAACCAGAATGCCGCCAAACTGTGCACCTTCTCAGATTAAAGGGAACCTGTCACCTGAATTTGGCGGGACCAGTTTTGGGTCATATGGGCGGGGTTTTCGGGTGTTTGATTCACCCTTTCCTTACCCGCTGGCTGCATGCTGCCCGCAATATTGGATTGAAGTTCATTCTCTGTCCTCCGGAGTACACGCCTGCGCAAGGAGATTATGCATTCCCACCTCTGCTCCATTCAAGATGGCGGGTCTGCACTGTCCTGTTACGAAGATCGCTGGGGGTGCCAGCAGTCACTTGGTCAGATCCTATCTGATGGAAAGTACATCACTTTTTATCCTGGGAAAAACCTATAAAAAGCGGACCTCTCCCTTGCTGTAAATGGTTTTTTTTTTTACCTGGTGTAAACGCCGCTATTCTCCTGAATTTGGCGTCATTTTACCTGTATGCCTGTGCCACTCTATTGCTGAGATATGGCTTCATCTTTCTTAATCTGGCCTTGCTATCCGAGTGGGTGGGATCATTAGATCATCCTCGTGGGAGTGTTCTTTGAAGTCTACACCCGTTTGGCTAACAAAACCAGATTAATAATGATGAGGCCATATCTTGGGAACGGAGAGGTGCAGAAAAAAAAGAAAAACTATGCCGGATTCAGGAGAACGGCGACATTCACACCAGGTTAAAAAAAATATATATACTTATGGTAAGTTCCATGGCCTAAGGGGTTAAAGTCTTGATGCGAGCACACACAAGTTCTTGTTTAAGGGTCACAGTATTATATGATTACTATTACTATTGCCTGGTGTCATTTGCTCTCGCAGGTTTCTATGCTTTGTGCTTTTGCTTTTCCAGAGTGGAAAGTCACTGATCTTTGACATATTTTTAATGTTTGATGTAGTGGAGAAAACACTCAGCACAATTGTGCGGTGTGGGAGTTCTGTAGAACCACATGGCTAATGTACCTAATTTTGGATAAATGCCAGTAATCTTGACCTTTTATACCTCCTACATATAATAAGAGCGAGCACCTGTATTACGGAGGAGCAAACACCACTCCTAACATGTCTGGTTTAGTAAATACTTAGAATTCTGCTTTATGCATTCGGGTCTGCCATTCCACCTGGAAGCGTGTGAACCAGTGGAAAACCTGCTTGTAATCTGCTGATCGTGTACTGTTAACCTCATAGATGCTGCAGTTGATGAGCTTTAAGTGGTCAAACAGAAATCCACCCCAAAAATAAGAAATAAAAATGCCACCATGTTTTTTTGGGGGTGGGGTTATTTTGTCTTCTAAAAATAGACTAAAGAAACATTAAAAAGGTTGTATGTACCTCTAAAAGTTAAAGAATGATAATAGTCCCAACACACAGGACACTACAGACAGGTGTTAGTGGGTGAATCAAAGGGGAAAAATGCCCCTGAGGTACTAAAATATAGTCCTACTAAAGAGTATAAAGCATAAGTATGCATATTATAAGCAAAGAATGGCATGCCAAAACGGAGCTGTAAATAAATAATGCAGTAAGTCCCTTGGACACCACACTCCTGACGCGCGTTTCGCAAATGCTTCTTCAAGGGTAACTTGATGAAGTATTTGTGAAAAGCTTGTCGGGTGTGTTTGGTGGGTGAGTCTCCATCTTGGCTGCCATGATGCATATTATTACATCCTAATAGGGACTTTTACTGCATTATCGATTTATATTTCCATTTTGGCATGTCATTCTTTGCTCTTATTATGCATGCTTAACATTGTATTGACTATGCTTTATACTTTACACTAGGACTCATTTTTATTAGCACAGGGGTGTTTTTCCCTTTGGTTCAACCACAAACACATGTCTATATTGCCCTTTGTGTTAGGACTATTGTCATTCGTCATCCTTTTTGTCTTTTTATAGGTTGAGATATTGTCCTTTTTATTTTGAGCTTATTTATTGGTCTTTACTAAGAAGGTGTGGCTTACGGGATCCTCTTGGGCGTGTCTTAGATTATTCTGCCTCTTTACTCTGATCCCCTCAGGAAAGATAATAAAAAATTAACACCAAATAAAGGCCCTTGTCTCTAGAATTAATGGCAAAAACATTTTTGACCTGGTGACTTCCCCTTTAAATGGTGGCAGAAAACGGTAGCTAAAACTCAAGTCTTCAATTAAAAGGTTGTGATTTGTAGAAAATAGGGATGAAAAAGTGAAAAGTGCCAAGAAATTGAAGGGGTAAAGGAAAGTGACCCTATAACTACAGGGATCACAATCTCTGGCTTACTTCTTCTAATCAGCTACATGTGTTGTTGCTTCTTTGTGTAGTGTGTTCAGACTATTCGCTGTTTTATACAAGATGCTGATATTCACCAGTCTGTGCTGACGGTGCTTCTTAGAACTGGAGATAATAATCCAAATGTACAGGGCCCTGTGTGAAAAACTGAATCCCCCCACCCACCCTCGCGAAAACATTAAATTAACTGTGGTTTATCACATTTTTGGGAAGCTGAGTTCACATTCCCTTGCCACGCCCAGGCCTGATTACTGCCACACGTTTTAAATCAAGAAATCACTTTAAATAGGACCTGCCTGACAAAGTGAAGTAGACCAAAAGATCTTCAAAAGCTAGACATCATGATGCAATCCAAAGAAATTTTTGAAGAAATGGGAAACAAAGTAATTGAGATCATCAGTCTGGAAAAGGTTATAAAGCCATTTCTCAAGCTTTAGCACTCAGCGAACCCCAAACATTAGCCCTGAATAGGGCTTATTTTTGTAGTAAGGTTTACATTTCATGCATATTCCAAAAATCCTGTAAAATAATGCTATGGCTTATTTTTTGGGAACATATGGTATGCCTTATCAGAGAAATCTGCTTCTCTCCCCTCCTGGACTAATCATTCATATCCAAAATGTTCAATTCACAGGTAAAATCTTAGTTTAGTGAAGGCAGATATTTATATTACTGAGTTCGATGACAGTTGTTGCTTATAAGATTCTATGTAAACTGAGGAGGGAGTAGAAGGTAGGAGCTCTGCGTTCTTTTCTTTCCTCCCCTCCACATAGTCTTAACCAGCACCAACTACTGTCTCCGTAATCTAAAAACATATCTTCTCTGAGCACAGGTTTTACCCCTGAATTGAGAATTTTGAGAACGATCGATCCGTCCTGGCGAAGAAAGAAGTGGATTTCTCTTAGATCTATTACAAAGTTACTTTTAAAGGCATTTTTAGACTGTCCTTTCCGGAAGAGTTTTCAGCAGTTTCCTTATCATCAGAGGCAGGATTCTATAATTTAATAAATTCTGACATTTCTTGTATTAGTTCTATGGATTGTGTTATTCCTCCCTGATTTACTGTCAGGGGGTTGTTAGTTCCCCTTGTTAATGGGTTTATGTCCCTTTTATCCAGTCAGTACTAGCCGTGTTAGAACTTTGCATGCTGCCTCTGTTAGTCCTCCTGTCGTCTGTGTTTCAGTGGGATGAAGACAAGTCCCATATTTGCTCATTCATGTGAATAATCTTTTTTTTTCTGTTTGCTTTGTCATTTGCCTCCAGTGTCGATAGAACTTACAAGCTGTATTATGGAGGCGCCCAAAAACGTCCAGACGGCATGTACTCTCGACCCATCCTTGGATCTGATGGAGCCGTCATGGCATATGTAGCTGATGGAAACCGGAAAGATGTGCGCAACGCAGTGGAAGCAGCTCACAAGGCTGCTCCTGGGTACGTCCTGTCTGCACCAGACTTATGATGAGAGGTCTACAAACATAGATGTGCACTATATGGAAAGGCTATGTGCCCCTTACATAAAACTGGAACCTGACCTCCAGTTCTACATCCATTGACATTAATTATGGAATTGGCTCCTGCTCTTCTGGGAAGGTTTTATACCAGATTTTCTGGACAGCTTTGGGAATTTTTTTTCTAGAAGAACATTTGTGAGGTCAGACACTGATGTTGGGGAGAGGCCGGGCTCACCGTCATAGGTGTTGGATGGGGCTGACGGCCGGTCAGGTTCTTCCATCAAATTTGCCCTCCATGACTGTATGGGCCTTGTGCACTGGACTCAGTCATGGGGAACAGAATAGGGTCTTCCCCAAACTGTTTCCATGAAGCTGTGATAGTCCAAAATGTCTTATGTTGGAAGTATTAAGATTTCCGTTCACTGGAAATAGGCCAGCCCCTGAGGAACAAGCCTATAGCATTAGCCTCCTCCACCATCTGTACAACGGCCACAATCAGGGGGTAACATTTTCCCGGACTCTCCAAACCCAGAGTGAACACTCCTCCTATGTATGGAAGAGATGGCCAAGATATTTTCTGATTGTGCGATCTAAGGTGTATATTTACACTGGCCGACCCAGGGTCCTAAATGATTGCTGAACAGCTGCTTATTTGCTAAACAGTGGTAATTTTGTAGCCTGTTTACACAGGTCAACCTGGATTCGGATGGGCACTGATATGTAGGTGGGAAGGTCCATTGAAATGTATGGCCCCGCCATGGTGCACCTTGGTTTGTGAAACCAAACACTGTCCGGCCTCATTACATTGGTTATCTTGTCTGTTTCTGTCTGGAACTTGAGATATTTTAGAAGATACCTTCAAGTGCACATGTAATTAATGTATGGCCAATTTCACAAACCTACCGTCACATCTCATTTATTCTGTTTGGGCAGGAATATTACACAATTTATTCATATTTTCTCATGGTCTCCAGTGCCAGAAAATACAATCCGCCAGGCACAGATGTAGATGGATTCCAAAAATCCCCCAGGTCTATTAAGATGAAGAGGTTTAAATGGCTAAAACAATTTATTTATCCAACACCTTCTTTGTGCAAGAGGCGGATGATGCAACATATGTAAATTTTCTCAGAAGACTTAGTACTAATTAGAGCAGACAAAAAATCTACTCTGAGAAAACAATATAGCCAAGCCAAAGTCTTCTGGCTCCTCCAGGAATGCAAGGCGTGCACTTGTAGTTTTATATCGTGTCACTATTGGATATGTGTTTTCTGCAGGAATAAAAAGAAATGGCTTTTTTTTTAAATTAGATTTATTTTAATTTATTTTTTTTAGAGAGTTTTATAAATCATTGTATTACGGGACATAAATAATCACGCAACATCTAAAATATAAACAACGAAATCGAAGATCGGTACTTGGGAAAACCATATAGATAAAACACTTGGAGAAACCTAATGTTTGGGCGTCTACTTGGCAAATGGGATTTAATGTGGAAAAATGTAAAGATCTGCACCTGTAATATGTGAATATGTGGGCATCATATGTCTTGGAGGGAATAAAACTAGGAGAATCACTTGTAGAGAAGGATCTGGATGTACTGGTAGACCACAGAGTAAATAACAGCGTGCAATGTCAATCAGGGAGAGTAAAACTAGGAGAGTCACTTGTAGAGGAGGATCTGGGTGTACTGGTAGATCACAGAGTAAATAACAGCGTGCAATGTCAATCAGGGAGAGTAAAACTAGGAGAGTCACTTGTAGAGGAGGATCTGGGTGTACTGGTAGATCACAGAATAAATAACAGCATGCAATGTCAATGAGGGAGAGTAAAATTAGGAGAGTCACTTGTAGAGAAGGATCTGGATGGACTTGTAGATCACAGCGTAAATAACAGCATGCAATGTCAATCAGGGAGAGTAAAGCTAGGAGACCCATTTGTAGAAAAGGATCTGGGTGTAGTGGTAGACCACAGAGAAAATAACAACGTGCAATGTCAATCAGGAGAGTAAAACTAGGAGAGTCACTTGTGGAGAGGGATCTGGATTGACTTGTAGACCACAGAGTAAATATCATGCAATGTCAATCAGGGAGAGTGACACTAGGAGAGTCACTTGTAGAGGAGGATCTGGATGTACTGGTAGACCACAGAGTAAATAACAGCATGTAGTGTCAATCAGGGAGAGTAAAACTAGAGTCAATTGTAGAGGAGGATCTAGATGTACTGGTAGATCACAGACTAAATAACAGCTTGCAATGTCAATCAGGGAGAGTAAAACTAGGAGAGTCACTTGTAGAGGAGGATCTGGATGTACTGATAGACCACAGAGTAAATAACAGCTTGCAATTTCAATGAGGGAGAGTAAAACTAGGAGAGTCACTTGTAGAGGAGGATCTGGATGTACTGGTAGCTCACAGAATAAATAACAGCATAGACGGGACTGATAGAGGACAGTGGTAAATATTTAAACCAGCATATCACTAATTGCAGTATGTTCCAGGTCCATAATAAGTGCATAAAGTTCTATAGTGCAGTGCTTTTTATGCCCTTTATTCACAGTATGAAGCAGATGGTCAATAGCCTAAATGACATAATGACTAAAGCCAAAAGTAAGTGCCTAGAGCATAATATCTTATGGTGCAGCACCCTTGTTTCCTGACGTGCGTGTCGCCGTGGCTTCAAGGGGCTTTTCCATCCAATAATTTTACTGTTTTTTGTCATACATTCTTGATTTTTATGACAGTAGTATATAATAAAGGTCACACCAGCTCTGTAAAAAAGTATACAAATACGGTACATGTGAGTTGAAAGTTAAATAATTAAGAGGTGATTACAGTACAATGAAAATCATATCATAGTGCTTGAGGACTTTTTATTTTTATTTTAGCCTTTTGTTTGTCTTTTCTGCCTTCTAAATAGATAAGCAAGCAGTGGACAGAAAACAGATTTTTTAATGGTCCTTTAGCACTTTTTTGCTTTGTAATCATATTGTTGTCTCCATTACCTCTTCCCAGTCCGGTCCAATGTGAGTGTTTTCGTAACATTATGCCCATACACATCTGTTATTCCTCCTAGAAATGAATAAATTGACATATGGGTGTTACCATTCCCTTTGTCACTCTAAGGGACGTGTCCCTGCACTGATTGGTAGTTATCAGACTGTAAGGACACTCCCTGCCTCCCAGCTGGTAACTCCCACTTTTCAATTTTATTCATAAATTTTTAGTAGGGAAAAGAGCAACTGCTCAATATAGAATTAGAAAAAAAAATGCTCTAGAATCGGGATATAGTAGGGAATACAATAATGTACTGAGTGAACATGTGTGAAGAGCAGACAGTTCTTCCTTAAGACATGGTCCTACAACACCATGACCCATCTCTGCATTCCCAACACCAGGAATCTTCGCGTTTGGTTTCGTACCACTGTGGTGATCAGAAAATAAAATTACAGCTCGTCTTTAGTCGGCCATGTACTGTACATTAGATGGCGGTTGGCTGAATGATGGTTCGGCCAGTTGTTCGGCCAACAGCCACATTGGCCATATCTTCCATACATAGGAGCGCTTGCTTGACCATGCATTCCTGTGTTCTCTCTGAGAAAGCCACAGACGGTCACCTTTGGTGACTGCTCATCTAACAAACCAATCAGCAATCCAAAATCGGACATGCCCGATCGACATCTTCCCCAACCATCAGTTGTCCAGGGCCTCCATACACATTAGACTGTCGGCAGAAGTTGTCGATATTGACTTTAGTCTGTGTATGGGGGCTTCCTCTCATTTAATTTATACAGTGTTCCCTTTGAACCGAGATCTTGTTTGCTCCCTTTTTTCAGTGGCAGCATATGACCTTCCCATTTCAATGCACAACAAAAGTCTTTGAGCCTTAGGTGCAGCCGACTGACCTTGACTATAGAAAGTTTACCATTTGTGTTATTAGCAATATTATGACGCCAATCCTCACCAGACTGTACCAGACTGTAAATTTCTATACATAGAGAATTAGTATTGGGGTACAGAGGACAATGTTTCCTGTCCTTCCATATAATGTATATTTGCTCAGGTGCTGTATAAGTTATTGTCTTAAAATACCACTTATTCTTAAAATTTACAGGTGGGGCAAAAGGGCCGCACATAATCGAGCCCAGATTGTGTACTATATGGCTGAAAATCTTGAGCTGCGGAGGGAAGAGGTATCTCAACGACTGAGTACCTTGACTGGGCGCTCTAAGGAGAAGGCTTTGCAAGAGGTGGACCTGAGCATCCAACGACTGTTCTACTGGGGAGCGTATTGTGATAAATATGGTGGCACTGTACAGGTAAGATGTTCCAGTGCATGAAATCACGTCATGAATGTGCTCACTGTGGACAACACATATGGTTTCCACACGGTGACCTTAGAAGACGACCTGGCCAGACTATAGCTGGCTCTACTCCTAACATAGCCGTGATCGGGCAATTAGTATGTTCCCAGACTTGTCCAACCAGTAAGGAGATAAGAGGTTGGCAGACAACCATGGCAGTGTTTTGTGTCTCAAGAAAACTTGATTCGAGAGGTTGTAACTTGACCTACCAAACTCTTGGTTTGCCATGGTTGGCCTATCTTCTGCATCATCTTTCCACAAACCATCGTAGGATATATTTCAGGACCCTGAAATATATATTTGGGGGTCACGAATACAGATGTGGGATTTGTAGGCTCATACATAATTGGGTCAATCTGAGCTTTTGATTCTTTTTTTTTTTTTCTTTTAAGGAAACATTACTTTATGGAGCGACTGTTCTTATACGAGAACCTGTAGGAGTTGTGGGCATCGCCTGCCCTGATGAAAACCCTCTCCTCAGTTTTGTGAGCCTCTTTGCCCCTGCGATAGTTCGAGGAAACGCTGTGGTGGTTATACCAAGTGAAAAATTCCCTCTGCCGGCTCTTGACTTTTACCAGGTACCACAATTTTGGTCTGAATAAGATTGTTGAGATCTCCATGATGTGCGGTGTAAGAGCTTGGTTCACTTTTTTGGCGGGAATAAAAATTCCTTAATAATGGGACCTGGACTATAAAATGTATTGTAAGTGTAAAACGGTGTGTCCTGAAGGACTGAACTAGTTAAATCATTAAGTGGTTATTAGTCTCCAAAAAAGTGACCACGCGCTGAATGGCCACTTTATTCGAAATGCCCCTAGCGCATTGGACCTCCTTTGGCCTTTAGAACATCAGCAGTCCACTGTGGCAGAGTCACTAGGTGTTGTAGTCATTTGGTAGGAATATTGGCCAGTGTGGACAAAGATGGTCAAAGTTGCTGCAATTTAGATGGAGGAGCGGAAGTGCTTGCCCCAAAGATACCCTGTAGCAGTGTTTCTCAACTCCAGTCCTCAAGACCCACCAGCAGGTCATGTTTTCAGGATTTCCTTAGTATTGCACAGGTGATGGAATTAATGCTTGAGCAGATGATGAAATTATCACCTGTGCAATACTAAGGATATCCTGAAAACTTGACCTGTTGGTGGGTCTTGAGGATCAGAGTTGAGAAACACTGCCCTATAGGATAAAGATCTGAGGACTGAAGATCGGGGAAGCAAAGGAAATTCTGCTGTCCTGTTCTTGGAACCAATCCATGATGTTCTGACCTTGATATTCAAAAAAAGGTTGCACTCTATTGTGCTAAGGCATGTCAATGTGAAATATATAAAATAGGAATAGCAATACGGTTTTTGAATATTAGGAAAAAATGAGATGCTTGGCATAGAATTTGGCCAAATTCTATCTGCCCATCAACCATCGTCAAGGTGGTCTCAAACACTGATGGGTCCCTACGTGTGTGAACTCCTCTCTTAGGCTCTCTTACTCTGAAGTAGTAATCAAGATGATACCAGGTATAACTTACTGTAGTGCTGCATAGAAGACCCATGTACACTCAGGCTGCCACCCCGACGACGACGTTTCGCCTTGGCTTCTTCAAACGGTGGCGTTTTTACTCTTTATTTTCAATAATACCAATCCCTGTCTATGTCCAATAGATCATTGTCCTATTATATCTTTGGAACTACTAATGTAATACTTACCAGACTTGGTACATATCTTGGCTGCTTACAGAGATGCCTCACGCTTGATTTTTAAACCCCCTCCTTATAAATATATTGAAACGATATACATTTTGGATTATTTTAAATACCTTGACCATCGTACCTTCTTGTACAGAGATTGGATATTTCTGCAAATGTTCTCTTATCTAGTATTAACATGTAGATGGATATATTTCACATAACATTATGTACGTCATCTTTTCTCCAAAGTCTCTTACTTTCCTCCTTTTCCACCCAAACACAAAAATATCAAAGTATTAGACCCTTTTTTTTTTTCTAAATAGGAGCACATAAAACTGCACTTGTTTCTCCGGCTTGCCGTAGCCTTTTAGTCGACCTCGACCATCAGGTGGATTTTACCTGAAAAGTTGAGGAAAATACAGTATTAAGAGTCTGAGTCACAATTTAAATATTTGACGAGTAACTAAAAAAAAAATATCCAATAGTTTTGTTTCTCCTTAAGGTCCTTCAGGACATATTCAGAAAAGTCATCTGATGTTTTCAATAATTCCTGATAGACTTTATTTCTGTCTCTGATTGTTACTTTTTATTCTTTTCTCAGGTATTTGACACGTCCGACCTCCCAGGAGGGGTAGTCAACGTACTTACCGGTGGACGGGACCATTTGTCCAAATACCTTGTGGAGCACCAAGATATACAAGCCATGTGGTACTTCGGATCTGAGCAGGTAATGCCCTTTATTCTTCTGTCTTTTTCCTTTCCATCTTGCGGTATTCACCCTGGTGTCTAAACTTCTGTTTTATACCGAAATCATGATGGCAATCCTGGATCGATTTTCTAAAGTCGGTGATGGACATGCCTCCCCTCCTCCTGTTCTCTGCGCAATGACCACTGCACAGGTCACAGAGCATGCCCACTGCACTCCCCCATAGAAGTCAGTCATCTCTGGATGCCAGTGTTACATGGACCATATGACTGCTGTAAAGCATATCTAAATGCTGTCAATTCAAGCAAGATGGCTGCCTCCAATAAATCATCCTTCGGATAAACAGATTATTGTAGCCCATGCAATCGGTGACAAATCTTCCAATCATGGTTTGTCGTTGCATAGCTGGAAGTGTTAGTACTAGGCAGTGATCAGGAACAAACTGCTCACACCAACCCGTCTAAACAGCCCCTTATGTCTTGTGTAAGGCATCTAAAGAATTCCCTTAAAGGGGTTTTCTGGGATCACGCAAAATTTTCCCACAGTGGAAGTGAGTAATAAATAAAGTATTCTCATTTGTAATGGAATAATACATATCCAATCTGTCTGACTAATCATGGTTTACTCGACTGTATCAATGATATGGAAAGGGGTTAAATTGGGTATGTAGCACAAACAAATATGCTGATGGCTTATACATAGCGTAGATTATCGGTATCAGATCAGTGGGGGTCCAATATTCAGCACCCCACACTAATCTACGGTTATCAGCTCCAAAGCGGGACAGCACAGCTCCATATACTGTTTAGTGACTGGTCTCAGGTACTACTGCTCAGCTCCTATTCTAGTGAATGGGACCTGATCCGCTCCATACCCTGTGTACAGCTAATTGGCGAGAATACGTCATCCAAACTAAGTCCTGGAGAACCCTTTTAAATACTCTGATTTATGCTGGCGGTTGTTTTGAGGAGTTTAATAGGAATTATTCTACTCAGGACCCTGCCTGTATTATTCCAAGACAAACGTTTCGCAGTGTGCTGGAACATCCATGTAGTATTTAGCATTGGGTTATAGAGACTACAATAGGTCATCGGCAGCGGCTCCGTCATGCAAAAAAGTTTTCCACAAAGGCCGTTCCTGATACTGAAGTAAGTGACCTCAGGATCAAGACTGTCTGTAACTATCAGCTCACCCCTGTACAGCATACAGTGACCCTCATGAACGATACTGGAACTGTTATTTAAAATATGCCAGAGTTTGTTCTTATTTTATTTATGATGCTCCCCTGATTACATTGTTGTTTATTTTTTAGAAATCCATCATGTAGTTCCAGAGATATTAATTTTTTGGGCAGCCTAAAGACACGCCCCAGAGGATCCAGAGCCACTCCCACTTGATAAAAGCCATAACAATTGGCACAAAACAAAATGGCACATATCTCTGAAACCATATGGCGGATTTAAAAAAAACAAAAAACAGAATATTTAGGGGAGCAATGGAAATAAATAAAAGCGAAAACAGCCCACTTTTCATGTGGTTACGGCAGTGCTTTAAGAATGCATGTAGCCATGGGTATAAGTGACTCTGGGTAAACCTGACCTTTAGTGCACTTTGTTTCTAAATGTGATACTTGGATGCAAAATTAAGGGTAAAGTTCCGGAAGGAATATTTACAACGTGACGTGTCTAAATTCTGAATTCATTGATGTGGCAGGAAAAGGATTGAATCTGAGATTTACCTGCGCTGAAGTCTCTGTAGGCCGAATAGTAACGATCAGTGCAGTAATCACTTTGTCCAAAATTCAGGGCAGACGTCGGGCAGCATGGAAACTAAGAACTTACACTTCTATAATTTCCAGCTGTCGACAACTGTGATCAGATACCGTGGACTCATAGCAATAATTTTTATTCTCACTTTCAACAGGGATCGAAATTCATGGAGTGGTCGTCTGCAGAAAACTGCAAGCGAACGTGGGTGAACTACGGCCTGCCCAGAGACTGGGAGAACCCCCAGGAGGGCGAAGGAGAAGAGTTCCTCTATCACGCCACCCAGTGCAAAAACATCTGGATACCCATGGGGGAAATATTTGCCAACTAACCTGGTTACAGCCTTGTCGCCATCAGGGGACCCTCTGCCTTACAATTCATACCTCAGTGCATTTCTCAAGACCAGTAAACCCTTCACATATGTGCTCCCTGTTTCTTAAAGGGGTTTTATGAGACCCGAAAAACATGGCCGCCTTTTCATATAAGCAGCGCCATGGGTTTTATAGCTGGCCGTTCTTATTAGATGGCTATGTCTCCGAACTCCCTATACACTGGAACGCTGGGCTATCTGTTTCCCAGATTATCAGCAGATTCCACAAAAAAATAGATGGACCTTTCATCAAATATCTTATGTTGTTGGCCACTTTAATTGGCTTTTATTGGGGGTCGATATTTCCCCCATCATTTACTGAGGAGCCCTGCAATTTTCTGAAATAAGGAGGATGAAGGCGGATGAACTTAATAGTCCATTAATGAAGAACGTTGACCAAAAACTTAATTTACCATAAAATTCCACATTTCAAATTATTTGTACTAGTTGAGTTTTTAGTATTTTTCTCTTTTCCATAAGGCAAAAGCTTAAAGGATTTGTCTAGAATTAATAAAAACATGGCGGCTTCTTACAAAAGCGGCGGCGTACCTGTTGATGGTTGTTATTTGGTTTAGTTGCTTAGCCTAGCTTGGAATGAAAGTAGCCTGAAAAATGCTTCTGTGGGCTGGGGGGTCAATGGGATCCAGTGCATGCACATGTGGGCTGGAGGGTCGATGGGAGCCAGTGCATGCACATGTGGGCTGGAGGGTCAATGGGAGCCAGTACATGCACATGTGGGCTGGAGGGTCAATGGGAGCCAGTGCATGCACATGTGGGCTGGGGGGGGGGAGTCGATGGGAGCCAGTGCATGCACATGTGGGCTGGAGGGTCAATGGGAGCCAGTACATGCACATGTGGGCTGGAGGGTCAATGGGAGCCAGTGCATGCACATGTGGGCTGGAGGGTCAATGGGAGCCAGTGCATGCACATGTGGGCTGGGGGGGGGGGCGATGGGAACCAGTGCATGCACATGTGGGCTGGAGGGTCAATGGGAGCCAGTGCATGCACATGTGGGCTGGAGGGTCAATGGGAGCCAGTACATGCACATGTGGGCTGGAGGGTCAAAGGGAGCCAGTGCATGCACATGTGGGCTGGGAAAATCAATGGGAGCCAGTGCATGCACATGTGGGCTGGGGGTTGGTGGGAGCCAGTGCATGCACATATGGGCTGGGGGTCGGTGGGAGCCAGTGCATGCACAGGCCTGTCCATACTCTGCCATTGTTTTGCCCCCTCCTTTTTATAAGGGGGGCTTGACACAGATTTGTGTGTAGAATAGTCTTAATAAAAATCCTCAGTTTAGGGGCATCCCTCTAATAGGGGTGATCACCTGTTGCAGTCGTCACAATAAATGGGATTTTCAGGGGCACCTGCTTTAGACATCATTACAATTTCCCCCCCCCCCTTCCAAATCCCTTGGGAACAGATGCGGGGTTAGTATCTATAAGTGTGTACCCCATGGGGGCGGGGTGTCTACCACCTCCATCGGATGCTTGTGGAGAATAACAATAGCATGTGCAGAAAATATAATTTGTATGCAATATAACTGCACTGTCTATATCCGGTTATCGTATATTTCACAGGTGCAGGTGATATGGTGGTGACATACAGGTATCTGCCTGCTGCAGCAAAGCAGTAGGCTGTGGCACGCAGTATGTGACAGAGCGTTCCATGCTACGCCTGCGCAGCAGTGTCGCGTCGCATCAGATACCCCGTACGAGAGAGTTGCTGGAACGCAGCTATTCTGTAAGCGTCGCACCTCGCGCACGCGCATTAGACATCCTGCATTTGGGAGCATGTGGAACGCAGGCAATCTGGTAGCGTTCCACCCGGCGCATGCGCAATTTACGAGGGCGGAACTCTTTGCTGACGTATATTGGATATCCCCGGAAGCAGCGGGGACGTCGTTTAGCCCACTGTGTATGAAATACTAGGAAGCGCCAGATAGTTCATCAGACATAGGAGGTGGAACCTTTCTCCCCGGACATTAGGGAGCATACTATATGGATGCACTCTATCCTGGAAACAGGAAGTACCAATACTGCAAGTTCCGGTGTCTTGCCTTTTAAAAACTGAGGTAATAGTATCGCGATTCAACTCTATCACAACCTATCGAGAAACATGACAGGAAATCGGGCCTCCTGATGAGCCAGAGAGGCGAAACGCGTTGAGGCTAAGCAGACAGAAGGCGGGCGGCATTGCACCTGAATGATGAGTATCAAAATATATATGGATTGATATGCTCTAGCTCCTGCAATATGTGGCACATGTAAAATCTATCACATGATTCGGGAACATACTGTTCACCATCTTTATGTGCTCATAATCCCATATATAGGGTGAAACATTTGCCATCACATTGGAGCTGGAGCCAATGATACTGTGGTAATCCATGTTAGGCAATCTTTATGCCAAAGACTATAATCAGGGCTACTTTGCAAATTTTGCCACCAAAACGCCTTAATTACATGTTCTCTTTATTGTTTTTACTATGCACAGTGTGGGGTCTAGGTCTCCCTAGGTATAGGCCTGATCTATGTTTAGCCAATAGGGGAACCTTTAGTGCAATTGTGTTTGGGTAGAGGTTCCTTGAGGGTCGATCAGGGTCAAATCAGGGACCCCAGGGCCAGCCATCGTGGAGCGGGGGCGCCACAACGCTTCCCCTAGGGTGCCAACCCCCGCAGATAGGCAGCTTTACAGTATAGACATACACTAGGGTATGACTCTTTCCCCACCTAGTTTTTTCACAGTGTGTCATTCTTTTTTGGTGTGCCATTGGTTGTTGGCATTTTAAATTCATATTTAATAAAATTTGTATTTTAGCGTACCATATGATTACAAATATAAATCACAGCCACAATATGACACACTGATCAAACAAATGCAAGAAAAAGTATGTGCCTTTGAAGATGAAATAACAGATCGCAAAAGACGTAAATTTGAAAGAGATCTGAATGACTACTCTACTGATAATGTATACGAATGGGGAAAATTGGGAAATTCTTATAAATCACCCAAACCCATTTTGAAAAATAGCCGAGCGCGATATAGATCAACCAACAGACCTCAGGTAAATTTTTCCTCCACAGAGCCTGACTCATCAGACACAAACGCAAGTACATCGGATATGTTTGTGGTGAGCAATACTTATGAAAATAGAAAAAAATATAATAAAACATCAAAAAACGGAAAAGAGGCGGGAGGAAACATAAAAAATCATCCAGGAATGATGACTCGGTACAAGAAGAATCACAATTAATGAAAAAGAACAATGTAGTCAATCTGTCGTCTAAAACATTAACACAAGACCACATAGATGTATTAGCCTTAGGTCTCAATTTCGTACCTGATACTGATTTCAATCTGTTCATGACAATTTTAGATATAAATAAATTTATAAGAAATCTGACAATAAAAAAACATTTCTTTTCTGAAAAATGAAACAGAACAGGAAAATGATATAAACTCTGATATAAACGAATTTGAGAATTTAGACTTCAAAGAACAAGTAGCTCTGAATTGTCTAATAAAATTATCAAAAGAACAACAAGATGAATCATCAGAAGAACACGTGAATGTTTCAAAAAAATTCAAAACTAAAAATCCTTATTTTTATCCCTTGCAAACAAGAGTAGATTGTATGGAGAGATTCCAGGAATCAATCGAAAAAGACTTAAAAAATCTACAAGATAACCGTACTAAAAAAATTCGTAACAACTTATCACAACAACAACGAAAAGCATTAGAAGATTTGAAACAAATGAAAAACATCATTATAAAGAGAAGTGACAAAGGAGGCCAAATAATTGTTATGGATGAGGATAAATATAAAGAAAAAATGTATGAACTCTTGTCAGATACATCAATATATGAGAGACTAAAAAAAGACCCAACCAAACAATTTAATGATCAAATAGCAGAATTAATTGCGGAAGGTTTAAATTTGGCTGTCCTTAACAAAAAAGAGGCAGAATACATCTTGGTTCAATATCCTAAATTGCCTGTTATGTACGGCCTTCCCAAGGTGCATAAAAGCAATGGATTTCCAGCAATGCGCCCCATAGTATCCGGTATCGGATCAATGTTAGAACATCTATGTGAATGGGTGGACTCTCTGCTACAACCTATCGTATTGAAAATTCCGGGTTACATCAAAGACTCAAGAGAAGTTTTAAAGACATTTAATAATCGAAAATGGAGCGGTAATTCAGCGTGGCTCAGCTGCGATGTTGTATCTTTGTATACAAGTATACCGCATGAGGTGGCAATGAAAGCCCTACAATTTCATCTCACAGATTACGTACAATATTCTCATGATTTGATCAATTTTGCATTACAAGTCATTTTTTTCTTGATGAAGCATAATATATTTGCATTTGATAATGAGATATACGTTCAAAAGTCAGGAGCTAAATATTCCCCGTCTTTAGCCAATCTGACGATGGCTTACTGGGAGCAACAATTCATATACTCTGTGGACAATCCTTATATTGATCACATCTCCTGGTATGGCAGATACATCGATGACACCCTCATTATTTGGGGGGGGCGATGTGTCTGCCATACCGGGATTTGTTGATTATATTAATAACAATGAGTTTGGAATCAAGTTCACTTACGTTTGGGATTTACAAAAAATTTCTTTTCTGGACCTGGATCTGTGCGGCATAGCTGAAGAAATAATTGTCAGTAAAACGCATGAACACTATCTTACACGCAGCCAGTAGTCACCCAGCCCACACAATAAAATCTATACCTGTAGGTGAACTAATTAGACATAAACGTAACTGTAGCAGAGAAGAGGACAAAATGAGAGAATTCGGGGAACTCAAAAGGAAACTTAGAGCTCGAAACTATCCTAACTGGTCATTAAATAGAGCCACAGAAATAGTGAACCAAAAATGTAGACAAGATTTACTAACATCGCAAACAAAAAATGCTCAGAATAAAAATAAACATAATGTTAATCCTTATGTCTGTCTACAGTATAACTCTCAGTTCACCCAAATTAGAAAGATTATTAATAAAAGAATACCAATTCTATACGAAGATTCCATTCTCATGGACATCTTGAAAGATGGAATAAACGTAATAGCTAGGAGAGCCCATACCATTGGCGATATGATTTCATCTAATTCAAATGCTCCCAAATACAAATCAAATACTTGGCTTGAGTGTAGGGTTTTTTTTAAATGCGGCACTACGGCATGTAGTACGTGTGTACACTCTCATACAGGCAGCTTTTTTCAAAATTCAGAAAAAAATAAAAAATACAATATTAACAGTTTCATCAACTGTCATACAAAAAATGTTGTATATAAAATAGATTGCATGACATGTCAATTGTCATATATAGGCTGCACAACACGTAAATTAAAATCGCGCATTACGGAACACCTCAGGGACGCCAGTAGTCGTAATATTACGAATAGAAATATATCTATGGCATCTGAACATTTTTTAGACCAACATAATGGTGATACCTCAGCCTTTAAAATCCATGGCATTGAAAAAATTCACTTTCATAGCCGCGGGGGAGACATTAGGAGACGTCTACTAACCCGAGAAGCCTTTTGGATTTATAATTTGAATACTCATTTTCCCGCAGGTTTGAACAAAAGGAACGAAATTATATTTCATTATTGTTAATAGTTTTATGTACTTTGTAATATTTTATAGATTACCAGTTTATATTTGTCATATTCATTAGATCGCAGGACCTTTCATTTCATCATGTGATCAGTGAATTGCATGTGATTGGTTCAAGCACGCTATATACGGTATGTTATATCTTTGTGCTTCAATGCATGTGCATGAGTAAGATCCCTAGGGATCGAAACACGTTGCTATTATCTTGTAATTCACTTGTCTCCACGTTTCACTTGTAAGGATTGTCCTTTTAAAACTATATGTTGGACGAATAAAGAAATATTTTTTTATCATCTTACTGGAGCTGGAGTATCTACGATTTCCGTACATCTAAATTGAGAGTTGCTTGAGAAAACTGGGCAGTCATGACATTGACCATGTCATCAATACTATAAGCCTGGACAGCATTTAAAGGGAACCTGTCATGTTCCCAAACGCTACTAACCTGCAGATATAGGGTTTATCTACAGGTTAATAGTATTACATAGCTGTATGGCTACCTTACTAAAAGTGCGGCTTCTGGAAAAAAATGAACTTTAATCCACTTGAGAGCCTCCGGCTTTCAGTCATAGAGGCAAGCCGCTGGCTTTCAGTCATAGAGGCATGCCGATGCTGCTACAATCATCTCTTACAGAATTTGATTGACAGCTTGCAGTACACAAATGCACTGCAAAGCGAGCTGACAATCAAAGCGTTGAGGTGTGCTTACATTCACCACCCACTGTGATTGTAGCTTTTTCCAGACACGCATCTATGACTGAAAGCCGGTGGCTTCCAGGAGGAATAAAGTTCTTTTTCTCCCGTTAGCCACACATTCAGTGAGGCTGAGAGTCTGCATTGGAACGTTATGTACCTGCAGATTAACCCTTTATCTGCAGGTAAATAGCATTTGGGGACATAATTGGTGCCCTTTAATTATTGAATTTAAATCTTGCAATTCTGCAAACATTCTATATTCTTACGTTAACTTTTGATTATTTTCACAAATATGTAACAATTAAGTGAAGGTTACTTCCTGTGTGGGTGATTTTACTAAGAATTAAAAGCCTCGTCTGCTACAAAGTATAAATTTAGCTCAATTATGAGCGGGTTGTGGTCTGAATGAAAGAGCATGGGACCTACACAAATGTGCATGTAGCTGTCTGTGGCAGGGGCTTTATGGTCAGTACTTTCCTCTTGAAATTGGAATTCAGAGATGTTCCGTTGCAAAGTGCACCTAAAACAGTTTCTACAGATAATACAAGAAAGCTGCTAAAAATTTCATACGCTTTGAGGGTTCTCGGAGGTGGAGATGTGTCTGATAGAGCAGATCATAGAAGCAGGAATATTTCTAGACTTCCTTCGTAGGAAGAACACTTATTCAGGCCTACCCTCAGCTGGAAGTAAGGAACACTTATGTTTGTATTTCACTATGGGTGAAATTGTAGTTTTCTTCCAGCATTTCTATTTTGTAAATTCCAGGTTTGATGCAGAATTCAGTCAGTGGATTCAGCACCACAATAAAAAAGTTTATTCACACATGGAAAGAATACAAAAAAAAAAACACCCATGTAACAAGCACCCTTATATGACATAGGGTATATTCATGTACTGATGGTGGTTTTGGTGATGTCTTCATGGAGTGATTGGAGTGATAATGGCTCTAGTAATGTATTTATCATCAGAACCATCATCAGCATATACATACAAAACCAAAAGTATCATCAGTACTTAAATAGAACACCAGAGCCATCAATAGTACATGAACCATGATCAGTAAATAAATATATCAACAAAATCATCATCAGTATATGAATGAATTACCAGAAACACAATCAGTACATTAATACATCACTAGAACCATCATCAATACAGAAATACATAACGAGAACCACCACAAGTACTTGAATACAAGAACCAAGCTTAGTACAGCAATCAATTGCAAAATCAAGTTTGCTCCATACACATTTGTGTCCAGGCTCCGACTGGCCCATAGGGTAACAGGGGAATCCCCCGGTGGGCCTCCTGTGCACATCTGGGCCCCCAACCCCACTGTATGAGCAGTACTTGGCATAATTCACTTGATTCACTCTGTACAGAAAAAAAGCAGCATCTCAACATTCATTAACCAAACTACCCAGTCTATTATTATATAGAGATATAGGTAGATTTGTGAACAAGGAAAGCTATATGTAATATTTGCGCTAAGGACACCTATATGAAGCCATAAATAGTTAAAATGCTAGGACATGTCATAAGCAAGGTTCTTCGTTAAAGACTAGGATTAACAAGATGTGTTTACCTTAATATCAAGGAAAAGGAAAACTGTATCCAGTGCTGGCATGCGGAAAGGTCCTTCACTCATGCACTTAAAGGGAACCTGTCACCTGAATTTGGCGGGACCAGTTTTGGGTCATATGGGTGGGGTTTTCTGGTGTTTGATTCACCCTTTCCTTACCTGCTGGCTGCAATATTGGATTGAAGTTCATTCTCTGTCCTCTGGAGTACAAGCAATATTGCCTTGCGCAGGCGTGTACTCCGGAGGACAGAGAATGAACTTCAATCCAATATTGCGGCCAGCATGCAGCCAGCGGGTAAGGAAAGGGTGAATCAAACACCAGAAAACCCCGCCCATATGACCCAAAACTGGTCCCGCCAAATTCAGGTGACAGGTTCCCTTTAAAGGTTGGTATCTGAAACCTTCTCTGAATCTCTGTTCCAAAAATATCCAATATGTTGCAGAGCAAATGGTATAGGAGACGCTGTCCCGGCCGGTGACTAGCGTACTCCCCCAGAGCTTGGTGACTGCCGTGAACAGGCAGTGGCGGCCACGTGTGTATAGCTAAAGCCGACAAGGTGCAGGACCTTGTGTGACGTCAGTCACGTGATGTGTACACGTGACCAGCTACAGAGCTAAGGAGCTACGAATAGCACACAGGACCAACTAATCCTACGCGTTTGAGTCACTGACTCCATCAGGGATCCCTGATGAAGGAGTCAGTGACTCTGAAACGCGTAGGATTAGTTGGTCCTGTGTGCTATTCGTAGCTCCTTAGCTCCGCAGCTCTGTAGCTGGTCACGTGTACACATCACGTGACTGACGTCACACAAGGTCCTGCACCTTGTCGGCTTTAGCTATACACACGTGGCCGCCACTGCCTGTTCACGGCAGTCACCAAGCTCTAGGGGAGTACGCTAGTCACCGGCCGGGACAGCGTCTCCTATACCACCATTTGCTCTGCAACATATTGGATATTTTTGGAACAGAGATTCAGAGAAGGCTTCAGATACCAACCTTTAAGTGCATGAGTGAAGGACCTTTCCGCATGCCAGCACTGGATACAGTTTTCCTTTTCCTTGATATTAAGGTAAACACATCTTGTTAATCCTAGTCTTTAACGAAGAACCTTGCTTATGACATGTCCTAGCATTTTAACTATTTATGGCTTCATATAGGTGTCCTTAGCGCAAATATTACATATAGCTTTCTTTGACTTACCACTTTTGGGACGATTGGGAGTGATCTCGTCCATATATTTGCTGCTTATTCACCTGGAGCAACTAAGCAGCGCCGTATGGTTCATTATTAGACAGATTTGTGAACAAGGGTTGTGTAATATTTGTATGCAGGTGAAAAGTGGGCCCCCCAAAGTCAATGTTACTGGTGGGCCCTTGACACCCCAGTCCGACACTGTTTGTATCGCATAAACCTACAACTCCCAGTATGTCCTTAACAATGGTAAGGAGATACTAGGAGACTGCGGACCATATAGGAACCACAGGACTAATGATTTGCGGACAAGATTTAAAAAAGACACACTTTCTACCACACTTTTTCCTTCCACTCACCTTTCCATTAATATGCTTGGATACAGCACTCTGTGAACAGCCAGCTTCTTTAGCAATGACCTTTTGTGTCTCACCCTCCATGTGTGGAGTGTGACAATGACTGCCTTCTGGACATCTGTCAAGTCAGCAGTCTTCCCTATGATTGTGGAGCTACTGGAACAGACTAAGGGACCTTTATAAACACTTAGGAAGCCTCTGCAGGTGTTTTTTTTTTTTTAATTATTCTAATTTACTGAGATAATGACTTTTGGGTTTTCATTGGCTGTAAGCCATAATCATCAACATTAACAGAAATAAACACTTGAAATAGATCACTCTGTAATGACTATATATAATATAGGAGCTTCACGTTTTGTATTGAAGAACTGAAAATCCTGAAAGTCCCGTGAACTCTTTCTATGAACTCTGAGCTTTAGTTGCTTCCATAAATTTTCTCTTGGATTCAGGTCTGGTGATCGGCTCGGCCATTGTAGCAGCTTCATTTTCTTTCTCTGAAACCAATTGAGAGTTTCCTTGGCTGTGTGTTTAAAATTGCAAACTCCAAAATGCTTCTCTACTGAAGAGGAATTTTTGCCTATTACCATTTCGCATAGGTCCATTGACCCTTTCGGTCACAAAAAATGTAAAAAAAAAAATTGTAAATCACCATTATGTTTATTTAAAAAATTTATATTAACCTATTGCAGCCAAAGGATACATTCACGTCATGGGAAGGGGCTGATCTCCCTCTACATGCGGCAGGTACCGGCTGTATTACATAGCCAGTTTCTGTGTCTTAACAGCCGCGGCGGGATATGAGTTTTGGCGGTGACTATTAACCATTTAAATGCCACTATCAATGTCTAACAGCGGCATTTAAATGGAGCGTTCGCCGTTTACCACCCTGGGATACAGTTCCGGTGGACGTATGGGCTACTAGGACAGCCAGGGGTCTACTGAAGACCCCTGTCGCTGTCATCTTAGTACTTCTCGGTTAAACTCCACAGGAAACTAATATTTTCCCTATATACTGCAGTACTGTTTATTTGTTCAAGTCTAACAAAAAAAGTAGAGAAAAAAGTTTTTGAAAATATAATAAAAAAATATATATAAAAGTTTCATTCCCTCCCTTTTCCCCTTAAAAATAAAGGAATAATATAAATAAAATAAACATATTTAATATCGCTGCATTCATAAAAGTCCAATCAATCAAAATATAGAGTTAATGAAACTGCTCAGTACAGAGGAAAAAATTAAAAACACTAGATTGCATTTTTTTTTATCATCACACCTTCCTAAACAAAATGTAATATGATGCAGTCAAAGCATTGTATGTATATATATAAAAAAAAATTATATTAATAAGAACGACAGCTCATTGAGCAAAAAATAGAGCGGAGTGATGGACTGTCAATAGAAAAAATAAAAAGGTCTCAGAAAATGGCGGCACAAAGCAAAAAAACATTTTTTTTAACATTTTCTGAATTTTGGTTATTGCTTAAATCGAAAAAAATGTATCCATGTTTGGTATTACAGGAATCGCACTGACGTGTAGAATTATGTTCCCAGGTCATTTTTACCACACAATGAATGCTGTAAAAATAACCCATCCACCCCCCCAAAAAAAAAAAAAATCAAAGACGGAATTGCATTTTTGTTTTCACTTTTTTTTATCACACTTGGAATCTATTTCTCGTGTTTCAGTACATTGTATGGAAAAATGAATGGTGTCCCTCAAACTGAAGCCCTCGCTCGTCTATATCGACGGAAAAATAAAGAAAAATGGTGGTCTTTTTGAAAAGAAGAGACAGTTTTTATTTTGTATTATTTTCTATGTTTTTTCTGGATTTTATTTTGACTTTTTAAAATAACCTATATAGCGTGAACTGCAACATGGACACACAATGGCATAAACTGTGTGTGGTGCTGCAATTAATGAATGACCAGATTTTACAGTAACGCCGTAGATGGCAGTAAACAGATTTTTCGTATTTGCTTACTGTCTGGTGTGGCATTTTACGGCATTTAACTTACGGATAAAATATTACTAAGGGAGCTAGCTTTTTTAGAAATGCATCTGACATGTAAATGTAAAAAATAAAAAATCCTTATACTCACTCATTTTCTTCTTCATTGATTTAGCAAAATTGCCATTTTTGGGGGTCGGAAAGGGCCATCAAAAAAAAAATCCACCTCTCCCGCCCCTTCGCTCTTCACCGTTACTTGTCTGGTCCTCGCTACGTCTTCTTATCACATCCGCTCGCGGTGAATTCACTGGAACCTCTGGCTTTGATGAGGCTTGGGACAGATCTGCACATGCATGCATATGGTAGGAACTGGAGGTTGGCGAGCGTGCTTCCCAAAGCTCGATACATTTGGGTGCTCAGTCGAGTACCGAAGAGTGTCGAGAATCGCATGCTGCTCAAGTGCTCGGATCCCTCATTTTAATCTGAGCTGTGCAAATATTTCTCTCTTGGAAAATTTCATCTCTCTCCCACCCATCGAGTACCGGTCTCCCCGAAAAATGCTTGACTACTTCATTGACATACATTATTCTTGATATGTGAGTCGAGCATCCAAGCACTCGACGTACTCAATTCGAGTACCGAGCAGTCCCAACGTCATGACGTGCACCGTTACATTACACGGGCATACACAGTATCTCCTGGGCTTCATCAAGGTTATAAAGATTTCAGCACGAGTGGAGATGATCAGAAGATGCGACGAGGACCAGACAGGTAACTGTGATGAGCAGAGCAGCCATAGAGGTGAGTAGTTAGCTGAGTATAAGGAAACTTTTAACCTTTTGATGGCCCATTATGACTCAAGAAGAATAGCAGCCAACGATTACCATTTTGATGAATTTCTTGCAGAAGCAAATTGCAAAAATGTTTTTGTAAAATTCAACTCTACTGGAATATATTCACTAATCTCTAATGGATAATGCTAATTGCTCACCTAACAATAAATCACGTAGACATTAGTTTCCTCTGCTATAGTGTCAAGACATGCATTAGACACACCGTAAAATTAAATGACGTTTGACTGTCAAAAGCCGGGCAAACCGGTTCACATCAAGTATAGTTTTACATAAATCAAAATGACGAATAGGAACGTAATGTAAACCCTTAGATCAGGGGTGGGGAATCTCAGGCCCCAGGCCCATTTACAGCCCTCGATGACCTTTTATCAGGCCCCCGAGCAGATTCTCAGGGACTGCATTCTTAGGCAGGGAGATGTATTTTGATTGCCACCAGCTCATTAATTTCTTCTTGCTCTGTTAGCACACACACACAGTGTTCACTACTGAACATTGAAGGGCATGCAATGAAAGATTATGTCCTGACACCAGTGCCAGAGTCATGATGCACTTTGTGGGCGGAGTTTGTATGGCCCCCGAAGGATGGTATAAATATTCAAATGGTCCTTGGCAGAAAAAAGATTCCCCACCCCTGCCCTAGCTAATACCTGCATTCCAGCCTCGGATATATATATATATATATATATATATATATATATATATATATATATGAGGAGGTAAAACAATAACATCATCGAAATCAGCATGATTAGATCCTTAGTGGCAGAGCCAATTTTGACTTTAACCCCTTAAGCCCCGAGGGTGGTTTGCACGTTAATGACCGGGCCAATTTTTACAATTCTGACCACTGTCCCTTTATGAGGTTATAACTCTGGAACGCTTTAACGGATCTTGGCAATTCTGACCGTTTTCTCGTGAGATATTGTACTTCATGTTAGTGGTAAAATTTATTCGATATAACTTGCGTTTATTTGTGAAAAAAATTGAAATTTGGCAAAGATTTTGAAAATTTCGCAATTTTCCAACTTTTAATTTTTATGCCCTGTAGGGGTTCACTCGCTTACGTGCGTAGGAGGAAACAGGAGGCACATTCTCTTCAGCGTTCATGTAGGTTTATTCACTCCATAAGCCATTTAAGTCAGCAAAACAAAGGTAAACAGTCTTACATCAGATGGATAAATCCTCAGTGTCCATAGTAGAGCTCCGCCCTCTCTCAGACCTGTAGGCATACAGGCTGTGCCATGTCCAGCACGTAGGCTCTCCAGCCTAAATATGGTCTCTGTGTGCTTCCAGGACGTCTGTCCCCACTTGGAACCGTCCAACACACAGGCCACTCTGCAGTGTCCAGCCAAGACACATGGAAGTGTGTCCACTCTGACAGACTTCCAAACACTCCCCACCATGTGCCAAACACACCTCCATTATGTAGCCTGAAACCACACCCAGGAACCCATGACATGATTAGACATGTGGTTCTGACATCACCACAGGTCCTGAAACAAACATAGACAGGCATGGTTATGCCCCTTATGCAGGGTTGAGGTATATGGGTAGCCAGACCCTCCCATCTCTCATAGCTACCCGTAACCCAGACCCAAATATACCAAACAATTCCTCATTGCTTTATGTGCATTAAAGAAAATACTCCGGGTTACATCACAGCGACAAACCTTCCCTGTGATACATACCTCCCGTCGACTATACAACCTTTAGCCACGCTACATACCTCCCTCTCTGCCTAAAGCCGTGGGGCTTGGCACTTGTCATAAACCGACTAGAGACCCCTCTCAGTCATCCCTGACAGTCAAACCGTCTGTCAAAGTCAGGGCCTGGCACTGAACCCTTACGTCGGTATTCGTCAACCCTTTCCGTCACATCCTTTGATAACGATGACCCCTTGTCATCTCGTCTGCTACAGGATCTCCCGCTTAGGTCACTGAGCCCTGAACTAACTGAGGAGTCACTATTTCTAGCTCTTCCATCTGACCACCTTCGGTTCTCTCTCGGTTGTTGATCTCTCCTATTGTCTTTCTTCGGAGAGCAGCTCTTCCCTTTATCTCTATATACGCCGTTAGCTTGAGGACTTCGAGTCTTTAGAGAACCTCTTCGTCTCTCTGGCAGCTGTTTATTAACGTGCAGTCTCTCAAATCTCAGCTGCTCTACCTCCCTTAGGTATGCCATGCGATATTCCAGGAGCATGCGGATATTCCTAAGACTCTCTCTGGATCCGACAACCAGGAACGGAACCATCCCATCTTCACCCATGACCTGGACCTCTTCATCAGCCGGTATCCTCAGTCTCTTCAGACCGGATTTATCCACCATCTCCTGCATCACTCTCCCAAGTTTCCCAATAACTTTCTCCACCAGAACTTTGGGTACTTGGACTGTGTCTTCCACTAAGCCCAGCCGACTAAGAGCTTTCCTTTCACGCTCCAAACGTCGAACGGCTTCATCATTCTTCAAAATGATCCTCTGTTTTGTACGGAGGCAGTGTAGGTGCATATCCCTCAGGATAGCCACCCGCTTCACTGTGACTTCCATAGTCGACAGTATCACCAACTGTTTAGTCTCTGGTGCCCAGTGCACACTACATGCTTCCACTGCTTTTCTGAAGGCCTCATGCACACCTTCACCGGTACAGGCTTCTTGCACCTCTTCGGGTACATCAGTCATGGTCTTGAAGAGCTGGGTCTCACTCCCTTCATAGACAGACGGCTCCCTTTTTGCCTCTGACCTTTCCACCAAGACGTCTGTCACGACCGGGTGACTCTCTTGTTCCGCTTTTAGCACGAACTCTTCCTCAGTCTTTTCTTCCACTTGAGCCTTCGCCAAGATGGGCATTGGCAACTCCTCTGCCAGGCAGCGACGTTCCTCCTCTCTCGGGAGAAGCTCCTGCTGATGCTTTTCTTGAGCCATTCTGAGCACATCCATATCTTTCAATATGGCCCTATTCATGGCCTGACGCGCTGATAGGTGACCTCTGAGTTCAACGACCTCCTTCTCTAGGTCACCCATTTTGTGCTCAATTGCTTGCCTCAGGACCCTTTCTTGTTCAACAGTTTCTTTAAGCAGCTCTATCTCATGGTCCTGCTCTCTTTTGGCTAGCACATGTCGCACCACCAGTTCTTTAATTAAACTTTCAGACGGGGTCTCTTGCCCACCCACACTCTGCCTCTTCAGAGTTCCACCTGTTTCTGCATCCACCTCTATGGTCTCTCCTGGGCTCTTGGTAACTTCAGAGTTCTCCACCTCTTCAACATCAGGTACTCTGGAGCCTTCATACTGAGCCACTTCAGCCTTTCCGGGCATTGCAGATATGGGACTACCGCAGGTCTGTTTTAACTCCAGCCCTACCTCTGTGCTGGGATTTGTCAGAGGTATAGTGACCTCCTTATCAAAGACCGTAACCTGATCTGCACCTGACCCTGTCTCTTCCTCATCATCTCTCTTCTCAGAGGGTGTAACCTGTCCCGCCTTTCTGCGTCCCCCGCGATGAGATGAAGATCTGCGATTTTTACTGGGCTCCTCCTTACTGCACTCTTTTCCCTTTGCGCTCGAGTCACAGTCGGGATAGGAGTCACCCCTTCTCACCCTGTCATCCTGGAACAGCAAGTCCCCACTTAAACAGGTGTCAGACCCACACTTTCTTCCAGTCACCCGTAACTCTGGACTATTGACATTAGGTGGCGCTACTTTCTCTTTACACATCCCATTAACAGGAATCCCCATAACCTGCTGCTTTAGTGGGGCTTCAATATGACCATTCTGTCTCTCCTCTGAACAACCCCATACTGCGTCAACTTCCCGTATGTCTTCAAAGATCACAAAGTCCCGGTCCCTCTCAAAAGGGTAGAACAAGTCTGGTGTTATACCGCCATCTTGGCACTTTACATTTTTGGACATATCAATGATCACTCTGTCCACAGTATAGTCAACAGTGACCCCATGCATGCAGCGAACATTAACCTTTTTCTCGGTTAGACAGAGAACGAGAGGAGTTCCCATCAGAGTCACCTGACTCTTTGAGTCCAGCAGTCCAGATACTCCTTCACGGTGTAACATAACAGTACACACCTGTGGGCTGTCATCAAATGGGAAGTCTATGCCGCACTCAGAATACACAAAACACAAACATTGTTTTTCCCCTTTTGAAAGCTCCACCCCTTTTTGGGTCACCACCCCCTTGTGGGCTACCACCCCCTTGTGGACCATTTTCTCCTTTAGGGCCACCACGCCTTTTGGGCAACTACCCCCTTTTGAGACACAGCCCCTTTTTGGCCAACCATAATTATTTGGGCACTGCTCCGTTTTTTGGGACTCCACCCCCTTTTAGGGACACCACCCCACTCTGGGATACACCCTGTGGACTTCCCACAGCACTCTCAGGCCCCAGTTCGCACAGCACACCAATGTGACTCTGGCCCTTTAAGAGTCTGCACACTCTAAACCAGCAATGTCTTTTTTTTTTCCTCTTTGCTGCAACTGCACTTCACAAGGCTCTGCACCGCAGACTTCGTGGACCCGCCGATCCACAGCGAGCCGCTTGTCACCTTCGTGGACCCGCCAATCCACAGCAAGCCGCTTGTCACCTTCGTGACCCCACCGAGCCACAGCAAGCTGACTCTCAGGAAAAAAAAACTCAGTCTCTCGCTGACCCCGGTCAGAACACCACAGACTCCGGTCTGTTACGCACCCGGCTTTACACACAGCCCAAACATAGTTTTTCACTGACGCCGGTCAGTACAATACACGGTTTTCAGACCGTCACCCGTTGGCAACTTCACGGGTTCCTGGACACCACTTGGCCACAGAGGTGCCCAGACAATACAGTTTTCTCACTGACCCCGGTCAGTATTTACACACGGTTTTCAAGACCGTTACCCGTCATTGCCGCACAGGTTCCTGGGACCCTCTTCTCCTCGAAGGTATCCCACCAATAACAATTCTCACTGACCCTGGTCAGTATTTACTCACGGTTTTCAAGACCGTCCACTCTTCTGGCTCAGACCAGCCAGCACTGCAACATGTGCTCTTCGGATCTTTGCCCGTATTCTCCACCAATTGTAGGGGTTCACTCGCTTACGTGCGTAGGAGGAAACAGGAGGCACATTCTCTTCAGCGTTCATGTAGGTTTATTCACTCCATAAGCCATTTAAGTCAGCAAAACAAAGGTAAACAGTCTTGCATCAGATGGATAAATCCTCAGTGTCCATAGTAGAGCTCCGCTCTCTCTCAGACCTGTAGGCATACAGGCTGTGCCATGTCCAGCACGTAGGCTCTCCAGCCTAAATATGGTCTCTGTGTGCTTCCAGGGCGTCTGTCCCCACTTGGAACCGTCCAACACACAGGCCACTCTGCAGTGTCCAGCCAAGTCACATGGAAGTGTGTCCACTCTGACAGACTTCCAAACACTCCCCACCATGTGCCAAACACACCTCCATTATGTAGCCTGAAACCACACCCAGGAACCCATGACATGATTAGACATGTGGTTCTGACATCACCACAGGTCCTGAAACAAACATAGACAGGCATGGTTATGCCCCTTACGCAGGGGTGAAGTATATGGGTAGCCAGACCCTCCCATCTCTCATAGCTACCCGTAACCCGGACCCAAATAACAGGCATGTTAGGCAGCTGACACCCGGCCACGATCGGCCCCCCCGTGAGCGCGGCCGATCGCATATGACGTACTATCCCGTCACTGGGAATTAAGTCCCTGGTCACCTTGACGGGATAGTACGTCATATGGGATTAAGGGGTTAATGACCAGGCCAAATGTTCGAACTCTGACCAATGTCAATTTATGTGGGAAAAACTCTGGAACACTTTGTACCATATTGTACTTCATGTTAGTGGTAAATTTTGATTTGCGTACATTTATGAAAATATTAAAATTTTGACAAAAAAAAATTGAAAAATGTGAAACTTTAAATTTCTAAGCCTTTAAATCAGATGCTTATAACCCACAAAACATTTCCCATGTGTTGACTTTACAATTGCTTCCTTTCTTAAACATAATTTTTTTTTTTGTTAGGATGTTAGAGGGGTTAAAAATTTAGCAGCAATTTCTCTTTTTTTTAAATAAATGTTCAAAACCTGTCTCTTAAAGGACCTGTTCAGATTTAAATGGACTTTGAGGGGCCTGTATATTGGAAACTCCTCAAAAGTTAGGCCAATTTAAAAACCGTACTCCTCAAATACTTCAAAACTGTTGTCGGAAATCTTGCTTTAGCCCCAATTTTTTCAATTTTGCAAGAGGTAACACCAAAAAGGGGACCCCACAGTTTGTTACCCTCTTTTTTCCAAGCTTGGTGATACTTCACATGTAGTCAGAAAGTTCTGTTTGGACAAACGGCAGAGCTCAGAACAGAAAGGACACAATTTGAATTTTGGAACCCAAATTTGGCTGAAAAAATAGTGGGGCACCATGTAGTATTTGCAGAGCCCCACTTTTTCAAAAAAGCAACACCAAAAAGTGAACTATTCAGTTTGTTACCCACGTTCTTACGAGCAAGGCGATAGCCCACATGTAATAAAAAAGGCAAGGCTCGAAACAGAAGGGGCACAATTTGAATTTTGGAACATAAATTTGGCTCTATTTGGAATAGATTGACATATTTGCAGAGCCAGTGTGATTCAAGAGCACCAAAAATACCCCTTAAATGTCTTTTTTGTAGATTATGTCCTCTACTTTATTTATCTAGGGAGGTAGTGAGTAGTTTGATACCACCATTGTTATGCAGTTGATGCAATGCAAGTTTGAAAAATCACAATTTGCATTTTTTTCACTGTCACGTTCATGAATCTTTTATTGGACGTTCTGAGGAACGCACATCAAATGTTATTGCACTAGCTTTTGTAGTAATTGTTGGTGTACACATGGTAACCTCAGGGAAGAAATGGCGTAATTAGTTCCCAGACAATTTTAACTGGGATTTCAATTGTCTGGGGCAGTTTGGTGGGTTTATTTGGCAGTTCCTACCTTTATATATTCGGAAGGTGGATGTGTATCCTGTTTTGCTCTACCACATTTTCTACAATTTGACTTCATATTTGGTGCACTTGGAGGGGATAAATTGGCAGAATGATAGACTGCCCTTGAAACTCATGAGGGACTCGTCAACTGCAACATTTTGTTCTGGGGCATAGGAATTTAGAAATTAGTTTTTGAGGGGTAAAATTATGGCAATCATAGTTGGGGGTCATTTCTTGGGGGCTTGGGAGTTGTCATTAAAATGAAGGAATCTCATTAGGGCTACATATCGGGTTCAGGAGATGACAGCTACAAATACAGCTGGGAACCGATTCTTTAACCTCTTAGGAACAGAGAGTGGATTTTTTTTTCCTAAACTCATGTTGAGGGTAAGGCAATAACTTTTTTTTGTATTTCTGAGACATTTGTGGGGATCCATGAATGGGAATGAAAGGAAGTGGGTTTGGGGGAAATATATTTTCGGTCATATAAAGTGTTTTGGTGGGCAAAGGGGGTAAGATTGGTGACCGCTAATTTTATTGCAGGTAGTGCTGAAAAATGGGGCATTTGAGGGGAAAATGCAGTGTTGGGATACGACAATGAAGGGAGGACTACAGAACTTGGCCCTGTATCTTACTCTTAAGAAGTGATGACTGACTCCACTGCAATCAGGGTCTGGGAATCCGTGGAGGAAGAGGAGTTGTCCCTGGATGAAAACTATTCTGCTTCAGAAGCAGTTTCCGTTTCACTCTTAGAACTGTCAAGTCAAAGCAGAGTGTCAATAGAAAAATGTCCTGCTGTTGCCGGTTCTCAGATCTCGGCGAGCGCACTGCCATGTGCCCACCATTGTGCTTCGGGAACAGAAGGAGGAGGGCCGGGGGATGGCGTCGCTGGTACTAAGGCACCGTGGGGAGCGTGAGAACATAATTTCTCTCTCCTCTGACACGATAGATCATGTCAGAGAGAGAAATTATTTTAAAATCGGACTTTACTTTTTTTTAACGTGATCAACGTTATTCGATGAATAATGGTGATCACGTGAAAGAGGACCGGAAAAAATCAGCCCTGATCATGTACTCCAGCTAAGATCCAGGAGGTAGCTAAAACCTCTGAGATTTTCCAATGCTGGAGGGTGCTATTGACTTATTTATCAGCGTCGTTAAAAAATAAGGTCCCTTAACTTCCGTTGTTGAGGGGTTAATGGAATCAGTTTGGTTATTTACTACTGCTTTTGCTTTTGCTGTTATATCGGTTTTGGTAAAGAATGTCATTCTTCTTTCTTTTACATTGTTTTGATGACATCCAATCATCCAAAGTGTCCTCCTTGAAAGAGATGGAAGAAATGTCAGATCTGTATGTGCTGGAATCCGAGATCTCTGTATTACAAAAAGATCAATCCTTATCTGTAGAGATTTTTTGGGGAGGTGGAAATTAAAAAGTCTGAAAAAAAATCTGCTTTTTTTTGAGAATCGATTTAAGGTGATAGTTTCCTTTCATAGACCCATTTCTCTTTGGATTCGATTCATCGTTGGATCCAACTCTCATTAGAGTCTCTTTTAAATTGTTGTATGAGCCTCGTAATTTTCTATTTCAATTTGGAAATGTTCTCCTTCATTTTGGAGTCTAGACCTTCAGAATCAGAATTCATGTATTAAAAGAATCTTTGTAAACATTCTGTCATTTCGCTTCTTCTAGTTGGATTATGTTGGTCATAAACTCCAAAGAGCACAAGGGTAGATTATCACTCAAGGTGTTTCAAAAGTCCTCTGTTTTGTCCTTTAGTTATTTTTGCTCCAGTTTTGTTAATCTCGATAGCACTTGGCACGCCTTTAAGGGCTTTTTTCAAGTGCAATGGCTGCACATCCAACACATGCCATTACGCAGATCAATAGACCTGGGCGAGGTAGTAATTGAGAAAAATCCTACTCAATAGAGAACCATTTTGGATTTTGCAATTAAATACCCATTCCCCTTATGGTGTAAATTTATCAAATTACTTTCTATATATTTATTTATTCAGGATATTTCAGCATCCTTACATTACATTCTTTTTGATTATTAATGGTGGAATTTAATTTTTTTGTAATTTGGGTAATCAGGAGACTTCATCAAATTTTGGAGTTGTTTTTGCATTTAAAATGAAATCCTTGTTTGCATGACACATTACGACTAAGACTGGTGTGTGGACGACACACATTAGTATGTGCTGTCTCTTTCCTTATGATGCATATATGAAATTTTAATGAAGATTCAATTAAGAATTTATGCTCTTTTATGGAAAAGAATCCATCATCTCCTTTCTTCACCACTAGTGGATTCTTCACTCGTTGAAGCTGACACTCTGGCTGTGGATTTTTATCTTGAGTGGATCGGCATGGTTGAGCATGCTATAGTTATCCATACTCAATCTAATGCTTAGTTATACTTACTGTATGTGTGCTGCTGACCGAGGTAAAAAAGTATATAGATTATAGACGTGTTATTCTACTTGTTGGGTATCCAAGAAGTATCGTTTCTCCTTGCGGAGATCGACATGCTAAGCATGCCGAGATGAGGAGACCTAAAGCCGCAATGCTCCTCTGGGTAATATGTTAATTATGCAAATTGTCTCTTCAGAGAGGATGAGAGCTAGAACTCTAGTGCCACCTATTGGAAGGTAGCAATCCTTCAAATCAATGTTGACCCTTTAACGAGCCTTGTCACATGACTTTGGATAATAGCCAAACCAGAATCTCATTTTGCAGACACTGTGTTTCGGGGTACTGCCCCTCGTCAGTGCAAAGTGGAGATCTGGTTTGGCTGTGTGAGAGGCGTCAGACGGTTATCCAAGAAGTATCGTTTCTCCTTGCGGAGATTGACATGTTAAGCATGCGGTGATTGACATGTTAAGCATGCCGAGATGAGGAGACTTAAAGCCACAATGCCCCTCTGGGTAATATGCTAATTATGCAAATTGTCTCTTCAGAGAGGAAGAGAGCTAGAACTCTAGTGCCACCTATTGGAAGGTAGCAATCCTACAACTGACGCCTCTCACACAGCCAAACGAGATCTCCGCTTTGCACTGATGAGGGGCAGTACCCCGAAACACAGTGTCTGCAAATTGTGATTCTGGTTTGGCTATTATCCTAAGTCATGTGACAAGGCTCGTTAAAAGGTCAACATTGACTTGTAGGATTTCTACCTTCCAATAGGTGGCACTAGAGTTCTAGCTCTCTTCCTCTCTGAAGAGACAATTTGCATAATTAACTTGTTGGGTATACACAGTAATTAATGAATATATGAACTCCAATATTAGTATTAAAGTATAAAACTTAAGGTACTTGGTTAACATTTTTTCATCAAAGAGTGTAAAAACCACCCAACTGCCACATAGTGACCTGAACTTGGATGATTACTCATTAATCGCAGAGTGCTGATGCACAGTGGTTGCATATATGTTTGCATATGGGGCACATCTTATTTGTGCACCTACATATTAATGTAATACTAAAGGAGTGCCTGCCCTTTTTTTATGTAAATAGTAATAAAATAACCTAAGGGTATTTCCAAGATGGGTGAGCAATAGCAAACGTAAAAGTATAGGATAGTCCAGTAACCCCACTGATCACAAGAGTTACACTATACAGGAGAGAGAAAAGACCCTGTGTTAGGACTGTGTAACAACTCAATGCGTGCACTGTGTGCTGAAAAAAGGAAAGATTCCAGAGTGAGTAAAGTAAACCACGAAATACAAAATAAAGTATAGAGTAAGTACTGTTTGATTATATGCTGCCTACTTCCTAAAAAGAAGCAGAAGGTAGGTGCAAAGTAAAAAGCAGAAATATGTAGGCGGTAAACCCTAGCTCAAATTTTGCTCAGTCGCTTTAAGCTTTAGCAGAATGGCTGAACATCCACAAGAAACTATCATGAGCAGGAAATGCCAGCAGGGACAGAATATGAAGCTGCGCCCGAAAGGTGAAAGGGCAGACAAATGAAAACACCTGTTAGGCCTCATTCACATTGCGTCAATGGCAATGCGCTGATGGCATCGGTTACACAGCAGCGCTAGCGCAATGTAACGGATGCTTCAGCACACCCATTGATGGCCATTATGTAGCGCATCGCTAACGCATGTCATAATCTGCATGCATTAGCGATGTGCCATCATTCTATGACGGACCCTCGGACGCGGTCTGCAGCGTTTCCGGGTCCGTCACAGATGCGCGATATAATAGTTGCTTCGTTTATGTATCCTGGACTATATAAATACAAAAGAAGCAATAGAATAATCTATGTATATCAAAAAGTAACAAACTTTAATAATTAAAGCAGGTAAGAGACAGAATCACATTTAACATTATACATGTGAGATGCACAAAGGACAATCTGAGACAAAAAAAGCCACAACAGCAGGGCTACATTAGGGCAACCTCTAAGCCATGGGTACTAGAGATAACAAGTATGAACATCCTCGGTATAAGGATATATCTAATATATAAAGCTGAATGTGTGTGTATGTGTGTGTGTATGTGGGTGTGTGTGTATGTCTGGGATCGGCATCTGCACCGTCGCAGCTACAGCCGCAAAATTTTGCACAGTCACATGTCTGGACCCCGAGAGCGTCATAGGCTATGTTGTGAGGCGAAATTTTACAATTCACCAAACAATTTTGCCCCTATCTACATAATGGGGATAAAGTGAAAGGAAAAGTGTTGGAGGCAAATTGACAGCTGCCAGATGTGAACAAGGGGGACTTAAAGAGTGAGAGCGATGGCGCCAAAGAGTATATACCGTACAGTTGCTACGGTGGGGCCCCGACATGGGATACTCACCACACCACCACGGGGATATGAACACACACACAAAATGCGCCACACACTACCACATGCTTGAACACATATATCACCCTCAGTACACATTTCACCACACATACACCAACCTCGCCACATAAAAGTCGAAACAAAAAAGTCGCTGCTCAAAACTCGCCATGCACAAGATTCGCCACATGCAAAACTCACCACATGCAAACCTAGGCTCACGTGCAAAACTTACCTCATGGAAAACTCGCCACATGCAAAACTTGCCACACGCAGAAAGATTGCCACATGCACAAAAGTTGCAACACATGCAAAAGTTGCCTCACACAAAACTTGCACATACTCAAAACGCACCACACATAACTCGCCATGCGCAAAACTTGCTGCACACAACTTGCTACACTAACCTGTCACATGCAACTCGACACACAAAAAGTTGCTACACGCATGTCGCCACACAAAACTCATCTCACAAAAGTCGCTACATGCATGTCGCCACACGCAACTCAACACGCACAACTTGACACATGAAACTCGCCCTAAAACACACACAAGTCTGGTATTATCCATCAAAAATAAAAATCTAATTAATAAGCAGACAAACTACAAGAGCAACAACTGTACCATATAGGAAATACGGCAGCTGTCAGTCACATGACCTGTCTATTATGTGTATGTGTGAGCTAATATATACTGCCAGGGGGAGGGCTTCCTGTTGGCTGGGGATTTATCAGGCTGCCAATTTAGCTTACAAATACTGAGGTAAAAATACTGACCAAATAACGTGTGAACGAGGTCTAATACAGGAGTGTTATGATCCCAATGGCAGAGGATCTCTGATATTCCGGCAAGATAGCAAAAATATAAATACTGCTCTAGGGAGGTGGAAACTGGGCTAACCGCATACCTGATCCTGACACAAACAACTAAAAGTAGCCGGTGAACGTGCCTACGTTGGTTCTAGACGTCTCGAGCCAGCCGGAGAACTGACTACCCCTAGAGGGAAAGAATAAGACCTCGCTTGCCTCCAGAGAAATTGAACCCCAAAGATATAGAAAGCCCCCAACAAATAATAACGGTGAGGCAAGAGGAAAACACAAACGTAGAGATGAACTAGATTCAGCAAAGTGAGGCCCAATAGTCTAGATAGCAGAAAATAGATAGTGGACTATGCGGTTAGCAGAAAACCCTACAAAACATCCACGCTGAACATTCAAGAACCCCCACATCGACTGACGGTGTGGAGGGAGAATATCAGCCCCCTAGAGCTTCCAGCGAGTCAAAAAACAAATGTAAAGCAAGCTGGACAAAAACACTGAATAATGCAAACGATCCAAATTGTACAAAACAGACTTAGCTTTTCTTGCATGAGGCAGACTGAAAGGAATCCGGAGGAGACCAAATAGGTCTGGATACAACGATGCCAGGCAAGAGACTGAGTCCAGAGGAGACTCAAATAGGAAGCACCCGCTGCTTAACGACACAGCTGGAGCTCAGGCCTGCAACAAGACATACCTACCACAATACCGTTAGTGACCACCAGAGGGAGCCCAGAAACACAGTTCACAACAGTACCCCCCCCTTGAGGAGGGGTCACCGAACCCTCACCAAGACCCCCAGGGCGATCAGGATGAGCAGCGTGAAAGGCATGAACCAAACCAGCCGCATGAACATCAGAGGCGACAACCCAGGAATTATCCTCCTGACCATAGCCTTTCCACTTAACTAAATACTGGAGTTTCCGTCTAGAGATACGAGAATCCAGAATCTTCTCCACCACGTACTCCAACTCGCCCTCAACCAAAACCGGGGCAGGAGGCTCAACAGCAGGAACCATAGGCACCACGTACCGCCGCAACAAGGACCTATGGAACACATTATGAATAGCAAAAGACGCTGGAAGGTCCAAGCGAAAAGACACCGGGTTAAGGATTTCCAAAATCTTATAAGGACCGATACAGCGAGGCTTGAACTTAGGAGAGGAGACTTTCAAAGGAACATGCCGAGAAGACAACCAAACCAAATCCCCAACACGAAGTCGGGGACCCACACCGCGGCGGCGGTTGGCAAACCGCTGGGCCTTGTCTTGTGACAATTTCAAATTGTCCACCACATGGTTCCAAATCCGCTGCAACCTATCCACCACAGAATCAACCCCAGGACAGTCAGAAGGTTCAACCTGACCCGAGGAGAAACGAGGATGAAAACCAGAGTTGCAGAAAAAGGGTGAAACCAAGGTGGCAGAACTAGCCCGATTATTAAGGGCAAACTCGGCCAGTGGCAAAAAGGTAACCCAGTCGTCCTGATCAGCAGAAACAAAACATCTCAAATAAGTCTCTAACGTCTGATTAGTTCGCTCGGTCTGGCCATTAGTCTGAGGATGAAAAGCCGACGAAAAAGACAAATCAATACCCATCTTAGCACAAAAGGATCGCCAGAATCTGGACACAAACTGGGATCCTCTGTCAGATACAATATTCTCAGGGATGCCATGCAAACGAACCACATTCTGAAAGAACAAAGGAACCAAATCAGAGGAGGAAGGCAACTTAGGCAAGGGCACCAAATGGACCATTTTAGAAAAACGATCGCACACCACCCAGATGACAGACATCTTCCGAGACACCGGAAGATCCGAAATGAAATCCATGGAAATGTGCGTCCAAGGCCTCTTTGGGATAGGCAAGGGCAAAAGCAACCCGCTGGCACGAGAACAGCAAGGCTTAGCCCGAGCACAAATCCCACAGGACTGCACAAAAGAACGCACATCCCGCGACAAGGAAGGCCACCAAAAGGACCTGGCCACCAAATCTCTGGTACCGAAAATCCCAGGATGTCCCGCCAACACCGAAGAATGAACCTCAGAAATAACTCTGTTGGTCCATCCATCAGGGACAAACAATCTCTCTGGTGGACAACGATCAGGCCTATCAGCCTGAAATTTTTGCAGCCCTCGTCGCAAATCTGGGGAAATGGCAGACAAAATTACTCCCTCTCTGAGAATACCAGCCGGCTCAGAGACTCCCGGAGAATCAGGCACAAAACTCCTAGAAAGTGCATCAGCCTTCACGTTCTTCGAACCAGGCAGGTACGAGACCACAAAGTCAAAACGGGAGAAAAACAACGACCAACGGGCCTGTCTAGGATTCAGGCGCTTGGCAGACTCGAGGTAAATCAGATTTTTATGATCAGTCAAGACCACCACACGATGTCTAGCTCCCTCGAGCCAATGTCGCCACTCCTCAAATGCCCACTTCATGGCCAACAACTCCCGATTACCAACATCGTAGTTCCGCTCAGCAGGCGAAAATTTCCTTGAAAAGAAGGCGCATGGCTTCATCACGGAGCCATCAGAACTTTTTTGCGACAAAACAGCCCCTGCACCAATTTCAGAAGCATCAACTTCAACCTGGAAGGGAAGAGAGACATCCGGCTGGCACAAGACTGGCGCTGAAGTAAACCGACGCTTCAGCTCCCGAAAGGCCTCCACGGCCGCAGGAGACCAATTCGCAACATCAGAACCCTTCTTGGTCATATCCGTCAAAGGTTTAACCACGCTGGAGAAATTAGCGATAAAACGACGGTAAAAATTAGCAAAGCCCAAGAACTTCTGCAGGCTCTTAACAGACGTGGGCTGAGTCCAGTCATGAATGGCACGGACCTTAACTGGGTCCATCTCCACAGTAGAGGGGGAAAAAATAAAACCCAAAAAAGAAACCTTCTGTACCCCAAAGATACATTTTGAGCCCTTCACAAATAGAGCATTCTCCCGCAAAACCTGAAACACCATCCTGACCTGGTTCACATGGGACTCCCAATCATCAGAAAAAAACAAAATATCATCCAGATAAATAATCATAAATTTATCCAGATATTTCCGGAAGATGTCATGCATGAAGGACTGAAACACAGAAGGAGCATTAGATAATCCGAAAGGCATCACCAGGTACTCAAAATGACCCTCAGGCGTATTAAATGCCGTTTTCCATTCATCTCCCTGCTTTATGCGCACAAGGTTATACCCACCACGAAGATCTATCTTGGTGAACCAACTGGATCCCTTTATCCGAGCAAACAAATCAGACAACAATGGCAAAGGATACTGAAATTTAACAGTGATCTTATTCAGAAGACGATAATCAATACAAGGTCTCAGAGACCCATCTTTCTTGCCCACAGAAAAGAATCCTGCACCAAGAGGGGACGAGGACGGGCGAATATGTGCCTTCTCCAAAGACTCCTTTATATAACTCCGCATCGCGGCATGCTCTGGCACAGATAAATTAAAGAGTCGTCCCTTAGGAAACTTACTACCAGGAATCAAATCTATAGCACAATCACAGTCCCTATGAGGAGGAAGGGCACTGGACCTGGCCTCATTAAATACATCCTGAAAGTCTGACAAAAACTCAGGGATCTCAGAAGGAGTAGAAGAAGCAATAGACACCAATGGAGAATCGCCATGAATCCCCTGACACCCCCAACTAGACACAGTCATAGCTTTCCAATCTAAAACTGGATTATGGGCCTGTAACCATGGCAGACCCAAAACGACAACATCATGCATTTTATGCAGTACCAAAAAACGAATCACCTCCTGATGTACAGGAGTCATGCACATGGTCACCTGCGTCCAATACTGAGGTTTATTCTCTGCCAATGGCGTAGAATCAATTCCTCTAAGAGGAATAGGATTTTCCAAAGGCTCCAGGACAAAACCGCAGCGCTTGGCAAACGACAAATCCATCAGACTTAAAGCAGCACCAGAATCCACAAAAGCCATAACTGAGTAAGAAGATAATGAACAAATTAAAGTCACAGACAAAATAAACTTAGGCTGAAAAGTACCAATGGCGACAGGATTAACTTTTTTCTTTAAACGTTTAGAGCATGCTGAGATAACATGTGTTGAATCACCACAGTAGAAACACAACCCATTTTGATGTCTATGATTTTGTCGCTCGGCTCTGGTCAGAATTCTGTCACATTGCATAGAATCAGGTGACCGTTCAGACAGCATCGCCAAAGGATTATCAGATTTGCGCTCCCGCAAACGTCGATCAATTTGAATGGCTAGAGCCATTGAATCATTTAGACCTGTAGGGATAGGAAACCCCACCATCACATCTTTAATGGCTTCAGAAAGACCATTTCTGAAATTTGCGGCCAGTGCACACTCATTCCATTGAGTAAGCACGGACCATTTCCTAAATTTTTGGCAATATACCTCAGCTTCGTCCTGACCCTGAGAGATAACCAGCAACATTTTTTCAGCCTGATTTTCAAGATTAGGCTCCTCATAAAGCAAACCAAGTGCCAGAAAAAACGCATCAACATTCACCAATGCAGGATTTCCTGGCGCCAGAGAGAAGGCCCAATCCTGAGGGTCGCCGCGCAAGAAGGAAATAACAATCTTAACTTGCTGAGCGGAATCACCAGAGGAACGAGGTTTCAGAGACAGAAACAATTTACAATTATTCCTAAAATTCAGGAATTTAGATCTATCTCCAAAAAACGGCTCAGGAATAGGTATTTTTGGTTCAGACATAGGGCTATGGATAACAAAATCCTGAATGCTTTGCACCCTAGCAGCAAGCTGATCCACACTAGAAGTCAAAGTCTGGACATTCATATCTGCAGCAGAGTTTCAGCCACTCAGAGAAAAAGGGGATGGAAGAAGCTAGGCAAACTGCAGCAAAAAAAAACAAAAAAAAAACTCAGAACTTCTTTTTAATCCCGCTTCTGCGATGCATTAAACATTTTCTTTTGGCCTGGCATTCTGTTATGATCCCAATGGCAGAGGATCTCTGATATTCCGGCAAGATAGCAAAAATATAAATACTGCTCTAGGGAGGTGGAAACTGGGCTAACCGCATACCTGATCCTGACACAAACAACTAAAAGTAGCCGGTGAACGTGCCTACGTTGGTTCTAGACGTCTCGAGCCAGCCGGAGAACTGACTACCCCTAGAGGGAATGAATAAGACCTCGCTTGCCTCCAGAGAAATTGAACCCCAAAGATATAGAAAGCCCCCAACAAATAATAACGGTGAGGCAAGAGGAAAACACAAACGTAGAGATAAACTAGATTCAGCAAAGTGAGGCCCAATAGTCTAGATAGCAGAAAATAGATAGTGGACTATGCGGTTAGCAGAAAACCCTACAAAACATCCACGCTGAACATTCAAGAACCCCCACATAGACTGACGGTGTGGAGGGAGAATATCAGCCCCCTAGAGCTTCCAGCGAGTCAAAAAACAAATGTAAAGCAAGCTGGACAAAAACACTGAATAATACAAAGGATCCAAATTGTACAAAACAGACTTAGCTTTTCTTGCATGAGGCAGACTGAAAGGAATCCGGAGGAGACCAAATAGGTCTGGATACAACGATGCCAGGCAAGAGACTGAGTCCAGAGGAGACTCAAATAGGAAACACCCGCTGCTTAACGACACAGCTGGAGCTCAGGCCTGCAACAAGACATACCTAACACAATACGGTTAGTGACCACCAGAGGGAGCCCAGAAACACAGTTCACAACACAGGAGGAGATGACAAACAGGTACATACTATATACAGGGGAGATGACACACAGGTATATACTATATACAGGAGGAGATGACACACACATATGTACTATATACAGGGGAGATGACACACAGGTATATACTATATACAGGAGGAGATGACATACAGGTATATACTATATACAGGAGGAGATGACACACAGGTATATACTATATACAGGAGGAGATGACACACTGGTATATACTATACACAGGGGAGATGACACAAACATATATACTATATACAGGGGAGATGACACACAGGTACATACTACATACAGGAGGAGATGACATACAGATATATACTATATACAGGGAAGATGACACACAGGTATATACTATATACAGGAGGAGATGACACACAGGTATATACTATATACAGGAGGAGATGACACATATATATACTATATACAGGGGAGATGACACACAGGTATATACTATATACAGGAGGAGATGACACACAGGTATATACTATATACAGGAGGAGATGACATACAGGTATATACTATATACAGGAGGAGATGACACATATATATACTATATACAGGGAAGATGACATACAGGTATATACTATATACAGGGGAGATGACACACAGGTATATACTATATACAGGAGGAGATGACACACAGGTATATACTATATACAGGAGGAGATGACACACAGGTATATACTATATACAGGAGGAGATGACACATATATATACTATATACAGGGAAGATGACATACAGGTATATACTATATACAGGAGGAGATGACACACAGGTATATACTATATACAGGAGGAGATGACATACAGGTATATACTATACACAGGAGGAGATGACACACACATATGTACTATATACAGGGGAGATGACACACAGGTATATACTATATACAGGAGGAGATGACACACAGGTATATACTATATACAGGAGGAGATGACACACTGGTATATACTATACACAGGGGAGATGACATACAGGTACATACTATATACAGGGGAGATGACACACAGGTATATACTATATACTGGGGAGATGACACACAGGTATATACTATATACAGGGGAGATGACACACAGGTATATACTATATACAGGAGGAGATGACACAGGTATGTACTATATACAGGAGGAGATGACACATAGGTATACACTATATACAGGGGAGATGACACACAGGTATATACTATATACAGGGGAGATGACACACACATATATACTATATACAGGGGAGATGACATACAGGTATATACTATATACAGGAGGAGATGACACACACATATATACTATATACAGGGGAGATGACACAGGTATATACTATATACAGGAGGAGATGACACACTGGTATATACTATATACAGGATGAGATGACACACTGGTATATACTATATACAGGGGAGATGACATACGGGTACATACTATATACAGGGGAGATGACTGTTGTGAACTCTATTTCTGGGCTCCCTCTTGTGGTCACAAGCGGTACTGTGTAGTGTTGTCTTTCTGCAGGTTGACTTCATCAGCTGGTTCGTTATCCTTGGTTGGTTTTCTATTTAGCCCACCTGGATACTCAGTTCCTTGCCTGCTATCAATGTATTCAGTGCTCTTCAGATTCCGTGTGTCTACCTTGCTCCCAGTCTCTCCAAGACAAGCTAAGTTTTTGTTTGATCATTTTTTGATTATCAGTGTTCATTATGTTTTTAGTCCAGCTCGCTAAAATGTGATTTCTTCGCTTGCTGGTTGCTCTAGGGGACTGAGTTTCTCCCCCCACACCGTTAGTTGGTGTGGGGGTTCTTGAAATCTCAGAGTGGATATTTTGTAAGGGTTTTTTACTGACCGCATAGATTCCCTTTTCTATTTTCTGCTATCTAGTATTAGTGGGCCTCATTTGCTGAATCTGCTTTCACCCCTGTGTATGTGCCTTCCTCTTACCTCACCGTTATTATTTGTTGGGGGCTTCTATATCTTTGGGGATTATTTCTCTGGAGGCAAGAGAGGTCTTTCTTTCTCTCTAGGGGTAGTTAGTTCCTTAGGCTGGCTCGAGACGTCTAGGAATTCAGGCACGTTCACCGGCTACTTCTAGTGTGTTTGGTTAGGTTCAGATTTGCGGTCAGTCCAGCTTGCCACCTCCCTAGAGCTTGTCCTATGTTTGTTACTTAGCTGGAGTAATTTGTGATCCTCAACCACTAAGGATCATAACAGATGACACACGGGTATATACTATATACAAGGGAGATGACACACAGGTATATTCTATATACAGGGGAGATGACACACAGGTATATACTATATACAGGAGGAGATGACACACCGGTATATACTATATACAGGAGGAGATGACACACAGGTATATACTATATACAGGGGAGATGACACAGATATATACTATATACAGGAGCAGATGACACACAGTTATATACTATATATAGGAGGAGATGACACACCGGTATATACTATATACGGAGGAGATGATACACTGGTATATACTATATACAGGTGGAGATGACACACAGGTACATACTATATACAGGAGGAGATGACACACCGGTATATACTATATACAGGGGAGATGACAAACGTATATACTATATACAAGAGGAGATGACACACAGATATACAGTCATATGAAAAGGTTTGGGCACCCCTATTAATCTTAAGCTTAATATTTTATAAAAATTGGTTTTTTTGCAACAGCTATTTCAGTTTCATATATCTAATAACTGTTGGACACAGTAATGTTTCTGTCTTGAAATGAGGTTTATTGTACTAACAGAAAATGTGCAATCTGCATTCAAACTAAATTTGACAGGTGTATAAGTATGGGCACCCTAATCATTTTCCTATTATTTTAAAATACTCCTACCTACTTTTTACTGACTTTTTTTGGTTTTGTAACCTCATTGAGCTTTGAACTTCATAGCTAGGTGTATCCAATCATGAGAAAAGCTACTTAAAGTGGCCACTTGCAAGTTGTTCTCCTGTTTGAATCTCCTCTGAATAGTGGCATCATGGGCTCCTCAAAACAACTGTCAAATGATCTGAATAGGTGGATATCCCTTGCTGCCACTCTGTCGGGCACCTCGACGTGTGTTTTGCCAAAAGGGCTTCGTCAGGAGGCGTGACTAACACAGAATGAGGAGTTCCCTATATAGTGCAAATAATTAGAACAAGTGGAAGACCGGTGTTTAACTTTACAAAACGATAGACCTAAGAGGGGGCAGTACCGGTGTATTTCAGCGTGTATTACATTAGCTAGCATAATGATTTAACATCCAAGGACCTTCCAAGGGGTTTCCAATAGAAGGCTCTAATAGAGACATGTGATCAAGTCACGTGAACAATTTAAATAATGGTAAACATACCCGCAAAGACCTTTGAATTTAAAGGTCCTTGCGGGTATGTTTACCATTATTTAAATTGTTCACGTGACTTGATCACATGTCTCTATTAGAGCACCGGTACTGCCCGCTCTTAGCTCTATCGTTTTGTAAAGTTACACACCGGTCCTCCACTTGTTCTAATTATTTGCACTATATAGGGAACTCCTCATTCTGTGTTAGTCACGCCTCCTCAAGAAGCCCTTTTTGCGAAAGCAGCGTCGAGGTGCTTGACAGAGTGGCGGCAAAGGAATATCAACCTTTTCCAGCTATGGCCACAGGTACTAGATTTACGCATTAGATAGCATGTTTAGGTGATTGAACCTGGGCAATGGTTTAAAAATGCTAATGATTTTTTCTCTTAATAGTATTGTATAACATAAACTATTGTCCTTCGGGACAGTCACTCTCTTAGACCTGTTATACAATTTAAAATCTTAAATTCATGGCTATCTATATGTCTCATTATAGATATATACATATGTCCTCATACCGAGGATGTTCATACTTGTTATCTCTAGTACCCATGGCTTAGTGGTTGCCCTAATGTAGCCCTGCTGTTGTGGCTTTTTTTTTTGTCTCAGATTGTCCTTTGTGCATCTCACATGTATAATATTAAATGTGATTCTATTACCTGCTTTAATTAATAAAGTTTGTTACTTTTTGATATACATAGATTATTCTATTGCTTCTTTTGTATTTATATAGTCCAGGATACATAAATGACGCGACTATTATATCGCGCATCTGGACTATATATTTATAGGTTAAACGAACCCAGAGAAAAGATGTCTGCTGTGACTTGGCAGACAGGGAAGCCGATCACATATCACATGCTCAAGGGTCCGAACCAAAGAGCATGACACCCTGTTGACCATAAGAACTTGCACTCTACAGGAGTGAGAGAGAAGACCCCACTGATCATAAGAACTTTCACTCTACAGGAGCCAGAGAGAAGACCCCACTGATCATAAGAGCTTGCACTCTACAGGAGCCAGAGAGAAGACCCCACTGATCATAAGAGCTTGCACTCTACAGGAGCCAGAGAGAAGACCCCACTGATCATAAGAGCTTGCACTCTACAGGAGCCAGAGAGAAGACCCCACTGATCATAAGAGCTTGCACTCTACAGGAGCCAGAGAGAAGACCCCACTGATCATAAGAACTTGCACTCTACAGGAGCCAGAGAGAAGACCCCACTGATCATTAGCACTCTACAGGAGCGAAAGAGAAGACACTGCTGATCATAAGAGGTTACACTCTACAGGAGGAAGAGAGTGAAGACCCAACTGACAATGAAAGGATAATTAACATAATGTGAATTAACAAAGAATTAACATAATGCACAGCAATCTAAAAATCACTTGCTGTGCACACGTTACATTTTTAAATGCTTTAGGATTCCAAAGCTATGAAGTGGTTAGAAGAAGTGACCCAACCATTCTTCGGGTGCTTCTGCTTGGAAGCCACTCACTATTTTATGCATGCAAATTGAAAAAATAAATAAATAAATAAACTTTGATGTCAAAGCGGCCACAAAAAGCTATAGAAAAGATGCCAAAATGGAGGCTTCAGGAAAAACACCACTGACATTTTCCTTAAGCGTCTTCCACTTGAGAAACTTGACAAGCTCACTTGAATTTAAAAGACATTTTGACTTGATTCATATAAGGTTTCGCGTTAGAGTTCTGGTGTAAGAGTTTTGAAAAAAAGCAAAATTTAGGTGCATCTTGGAGTTCTTTTGGAGGTTTCATTCCAGTTTCTCACAGCACTGACAAAAATGGGCAGGACGGGGAAGCTGTGGTGGGGTAACCCCACTCCTCGTTTAATTCTTGTCGAGCTGTGGAATTTCCTACTCCAGAAATCTTACTCCAGTGTTTGGTAGTGCTGCACAAATAAAAGTCCAATCTATGAAAATTAATGAACTCATATGGTAGATAGTGTAAAACAATAAAACAAGCCCTCACCCAGCTCCTTCTATGGAGAACAAGAAAAGGCACGGGCCTGAGAAAATGGAGACACAAAGATTTTTTTGAATTTTGTTTAACCAGTAAAATAAAAAAAAAAGAAGAAAAAGAACGATACAAGTTTGGTGTGTCCGTAATCGTAATGATCTGGAGAATTGTAAATTGTATGTCAGATCATATTAACAGCACAATGAACCAATGGCAAAAAGCAATAAATCAATGGAAGAAATTTTTTTTGTTTTATTTTTCTTGCTTCACATTTTTAGTTCTTCATAAGGTGTCATTAAAATCTACAAATTGTAAAAAATAAGCCCTCATATGGTTACATTAGCAAAAACATTAAAAAGAAGTTCTCAAAGAAGGAAAGAAAAAATGGAAATGCAAATAATAAAATTAGCCCATTCGGGAAGGGGTTTTCCAAATTGAGGACCATTTGTTCTGGGCATTAATAGAGGGAGGAAGATACAAAAACGCCTCTGGCAAAATCTTCGGATGACTTGCAGAATCCTGGATTTTGGAAAAACCCCTCTGTAACAGATGGTGATATTGTTTGCAGTATTTGTCCGTGTGTCATATCTTTCTACTTATAAGGCTAGATGAACAATTAAGCTAAGTTCTATTTAACTGAATGGAGTTTAAAAGGACTGTACAGGATTAAAAAAATACAGCAGAAAAGCAAATGCGCCGCACCTGTCCATGGGTTGTGTCTGGTATTGCTGCTTAGCTCCGTAGAGATGACTTGTGTTCACCAGGAATACCACAGATCTTATCCAAACCATAATCAGCGCTAGCAAAATGAGGGTCATCTCTAGTTTGTAGAGTTTAAGCTCTTATGGTCAGCAGGGTCCTCTCTCTCCTGTAGAGTGTAAGATCTTATGGTCAATGGGGTCTTTTCTCTCTTGTAGACTGTAAGCTCTTTTGGTCAGCGGGGTCCTCTCACTATCGCCTGTAGAGTGTAAGCTCTTATTTTCAGTGGGGTCCTCGCTCTACTGTAGAGTGTAAGCGCTTATGATCAGCGGAGTCCTCTCTCTCTCTCTCTCCTGTAGAGTTTATACTCTTATGGTCAGTGGGGTCCTCTCTCTCCTGTAGAGTATAAGGTCTAATGGTCAATGGCGTCTTCTCTCCTGTAGAGTGTAAGCTCTTGTTGTCAGTGGGGTCCTCTCTCTCATGTAGAGTGTAAGCTCTTGTGGTCAGTGGGGTCATCTCTCTCCTGTAGAGTATAAGGTCTAATGGTCAATGGCGTCTTCTCTCCTGTAGAGTGTAAGCTCTTGTTGTCAGTGGGGTCCTCACTCTCATGTAGAGTGTAGGCTCTTATGGTCAGTGGGGTCCTCTCTCTCCTGTAGAGTGTAAGCTCTTATGGTCAGAAGGGTCCTCTCTCTCCTGTAGTGTGTAAACTCTTATGGTCAGCGGGGTCCTCTTTCTCTCCTGTAGAGTGTAAGCTCTTATGGTCAGTGGGGTCCTCTCTCTCCTGTAGAGTATAAGGTCTAATGGTCAATGGCGTCTTCTCTCCTGTAGAGTGTAAGCTCTTGTCAGTGGGGTCCTCTCTCTCAGGTAGAGTGTAAGCTCTTATTTTCAGTGGTGTCCTCTCTCTCTCCTGTAGAGTTTAAGCTCTTATAGTCAGTGGTGTCCTCTCTCTCCTGTAGAGTGTAAGCTCTTATGGACAGAAGGGTCCTCTCTCTCTCTCTCCTGTAGTGTGTAAACTCTTATGGTCAGCAGGGTCCTCTCTCTATCCTGTAGAGTGTAAGCTCTTATGGTCAGTGGGGTCCTCTCTGTCCTGTAGAGTATAAGGTCTAATGGTCAATGGCGTCTTCTCTCCTGTAGAGTGTAAGCTCTTATGGTCAGTGGGGTCATCTCTCTCCTGTAGAGTATAAGCTCTTATGGTCAATGGGGTCTTTTCTCCTGTAGATTGTAAGCTCTTGTTGTCAGTGGGGTCCTCACTCTCATGTAGAGTGTAAGCTCTTATGGTCAGTGGGGTCCTCTCTCTCCTGTAGAGTGTAAGCTCTTATGGTCAGCGGGTCCTCTCTCTCCTGTAGAGTGTAAGCTCTTATGGTCAGTGGGGTCCTCTCTCTCCTGTAGAGTGTAAGCTCTTATGGTCAGAAGGGTCCTCTCTCTCTCTCCTGTAGTGTGTAAACTCTTATGGTCAGCAGGGTCCTCTCTCTCTACTGTAGAGTGTAAGCTCTTATGGTGAGTAGGGTCCTCTCTCTCTCTGCTGTAGAGTGTAAGCTCTTATGGTCAGTGGAGTCCTCTCTCTCTCCTGTAGAGTGTAAGCTCTTATGGTCAGCGGGTCCTCTCTCTCCTGTAGAGTGTAAGCTCTTATGGTCAGAAGTGTCCTCTCTCTCCTGTAGTGTGTAAACTCTTATGGTCAGCGGGGTCCTCTTTCTCTCCTGTAGAGTGTAAGCTCTTATGGTCAATGGGGTCCTCTCTCTCCTGTAGAGTATAAGGTCTAATGGTCAATGGCGTCTTCTCTCCTGTAGAGTGTAAGCTCTTGTCAGTGGGGTCCTCTCTCTCAGGCAGAGTGTAAGCTCTTATTTTCAGTGGTGTCCTCTCTCTCTCCTGTAGAGTGTAAGCTCTTATGGTCAGTGGGGTCCTCTCTCTCCTGTAGAGTATAAGGTCTAATGGTCAATGGCGTCTTCTCTCCTGTAGAGTGTAAGCTCTTATGGTCAGTGGGGTCATCTCTCTCCTGTAGAGTATAAGCTCTTATGGTCAATGGGGTCTTTTCTCCTGTAGATTGTAAGCTCTTGTTGTCAGTGGGGTCCTCACTCTCATGTAGAGTGTAAGCTCTTATGGTCAGTGGGGTCCTCTCTTGTCATGTTCCCAATGGCAGGGAATTAAATACATAACACGGGCAAAAACAGGACGAGCTCTAGGGTGATGGAACCTGAGCTGACCGCGATCCTGAACCTCAACACTCAACTAACAGCAGCCGGGGAACGTTCCTGGGGGGACTCTAGACGTCTCGCGCCAGCCGGAGATCTAGCTACCCCTATCAGAAGAATCACAGACCTATCTTGCCTCCAGAGAAATATTCCCACAGAAATAGCAGCCCCCCACATATAATGACGGTGAAATGAGAGGAAGGCACAAACGTAGTTATGAAAACAGATTCAGCAAAATGAGGCCCGCTTAAGCTAGATAGCAGAGGATACAAAAGGTGAACTGCGCGGTCAGCTTAAAACCCTTCAAAATACCATCCTGAAATTACTTGAACTCATGTGCCAACTCATGGTACATGAGTGGTAATTTCAGCCCACTAGAGCAACCAGCAGCAGAGAATTACATATCTGCAAGCTGGACTAAAAACATGAAAGCAAACATGAAACAGGGAAATCCAGACTTAGCTTGTCTTGAAGGCCTAGGAGCAGGTAGCAAAGGTAACAGAGACACACTGATACATTGATAGCCGGCAAGGGAATGACAGGAAAGCCAGGTTAAATAGGAAACACCCAGCCTCTGATGGACAGGTGGAAACCAGAGACCGCAACCCACCAAAGTTACCCAGTACCAGTTGTAACCACCAGAGGGAGCCCAAAAACAGAATCCACAACAGTACCCCCCCCCTTGAGGAGGGGTCACCGAACCCTCACGAGAACCCCCAGGGCGATCAGGATGAGCTCTATGGAAGGCGCGGACCAAATCAGTCGCATGAACATCAGAGGCGACCACCCAGGAATTATCCTCCTGACCATAACCCTTCCACTTAACCAAATACTGGAGTTTACGTCTGGAAACACGAGAATCCAAGATCTTCTCAACAACATACTCCAATTCTCCCTCCACCAGCACCGGAGCAGGAGGCTCAACAGAAGGAACAACGGGCACCTCATACCTGCGCAATAACGACCGATGGAACACATTATGAATAGCAAACGATGCTGGGAGATCCAAACGAAAAGATACAGGGTTAAGAATCTCCAAGATCTTATAAGGACCGATGAACCGAGGCTTGAACTTAGGAGAAGAGACCTTCATAGGGACAAAACGAGAAGACAACCACACCAAGTCCCCAACAAGAAGTCGGGGACCCACGCGGCGACGGCGATTAGCAAACTGCTGAGTCTTCTCCTGAGACAACTTCAAATTGTCCACCACCTGATTCCAAATCTGATGTAGCCTGTCCACCACCACGTCCACTCCAGGACAATCCGAAGGCTCCACCTGACCAGAGGAAAAACGAGGATGAAACCCCGAATTACAAAAGAAAGGAGAAACCAAAGTAGCAGAACTAGCCCGATTATTAAGGGCAAATTCGGCCAGTGGCAAAAAGGCAACCCAGTCATCTTGATCAGCAGAAACAAAACACCTTAAATAAGTTTCCAAGGTCTGATTAGTTCGCTCCGTCTGGCCATTCGTCTGAGGATGGAATGCAGACGAGAAAGACAAATCAATTCCCATCTTAGCACAAAACGTCAGCCAAAATCTAGACACAAACTGGGATCCCCTGTCAGAAACGATATTCTCTGGAATCCCATGCAAACGAACCACGTTCTGAAAAAACAAAGGGACCAACTCAGAGGAGGAAGGCAACTTAGGCAAGGGTACCAAATGAACCATCTTAGAAAAGCGGTCACACACAACCCAAATAACGGACATTTTCTGTGAGACAGGGAGATCTGAAATAAAATCCATGGAAATGTGCGTCCAAGGCCTCTTCGGGATAGGCAAGGATAACAACAACCCACTGGCCCGAGAACAGCAAGGCTTAGCCCGAGCACACACTTCACAAGACTGCACAAAGGTGCGCACATCCCTTGACAAGGAAAGCCACCAAAAAGACCTGGCCACCAAGTCTCTAGTACCAAATATTCCAGGATGACCAGCCAACACAGAAGAATGGACCTCGGAGATGACTCTACTGGTCCAATCATCCGGAACAAACAGTCTTTCTGGTGGACAATGATCAGGTTTATCCGCCTGAAACTCCTGCAATGCATGTCGCAAGTCTGGGGAGACGGCGGACAATATTACCCCATCCCTAAGGATACCAGTAGGCCCAGAGTCTCCAGGAGAGTCAGGCACAAAACTCCTGGAAAGAGCATCTGCCTTCACATTCTTTGAACCTGGCAGGTATGAAACCACAAAATTGAAACGAGAAAAAAACAACGACCAACGAGCCTGTCTAGGATTCAGACGCCTGGCAGACTCAAGGTAAATCAGATTTTTGTGATCAGTCAAGACCACCACACGATGTCTAGCACCCTCAAGCCAATGACGCCACTCCTCAAATGCCCACTTCATGGCCAAAAGCTCCCGATTACCCACATCATAATTGCGCTCGGCGGGCGAGAATTTTCTAGAAAAGAACGCACATGGCTTCATCACCGAGCCATCAGAACTTCTCTGTGACAAAACCGCCCCCGCTCCAATCTCGGAAGCATCAACCTCAACCTGAAAAGGAAGTGAAACATCTGGTTGACATAACACAGGAGCAGAAGAAAACCGGCGCTTAAGTTCCTGAAAGGCCTCCACAGCCGTAGGAGACCAATTAGCAACATCAGCACCCTTTTTAGTCAAATCAGTCAAAGGTTTAACAACACTGGAAAAATTAGTAATGAACCGACGATAAAAATTAGCAAAACCCAAGAACTTCTGAAGACTCTTAACAGATGTAGGTTGTGTCCAGTCACAAATCGCCTGAACCTTGACGGGATCCATCTCAATAGTAGAAGGAGAAAAAATGTACCCCAAAAAAGAAATCTTCTGGACTCCGAAGAGACATTTTGAGCCCTTCACAAACAGAGAATTGGCCCGCAGGACTTGAAACACCTTCCTGACCTGTAGAACATGAGACTCCCAGTCATCAGAAAACACCAAAATATCATCCAAATACACAATCATAAACTTATCCAGATATTCACGGAAAATATTGTGCATAAAGGACTGAAAGACTGAAGGAGCATTAGAAAGTCCAAAAGGCATTACCAAATACTCAAAATGGCCCTCAGGCGTATTAAATGCGGTTTTCCACTCATCACCCTGCTTTATCCGCACAAGATTATACGCACCGCGAAGATCTATCTTAGTGAACCACCTAGCCCCCTTAATGCGAGCAAACAAATCAGTCAATAATGGCAATGGATACTGATATTTGACTGTAATCTTATTCAGAAGGCGATAATCTATACAAGGCCTCAGGGAACCATCTTTTTTTGCCACGAAAAAAAAACCTGCTCCCAGAGGGGACGAAGATGGACGAATATGTCCCTTTTCCAAGGACTCCTTAATATAATTCCGCATAGCAGTATGCTCAGGCACTGACAGATTAAATAAACGACCCCTAGGGAACTTACTGCCAGGAATTAATTCTATAGCACAGTCACAATCCCTATGAGGAGGGAGCGAATTGAGCTTAGGCTCCTCAAAAACATCCCGATAGTCAGACAAAAACGCAGGGACCTCAGAAGGAGTAGATGAAGCAATTGAAATCAGAGGTGCATCATCATGAACCCCCTGACATCCCCAGCTTAACACAGACATTGTTTTCCAATCCAGGACTGGATTATGAGTTTGTAACCATGGCAGACCAAGCACTAGTACATCATGTAAATTATACAGTACAAGGAAGCGAATCACCTCCTGATGAACGGGAGTCATGCGCATGGTCACTTGTGTCCAGTACTGCGGTTTATTCATAGCCAATGGTGTAGAGTCAATTCCCTTCAAAGGAATAGGAACTTCCAGAGGCTCCAGACTAAAACCGCAGCGTTTGGCAAATGACCAATCCATAAGACTCAGGGCAGCGCCCGAATCCACATAGGCATCGACGGAAATGGATGACAGTGAACAAATCAAAGTTACAGACAAAATGAACTTAGACTGCAGAGTACTAATGGCAAAAGATTTATCAACCTTTTTTGTGCGTTTAGAGCATGCTGATATAACATGAGCTGAATCACCACAATAAAAACACAATCCATTTTTCCACCTATAACTTTGCCGTTCACTTCTGGACTGAATTCTATCACATTGCATAGTCTCAGGTGCCTGTTCAGAAGACACCGCCAACTGGTGCACAGGTTTGCGCTCCCGTAAACGCCGATCAATCTGAATGGCCATAGCCATAGACTTATTCAGACCTGTAGGCGCAGGGAACCCCACCATAATATCCTTAATGGCCTTAGAAAGACCATCTCTGAAGTTTGCAGCCAGGGCGCACTCATTCCACTGAGTAAGCACCGACCATTTCCGAAATTTTTGACAATATACTTCCGCTTCATCATGCCCCTGAGAGAGGGCTAATAAAGCCTTTTCAGCCTGAATCTCCAGGTTAGGTTCCTCATAGAGCAATCCCAGTGCCAGAAAAAACGCATCCACACTGAGCAATGCAGGATCCCCTGGTGCCAATGCCAATGCCCAATTCTGAGGGTCGCCCCGCAGGAAAGATATTACAATCTTGACCTGCTGAACAGGGTCTCCAGAGGAGCGAGATTTCAAAGAAAGAAACAATTTGCAATTGTTCCTGAAATTCAGGAAGGTAGATCTATCTCCAGAAAAAAACTCTGGAATAGGAATTCTAGGTTCAGACATAGGAGTGTGAACAACAAAATCCTGTATGTTTTGAACTTTTGCAGGAAGATTATTCAGGCTGGAAGCCAAACTCTGGACATCCATGTTAAACAGCTAAGGTCAGAGCCATTCAAGGGTTAAGAGGAGGTAAGAAGCAGCTAGACAGCAATTAAGGGCTAGGCAGCAAAACTCTGAGGGAAAAAAAAAAAAAAATTTCCCTTCAACACTTCTTTTTCTCCTGCTTCAGCCCAAACAATTAACACTTTGTGGGCCGGCTATACTGTCATGTTCCCAATGGCAGGGAATTAAACACATAACACGGGCAAAAACAGGACGAGCTCTAGGGTGATGGAACCTGAGCTGACCGCGATCCTGAACCTCAACACTCAACTAACAGCAGCCGGGGAACGTTCCTGGGGGGACTCTAGACGTCTCGCGCCAGCCGGAGATCTAGCTACCCCTATCAGAAGAATCACAGACCTATCTTGCCTCCAGAGAAATATTCCCACAGAAATAGCAGCCCCCCACATATAATGACGGTGAAATGAGAGGAAGGCACAAACGTAGTTATGAAAACAGATTCAGCAAAATGAGGCCCGCTTAAGCTAGATAGCAGAGGATACAAAAGGTGAACTGCGCGGTCAGCTTAAAACCCTTCAAAATACCATCCTGAAATTACTTGAACTCATGTGCCAACTCATGGTACATGAGTGGTAATTTCAGCCCACTAGAGCAACCAGCAGCAGAGAATTACATATCTGCAAGCTGGACTAAAAACATGAAAGCAAACATGAAACAGGGAAATCCAGACTTAGCTTGTCTTGAAGGCCTAGGAGCAGGTAGCAAAGGTAACAGAGACACACTGATACATTGATAGCCGGCAAGGGAATGACAGGAAAGCCAGGTTAAATAGGAAACACCCAGCCTCTGATGGACAGGTGGAAACCAGAGACCGCAACCCACCAAAGTCACCCAGTACCAGTTGTAACCACCAGAGGGAGCCCAAAAACAGAATCCACAACACTCTCTCTCCTGTAGAGTATAAGCTCTTATGGTCAGCGGGGTCCTCTCTCTCCTGTAGAGTGTAAGCTCTTATGGTCAGTGGGGCCCTCTCTCTCCTGTAGAGTGTAAGCTCTTATGGTCAGAAGGGTCCTCTCTCTCTCTCCTGTAGTGTGTAAACTCTTATGGTGAGTAGGGTCCTCTCTCTCTCTGCTGTAGAGTGTAAGCTCTTATGGTGAATAGGGTCCTCTCTCTCTCTGCTGTAGAGTGTAAGCTCTTATGGTCAGTGGAGTCCTCTCTCTCTCCTGTAGAGTGTAAGCTCTTATGGTCAGCGGGTCCTCTCTCTCCTGTAGAGTGTAAGCTCTTATGGTCAGTGGGGTCCTCTCTCTCCTGTAGAGTGTAAGCTCTTATGGTCAGAAGGGTCCTCTCTCTCTCTCCTGTAGTGTGTAAACTCTTATGGTCAGCAGTGTACTCTCTCCTATAGAGTATAAGCTCTTATGGTCAGCGGAGTCCTCTCTCTCTCCTGTAGAGTGTAAGCTCTTATGGTCAGCGGAGTCCTCTCTCTCTCCAGTAGAGTGTAAGCTCTTATGGTCAGCAAGTCTCTATCTCTCCTTTAGATTGTAAGCACTTTTATGGAGCGTACCCACCTGAAAAGATGTGTGCACTTACCCCAAAAGTAGTGATGTTTTATGGATCCACAAGCTGGGTTTTATGGGAGTACAAAGATGGTGGAATGGGGGTCTTCTGTCGGCACCTTGCTGCAATGGTAACCCATTGGCTCTGCACAATTGCATTGTGAGGGAGGTGGAACCCCGGGATGGACACCTTATCACTGTCAGAGGATGAAAGTTTTTTAGTTTTTTTTTTACACTGGTTGTTCTTTTTGGGTTGTCTTTTCTTCTATATTGATCTGACTGTGATTTTCAGGGATCCGAGTCTCAGAGAATTGCGGTCTTTCACAGCACTGTCCTGCTTTCTGCCAACCTGTGTTCATAATAACCTATGCAAGAAAAAGTGTATTATCACTGAATGGATTCATGCTGCTTTAACCCCTTAGTGACGGAGCCAATTTGCAGCTTAACCCCTTCATGACCTTGGGATTTTCCATTTTTCCGTGTTCGTTTTTTGCTCCCCTTCTTCCCAGAGCCATAACTTTTTTTATGAGAGGGCTTATTTTTTGAGAAACAAGTTGTACTTTTGAACGACATCATTGGTTTTAGCATGTCGTGTACTAGAAAACGGGAAAAAAATTCCAAGTGCGGTGAAATTGCAAAAAAAGTGCAATCCCACACTGGTTTTTTGATTGGCTTTTTTACTCGGTTCACCAAATGCTAAAACTGACCTGCCATTGTGATTCTCCAGGTCAGTACGAGTTCATAGACACCAAACATGTTTAGTTTCTCTTTTATCTAAGTGGTGAAAAAAATTTCTAAACTTTGCTAAAAAAATTAAATAAAATTTCACCATTTTCCGATACCCGTAGCGTCTCTATTTTTCATGATCTGGGGTCGGTTGAGGGCTTATTTTTTGAGTGCCGAGCTGGCGTTTTTAATGATAGCATTTTGGTGCAGATACGTTCTTTTGATCGCCTGTTATTGCATTTTAATGCAATGTCACGGCGACCAAAAAAACGCAATTGTGGCGTTTCAAATTTTTTTCTTGCTACGCCGTTTAGAGATCAGGTTAATCCATTTTCTATTGATAGATCGGGTGATTCTGAATGTGGCGATACCAATTATGTGTAGGTTTGATTTTTTTTTTAATTGATTTATTTTGAATGGGGCGAAAGGGGGGGCGATTTAAACTTTTATATTTTTTTAATTTTTTTTCACATTTTTTTTAACTTTCTTTTTTCACTTTTGCCATGCTTCAATAGCCTCCATGGGAGGCTAGAAGCAGGCACAACGCGATCAGCTCTGCTACATAGGAGCGATCATCAGATCGCTGCTATGCAGCAGAAATGCAGGTGTGCTGTGAGTGCCGACCACAGGGTGGCGCTCACAGTAGGACGGCATCAGTAACCATAGAGGTCTCAAGGACCTCTATGGTTACAATGCAGAAGCATCGCTGACCCCCGATCATGTGACGGGGGTCGGCGATGCGTTCATTTCCGGCCGCCCGGCCTGAAGCGCCGGTTAAATGCCACTGTCAGCGTTTGACAGCGGCATTTAACTAGTTAATAGCGGCGGGTGAATCGCGATTTCACCCGCCGCTATTGCGGGCACATGTCAGCTGTACAAAACAGCTGACATGTACCGGATTTGATGTGGGCTCACCGCTGGAGCCCTGCATCAAAGAGGGGGATCTGACCTCGGACGTACTATCCCGTCCGAGGTCAGAAAGAGGTTAATGACCAGGACAATTTTTACAATTCAGACTACTGTCACTTTATGAGTTTATAACTCTGGAACGCTTTAACGGATCCCGCCGATTCTGAGACTGTTTTTTCATGACATATTGTACTTCATGTCAGTGGTAAAATTTCTTCGATATTACTTGCATTTATTTATTAAAAAAAATGGAAATACGGTGAAAATTTTTAAAATTTTGCAATTTTGAAACTTTGAATTTTTACGCCCTTAAATCAGAGAGATATGTCACACAAAATAGTTAATAAATAACATTTCCAACATGTCTACTTTACATCAGCACAATTTTGGAAACAATTTTTTTTGTTAGGGAGTTATAAGGTTTAAAAGTTGACCAGTGATTTCTCATTTTTACAACAAAATTTACAAAACCATTTTTTTAGGGATCATCTCACATTTAAAGTCACTTTGAGGGGTGTACAAGACAGAAAATACCCAAAAGTGACAACATTCTAAAAACTCACCCTTCAAAGTGCTCCAAACAACATTTAAGAAGTTTATTAACCCTTTACGTGCTTCACAGGAACTGAAGCAATGTGGAAGGAAAAAATTTATATTTAACTTTTTTTTAAGAACATTTTACTTCAGAACCAATTTTTTTATTTTCACAAGTGTAAAAAGAGAAAATTAACCACAAAATCTGTTGTACAATGTCTCCTGAATACGCCGATATCCCATATTTGGGGATAAACCACTGTTTGGGCGCATGGCAGAGCTCGGAAGGGAAGGAGCGCCGTTTGACATTTTCAATGCAAAATTGACTGGAATAGAGATCGGACGCCATGTCGCGTTTGGAGAGCCCCTGATGTGTGTAAACAGTGCAAAGCCCCCACAAGTGACACCATTTTGGAAACTAGACCCCTTAAGGAACTTATCTAGATGTGTGGTGAGAACTTAGAACTCCCAAGTGCTTCACAGAAGTTTATAACGCATAGCCATGAAAATAAAAAAATCTATTTTCCTCAAAAATGATTTTTTAGCCTACAATTTTTTATTTTCACAAGGGTAACAGGAGAAATTGGACACTAAAATTTGTTGTCTAGTTTGTCCTGAGTAAGCTGATATTCCATATGTAGGGGGGAACCACTGTTTGGGCACACGTCGGGGCTCGGAAGGGTAGTAGTGATGCTTTAAAATGCAGACTTTGATGGAATGGTCTGCGGGCGTCATATTGCATTTGCAGAGCCCCTGATGTGCCTAAACAGTAGAAACTCCCCACAAGTGACCCCATTTTGGAAACGAGACCCCCAAAGGAACTTATCTAGATGTGTGGTAAGTACTGTGAACCCCCAAGTGCTTCACAGAAGTTTATAATGCAGAGCCGTGAAAATAAAAAATCATTTGTTTTCACAAAGATGATCTATTCACCCCAAAATGTTTACTTTCACAAGGGTAACTGGACAAATTGGACCATGAAAGTTGTTGTGCAATTTGTCCTGAGTACGTTGATACCCCATATGTGGGAGTAAACCCCTGTTTGGGTGCATGGCAGAGCTCGGAAGGGAAGAAGTGGCTTTTGGAATGCAGACTTTGATGGATTGGTCTGCGGGCGTCATGTTGCATTTGCAGAGACCCTGATGTACCTAAACAGTAGAAACTCCCCACAAGTGACCCCATTTCGGAAACTAGGAAGGCAAAAGGAACTTATCTAGATGTGTGGTGAGCACTTTCAATGCCTAAGTGATTCACAGAAGTTTGTAACGCAGAGCCGTGAAAATAAAAAAAACATTTTTTTTCCACAAAAATGATTTTTTAGCCCCTAATTTTTTATTTTCCCAAGGGTAACAGGCAGGGCTGGACTGGCCATCGGTCAGTTCTGGCAACTGCCAGAAGGGCCGGTGCCAGTAGTGGGCCGCTGCACGCCAACTCACCATTCCCTCCCCCAGCGCCGCCGCATTCAACTATACCGGCGTCTATGTCACCTGACGCTCCCTCTCCCATCATTCCCGGCTCTGCCTCTGACACTGCGCACGCACTCACTGTGTCCCAGGCAGTGCAGCGACACCCGCCGAAACAGGAGCAGGGAGCAACGCGGGCACGAGGAAAGGTGAGGAGCTTGTGTTTTTTTTTTTTTTTTACTGGACTGTGGGGCCATTCTAGGGGGGAGGAGAGATGTGGGCTCTGCTGTATACTACTATGTGGGCTGTGCTATATACTACTGTGTGGGCTGTGCTGTATACTACTATATGGGCTGTGCTATATACTACTGTGTGGGCTGTGCTGTATACTACTATGTGGGCTCTGCTGTATACTACTGTGTGGGCTGTGTTGTATATGCAGCGCCTCAGGGTCCTGGTCGCTGCAGTAATGTCATTCTTCCACCAGGGGGAGCGATTTTACGTCTGGAGGCAATAAAGGAGATCTCTTTACCAGATATCACAAACAACTAGTGTTGAGCATTCCGATACTGCAAATATCGGGTATCGGCCGATATTCGCTGTATCGGAATTCTGATAATGAGTTCCGATATCGGATACCGGAATCAGAAGTTCCCATAGTGCAATTATGCACTATAATGGAGTGTGGGCAGTGCGTGGGCAGAGACTGCGTGTGTGTGTGTGTGTGCGGGCGGAGTCTGTGCGTGCCTGCCGGGGCTCTGTGCGGGCCTGCCGGGGCTCTGTGCGGCGTGCCGGGGCTCTGTGCGGCGTGCTGGGGCTCTGTGCGGCGTGCCAGGGCTCCGTGCGGCCTGCCGGGGCTCTGTGCGGCGTGCCGGGGCTCTGTGCGGCGTGCTGGGGCTCTGTACGGCATGCCGGGGCTCTGTAAGGCGTGCCGGGGCTCTGTGCGGGGCTCTGTGTGGCGTGCCGGGGCTCTGTGCGGCGTGCCGGGGCTCTGTGCAGGGCTCTGTGTGGCGTGCCAGGGCTCTGTGCGGGGCTCCGTGTGGCATGCCGGGGCTCTGTGCGGCGTGCCGGGGCTCTGTGCGGCGTGCCGGGGCTCTGTGCGGCATACCGGGGGTCTGTGCGTGTGTGCAGGCATCGTCCGATGGGTCTACAAGTCCCATCGGACGATGCCTGCAACAGTGACAGTGATTGACACATTAGCCAATGATGGGACAGTAGTAGTCCCATCATCCGGCTAATTATTATTATTATTATTATTATTATTTATTATTGTTATAGCGCCATTTATTCCATGGCGCTTTACATGTGAGGAGGGGTATACATAATACAAACAAGTACAATAATCTTAAACAATACAAGTCATAACTGGTACAGGAGGAGTGAGGACCCTGCACGCGAAGGCTCACAATCTACAAATGTGTTGAATGTAAAAAAAAAATACTACATACATACTACATACTACATACATACTGCATACATACATACTACATACATACATACTACATACATACATACAATGCCTACAAGTAGTATTCAACCCCCTGCAGATTTAGCAGGTTTAATAAGATGCAAATAAGTTAGAGCCTTCAAACTTCAAACAAGAGTAGGATTTATTAACAGATGCATAAATCTTACAAACCAAAAAGTTTTGTTGCTCAGTTAAATTTTTATAAATTTTAAACATAAAAGTGTGGGTCAATTATTATTCAACCCCTAGGATTAATATTTTGTGGAATAACCTTTGTTTGCAATTACAGCTAATAATCGTCTTTTATAAGACCTGATCAGGCCGGCACAGGTCTCTGGAGTTATCTTGGCCCACTCCTCCATGCAGATCTTCTCCAAGTTATCTAGGTTCTTTGGGTGTCTCATGTGGACTTTAATCTTGAGCTCCTTCCACAAGTTTTCAATTGGGTTAAGGTCAGGAGACTGACTAGGCCACTGCAACACCTTGATTTTTTGCCTCTTGAACCAGGCCTTGGTTTTCTTGGCTGTGTGCTTTGGGTCGTTGTCTTGTTGGAAGATGAAATGATGACCCATCTTAAGATCCTTGATGGAGGAGCGGAGGTTCTTGGCCAAAATCTCCAGGTAGGCCGTGCTATCCATCTTCCCATGGATGCGGACCAGATGGCCAGGCCCCTTGGCTGAGAAACAGCCCCACAGCATGATGCTGCCACCACAATGCTTGACTGTAGGGATGGTATTCTTGGGGTCGTATGCAGTGCCATCCAGTCTCCAAACGTCACGTGTGTGGTTGGCACCAAAGATCTCGATCTTGGTCTCATCAGACCAGAGAACCTTGAACCAGTCAGTCTCAGAGTCCTCCAAGTGATCATGAGCAAACTGTAGACGAGCCTTGACATGACGCTTTGAAAGTAAAGGTACCTTACGGGCTCGTCTAGAATGGAGACCATTGCGGTGGAGTACGTTACTTATGGTATTGACTGAAACCAATGTCCCCACTGCCATGAGATCTTCCCGGAGCACCTTCCTTGTTGTCCTTGGGTTAGCCTTGACTCTTCGGACAAGCCTGGCCTCGGCACGGGAGGAAACTTTCAAAGGCTGTCCAGGCCGTGGAAGGCTAACAGTAGTTCCATAAGCCTTCCACTTCCGGATGATGTTCCCAACAGTGGAGACAGGTAGGCCCAACTCCTTGGAAAGGGTTTTGTACCCCTTGCCAGCCTTGTGACCCTCCACGATCTTGTCTCTGATGGCCTTGGAATGCTCCTTTGTCTTTCCCATGTTGATGGAGCGCCCCCACTGCCGCAGGGCCGAGGGGTACCCGGTACCGGGCCTCTGAGTCTCTGTTCTGGGGTTGTCACGGTGGCTAGACCCGGTCCGTGACCCTGCTGAGGGGCACCCAATGAAAGTGGATGTTTGGTGTGCGTGATGGTGATGATGTTGTGGTGGTGCGGTGCAGGTTGCAGCAAATAACGAGGACACCAGGTTGCAGTCTCTTTACCTCTTTACTGAAGGCTTCAGGGTCCTCAGTCCGGAATACGGTTAACCAGGTTGCGCAAGTCCGGCCGGTCCGATGGCACCTCCAGAGTTCCCTTTGCAGGTGGAAAACTGTGCCTACCTTCTAGCGCTTGTGTGTTGTAGTCCTTCCCTGCTAAGCACCACGGGATAGTCCTCACAACTGTTGTGTCTGTTTCTCGTGTTCCCTCACAACTCGATTCTGATGTTCTTCCACGTCCCCCAGATCTTATGGTTAGGACGCACCCGTATGACGGGGAGGCTCGGAGCTCTTCCGGGACTCTAGCGTCGCCCCACTCCTGTTGTTACCCCCGTGTCTTCCTAGGTCAATTGGGTGAGATAGCCCGCCTCTAACTGACTGTCCTGCCGTAGGTTTGAAGTTTGGCCTGGAGCTCTATACTTCCTCGGCGTTCCGGCCACCGGTTATGCGCCTCAATAGGATGTTGCCTCGTCTTGCAGCACGACTCCTACTGGTATTCTCCTTGTTGCGTTGATCTCGTTTCTCACTCAGCACAATAAACCTCGCTTCTTATCCTTTCTTGGGGTACCGCCGCTATATCGTGCAGGCGCGGTCCCGTAACGTTCTCTCTGGTTGCTAGGCCTCTGTCAGGATCCCACCCCTGAGAGGGACCCCTCTGAATCTTCCCCTACAACACCCTCTGCCACAAGGTGTTGCCTGGTTCCAACCCAGTCAGCTTTCTGATCTAACTTCCTATCCAATCCCCAGTTTTACCAGACTGTGAGGAGTGGCCTAATGCATAGTGCCCTTAGCTCCCCCTGGAGGCCAGACTGTGAAATTTATTGGTGTCTGTGATACCTGGTCAGATGAACTCCTTCAGTGCCAACAGACGTACCATAGCCCCCCTTAGTGGCGGAGCAACAGTACTGCAATGACCAGGACTCTGGGGCGCTGCACTCCCCCCCGGTTAAATCCAGTACTCCTGGACTGGGAAGAAAACAACAATACATGTCAGTAAAAAGACATACAATTTTGAAAATGCAAGTACAAGTAAACTTTTTAACAGAGCTTCCCTTTATGGGAGGTGAGGACACTTGAACGTTACAAACATGGTTAAATATTTTTAAATAACATACTATAAATAACTTTTCTTACCCAACCGGGTATTCTACTAAGTGCAAATTTTTGAACAATAATTTAACTTTGCCTTTAAGGACGTACTCGCTGAATCCACTAAAGACCTTCTTATAACACATTATAAGGCTAATCAACTTTTATGCATTCTCCTTTTTCAAATCTGCAGGACCGCCTGTCCTAACTGCTCCAGACCTACTGCCTCTCCTTTCTGTTACAGGACCGCCCCTTTCCGCCCGGGCCTACTGTCTTTCTACTACTATACACAGTATAGAACATACCATCCATCTTTCAGTTCAGGATTACTGAGCCATCTCTGTATGGCTCTTAGGAGGACTCACTGACTAACCCCGTACGGGTTCACTTTCTGTCCTCATTCTTCTATCAACATTATTAAACATTTCTTACAATTAACTAGCTTTCTACATATAACTTTTACATATCAGCATTATTACTTCTTCTTTTAAAGCATCATCATTCCTTAAGTGCTATCGATGAACATCCCCTTTAAGAGGGGACCAAGTCTCTATGAGGTAGTGCAACTTCTCAAGCCACAAGTCCGTATGCATCAAGGACTCCGGTACTGCTTCCAGGAACAGTTTCTTCGCAAAGAGTCCTTTCTTTTATAAAACCAGTAGAGAGCACCTTTAAGAAGGTGCAAACTATTTACAACATCAGTTTTTGAATCATTCACCGTCCATGATTCGGCAGTCTCTTGATAACTGAGGCAAAAAGTAGAAACAACCAAAAAGGGCAATAGGGATCCCGGGTCAACAAAGGGATCCCTTTAAGAGTTAACCCTGGACGGGTTTTAGCAGCATAACAGCAGAAAACAATGAACTATTTACAATCAATAAAGCATTTTTGCTTACTCAGTTTTCTTGCAGTGCAGGGGGTGGTCTCCTTCCAGGCCTTACCCGGCCAACGGGTCGCGTTGGTGCAGCAAGGGCCGGTCCCGGCTCCAGCAACAACAGGATCCCTCTGCGGGATGCCCTCCTTACTCGTGGGCAAGCGCGACCCAGGGGCACATGGTGAGCCCGGACTTCCGGAGGTTCCACGGAGACAGGTTCCATCACCTTCTCTGCAGGGGGCTCGTCCTCAGATGTCCCGGTATTGGCCTGGAGTGTGACACACCGCTGGACGCCCCGAGCTATCCAGCCAGTTTCACCAGCTTCCCTCCTCCACCGGGTATAGGTCACTGCGTCGCCAGGCTCCAGGTCGGAATCGTACCTTCCCCTGCAGGGCTCCACTTCCTCTCGATCAACACGGACCTGTAGTGGCTCCCCGATCTCCTGGATGACTCCCCTTCCCTTCCGGGAGTTGAAGGACACCACAACACCCCAGTGTGACGGTGGGGTCTCCGCGACGCTTGTCAGATCGACCCGGGCCGCAGGTTGGGGTCTGTTCCGCCAAGCCGTCATCAAGCGTCGCAGGTGTTCCGCCTCTGGTAGGATCCTCAGGCCCTGTGCCTGCAGCTCACACTCTGCCGCGGCCGGGATGGAGGAAGCAGGGGACACCGGAGACAGGCGGACCTCCGTAGGTTGGCCCAGCAGCGCGATCACACGGGCGTCTGCCTCCAGGCGGTAGGCTATCTGCCGAGCCTCGGCTGCAGCCACACACTCCTCGGATGGCGGCCAGGGGGGTCGGCCCATCGGTAGCTCCGCAAGGGTCAGTTCCCGCAACGATGGCGTGTCCGGGGCTGTGTCGGGTTGTGCAACCTCTCGCTGAATCGGGTCATCCCCACGCGGTGCTCCCGGCGTCGCCATCTTCGCTTCCTCTCCAGTGTCCTCTTCCCGCGGTCTCTTTTGTGGGCGGCCCCGTCTCCATGGTCTCCATCCTCCAAAGAGGATGAGGAGGCGGACCTCGGCTGCTGACGGGCACGTCCTCAGGACGCAGAAATATTTAGACTGGGCGGCCATTGTCTTTCGCGCTCTCAAGCTTGTCTACACCCAGTCCACGCCCCTCTTCTTCTCCTGCGCTCTCCTCAGCGCTGTAATGGCGGATTTGGGCGGTAAATGGCAATGCACAGTCTTTGCAATAAGTCACAGTTCAAGTATAATAAATCACAGTTCCAAGGCACACATGACCTGATTCTTCAGGCTTAAGTAGATCCTGTTCGTGACGCCAAGTTGGAGCGCCCCCACTGCCACAGGGCCGAGGGGTACCCGGTACCGGGCCTCTGAGTCTCTGTTCTGGGGTTGTCACGGTGGCTAGACCCGGTCCGTGACCCTGCTGAGGGGCGCCCAATGAAAGTGGATGTTTGGTGTGCGTGATGGTGATGATGTTGTGGTGGTGCGGTGCAGGTTGCAGCAAATAACGAGGACACCAGGTTGCAGTCTCTTTACCTCTTTACTGAAGGCTTCAGGGTCCTTAGTCCGGAATACGGTTAACCAGGCTGCGCAAGTCCGGCCGGTCCGATGGCACCTCCAGAGTTCCCTTTGCAGGTAGAAATCTGTGCCAACCTTCTAGCGCTTGTGTGTTGTAGTCCTTCCCTGCTAAGCACCACGGGATAGTCCTCACAACTGTTGTGTCTGTTTCTCGTGTTCCCTCACAACTCGATTCTGATGTTCTTCCACGTCCCCCAGATCTTATGGTTAGGACGCACCCGTATGACGGGGAGGCTCGGAGCTCTTCCGGGACTCTAGCGTCGCCCCACTCCTGTTGTTACCCCCCTGTGTCTTCCTAGGTCAATTGGGTGAGACAGCCCGCCTCTAACTGACTGTCCTGCCGTAGGTTTGAAGTTTGGCCTGGAGCTCTATACTTCCTCGGCGTTCCGGCCACCGGTTATGCGCCTCAATAGGATGTTGCCTCGTCTTGCAGCACGACTCCTACTGGTATTCTCCTTGTTGCGTTGATCTCGTTTCTCACTCAGCACAATAAACCTCGCTTCTTATCCTTTCTTGGGGTACCGCCGCTATATCGTGCAGGCGCGGTCCCATAACGTTCTCTCTGGTTGCTAGGCCTCTGTCAGGATCCCACCCCTGAGAGGGACCCCTCTGAATCTTCCCCTACAACACCCTCTGCCACAAGGTGTTGTCTGGTTCCAACCCAGTCAGCTTTCTGATCTAACTTCCTATCCAACCCCCAGTTTTACCAGACTGTGAGGAGTGGCCTAATGCATAGTGCCCTTAGCTCCCCCTGGAGGCCAGACTGTGAAATGTATTGGTGTCTGTGATACCTGATCAGATGAACTCCTTCAGTGCCAACAGACTTACCATAGCCCCCCCTTAGTGGCGGAGCAACAGTACTGCAACGACCAGGACACTGGGGCGCTGCATTGACCATGTATGAGTGCTGTTCACAAGTTTGGGGAGGGTCTTAAATAGTCAGAAAAGGCTGGAAAAAGAGATAATTAATCCAAACATGTGAAGCTCATTGTTCTTTGTGCCTGAACTACTTCTTAATACTTTAGGGGAACCAAACAGAATTCTGGTGGGTTGAGGGGTTGAATAATAAATGACCCTCTGAAAAGACTTTTCACAATTTTTAAAAAAAATAAACAAAGAAATAACATTCTTTTTTGCTGCAGTGCATTTCACACTTCCAGGCTGATCTACAGTCCAAATGTCACAATGCCAAGTTAATTCCAAATGTGTAAACCTGCTAAATCTGCAGGGGGTTGAATACTACTTGTAGGCACTGTACATACTACATAGTACATACATACTACATACATACTACATACATACTACATACATACGTACTACATACGTACTACATACGTACTACATACTACAAAAATACTACATGCATACTACATACGTACTACATACATACATACTACATACATATTACATACATACTACATACATACTACATACAATACATTCATACATTACATACAATACATTCATACATATAGACATACAGTGTATTAAACATAGATTTCATACTCACCATCACTTGTCACTTTGTTTCCCGAAGCCAGTGTCATCTGTAAAAAAAGATTAAAATAACAGACAACCAATATACTCCCTGTCCGCAGAAATCCACGAATGTCCCATGACGATCTCCCGTGGAGAACGGCAGCATCAGCTGATGTGACCGCTCTCTAGGGGCTCCAGGAATACAATGACGGGAGGAAGGTATCCTTCCGCATTGTATTCCTCCGCCGCTGTAAAAAAAAAGTCCCTAGTCTCACTTTTGGCATTGCTGTGTGAGAAATTTTCCCAGGCAGCAATTGCCATAAAGTGAGACTTTGTCCTAAGGTAACCTCTCAGTGATGCACTGCAGGAGCCATTGTCTCTTGTCAGTGTGTCACTTAGGGTCCTATAGAGCAGTGACATCACCCGATGTCACTGTTCTATAGAGGAAATCATCGTGGGACACTCATTATTAATTGGACTACGGCAGACAGGTAGTATACGGTTTATTATTTTACGTTTTTTGCAGGCGCTGAAGTATGGTAAGTATGGTTAAATGAAGAATATTAAAATACTTTTTCCTAATGTGTGTGTGTTTTATTAACCCTTACCTACTATTGGATTAATAATGGATAGACGTCTTATTGACGCCTCTCCGTTATTAGCCCGGCTTAATGTCACCTTACAATAGCAAGGTGACATTAACCCCTTATTACCCCATATCCCACCACTACATGGGAGTGGGATGAGAGGGGCTAAGTGCTGGAATTGGCGCATCTTACAGATGCGCCATTTCTGGGGCGGCTGCGTACTGGTATTTGTAGCCGGGGGGTCAATATCCATGGCCCCTCTCTAGGCTATGAATATCAGCCCGCAGCTGTCTGCGTAGCCTTTCTGGCTATAAAATATAGGGGGACCCCATTTTTTTTTTGGGTCACCCTATTTTAATAGCCAGTAAAGGCTACGCAGACAGCTGCGGGCTGATATTCATAGCAGGCTACAAATATTGGCCCCCGGCAGACGGCTTTCCCCCTCGGGCGCAAAAAATTGCACGGGAGCCCACGCCGTTTTTTTCCGTTTTTTTTTTAAATTCAAAGCTCATTAAGGCCTCTTTCACACTTGCGTCGGTACGGGTCCGTCGCTATGCGTCGGGCCGACGTATCGACGCACGTTGTGAAATTTGTGCACGACGTGGGCAGCGGATGCAGTTTTTCAACGCATCCGCTGCCCATTCTGAAGTCCGGGGAGGAGAGGGCAGAGTTTTGGCCGCGCATGCGTGGTAGAAAATGGCGGACGCGACGGACAAAAAACGTTCACTTGAACGTTTTTTCGTGCCAACGGTCCGCCAAAACATGACGGATCCGATGCACGACGGACAGGACGTGTGGCTATCCGTCGCGATCCGTCGCTAATACAAGTCTATGGGAAAAAAATGCATCCTGCGAGCACATTTGCAGGATCCGTTTTTTTCCGCTGGATCTGTTTTTTCCGCCGGATCTGTTTTTTTCTGCCGGATCCGTTTTTTTTCCGCCGGATCCATTTTTTTTCCACCGGAACCGTTTTTTTTCCGCAGGATTAGTTTTTTTCCGCTGGATCCGTTTTTTTCCGCAGGATCCGTTTTTTCCGCTGGATCCGTTTTTTCCGCCGGATCTGTTTTTTTTCCCGCCGGAACCGTTTTTTCCACCGGATCCGTTTTTTTCCGCCGGATCCTTTTTTTTCAAAACTCGCCGGATTGTGCCTGACGGCAAAAACCTGATGTGTGAAAGCAGCCAGATATATGGATAGATACATCTATGTATCTATAGATATATCTGTCTATAAATATATCTATAGATAGATATATCCATAGATATATGGCCGATGTTTCTAAGGCTACTTTCACACTTGCGTTTTTAGCAATCCGTTGCAATCCGTCGTTTTGGGAAAAAACAGATCCTGCAAATGTGGTCGCAGGATGCGTTTCTTACGCATAGACTTGTATTATCGACGGATCGCGACGGATGGCCACACGTCGCGTCCGTCGTGCAACGGATCCGTCGTGCTTTGGCGGACCGTCGGCACAAAACGTTTTTTGTCCGTCTCGTCCGCCATTTTCTATCGTGCATGCACGGCCGAAACTCCGCCCCCTCCTCCCCGGACTTCCGTACCGGCGCAAGTGTGAAAGATTCCTTCATGAGCATTGAATTAAAAAAAAAAAATGAAAAAAACGGCGTGGGCTCCCGCGCAATTTTCTGCGCCAGAGGGGGAAAGCCGATGGCCGGGGACCAATATTTGTATCCTGCTATGAATATCAGCCTGCAGCTGTCTGCGTAGCCTTTACTGGCTATTAAAATAGGGGGACCCCCCAAAAAAATGACGTGGGGTCCCCCTATATTTTATAGCCAGAAAGGCTACGCAGACAGCTGCGGGCTGATATTCATAGCCTAGAGAGGGGCCATGGATATTGACCCCTCCCCCCCGGCTACAAATACCAGTCCGCAGCCGTCCCGGAAATGGCGCATCTGTAAGATGCGCCAATTCCGGCACTTAGCCCCTCTCTTCCCACTCCCGTGTAGCAGTGGGATATGGGGTAATAAGGGGTTAATGTCACCTTGCTATTGTAAGGTGACATTAAGCCGGGTTAACAACGGAGAGGCGTCAATAAGACGCCTATCCATTATTAATCCAATAGTAGGAAAGGGTTAATAAAACACACACATTAGGAAAAAAGTATTTTAATATTCTTTATTTAACCATACTTACCATACTTCAGCGCCTGCAAAAAACATAAAATAATAAACCATATACTACCTGTCCGCTGTAGTCCAATTAATAACGAGTGTCCCACAACGATCTCCCCTATAGAACAGTGACATCGGGTGATGTCACTGCTCTATAGGACCCTCAGTGACACACTGACAGGAGACAATGGCTCCTGCAGTGCATCACTGAGAGGTTACCTTAGGACAAAGTCTCATTTTATGGCAATTGCTGCCTGGGAAAATTACTCAAACAGCAATGCCAAAAGTGAGACTAGGGACCATTTTTTTCAGCGGCGGAGGAATACAGTGCGGAAGGATACCTTCCTCCCGTCATTGTATTCCTGAAGCCCCTAGAGAGCGGTCACATCGGCTGATGCTGCCGTTCTCCATGGGAGATCATCGTGGGACACTCGTGGATTTCTGCGGATCAGGGAGTATATTGGTTGTTTGTTATTTTAATCTTTTTAACAGATGACACTGGCTTCGGGGAACAAAGTGACAAGTAATGATGAGTATGTAATCTATGTTTAATGTACTGTATGTCTGTATGTAATGTATGAATGTATTGTATGTAGTATGTATGTCGTATGCATGTATGTAGTATGTATGTAGTATGTTGTATATAGTATGTATGTAGTATGTTTTTTTTGTTTGTTTGTTTGTTTTTTACATTCAACACATTAGCCGGATGATGGGACTACTACTGTCCCATCATTGGCTAATGTGTCAATCGCTGTCACTGTTGCAGGCATCGTCCGATGGGACTACAAGTCCCATCGGATGATGCCTGCATACACGCACAGAGCCCCGGCAGCCCACACAGAGCCCCGGCACACCACACAGTGACCCGGCATGCCGCACAGAGCCCCGCACAGAGCCCCGGCACGCCGCACAGAGCCCCGCACAGAGCCCCAGCACGCCGCAGAGCCCTGGGACGCCACACAGAGCCCCGGCACGCCGCACAGAGCCCTGCACAGAGCCCCGGCACGCCGCACAGAGCCCTGGCATGCCGCACAGAGCCCCGCACAGAGCCCTGGCACGCCGCACAGAGCCCCGTCACGCCGCACAGAGCCCCGGCAGCCTGCACAGAGCCCCGGCAGGCACGCACAGAGCCCTGGCAGACATGCACAGACCCCTGAGATGCCCGTACAGATCCTCGGCAGGCCCACACTGACCCCGCCCGCACACACAGACACACACAGTGTCCGCCCACGCACCGCCCACATTCTTCCCCCCTCTGGAACAGGATGTAGAAGAACAGAAAGGGCCTATTTACATTCTGATATTTGTGTCCCATTGACTTGCATTGGTATCTGGTATCGGTATCGGCGATATCCAATATTTTTTGGATATTGGCCGATCCAATCCGATACCGATACTTCTTGATATCGGAAGGTATCACTCAACACTACAAACAACACAACACACTTCACACTCCAGTCCACCAGGGGGAGCTATGCTCCTATCTATTATGGCACACCTCACAATTAGGTAAAACTGGTGGTCTGGATAGAAAGTTAGACAGAAGCTGACTGGGTTTCACCCAGGCAGCACCTGTGAGGCAGACAGCGGGAAAGGAAGAACATCTAAGAGCTGCAGACAGAGTGGGTCCCTGACAGGGGTGGGATCCTGTCAGAGGCCTAGACAGAAAGCCACGGAGCTGCGCCTGCCCGACCTGCGGCAGCATCCTAGGAAAGAGACATTAAAAGAGAATTGTATTGCAGAGGGTGAGAAACAAAGTCATAGCAAAAAGGAGAGGAAACCAGAAGGAGTTCTGCTCTGCAAAAGGCTGCCTCCTTTCTGAGGTGCAGGATCCGGTAGCCGGAACACCGAGGGAGTAATCATCTCCAAGCCTTGCTCCAGAGACCAGCAGGACAGGTAATTCCACGTTACCTGCCCGACCCATACCCAGGAGGCACGGTGGCAACTTGTGAGGGCCGGGGCGTGATAGAGTCCCTGTAAAAAGCCTCAGGCCACCAGTCATACGGGTTTGTCCTATGCATTCCATCAGGGAGACAGAGAGAAAGACATAACATCTAGAACATCTACATCAGTTGTGAGGACCTTACCGAGACGCTCAGCAGGGAGGTACTACAACATCCAGGCGCTAGAGGAAGGCTACTGATTTCCACCTGGATAAGGGGACTCTGGATTTGCCTTCAGACCGGCCAGACTCTGCCTACCCTGTGGTCTGTACCCTGGACTGTGGATGCTGAAGCCTTCAGTAAAGGTAAAGAGACTGCAACCTTGTGTCCTCGTTCTTCACTGCGCCTCACACCATTCACCATCTACACTCTGGGAAGCCCTGGGGATACACTTCACCTGTGGGAAGGTATACCATCTAGCTGCCATTACATCACCCCAGCGGACCCCTAAGCAGCATCAGTCACCCTGACCGAATACCACAGGTGGCGTCACAAACATTATCCCTTTAAAGACCTTTCCCCCATTTTACAACGGACGTACCTAGGGCCACGGACATCCCCCTTGAGAACCGAAGGGCCCGGTACCGAGTACCCCATAGCCCTACGGGGTGCTCCAATCTTTTGCCGTCACGAACAGGATCTACTTAAGCCTGAAAATTGGGTCATGTGCGCCTAAGACCTGTGCCAGAATTGTATTTGTACTGGTGATTTGATGAAAGACTATGTATTGCCATTTGCAATTCCCGCCAAAACTGCCGCTATTACAGCGCCACGAGAAGCGCAAGAGAAGGGCGTGTCGTCGTGGGCGTGAACTGACTAAGAACACGAAAAACAATGGCCGCCCAGTCTAAATATCTTTGTACCTTGAGGACGTGTCCGTCAGCAGCCGAGATCTACCTCCTGATCCTCAATGGTGGGCAGAGGCAAAGTAAATGAAACCGCCCCAGGAGAAGAGAGCGGGAAAAGGACGAGGAAGGAGCCAGCCACGTGGGGGACGCCATGGCCAGCCACCCGGAGCCAGAGCATGGGGTCGGAGCAGAGGACTCCCCCAGCTACCCGGAGAGGCACCGCAACCAGGCCTCCACAGTTGGCGCTGACTTCCTGCAGACCAGAGTGGACAAGCTGATCGACCAGCTCCTGCAGCTGCGGGTGGACACCAAGGCCGCATGCCGGACAACGCCTGCGGAGGACCCACCGGCACCGCCTCCAACACCACTCCCTACACCGCTCCCAGACACCAAAGACACTGCAGTGGCAGGTAAGCACGCTGACCCTGCCCCAGGGACTGATCTTGCAGCAGCCGCTACCTCTAGTACAGCAAATGCCCATACCCAAGCTACGCAGACTTCCATTGCGGCCCATGACCTTACAGTTCATGAGAGACAAACCAATGGCGTTTATCGCGCACCGGGTGTAATCCAGGACCTTACCCTTCCCAGGCCAGGGAGGATTACGTGCCAGGTAAAGCCCTGGAAACCGTCTAAGTAGAGAAAAACCGAAAAGACTGTAAATAGTTCTTAAAAACATTTCCTTTTCCTGCCTTTAAAGCCGTCCAGGGTTATTCCTTAAAGGGGTCCTCAGCTTAAGGAGGATCCTATGCTTTGCACAAGTTTTCTTATTATTTCAACGAACTGCAGAATCATGAACTGTGCATGATCACAAACTGTCCTTGTAAATAGTTTGCACCTTCTTAAAGTTGCTACCTACTGTTTTTACATAGGCTTTTACAGAGACTGCCTCTTAACTAGTGTTGAGCATTCCCATACCGCAAGTATCGGGTATCGGCCGATATTTGCTGTATCGGAATTCCGATACTGAGACCCGATACTTTTGTGGTATCGGGTATCGGTATCGAAACAACATTAATGTGTAAAATAAAGAATTAAAATAAAAAATATTGCTATACTCACCTCTCCGACGCAGCCTGCACCTTACCGAGGGAACCGGCAGCGTTGTTTGCTTAAAATTCGCGCTTTAACTTCCTTACTTGAAGTCCCGGCTTGTGATTGGTCGCGCGCCGCCCATGTGACCGCGACGCGACCAATCACAGCAAGCCGTGACGTAATTTTAGGTCCTTCATGATTTTAAAATTACGTTCCGGCGTTGTGATTGGTTGCGTCGCGGTCACATGGGCGACGCGACCAATCACAAGCCGTGACGTCACGGGAGGCAGGAGACGCACGCATTTTAAAATGCGCGCGTGTCCTGCCTCCCGTGACGTCACGGCTTGTGATTGGTCGCGTCGCCCATGTGACCGCGACGCGACCAATCACAGCAAGCCGTGACGTAATTTTAGGTCCTTCAGGATTTTAAAATTACGTTCCGGCGTTGTGATTGGTTGCGTCGCGGTCACATGGGCGACGCGACCAATCACAAGCCGTGACGTCACGGGAGGCTGGACACGCGCGCATTTTAAAATACGCGCGTCTCCTGCCTCCCGTGACGTCACGGCTTGTGATTGGTCGCGTCGCCCATGTGACCGCGACGCAACCAATCACAACGCCGGAACGTAATTTTAAAATCCTGAAGGACCTAAAATTACGTCACGGCTTGCTGTGATTGGTTGCGTCGTGGTCACATGGGCGGCGCGCGACCAATCACAAGCCGGGACTTCAAGTAAGGAAGTTAAAGCGCGAATTTTAAGCAAACAACGCTGCCGGTTCCCTCGCTGAAGTCCAGGCTGCGTCGGAGAGGTGAGTATAGCAATATTTTTTATTTTAATTCTTTATTTTACACATTAATATGGTTCCCAGGGCCTGAAGGAGAGTTTCCTCTCCTTCAGACCCTGGGAACCATCAGGAATACCGTCCGATACTTGAGTCCCATTGACTTGTATTGGTATCGGGTATCGGTATCGGATTAGATCCGATACTTTGCCGGTATCGGCCGATACTTTCCGATACCGATACTTTCAAGTATCGGACGGTATCGCTCAACACTACTCTTAACAGAAACTGCTGTTAATTTTGCTGTAAAATAACTTTGCTTTACAGAACTGAAGAAAAACCCATTGGTGTGGTAGAATTCCGGGTCAGGATTACACGTCTTGTAGCCAACCCAAGACAAACATTGGGGGTTCGTCACGGGTCCCTCGCATCACGTCACCTTTAAATTGACTTGAATACTGATGATGTGATTACTTTGCACTACCTCATTGAAAGACTTGAATGTTGTTTTGCCCTTAAATGGAATGTTGAATTCTTCAACCTTGATAAAAAAGTTAATATAATAGATAGTGAGTTAATGCAATCTAGTAGTAATGTTTACATAGCCAATAGTTTGTAGAATAGGAAATAGTTTGAAATGATGTACTCTGAATAAAATTGAAGGAAGATACAGTGAGCCTGTAGGGGGGGGGGGGGTGATAAACTGTTCTGCATTTCAATAAAGTGAACCCATGGGGGTTAGTGAAATAGTGAATTAGTGAGTTAGTCGGTCAGTTTAAAGTTTGCACTTAAATAAAGTGTTTGCCTATGCACTTAGTAAATAATAGATAGTATACCTGTACGGGTAGTTATATTTCATAATTAGTTAGTCATCTGCTATTGGTCCAGGTAATGTAAATATGTTCTTGTTTTGCAACATTCAAATGTCCTCACCTCCCATAAAGGGAAGCAATAGTTAAATTAATTTGTTTTATAGCATTTTAAAAATTTTGCAAGTCTTTTGCTAATGTATTGTTGTTTTCTTTTCCCAATCCGGGAGTACTGGATTTAATAGGGGGGAGTGAAGCGCTCCAGGGTCCTGGTCGTTGCAGTAATGTCATTCTTCCACCAGAGGGAGTGATGTTACGTCTGAAGGCAATAAAGGAGATCTCTTTCCCAGGTATCACAAACAACACAACACACTTCACACTCCAGTCCACCAGGGGGAGCTATGCTCCTATCTATTAGGGCACTCCTCACAATTAGGTAAAACTGATGGTCTGGATAGGAAGTTAGACAGAAGCTGACTGGGTTTCACCCAGGCAGCACCTGTCAGGCAGACAGCGGGAAAGGAAGAACATCTAAGAGCTGCAGGCAGAGTGGGTCCCTGACAGGGGTGGGATCCTGTCAGAGGTCTAGACAGAAGGCCACGGAGCTGCGCCTGCCTGACGTGCGGCAGCATCCTAGGAAAGAGACATTAGAAGAGAATTATATTGCAAATGGTGAGAATCAAAATCATAGCAAAAAGGAGAGGAAACCAGAAGGAGTTCTGCCCTGCAAAAGGCTGCCTCCTTTCTGAGGCGCAGGATCCGGTAGCTGAAAAACCGAGGGAGTAATCGTCTCCAAGCCTTGCTCCAGAGACCAGCAGGACAGGTAATTCCACGTTACCTGCCCAACCCATACCCAGGAGGCACGGTGGCAACTTGTGAGGGCCGGGGCGTGATAGAGTCCCTGTAAAAAGCCTCAGGCCACCAGTCATACGGGTTTGTCCTATCCATTCCATCAGGGGGACAGAGAGAAAGACATAACATCTAGAACATCTACATCAGTTGTGAGGAACTTACCGAGACGCTCAGCAGGGAGGTACTACAACATCCAGGTGCAAGTTGAAGGTTACTGATTTCCACCTGGATAAGGGGACTCTGGATTTGCCTTCAGACTGGCCGGACTCTGCCTACCCTGTGGTCTGTTCTCTGGACTGTGGATGCTGAAGCCTTCAGTAAAGGTAAAGAGACTGCAACCTTGTGTCCTCGTTCATCACTGCACCTCACACCATTCACCATCTACACTCTGGGAAGCCCTGGGGATACACTTCACCTGTGGGATGGTATACCATCTAGCTGCCATTACATCACCCCAGCGGACTCCTAAGCAGCGTCGGTCACCCTGACCAAATACCACTGGTGGCGTCATGAACATTATCCCTTTAAAGACCTTTCCCCCATTTTACAACGGACGTCCCTAGGGCCACGGACCGGGTCAGCCACCGTGACATCCCCCTTGAGAACCGAAGGGGCCGGTACCGAGTACCCCATAGCCCTATGGGGGCACTCCATATACTACTGTGTGGGCAGTGCTGTATACTACTATGTGGGCTGTGCTGTATACTACTATGTGGGCTGTGCTGTATACTACTATGTGGGCTGTGCTATATACTACTGTGTCGGCTGTGCTGTATACTACTATGTGGGCAGTGCTGTATACTACTGTGTGGGCAGTGCTGTATACTACTATGTGGGCTGTGCTGTATACTACTATGTGGGCTGTGCTATATACTACTGTGTGGGCAGTGCTGTTTACTACTGTGTGGGAAGTGCTGTATACTACTGTGTGGGCTGTGCTGTATACTACTGTGTGGGCTGTGCTGTATACTGCTAAGTGGGCTGTGCTGTATACTGCTACGTGGGCTGTGCTGTATACTGCTACGTGGGCTGTGCTGTATACTGCTACATGGGTTGTGTTATCTGCTATGCGGGTTGTGCTATTTACTATGGGGAGGCCATGTTATATACTATGTGTCTGTTATATACTATTGTGGGGGTATATTATATTCTATGGGGGAGGCTGTGTTATATACTATGGGGGGCTGCATTATATTCTATGGGGGCTACATTATATATTATGGGGAGGTGGGCTGTATTATATTCTATGGGGTGGCTGCATTATACTCTGGGGTGGCTGCATTATACTCTGGGGTGGCTGCATTATATTCTGTAGGGTGGTGGCTGCATTATACTGTATCGAGGACTATGGGGAATACGTTATACTACATGAAGAACTATGGGGTGCATTATACTATGGGAAGTGAATTGTACTACATGGATGACTATGGCGGTGCATTATACTATGTGGAGCACTATGAGTAGTGTATTATGCTATATAGAGGACTATAAGGAGTGTATTATGCTATATGGAGGACTGAGCAGTGTATTTTAATATATGGAGGACTATGGGGAGTGTATTATACTATGTGGAGGACTGTGTTGCACATTATAATATATGGAGGACTATGGGGTATATTTTACTAAACAGTAAATATTCAGATTGTTTTTGCTGGAACAAAAATCATTGTTGTCAGCAGCACATCGCTGGTGTAAACTGTAGATGTGCTGCTGATAACATGATACTGAATGGTGATCTGTTAGTGATCGTTCTGTCCCATCATTATTCCTCAGATGGTGGAAAGAGGCCGGGAAACAAGCGTTGAACAACTTCAGTATTGTGGATCAAACTCATTTAGCGGCCTGAACTCAGCGCTTGTAAATACAACAGAAAGGCTTCTGTGTGATGTGCAATATGTTAGCATTTGGGGCCCCATTTAAAACTTTGCCTAGGCGTAGAGCCTCACTTTGCCTAAAACCGGCCCTGCCTACAAGTGTACAAAGATATTATACAGTCACCAGGTGACAAGTGGGCGTGTGTAACTTCAAATGCCAGGGCTGAATTTTAGTCCCAGTCCGGCCCTGGTAACAGGAGAAATTGGACTCCAAAAATTGTTGTCCAATTTGTCCTGAGTACGCTGATACCCCATATGTAGGGGGAAACACTGTTGCAGGCATTTGTAGTATTTGTCTACATTTATTTTAATGGTTGAAATAAAATTGAGTTTTTAGGTATTAGTTTAAATGTTAGCTCTGAATCGACTATACCGCTATATCTTTTGTTTTTTCCACAAAATATGGTGTGGTGCACCATCTTGGGTGTCAGGTCCGAGCATTCCTACATGAACAATTTCATGGAAAGTGGATTGGTTGTCGTGGGCCAGTCCATTGGCCACCAAGGTCTCCCGATCTGACCCCCTTAGACTTTTATCTTTGGGGTCATCTGAAGGCAATTGTCAATGCTGTGAAGATACTAGATGTGCAACATCTGAAACAATGGATACTGGAAGCTTGTGTGTCAAGAGTGGGAGAAGAGGGCTGCATTGACAATCCAACACAATGGGCAACACTTTGAACACATTTTATAAGTGGGCATAAACTTGTAAATAGCTCATGAAAGAATAAAGTTATGTTAAAACCAAGCACACCATTGTTTTTTCTTGTGAAATTCTCAATAAGTTTGATGTCACATGACCTTCTTCTCGTTGAAAAAATAAAGTTGGATCCAAAATGGCCGACTTCAAAATGGCCGCCTTGGTCACCACCCATCTTGAAAAGTTTTCCCCCTCCATTTACTAATGTGCCACAAGCAGGAAGTTGATATCAGCAACCATTCCCATTTTATTTAGGTGTGTCCATATAAATGGCCCACCCTGTATAGGTGACATCATTGGTGAAGAAGAGAATTTTTTTGTAAAAATGAACCAAAGAAAACTTAAAAAAGAAAAAAAAAATTGTCTTGTTTGTAGCAACCATTAGTGGTGTCTAAGACATAAAGGTCAATTCAGTACAATTTGAGTTAGAAAGGTGTGGGGTCCTGGGTTCAAATCCCACCCAGGACAACATCTGCAAGGAGTTTACATGTTCTCCCCATGTTTATGAGGGTTTCCTCTGTTTTCCTCCCATATTCCCAAGACATACTGATAGGGAATTTAGATTGTGATCCCCAATGGGGACAGTGCCTATAATGTCTGTAAAGTGCTGCGGAATTAATGACGCTTTGTAAGTGAGTAAAATAAGTGATAAATTACTACTATGTGACGACATTTTTTCCATAATACAAGAGTCACGGAGGCCGTGTATCATGTCTTTTAGCCACATGTAGGAAGGATTGCAGGAAATTCTATATACTTCACTCTGCACTGCTTCCTGCTGTGGTGAGACACTTATACCACAAACTGCTATTACTCGGACCACACAGTCCCCATCCCCCATTAAATGCCTATTTATATGAATTCTATAGCAAAGTGGGTAGATAAGAGGTTTCTAAACACCGTATCATTAAAAAAATTCCAATTTTATGTGGATGTTATAGGTGGGGGGCAAATGTCAACCTCCGCTCATGGAGATCATTCTAACTAAAATAGAATATTTATCACTAATTGAAAGGTTTTTTTTCAAAAAAAATTAAAATAAGGACCCCAACAATCAAGGTGACTTGTGGAGGAGTGACTGAACTTTCTGAAACTATATTGATTTCAATGGCTGCATTATTGCAGATTGCATTACATGATGCCATTAGTGAAAATCCATTTAGAGGCAATTTGCTTGTAAGCCAAGACGACACGTGAAAGCGTACATGCACGTACAAATATTAAAGGTGCAATAACTAAATGCAATCAACCACTTAAAGGGAACCGGTCACATCGGATAACGCTACTAACCTGCAGATTTAGGGTTAATCTGTAGTTTGATAGCCTAAGGGTATGTGTCCACGTTCAGGAAACGCTGCGTTTTTGACGCTGCGTTTTTCCGCAGCGTCAAAAACGCAGCGTCCAGATGTTACAGCATAGTGGAGGGGATTTCATGAAATCCCGACTCCACTATGCGTTAAAAAACGCATGCGTTTTTGCCGCGAAAACGCATGCGCGGTGCGTTTTTTCAAAACGCAGCATGTTGCTACAATGAGCAAAACACGCAGGCACACCGCAGGTGACCTGCCAGTGACCTCAGGTGCAGTTTTGGTCAGGATTTTACCTGCATAAAATCCTGACCAAAGCCTGAAGCAAAACTGAACGTGGACACATACCCTTAGAAAGGTGCCCGGGCGCTGTACTGAAATTGCAGCACATGGGAGAAAATTAACTTTATTTCTCCTGATAGTCACCGGTTTTCATTCATGGCCCCGCGCCGGGGTGGCTTTAGTGCCTGCTCACAAAACTGTGTCGGTGGCTGTAAACACGTACCGGCAGTTACTGGCAGGAAAGAAGTTCATTTTCTCCCACCAGCTGTGCTTTCAGTAATACTATTAACCTGCAGACTAAGGCTATGTCTCCACGTTCAGGATGGTCGGTGTTTCGTCTTCTTTCCTCCACCCCATCCTTCCCTGCTGTCCGCAATATTTTCCGGAATTGAAGTAGGTGTCCTCCATAGTTCGCGCGTGCACAATGCAATCTTGCCTCGCACACGGGTAGTATGCTTTGCCCATCAGCGGGCAAAGCCGGAAAGCATTACTGAGCATGCGCCCGCGCATTATGTCCCGGAAGTATTTCGTTATGTTCCTGGACATAGTGCGCCGGCGCATGCTCAGTAATGCTTTTCAGCTTTTATCGCAGATAGGCAAACCATGCTACGCGTGCGCAAGGCAAGATTGCATTGCGCATGTGCGAACTATGGCGGACACCTACTCAAATTCCTGAAAATATTGCGGATAGCAGGGAAGGATGTGGTGGAGGAAAGAAGACGAAACACCGACCGTCTGACCGAGCACAGGGCATTTACATAGCCCGCCAAATTCAGGTGACCGATTCCCTTTAAAGGGACTCTGTCGCCTGAGTTTGGAGGGAACAAGTTTCAGTCATATGGGCGGGGTTTTTAGGTGTTTGATTCACCCTTTCCTTACCCGCTGGCTGCATGCTGGCTGCAATATTGGATTGAAGTTCATTCTCTCTCCTCCGTAGTACATGCCTGCACAAGACAATCTTGCCTTTGGCTACTTTCACACTAGCGTCGTGCACTGCACGTCGCTATGCGTCGTTTTGTAGAAAAAACGCATCCTGCAAAAGTGCTTGCAGGATGCGTTTTTTCTCCATTGACTTGCATTAGCGACGCAGTGCGACGCATTGCCACACGTCGCAACCGTCGTGCGACGGTTGCGTCGTACCGTCGCCACCAAAAAACGTTGCTTGTAACGTTTTTTGGTGAGTTGTTCCCATCTTTTCCGACCGCGCATGCGCGGCCGGAACTCCGCCCCCGCCTCCCCGCACCTCACAATGGGGTAGCGGATGCGTTGAAAAACAGCATCCGCTGCCCCCGTTGTGCGGCACATTCACTGCTAGCGTCGGTACATCGCAACGACGCAATTCGTCGTGCATCGTCCGACGCTAGTGTGAAAGTAGCCTTACGCAGGCGTGTACTATGGAGGACAGAGAATGAACTTCAATCCAATATTGCAGCCAGCATGCAGCCAGCGGGTAAGGAAAGGGTGAATCAAACACCCGAAAACCCCGCCCATATGACTGAAAATTGTTCCCTCCAAATTCAGGTGACAGAGTCCCTTTAAGGGCACAATCTTACTCAAGTCAGGAGAGCCGCTAGCCAGTCCACGCACAGCGATGGGCTTGCATCTATGTTATACGGTCTGGAGTTTTCATGAAATCATATCCACTTTACTTGGACAATTAAATACAGAAGATTTACTGCATAAAAAAATGGCAGCAGGGAAAAAATTGCATCATTAATGCTATGTCTGAATATGGCCTAACTGGCCATTCAAAGTGGGTGTGATTTTATGAAACTGCCGCCCATTATGTGGCGCTGTTGAACTGTGCATTTAATGTGCATTTTTTTATAGACTTCTATGGGGAGCCAGAAAAAAAAATGCATTTAAAAAAATGCACTTGTTTTTTTAAATGCAAAATTAAAGCTTTTCTGTTCTGTAGTAAAAAAAAAAAACAATCTGCAACAAAAATGCATCAAACAAAGGGAAAAAGGCATTAAAAATTATTTACCGATCACCGTACATAATCCATTCATTATAACCACAAAAGAACAAATAGTGTACCAGTCCAGAAATAGAACAAAATCAATTTATTTATTAAGCTATAAAACATGAGACAAATCAAGCAGTGACAGTAATGGGTTAAAACCGGCGCACAGGCCGTAGCTGCAACAAAAGAGGAACAACACGGCACCCATCATAGGAAACGTAAAGGTACAGACTCATATGGAGACCATCCACAGGCTAACAGTATATATATACTCCATAAACCAGCTGTGGGAACACACATGGACGGAACAATAAGAGAGCCAGAACATACCGATGTGAGTAGAAATGCGACAGGTGCCGTGATGTCCCCCTCCTCCATCACGGCACCTGTCGCATTTCTACTCACATCGGTATGTTCTGGCTCTCTTATTGTTCCGTCCATGTGTGTTCCCACAGCTGGTTTATGGAGTATATATATACTGTTAGCCTGTGGATGGTCTCCATATGAGTCTGTACCTTTACGTTTCCTATGATGGGTGCCGTGTTGTTCCTCTTTTGTTGCAGCTACGGCCTGTGCGCCGGTTTTAACCCATTACTGTCACTGCTTGATTTGTCTCATGTTTTATAGCTTAATAAATAAATTGATTTTGTTCTATTTCTGGACTGGTACACTATTTGTTCTTTTGTGGTTATATTATTATTTGGTGTGTCCTGCACACTTGTTTCCATTTTGGCTTCCCTGCATGGTACCATGTTGGTTCTATTGCTTGGGAGCCTCATATGCTTTCTACAATTTCATAATCCATTCATTGTATTCTATGGGTTGCTTTAATTACAGGGATGTCAAATATATTATTTGTTGATTTGTGAAGTTTATTTTTTTTAAGTGCCTTAAAATGTCAATATAATAATTGCTTTTCATTTTTTTTTGTCATTTTATTGGAAGTAAAAAAAGCTCTGATTTTAATTCTACCCCTAAAACACAGGTACATAGAAATGCACTACATATAGAAAGAGGTGAAGCTCCATGTATCAGTACAATGTGCCTTTAATGAAGAATTTAACGCACATTCAAGTACAGAAAAATCTCCTATACATAACAGTGCATCTCATATTTATTGCTGCTTCCTTTATTGCTACAGGTTGGGAGCTTGACTCCTGAGCAAGACCACATTTCCGGAAAATGAATGTAAGCATGTACAGAGAAAAGAGATGTTGGCCCCTCTTATATCCACCATCCTGGCCCATTTAATAGTATCCCCATTCTGACCCATCCGTTGATAATGTTCTCCATCATGGCCACTACATTTAAGGCCGGTTTCACACGTCAGTGGCTCCGGTACGTGAGGTGACAGTTTCCTCCCGTACCGGAGACACTGACACACGTAGACCCATAAAAATCAATGCATCTGTTCAGATGTCATTGATTTTGTGCGGACCGTGTGCGGACCGTGTCTCCGTGTGCCAAACACGGAGACATGTCAGTGTTCGTGGGAGCGCACGTTTTACACGGACCCAATAGAGTCAATGGGTCCGCGTAAAACACGCACCTCACACGGACATTCTCCGTCTGGGGTCCGTGTGGCGTGCCGGAGACAGCGCTACAGTAAGCGCTGTCCCCCCCACATGGTGCTGAAGCCGCGATTCATATCTTCCCTGTAGCAGCGTTTGCTATAGAGAAAATATGAATGATAGTGTTTAAAATAAAGATCCATGTGTCCGCCGCCCCCCCACCCCCTGTGCGCCCCCCCCGCTGGTCAGAAAATACTCACCCGGATCCCCCGTCGGCAGTCGCTCCTTCCTGGTCTGGCCGCGGCTTCTCTACTGTATGCGGCCGATTACACTCATGAATATGTGGCTCCATCTCCAATAGGGGCGGAGCCGCCTATTCATGAGTGTAAATGAGCGGCCCCACGTGACCGCATACAGTAGGAGGCGCGGCCAGACCAGGAAGGAGCGACAGCCGACGGGGGACCCGGATAAGTATTTTCTGACCAGCGGGGGGGCGCACAGGGGGTGGGGGGGCGGCGGACACATGGATCTTTATTTTAGGCCGGTTTCACACGTCAGTGGCTCCGGTACGTGAGGTGACAGTTTCCTCCCGTACCGGAGACACTGACACACGTAGACCCATAAAAATCAATGCATCTGTTCAGATGTCATTGATTTTGTGCGGACCGTGTGCGGACCGTGTCTCCGTGTGCCAAACACGGAGACATGTCAGTGTTCGTGGGAGCGCACGGATTACACGGACCCAATAGAGTCAATGGGTCCGTGTAAAACACGCACCTCACACGGACATTCTCCGTCTGGGGTCCGTGTGGCGTGCCGGAGACAGCGCTACAGTAAGCGCTGTCCCCCCCACATGGTGCTGAAGCCGCGATTCATATCTTCCCTGTAGCACCGTTTGCTACAGAGAAAATATGAATGATAGTGTTTAAAATAAAGATCCATGTGTCCGCCGCCCCCCCACCCCCTGTGCGCCCCCCCACCCCCTGTGCGCCCCCCCGCTGGTCAGAAAATACTTATCCGGGTCCCCCGTCGGCAGTCGCTCCTTCCTGGTCTGGCCGCGCCTCCTACTGTATGCGGCCGATTACACTCATGAATATGTGGCTCCACCTCCAATAGGGGCGGAGCCGCCTATTCATGAGTGTAAATGAGCGGCCCCACGTGACCGCATACAGTAAGCCCCGGCCAGACCAGGAAGGAGCGACTGCCGACGGGGGATCCGGGTGAGTATTTTCTGACCAGCGGGGGGGGCGCACAGGGGGTGGGGGGGCGGCGGACACATGGATCTTTATTTTAAACACTATTCTTCATATTTTCCCTGCAGCAAACGTTGCTGCAGGGATGATATGAATCGCAGCTTCAGCACCATGCAGAGTGGGTACCACACGCTCCGTGTGGTACCCACTCGCCATACGGGCGGCACACGTGTGCCGCACGTATGGCCTCCGTGAGTTCCCAGGCACACGGACACGGATAACTCCGGTACCGATTTATTCCGGTACCGGAATTATCTGGACGTGTGGGACAGCCCTTAAACACTATTCTTCATATTTTCCCTGCAGCAAACGTTGCTGCAGGGATGATATGAATCGCAGCTTCAGCACCATGCAGAGTGGGTACCACACGCTCCGTGTGGTACCCACTCGCCATACGGGTGGCACACGTGTGCCGCAGGTATGGCCTCCGTGAGTTCCCAGGCACACGGACACGGATAACTCCGGTACCGATTTATTCCGGTACCGGAATTATCTGGACGTGTGGGACAGCCCTAAGGCCGGTTTCACACGTCAGTGGCTCCGGTACGTGAGGTGACAGTTTCCTCCCGTACCGGAGACACTGACACACGTAGACCCATAAAAATCAATGCATCTGTTCAGATGTCATTGATTTTTTGCGGACCGTGTGCGGACCGTGTCTCCGTGTGCCAAACACGGAGACATGTCAGTGTTCGTGGGAGCGCACGTTTTACACGGACCCAATAGAGTCAATGGGTCCGCGTAAAACACGGACCTCACACGGACATTCTCCGTCTGGGGTCCGTGTGCGTGCCGGAGACAGCGCTACAGTAAGCGCTGTCCCCCCCACATGGTGCTGAAGCCGGTATTCATATCTTCCCTGTAGCAGCGTTTGCTATAGAGAAAATATGAAGAATAGTGTTAAAAATAAAGATTTAGGTGTCCGCCGCCCCCCCACCCCCTGTGCGCCCCCCCGCTGGTCAGAAAATACTTACACGCTCCTTCCTGGTCTGGCCGCGCCTCCTACTGTATGCGGTCACGTGGGGCCGATCAATTACAATCATGAATAGTCGGCTCCGCCCCTATGGAGGTGGAGCCACATATTCATGAGTGTAAATGATCGGGCCCACGTGACCGCATGCAGGAGAAGCCGCGGCAAGACCAAGAAGGAGCGACAGCCGACGGGGGACCCGGGTAAGTATTTTCTGACCAGCGGGGGGGCGCACAGGGGGTGGGGGGGCGGCGGACACCTAAATCTTTATTTTTAACACTATTCTTCATATTTTCTCTGCAGCAAACGTTACTGCAGAGAGGATATGAATCGCAGCTTCAGCAGCTTCAGCACCATGCAGAGTGGGTACCACACGCTCCGTGTGGTACCCACTCGCCATACGGGCGGCACACGTGTGCCACACGTATGGCCTCCGTGAGTTCCCAGGCACACGGACACGGATAACTCCGGTACCGATTTATTCCGGTACCGGAATTATCTGGACGTGTGGGACAGCCCTAATAATGTCCCTTGTCCTGGCCCTTTTCTTAATAATGTTCCCTGTCTTTGCCCAATCATTTCATAATTTCCCCCTTTTGGTGCTCTTGTCCAACACATTTAAAATAAAATAAACTGTTCCTTCTCTCAGGACGTGCTGCATCCTCTTCCTCCGCCATAGCCGGCCCAGGCTGGTGGGCATGTGCATGGCAGTAATGTTATGCACCATCCACGATGGGCATTCTGTAATTTTCACTGGCCTCTGATAAGCCCATGGCATGTATAGCTATCGCGGTGCAGCGAGCCGGTGGCTCCATGCACCGCAATACATTTCAACTGAACGTGAATCAGAGGTCTCGCATCCAGTTGAAACGTATGATGGAGTCGGTGGGCCTCCCTACTTCATTGGCCTTGTTATGATCGCTTTCTCCACGACCATGATCATCATGCCCCTGCCTTCAACCAAATCCTTCATAAGGGACTTGTAGCTCAGGGCATGAGCAATACATCTGTCCTACATGCTTGTAACGACCTCCTCTGTATTTCTGGCTCTATGTGACTCACGTCGGGGTTGAGGAATAGCTTCTGCCTTGGTAACGCAAGTATATTGCAAGCTTCTGTTTCAATAGGACTTGGATTAAAAAAAGAAAATCATTGGAAAACCCCTTTGGTGGCATCTATGCCCTATTCATACACAACAGAGCGCTGGTTTTACAATGATAATGTCAGCTTTGTGATTTTACAATGCCATATTGTTTTCTTATGACCTTTTTATTATCTCCATTTTAATGTTGCAAAAATCCATTCAGCATAGACATGTTTTACAATATCCTGCCCACTATAAAACAAGGTATCACTTTATGATACAAGGTAATTTCATTCAATAACATACATATAGAAACAAGGGTATAAAAGATGTAGGTTATAATTAAACATCTTTTCAAATCTTTCGAGATTTCAAAATAGGGTTTGGGGCTCATACACATTGGCACATTGGAGTCTATACAGCTCCCATGGAGTCATTCATGCTGCTATAAAGGCTCCATCTGACTGAGCAAAGCACAAAGATATTGCTGCACATGTATGGAGCGCCCGCCAGGGCCGTGGGAATACTCCTTACTGGGCCAGTTTTGAAAGGGATGTGTCAAGGCAGCAGTGACCCGGTCCGTGGCCCTGGGCGTCCAATAAAAGGCTAATTGATGTTAAAGGGGAATAAAGTTTATAGGGGATAGTTCGTGACGCCATCTGTGGTGTTCGGCAATGGATGGCCGACGCTGCGGTACAGGTCCACTGGGACAGTTGGTGATGCAGCAGAGTTGGTACAGCTCTCCACGGGTAGAGCTGGGCCCCAGGGCAGTTATGTTGTTAAATGTGATGGTCGTTGTAGTGCAGGGCAGATGGCGCAGCAATAATTCAGAGGACACAGCAGGGTGCAGTTTTCACAGTTTACTCACAGTTTTTATATGCAGTCCCCAGCCAGGTGCTGTGTCCTACGGGTTTGTGGTCCAGCCAGCTCTCAGGTAATTTGGAGTGCACCTTGCCAGAACCCCGTTCTTATGTTCCTTTCCTGGCCGTCTCTCTGCGCTGGCTTCTACCTCTCCTGCCCTGCGCCTTCACACACAGTGTCCCAAGCCAGCAGCCTCGGATCTTGTTGGGCGACGTCCTCTTGGTCCCCATGATCCTATATGGGGCCCTTTTAGCCAATATGTGTGGATGTGGCTGTGGCACATACAGATACCACAACCTCCAGCTTGCTAGCTGAGCCTTGTAGTTCTCCACTAGTCTTGGGGGCCGGTTCCACCACTGCGACCTGGTCTCTCCACCTAACTACAGTCAGCGTGGATACGGGCCCCACGCGTGGATTGCTCACTACCTGTGCCCCTAGGACCCCTTCTTTCTCTCTTACTCTCTGGAACTTTTCTCACTCTCTTCTCTGGTGTTGGCATGAGCTCCTCACTGCTCAAGTCCCCAGCTCCAACTGTCTAACTCCCTAACTCACTCCTCCCTCTTGTTTCCATGACAACCCTACTTTCTCCACCCACACCCTCTACCTAGTTCTTTCCTGGCCTTGAGAGGTCTGGTGTCGGATGTAAGTGTGTGGTTTCTGGACTATGCCCCCCTCCTTACCCGAGAGCGGAGCACCACACCTCATCCAAGGTGCAGTCCCTCTGTGGCTACAGGACCTCAGGGGCGCCACACGTACATACAAGGTCTAAGAGAGCATGCTGTCTTTTTTTTCTTGGATTCCAAGCAGGAAGCCCAAGGATATGTGCCCACGACGTCTATTTCAGGCAGGCTCCACCTGAAAAAGCTCTTAAAATTTTTAAAAAGAACTAATGTGGCGCCCCAGGGTCCTGGTCGTCACAGAAGCATTGCTTCCCTCATGGGGGAGGTGATGTTACGTTTGGAGGCAAGAAGGGATAACTGTCACCAAGGAAACACAAGCATGCAACATGTTCACACTTCAGGCCACCAGGGGGAGCTTTTGATTCTATTTACTAGGTGACTCCCCTGATATATATGGTAGTTTGTAGGGAAAGTTAGACAGTTCGTGCCAGGAGGCAGACTGGAGCAGTCTGAGGCAGAAGTAGGTGTACGGAGCTGTGTAGCCGCAGTGCTGCAGCTCCTGGGAAGAGATTATATGAAAGCCGAATACATTGCAGTGAGCATGTAGGAGAGAGGAGCACAGGTGAGGAGACCAGTGGGAGACCAGCCACGAGCAGGCTGCCTCCTTCTGAGGCACAGACACCGGTAGCCGGAACACCGAGGACTGTAAGGGACTCCACGACTTACATCAGAGACCGGCAGGACAGCTGAACTGCAAGTTACCTGTCCGCCACACACACCTGAGACACAGTAACACATAGAGCCCGGGGTGTGCTAGAGTCCCTATAAACAGGCTCGAGTTACCTGTCATGCAGGTATTGTCCTATCCTATATGGGGGACAGAGACAATCTGTGAGGACCTTATGTGAAGCCATAGGCAGTAAGGGACTACAACACCATCGCGCTAGAGGAAGGCTTTGATCTCCACCTGGATAAGGGGACTCTTAACTTGCCTCCAAGCCGGCCGGACCCTGCCTGCCCTGTGATCTGGTGCCCTGGACTGTGGCTGCTGAAGTCTTCAGTAAATAAGGTAAAGAGACTGCAAACCTGTGTCCTCGTTCTTCACTGCACTACTCGTCATCTTCCACTTACACATCAGGAGCCCTGGGGATATTGTTGTGGATTCCGCTCTTGGGCTCCCTCCGGTGGTTATAAGTAGCATTTTTGTGAATTCTGCTCTTGGGCTCCCTCCTGTGGTTTTGAGTGGTATGGCTGCTTCTTGGATTTAGCATCAGCAGCTGTTCTCACTGATCGTCTTTCTGGCTCGGCTATATTAGTCTGGCCTTTTCCCTAATTCAATTCCAGTTGTCAATTGTTGAGCTTGGAGTCATGGCTCTCTGAGGATTCCCCTGCCACTCTGACCATTTCAGCAAAGCTAAGTCCTTGCTTGTCTTTTTGCAGTTCACTTGTGGTGGACTTTGTTGTTTGGCATTTTCTATGTTTTGCTCATTTGTCCAGCTTATCAGTATGGATCTATTTAGCTAAGCTGGAAGCTCTGGGCAGCAGAGTTTGCCCTCCACACCTTTAGTCAGGTGTGGAGATTTTTGCATTTCTCTGCGGTGGACTTTTTCTAGTTTTTATTACTGACCGCACAGTTTTCTGTTCTGTACTAATTCTGTCTAGCTAGTAGTGGCCTCCTTTGCTAAATCTTGTTTCATACTACGTATGTCATTTCCTTCTCCTCTCACAGTCATTATTTGTGGGGGGCTGTCCTATCCTTTGGGGATTTTCTCTGAGGCAAGATACCTTTCCTGTTTCTACCTTTAGGGGTAGCTAGTTCTCCGGCTGTGACGAGGTGTCCAGGGAGTGACAGGAACATCCCACGGCTACTGCTAGTGTCTGTGTTAAGATTAGGAACTGCGGTCGGTATAGTTACCACCTGCTCAGAGCTAGTCGCATGTCGCTCCTTAATCACCAGACCATAACAGGATATACTTCACCAGTGGGAAGTTATACCATCTAGCTGCCATAACATCACCCCAGAGGACCCCTTAAAGCAGTGTCGGTCCCCACTGACTGAATACCACAGGTGGCATCACAAACACAAACTTTATTCCCTTTTAAAGACCTTCCCCTTTTACATGGGCGCCCAGGGCCACGGACCGGGTCGCCACTGTGACATCCCCCTGTGAACGCAGGGTCCGGTGCCGGGTACCCCATGGCCCTGGCGGGTGACTCATCTTGGTGTCACAAACAGGATGGACTGACCCAGTAAATCGGGTCATGTGCGCCTGAAAGACTGTGCCTAAACTGTGTGTTATTGAGAGACTGTGTACTGTGAAATACCGCCAAAATTGCCACCAAAACCGCCGCCATTAGAGCACCATGGGGCGTGTTGTCGTGGGCAGAGCTTGGAAAAACGGCGCGAAATTAGTAGCCGCCCCTCACAGATACTACTGTGTTCGAAGGATATGCCCATCAACAAAAGAGATCCACCTCCTAGTCTGGGATGGTGGGGGAATGAGGAGAGATCGGCCAGAGCAGGAAGACGCCGAGGAGAACCTGGTTGGCAAGATAGCGAGCGGAGGTCACCCGGAGGAGGGGGAGGAAGCCCGCAGCTATCCCAGCCAACTGGAGGAGGAAAGGGCCCCGTCGTCACCGATGGACCCGGAGATTCTCGGCGCAGAGCTGGAGAAGCTATGCCATCAGCCCCGGTCAATGACCTATAGTTACCTTCAGTCGCGGTGATGCGCCCCTGCTGGATGTCCTCATATGACGTCGAGCGTGGGAAAAAGTTCCCAGGCTGCAGTTCATGAGGACATCCAGCAGAGGGCGCATCATCGCGACTGAAGGTAACTATAGGTCATTGACCTACATTACCTTCATTCCCTGGGTTTTACAGGCACGAGCACAGCTGCATTATAGCAGAGCTCCTGCCTGTAAAATATTTTAACCCCTTCAGATGGATTTACATCGTGGGACGTTACAGATCTACGAAAGGTATGTATATTGTTGGTTTATTATTTTTAATTTGTTACAGAACGATGGTCTTCAGGTGGATTGAGAGAGCAATAAAATATTACAACAACCTGTGTGTTTATTTCATTAAAATACTTTGCAATATTGTGTGTGTGTTTTTTTTAACCATTTCATACAATTGGATTAGTAATGGATAGGTGTCATAATTGACGCCTCTCCATTATTAATCTGGCTTAATGTCACCTTACAATAGCAAGGTGACATTAACCCTTCATTACCCCATATCCCACCGCTACACGGGAGTGGGAAGAGAGTGGCCAAGTGCCAGAATAGGCGCATCTTCCAGATGTGCCTTTTCTGGGGTGGCTGGGGGCAGATGTTTGTAGCCAGGGGGACCAATAACCATGGACCCTCTCCAGGCTATTAATATCTGCCCTCAGTCACTGGCTTTACCACTCTGGCGGAGGAAATTGCGCGGGAGCCCACGCCAATTTTTTCTGCGATTTAACCCTTAAAATTAATAGTTACAGCGCCGAAATTTTGCACATACACACTACTTACATTAGTAGTGTGGAATATGCAAAAAAAGGGGGCTATGAGATGGTTTACTGTATGTAAACCATGTCTCATATCATGTCGGGTTTTTAGGCAGGAGAAATGAAAAGCCGGCAATTGAATTACCGGCTTTTCACATATATCGTGCTGAAGTAAATATAGCTTTTTCTATTTATATTTGAGTTTTCTAGATGATTTTGATGATTGGCAGCTGTCACACACTTCTCAGCATGCGTTTCAAAAATGCAAACGCATGAAAAAACGCATGTAAACGCGGCAAAACGCCGCGGTTTTTTTTACCGCATGCAAAAACGCATGCGTCTAAAAAACGCAGCGTTTGCACGTGTTTACATGCGTTTTTTCACCACCTGCATTTGCGTTAAAAACGCTGCGTTTTAAACGCAAATGTGAAACTAGCCTTACAGATGTGCCTTTTCTGGGGTGGCTGGGGGCAGATGTTTTTAGCCAGGGGGGGGTCCTATAACCATGGTCCCTCTCTAGGCTATTAATATGTGCCCTCAGTCACTGGCTTTCCCACTCTGGCGGAGAAAATTGCGCGGGAGCCCATGCCAATTTTTTCCGTGATTTAACCCTTTATTTTAACAGCTCGAGCCACCAAATTTTACACAAAGACACTTCTTACATTAGTAGTGTGGAATATGTAAAAAAAATAAGGGATATGAAATGGTTTACTGTATGTAAGCCATAAAAGAATGTAGTAGCAACTCTATTTTCAGTAGATGAAATACCAAAATATATATATTAAAAATGGGAATAATAATGAAACATAATAAAGTTGCTAAAAAGAAGAAAGAGTGGCAAACCACTCGGGGTTAGTATAAAAAACAAAATGCCGTCATATGGAAATTCAAGAAAAATAATAATAATAATATGACATAATAACCAGAGTTGGAAATAATAAAATATGCCTTTATTGTATTTTTATGGCAATAATGGCACAACTGTGCACGTACTTGGGAATTATTTATATAAAAAAATGTAATATATAAGGAGTAGACAGGATAAAAATATAGTATAGTATAAAAGATACAATATAAAATCCCACAATCTTATAGAGAACTTATGGTGATGTGCATTTCATGGGCATACAGAGTATATGTATTCCAGAAATATTATATATAAATATATGCGTTTGAGAAAACGTGAAGTGCTTATGAAAATATTCAAAATTGAGAGATAAGCCTAAAGTGCATGTGCAGAAAATATAATATATATATATATATATATATATATATATATATATATATATATATATATATATATAATATATAAAGCTGAATGTGTGTATGTGTGTGTGTATGTATGTATGTATGTGTGTCCGGGATTGGCATCTGAACCGTCGCAGCTACAGCCACAAAATTTTGCAAAGTCACAAATCTGGACCCCGAGAGCGTCATAGGCTATGTTGTGAGGTGAAATTTTAACCCCGCGCTTTCCAATTCACCAAACAATTTCTACATAATGGGGAAAAAGTGAAGGGAAAAGTGTTGGAGGAAAATTGACAGCTGCCAGATGTGAACAAGGGGGACTTAAAGAATGAGAGCAATGGCGCCAAAGAGTATATACCGTACAGTTGCTAAGGTGGGGCCCCGACATGGGATACTCACCACACACGGGGATATGAACACACACACAAAATGCGCCACACACTACCACGTGCTTGAACACATATACCACCCTCAGCACACATTTCACCACACACACACCAACCTCGCCACATAAAAGTCGAAACACAAAAGTCACCACTCAAAACTCGCAACGCGCAAAACTCGCTACATGCAAAACTCGCCATATGCAAAACTAGGCTCACGCAAAACTCGCCACACGTGCAAAACTCACCTCATGGAAAACTCACCTCATGGAAAACTCACCTCATGCAAAACTTGCACACACAGAAAAATTGCCACATGTACAAAAGTTGCACCACATGCAAAAGTTGCCTCACACAAAACTTGCACATACTCAAAACGCACCACACATAAAACTCGCCACGCGCAAAACTCGCCATGCACAAATCTTGCTGCACATAACTTGCTACACTAACCTGTCACATGCAACTCGACACACAAAATGTTGCTACACGCATGTCGCCACACAAAACTCATCTCACAAAAGTCGCTACATGCATGTCGCCACACGCAACTCAACACACACAACTTGACACATGAAACTCGCCCTAAAACACACACAAGTCTGGTATTATCCTTCAAAAATAAAAATATGATTAATAAGCAGACAAACTACAAGAGCAACAAATGTACCATATAGGAAATACGGCAGCTGTCAGTCACATGACCTGTCTATTATGTGTATGTGTGAGCTAATATATACTGCCAGGGGGGAGGGCTTCCTGTTGGCTGGGGATTTATCAGGCTGCCAATAGCAACCAATCACAGCTCAGCTTCTATTTTGCTACAGGTAATTAACCTGAGCTCTGATTGGTTAATATAGGCAACAAAGACATTCTCAGTATAACAAAGCTAATATACTGTATGTTGTGAAATGCTTCTATTAGCTTAGTTTTTGCCTTTTAATAATTACATTTCTATCTATTTGTTTTGTGGTTTTTGTGTGCAGAATAAATTTTTGTTAACACATTCTATTTTGCTAACAGCAGTCATTAACCCGGGCGATGCCGGATAGTACAGCTAGTATATATATAAATTGCCAACAAGATATGTGCAAAGGTTTAAGTGCAAAGTACAAGAACAAAAGAAAAAAACGCCATATGTATGCATATACTCATATACAGCTCAAGATTAAATTGTGCACACCAAAGTAGTATACAGGGATTGGGGGATATATATACCTGTCTGTCCTGTGTTCCCAAGTACAGAGCTGATCGCAGGAGACAATGATAGCCGTCTCCAGCACCCGGCGGTGGGGAACAGCGCTAACTGTACAGCTGTTTCCCAGGAGCCGATACGTGTCACACTGATGACACACAGATGTCATCCGTGTGTCATCGGTGTGCTCGTGTGCGGGACATTTTGCTGCCTGTGCTGCAGTTAAAAAAACGGACATGTCAGCGTGTTTTGCCCACAGACACACGGTGCATGGAAACACACTGATGTGCACAGACCCATTCACATAGCTCCCAACCGTCCCTCATTGTGCGGGACTGTCCCGGTTTTGAGCCTTTGCCCTGCTGTCCACCACGGGACGCTCTGATCCCACAGACAGCAGGAGAAGAAACCGACATGCCCCCTTGTGTTCAGCCATGCCCCTTACCCTTCTCTATGCAGTGCAGTGTACGTATCAGCCGGTCATCCCTGCACCCACAGAGCCTTACACCACATATTGGCTGCTCTGTGCGCACAGGACCTGTGATGAGGTCACATGGGGAGGAGTCAGGGGTCACATGATTGGAACCTCTGTGGATTCCAGGACTCGGCTGTGCTGGTTGCTGGATGAGGTAAGTATGCTGCCTTGTGTAGGGACAGGAGGTGTTTACAGTGTGGATGTAGCAGAGCCGTGTGTGTGAGAGGTGTATGGAGCGAAGCCGTATGTGTATGAGGTGTACGGAGCGGAACCATGTGTGTGCGAGGTGTACGGAGCGGAGCTGTGTGTGTATGAGGTGTATGGAGCGGAGCCATGTGTTTATGAGGTGTATGGAGCGGAGCCGTGTGTGTATGAGGTGTATGGAGTGGAGCCGTGTGTGTATGAGGTGTATGGAGCGGAGCCGTGTTTGTATGAGGTGTATGGAGCAGAGCCGTGTGTGTATGAGGTGTATGGAGCGGAGCCGTGTGTGTATGAGGTGTATGGAGCGGAGCCATGTGTGTATGAGGTGTATGGAGCGGAGCTAAATGTGTACGAGGTGTACGGAGCGGAGCTGAATGTGTACGAGGTGTACGGAGCGGAGCTGAATGTGTACGAGGTGTATGGAGCGGAGTCGTGTGTGTATGAGGTGTATGGAGCAGAGCCGTGTGTGTATGAGGTGTACGGAGCGGAGCCGTGTGTGTATAAGGTGTATGGAGCAGAGCCGTGTGTGTATAAGGTGTATGGAGCAGAGCCGTGTGTGTATGAGGTGTACGGAGCGGAGTCATATGTGTATGAGGTGTACGGAGTGGAGTTGTGTGTGTATGAGGTGTACGGAGCGGAGCCGTGTGTGTACGAGGTGTATGGAGCAGAGCGCGTGTGTACGGAGCGGAGCCGTGTGTGCAAAGTGTACGGAGCGCAGCCGCGTGTGTAGGAGTAGCTATGTGTGGCCATTATACGGTACAAAGTATCATGTGCGGCCAATATACAGTATGGAGCATCATGTGTGGTCATTATACAGAATGGAGCATCATGTGCGGTCATTATACAGTATGGAGCATCATGTGTGGTCATTATACAGAATGGAGCATCATGTGCGGTCATTATACAGTATGGAGCATCATGTGGGGTCATTATACAGTATGGAGCATCATGTGCGGTCATTATACAGTATGGAGCATCAGGTTGGGCCATTATACAGTATGGAGCATCATGTGCAGCCAATATACAGTATGGAGCATCATGTGCAGTCATTATACAGTATGGAGCATCATGTGCGGCCATTATACAGTACGGAGCATCATGTGCGGTCATTATACAGTATGGAGCATCATGTGTGGTCATCATACAGTATGGAGCATCATGTGTGGCCATTATACAGTATGGAGCATCATGTGTGGCCATTATACAGTATTGAGCACTGTGTGGCCATATTTTTTTGTTTATAATTATTGTATATGAAACAGTGTGATCAGCAGTGCTAAATGGGTGTGGTTAGGACGTGGAAATGGGTATGACTAATTACGAATGGGTGTGGTCAGAGGTGTGGCCCAAAATTTGCCGCGGCGCGCGCTGCGCGCCGCAAACGTTGTCCCTCTTTCCCATCTTCAAAAGTTGGGAGGTATGCATTCAGTTGAATAGGTCTATGTGTGAAGTGTCTCTGGTAAGTGTGAAAACTATCACCACATGTACCAGAGACATGAACATCTGAAAGAGGTCAATATTGGGGGCTTTCCCAGATTGGGGACTTTCCAATGGGAATAATTAGCGGACAGCTCTGCATTGCTGCATTGCTTTCCTATGAGTAACCTATGCTGGACATGAATATGCTGCACAGACATGAAGGGGTTACTAATTCTTGGCTTAAGTCCCCTTTTTCTGCAGAGAGGGATCCAAGGAAAGCTTTCACTTTCGATTGATGTTCCCAGAAATCCATGCTTTCCAGTCTCCTGTCAGGCTGCAGGAGACCAGCAGCAGCTCAGTGCGCCAACTACCTACAGAAAAGTCGCAAGGGGATTTCCAAAGGACCTACTGACTGGTGGGTGTCGACATTGATATAACATGCTGGGAGAGTTGTACAAACCCATTGCTGCCTTCTGAGAGCCATGCACAGCAGGAAGGTCGCAGTGTGACTCCTCATCTACGACCAGGGTAGGTTTCTACAGCCAGTGATTGCAATATCTGCTCTATTCTTCCTTCACAAAACTCCATGGATAGGACTTTGTTCCCACCCTGCGGTTTCTGCCTTGTATGTTGTTTACACTTGTGAATTGTTTACAAATACAAAGTATCAAGAATCTGTTACATATAGAAACATTCTGTGTTTATGTTCTCTCTGTATTTGGGGGTCTGTTCTCCATATACTGTAATGGTTGGTTAATATTTATTGGGGGTGTCATGCAGACTTTTTTGCATTTTGACTGCTACTTTTATCTTTTTTTCTTATTGCTTTGCTTTTCCTTTGAGGAGTGTGCATGTTCTCAAATATTATTTTTTTTTGTTAACCTGTTACAGGAGTCATGATAATAAGTTCTTGAGAAGTTCTTGAGCAAACAGCCATCAAGCGTTCCATTTTTTTTTTGGGGGGGGGAGTACTTTTTTTGGGGGGTGTTTGTATTTTTGTGTAGGAATGAGCTCAGTATCGGTAACAAAGTGAAAGGTCCTTATCCTCTTTCATTTTTAACCCTCTATGGGTTGAAAAAAAACGGATCATTCGCAGACTGATGTTATTCAATGGGGCAGTGCAGATGTGCAATTTTTTTTTATTTTTATCAATGACGGAATCTGCCTGTGAAAAAAATGCTCGTTTTTTTTTTCCCATAAATTAGATGAAACACGTCTATTCAAGTCTAAAAAAAAAAAAATAATAATAATTAAAAAAAGTAGGATATAGCATCCGATTTTTATGGATACTTTGCAGTTCTGTAACATAGGAAACTGTAAATGGTTAATAGCTGCTAGTAAAAAAAAAAAAAAAAAAGTGTAAATAGATGACAAGCGAGAAAAAAAAAAATCATCCAAGTTCTCTGTTTTTTTTTTTTTTAATAGGCTCGTGTGAACCCGGATTAGGGCACATGGCAGGACGAGACTGTTATATGGGAAGCTAGTTCATCTGAGTGATGAATGACAGCGGTGCACTGCCTGGTACAGTTAGGATGCTGCTATCACAGCTGGGTCTTTTGACCCCCTTGGAGAGATTATCTGGCCAATTAAAATTATACTTAAAAGGGCACAGACTGGCCAACATAGAGTCCGTTCCATCACTTACTCTATTCCTGCTGGCCTTTGTTCCCTAGTCCCAACCCAAAGGCCGGCGTCACACTAGGCGTAAGACAATACGGTCCGTTTTTTACGGCTGTAATACTGCCGTAATATGCAGAAATGTTCCCAAAATAGTGATCCGTATGTCATCCGTAGGCAGGGTGTGTCAGCGTATTTTGCGCATGGCATCCTCCGTATGTAATCCGTATGGCATCCGTACTGCGAGATTTTTGCGCAGGCTTGCAAAACCGACATCTAATGGATTTTTCGGCTCAAATGTTCATTAAAACATATATACAGTCTATATATATATATATATATATATATATATATATCATTGAGATATATACTGTATTTATATTTAATTCAGCGCTAGATATCCTAAAAGCCGGTAATTCAATTGCCGGCTTTTCATTTCTCCTTCACAAACCCGACAGGATATGAGACATGGTTTACATACAGTAAACCATCTCATATCCCTTTTTTTTTTGCATATTCCACACTACTAATGTTAGTAGTGAGTATGTGCAAAATTTGGGCGCTGCAGCTTGTAAAATAAAGGGTTAAATTGCGGAAAAAATTGGCGTGGGCTCCCGCGCAATTTTCTCCGCCAGAGTGGTAAAGCCAGTGACTGAGGGCAGATATTAATAGCCAGGAGAGGGTCCATGGTTATTGGCCCCCCCGTGGCTACAAACATCTGCCCCCAGCCACCCCAGAAAAGGCACATCTGGAAGATGCGCCTATTCTGGCACTTGGCCTCTCTCTTCCCACTCCCGTGTAGCGGTGGGATATGGGGTAATGAAGGGTTAATGTCACCTTGATATTGTAAGGTGACATTAAGCCAGATTAATAATGGAGAGGCGTCAATTATGACACCTATCCATTATTAATCCAATAGTACGAAATGGTTAATAAAACACACACACATTATTTAAAAGTATTTTATTACGAAATGGTTAATAAAACACACACACATTATTTAAAAGTATTTTAATGAAATAAAGACACATGGTGTTGTAATGTTTTATTATACTGGTAATCCACCTGAAGACCCTTGTCACCTGAAATAAAGTAAAAAAAACAAACAACAATATTCCATACCTTCCGTCGTTCCGTCAGTCCCATGATGTAAATCCATCTGAAGGGGTTACTGTCACCGGCTTTACCACTCTGGCGGAGAAAATTGTGCGGGAGCCCATGCCAATTTTTTTCCGAGATTTAACCCTTTATTTTACAAGCTACAGCGCCCACATTTTGCACATACACACTACTAACATTAGTAGTGTGGAATATGCAAAAAAAAAAAAGGGATATGAGATGGTTTACTGTATGTAAACCATGTCTCACATCCTGTCGGGTTTGTGAAGGAGAAATGAAAAGCCGGCAATTGAATTACCGGCTTTTCTATAGAACACCGCTGCGTATTTCTCGCAAGTCACACTGCTGGTCCGTGTGTAATCCGTATTTTTCTCGCCCTCATAGACTTTCATTGGCGATTTTTTTGAGCAATACAGTGACAAACGCAGCATGCTGCGATTTTCTACGGCCGTAGAACACCGTATAATACGGATCCGTAAAATACGGCTGACAGGAGCTGGGCCATAGAGAATCGTTGGGCCGTGTGTTATGCGTATTTTACGGATGTATTTTCTGCGCTCATACGTCCGTAAAACTCGCTAGTGTGACGCCGGCCAAACACAAAGGAAATACCTGCTAAGCCAATCACTGACTGTTGGTGACCACCGCTGCAGTTAGTTATTGGCTTAGGCTACTTTCACACTAGCGTCGTGCACTGCACGTCGCAATGCGTCGTTTTGTAGAAAAAACGCATCCTGCAAAATTGCTTGCAGGATGCGTTTTTTCTCCATAGACTTACATTACCGACGCAGTGCGACGGATTGCCATTGCGTCGCACTGTCGGCACAAAAAAAGTTACATGTAACGTTTTTTTGGTGCGTTGTGTCCGCCATTTCCGACCGCGCATGCGAGGCCGGAACTCCGCCCCCGCCTCCCCAGACATCACAATGGGGCAGCGGATACGTTGTAAAACTGCATCCGCTGCCACCGTTGTGTTTTCTACTCACAGTGTGCGTCGGTACGTCGCATTGCGACGTGCGTCGTACGACGCTAGTGTGAAAGTGGCCTAAGTTGACATTGTTTTTTGGGAATTGTTTTTGCGGTGTACATTTTGTGGTAAAAATGACCACTCAATATGATTCTCCTCAATACAATTATGACAATACCAAACATGTCCATTTTTTATTATTATTTTAGTAAAAAAAAAATCAGTTTGCAAACAAATTTTTTGGGGGGTTTTGTTGCCATATTCTGAGATCATAACATTTTTATTTTTTAGCCAATGGAGTTGCGTGATAGCTTATTTTTTGCGGGGTGAGACAATGTTTTCCTTAGTACTGTTTTGGGATAGATGTGACTTTTTGATCGCTTGTTACAGCCTTTTTGAGGAATTACGGTGACCAAAAAAAGTCATTTTACCAATCACATTAACTCTTTATATTTTGATAGATCGGACTTTTCTGAACTTGGTGATACCACATATGTGTATTTTTTTTACATTTTTTTAATATCCTTATTTTAAATGGGGGGAACATGGGTTGATTTGAACTTTTATTTTTTTATGTATTTAATTTTTTTACCTTCAATTGTATGTGATCTTCTGATCGCTTGTGCTATATGCTATGGCATCGCTGCATTTAGCAGAACCCACGGTCTCCTTTTGAAGCTCGGCCACAGACAGGGCTTCAAAGGAGCTCCATAATGACAAGCACAGGGGTCTTCAGCTGAGCCTTGACAACCCATCGGCGACACGCGATCATGCGTTAGAAATGTTGGAACTTTTTGGATACAGTAAATGTTTCCCTTTCGGCAACCGTATTAACCCTCTGAATATAAACCAGTCTCCAAATTCCATATTAAATACTGTTTCACAAGGATATTTGACAAGCCTCAACCTGCCCAAATTAAATTCCACTTTTAGCACCACTCCCTTTACAATATTGATAAAAAAGTGTGCTTATCTATATGTCAAACTTTGGTTCACTGCACAGTAACAATTGATTTTTCCTTTAAAGGGCTTATCTGGGACTTTGCTAATATTTTTCTATGGGGCTAAGAAATTACTGGCAGATACTTGCTAAGTGCCCCGTACTGCCCGGTACTGATCTCTGCCAGCTAAGGGTGGTCATGGATTACTCCTGCCGACTATTCAGTGACATCACATCTGCAGAGCAGCTCTGCCTCATCCGCTCTGCTCTGTTAATGAGGCGTCACTGCCAGTATTATGCTGATTGACAGACAGCTCCCCGCAGACTAACTGCAGGGAGCCAGATATCAATCAGCATGACTTCGGCAGAGAAGATCAGAAGATGAAGAGCTTCTCTTCCTATGACGTCATAGGAAGCAAAAAATTCTAGCGTGAGCACGTCATGACTGGTCCGAGCTGGCGGAGGACGGCATCGGGCAGAACCGTTAGGTAGATAGCAGATAAACCTAAGATAGAAACAAAATGAGTATATACCCTGCTGTAAGTCAGTAAAAAAACAATAGTGCATATAAAGAACAGGGTACTTAGTAAACACTGTTTTTAATAAAACAGTATATAATAAAATAAAAAGCCATCCCACCATGACAAGGTGTACCCACATCAGGATGGTCCTATTCTAATATTAATATTATATCTAGGTAGGCAGCAGCTACCTGCCTGTAAAATCTTATCAACGTAGCAAAAAAAATACGCAAAGTATTGGATAACCCCGTTAAAATACAGCAAAAGCAGGTCTTGAAATGCATAAGGAATACATATAGAAAGCATACCGGAAAATTGTATATAACCATTTTATTTGCTTAATCCAGAATACTCCTTTAAGGTGTAGCCACCTTGTTCTGCAGAGACTATGTGTGAACACTGCCTAAATATTTTTTTCCTAATAAGTAGAGATGGACGAATTAATTCAAGTGAAATTGGATTTTTTCAAAAATTTGTATGTGAATTTTTTGGATTTTGCACCATGTGAATTCGGCAAAATGGCGGCTGCTGAACTTGAGGGCTCGTAAGAGGTTTAAAGAAAAAAAATAATACTCGCCTCTCCGGATACCTACGTTGTTCGCTCTCTCCCATGCTGTCCTGGGCGCCTCTTCTTACTGTTGCCGCACTCTTCATCTTCACGCATGGCTGCGACTTTCGGCCGCAACTCGGTCTACGACGACTATGCCAGGAGGCCCAGCCTCTTGACGTCATGATGTTGCCATGACCTTACAATGCGCATGCAATGAGATGTCCCGAGCCTAGTTGCAGTCCATGAAGATGCAGTGGTAAGAAGATGTGCCAAGGACAGTACGCGGGCAGTGAATAGTGGAGGTGAGTAGTGGTAGTTTTTTCTACATCTTGGGTTTATTATTCCCTGCCGTCTCTCCATAATAAGAGACAATGAAAAATTAATTAGTTGCAAATCTAATTTCCGGGTAAAATTTGGGCAATTTGAAGACTTTGAATCTCGTCAATGTTAGAAAATTGATATAATCTCTATGTATTGTCAAAAGGACCATCATCATCTGCTTAAAATTAAAAGATATAAAGCAAATATGTGGAAGGCTAGTATCATCTCAAGATCGAAACGAGGACCATTCGGCTTCTCTTCCCTCCTTCCGTTTTGACCACTCTTGGATTAGTAAAGATGAAGGAGAGGCAGCACTGCAAAAACAGAGAAAACCAAATACACTGTAATCCAAAAATTGATGTGATGTTTTGGTTATATAGAATCATGGCTGAGAAAAGCTACAATGGAGGCGAAATATTGCATCACTTTTTTGCATTACAATCTATTGTTTTCTTCAACAAATTTGGAGTTCTATTTCCCGTTTTTGTTCATTATTGCATTATTTCGGCAAAGAGGGGATGGTTGGGGGGGGGGGGGGGCGTGTCATTGCATCATTAATCTCCTTGGGGTTATCCACCCTCTTATTACACTGGAAGCCTTTAGTGCTGTTCTTAGAAAGTATTCTGTATGCAAATTGTCTCTTCAGAGAGGAAGAGGAATAGAACTCTAGCGCCACCTATTGGAAGCAGCGATCCTACAAGTCAATATTAACCCTTTAACAAGCCTTGCAATATGGCATAGGATAAAAGCCAAACCAGAATCTCAATTTTCAGCCACTTGTTTCGGGGTGTTGCCCCTCATTAGTGCTAAGTATGAGATCTGATTTGGCTAGTTGAGAGGCTTAAGACTGGGATCTAGGTAGTGCTAGAGTTCAATTCCTCTTCCTTTTTGAAGAGGCAATTTGCATAATTAATTTCACGAAGGAGCATGCATGGCATTTAAGTCTCCCCACTCTGACATGAAAGGCCTGGCTTGTCTCTCTCCACAATGAGAAACCTTACCCCTTAGATCATAGAATGTGTTCTTCACACTCTTGGAAGAGGTCTAGACATAAAACAGATATATTAAGTGTTATACATCATGCAGATAAGGCCCTTGGGTACATAACATATTTATTCTATGTTCAGTTTGTCCACTCTATAATGTGTGTGTAATATCTAGAAATACATGCTAATTATGGTCAAAGCATTTAATTGGGAGTTGGAGGACAAAAATTGTCCTTTTGGCCTCTGACTCTCCAGAATACATCAGTATGGAAGATGATAGACCATGTTCAATGGCTCTCATAAAAGCCTGTGGGCGGCATGTATAGTATTTGTGAAGCTTATACCTTGGGAAACTCTAGTGACATCACTGCCCATATATGGGCACAGTGATCACCGGAACTTTCCTGTGCGGGGGTCTGTATGCAGAGACAGTGAAGCTCACATGGTGTCAAGAATTTGTCTTCCCTCTTCGTAAAGAAGAGAGGACAACAAGTGCAATAGTATTTAGCCGGTAAGCAAGTGAAAGGTGAAGGGACAGGTACCTGCCCACCTTTTGGAGTTGTATAGCCCACAACTGAGGAATCAAGGCTGCAGCACCATCAGGACAGGGAAGTCTGCCGTGGATAGGGCATATGAGTGATGATCGGCGCTGCTGATGAGATATTCCCTGTAAAAGTCCAGAGGACGTCATTTTAGAAGATCAGTGCAGTTTATTCTCGTTTTGAAGTTGGACCAACTTCTTCATCAGGAGAACCAGAATAATCACCAAGGTTATTATGGACTCCTGATGAAAAGCACTTGTTCTGCCCTCTTCATGGCACAACCATCTACTAATGTCATATAAAAGAAAGAGAAAGCATAAAATAAATACTTCTTCTGTCGTCCCCTGGTGTGTGCGGGCTGGTGTCCAAAAAAGGGGCAACTTTTGTGTTAGCAGCCACTGTCCAGGCTCAGGTTTTACCCTGGGTTTGTGGAGTTATCGTAGTTAACAGAGTCGGAGATTCCCATCTCTGAAACCTGATGCTTTGACTGGAGTTTTACCCCCCTGGCAAGCTGCTTACATAACTGTACATGTATGGACAGCCGTCAGATGAGTCCAATATCACAGAAAAGTAGTAAAATAAATAGCGGCAAGTACAGTAGTGGATACAGCATGGAAATCAGCAGCAAATATAGCAGGAAAGAAGGTGACGGATGTGTAAGTAGGGGATGAGCGGCATTAAAAAGCAGGAGAGGTAAAGGGGATAGGGCACTTACATTCTGGGATATTATAATAAAAATCTTTTTTTTTTTATATAGCGCCAACATATTCTGCAGCGTATTACAGTTTGCACACATTATCTGAAGTGGAGGCATGAGAAGCTGATGTGTTTCATAGTAAAGTCACAAGAAAAATATATCTGTGTATCTGTGTTAGAAAAGAGATAAAAAAATAATAATACAAAAGAAGAGTCCTGAGCATTGAGTAGGCATGAGTGGACCCTTGGAAATTCGAGTTCTGGCTGAGCAGACCCTTGGAAGTTCGAGTTCTGGTTGAGCAGATCCTTGGAAGTTCGAGTTCTGGTTGAGCGTACCTTTGGAAGTTCGAGTTCTGGTACCCGACCTGAACTTTATCTCTAACCTCCTCTTTCGGCCTCTCGCAGCATACTAACTCCTCAACTCATGAAGATGGAAACTCCCTTGACTTGGTTTTCTCCCGGCTTTTCTCAGTGGATGATTTCACAAACTCCCCTCTCCCGCTCTCTGACCGCAACCTTCTTTCATTCTCTATCAAGAACTGCCGTCCCGCTCAGGTCACCCCCACTTTCCACACTTATAGAAACATACAGGTCATTAACACCCAGAAACTTATGAAGAACTTGCAGTCCTCATTGGCCCCTATCTCCTCATTCTCATGTCCTGATCCTGCACTGAAGCATTACAATGAAACCCTGCAAAGTGCCCTGGATGAAGCTGCACCTCCTATATGTAGAACAACATGGCACAGATGGGGACAACCATGGCACGCGCTGCAAACACTTTTCCTACAGCGGTGCCATGTGCGCCAAACGCCTGTGGAGAAAATCTACCTGAAGATTTCATCCATTATAAGTTTATGCTTAAAACATAAAACTCTGTCCTTCACCTCTTCAAACAAACCTATTTCAACACGCTCATCACCTCACTGTCCAATAACCCTAATCGTCTCTTTGACACTTTTCATTCCCTACTCAACCCAAGAGTGCAGGCCCCAACCACGGATCTCCATGCTGACGATCTGGCCAATTATTTCAAAGAAAAAATTGACCATATCCAACAGGAAATTATCTCCCAATCTCCTCATATCATGCATTACCCTCCCTCCCCCACTGCATCTAGCTCACTCTCTGACTTTGAACCAGTCACAGAAGAAGAAGTAATCAGGCTCCTTGCATCTTCTCGCCCGACCACTTGCACCAGTAACCCCATTCCATCACATTTCCTACAGTCCATTTCCCCTGCTGTCTTCTCTCACCAAACAAAAATATTCAACCTCTCTTTCTCTTGTATTTTTCCCTCATTTAAGCATGTCATCATACATCCATTACTTAAACCATCCCTCGACCAAAACTGTGCCGCTATCTATAGACCTGTTTCCAATCTTCCCTTCATCTCTAAACTCCTCGAATGCCTGGTCCACTCCCATCTTATCCACTATCTCTCAGATAACTCTCTTCTCGACCCTCTTCAATCCGGTTTCCGCTCTTTACACTCTACTGAAACTGTCCTCACTAAAGTCTCTAATGATTTACTATCAGCTAAATCTAATGGTCACTACTCCATGCTAATTCTCTTGGATCTCTCCGCAGCATTCAACACTGTGGATCATCAGCTCCTCCTCACTATGTTCCGCTCCATCGGCCTTAAGGACACTGTTCTCTCCTGGTTCTCCTATCTGATCGCTCCTTCACTGTTTCTTTTGCTGGTTCCTCCTCCTCTCATCTTCCCCTTACTGTTGGGGTTCCTCGAGTATCAGTCCTAGGCTGTTGTGAATTCCGTTCTCGAACTCCCTCCTGTGGTCATGAATGGTACTTCAGCGAGTTCTGTCCGTGGACTCCCTCTGGTGGCTGTGAGTGGAACTGCTGGTTCTGAGGTTGCCTCCTCAGCTGCCCTCGTTTGCGGCTAGGTTGGCTTCTCTATTTAACTCCACTCAGATTGTTACTCCATGCCAGCTGTCAATGTATTAGTACTGGTTCAGATCTCTCTCGGATCTTTCTGATGACCTGTCTACTCCAGCAGAAGCTAAGTCCCTGCTAGTTCATTTGTTGTTCATTGTGTACTGAATATATTTCTTAGTACTTGCTAAGTTCTGTCCAGCTTGCTAACATGATATTGCCTTGCTAGCTGGAAGCTCTGGGGTGCAGAGTGGCACCTCCACACCGTGAGTCGGTGCGGGGGTCTTTTTGCACACTCTGCGTGGCTTTTTGTAGTTTTTTGTGCTGACCGCATAGATCCCTTTCCTATCCTCAGTCTATTTAGTAAAGTCTGGCCTCCTTTGCTGAAACCTGTTTCATCCCTGTGTTTGTGACTTTCCTCTTAACTCAGTTAATATATGTGGGGGGCTGCCTTTACCTTTGGGGAATTTCTCTGAGGCAAGGTAAGGCTTTATTTCCTATCTTTAGGGGTAGTTAGCTCTTAGGCTGTGAAGAGGCGTCTAGTGAGAGTTAGGTACGCTCCACAGCTATTTCTAGTGTGTGTGTTATAGGATTAGGATTGCGGTCAGCAGAGTTCCCACTTCCCAGAGCTTGTCCTGTCTTCTAGTTTAACCATCAGGTCATTCCAGGTGCACCTAACCACCAGGTCCATTAACAGTACAGCTGGCCAACAAAGTGTTAATGCATCTCAATAGAGGGATGAGAAGTTCTGAGACCATTTTTTTTTCTCTGCAGTGTGTTTTGTCTTTCTTTTCCCCTTAACCTCTGGGTGGTTCAGGACTCAGGTGTAGATATGGACATTCAAGGTCTGTCCTCTTGTGTTGATCAACTCACTGCAAGGGTACAAAGCATTCAAGATTATGTAGTTCAGAATCCTATGTTAGAGCCTAGAATTCCAATTCCTGATTTGTTTTCTGGAGATAGATCTAAATTTCTGAATTTCAAAAATAATTGTAGACTGTTTCTTGCTTTGAAACCCCGCTCCTCTGGTGACCCCATTCAGCAAGTAAAAATCATTATTTCTTTGTTACGTGGCGACCCTCAAGACTGGGCATTCTCCCTTGCGCCAGGAGATCCTGCATTGCTTAATGTAGATGCGTTTTTTCTGGCGCTTGGATTGCTTTATGACGAACCTAACTCTGTGGATCAGGCAGAGAAAATCTTGCTGGCTTTGTGTCAGGGTCAGGATGAAGCGGAGGTATATTGCCAGAAGTTTAGAAAGTGGTCTGTGCTTACTCAATGGAATGAGTGTGCCCTTGCAGCAATTTTCAGAAAAGGTCTTTCTGAAGCTCTTAAGGATGTTATGGTGGGGTTTCCCACGCCTGCTGGTCTGAATGAATCAATGTCCTTGGCCATTCAGATCGATCGGCGCTTGCGTGAACGCAAGGTTGTGCGCCATTTGGCGGTATCCTCTGAGCAGAGGCCTGAGCCTATGCAATGTGATAGGACTTTGACCAGAGCTGAACGGCAAGAACACAGACGTCAGAATGGGCTGTGTTTTTACTGTGGTGACTCCACTCATGCTATCTCTGATTGTCCTAAGCGCACTAAGCGGTTCGCTAGGTCTGTCACCATTGGTACTGTACAGCCTAAATTTATTTTGTCCGTTACTCTGATTTGCTCTTTGTCGTCCTACTCTGTTATGGCATTTGTGGACTCAGGCGCTGCCCTGAATTTGATGGACTTGGAGTTTGCCAGGCGCTGTGGTTTTTTCTTGGAGCCCTTGCAGTATCCTATTCCATTAAGGGGAATTGATGCTACGCCGAAGTACCATTCATGACCACAGGAGGGAGTTCGAGAACGGAATTCACAACACTAGGCCCCCTCCTCTTCTCTTTCCCTATTGGACAATCAGTAGATTTGGTTTCCAGTACCATCTCTATGCTGATGACACCCAATTATACACTTCTGCTCCTGATATCACGCCGACCTTTTTAGAAAACACCAGTGATTGTCTTACCACTGTCTCTAACATCATGTCCTCCGTCTATCTGAAACTGAACCTGTCAAAAACTGAACTCCTCGTGTTCTCTCCCTCTACTAACCTACCTTTGCCTGACATTGCCATCTCCGTGTGTGGTTCCTCCATTACTCCCAAGCAACATGCCTGCTGCCTTGGGGTCATACTTGATTCTGAGCTTTCATTCACCCCCCACATCCGATCACTGGCTCGCTCTTGTTATCTGCACCTCAAAAACATTTCTAGACTTCTACCTTTTCTTAATTTCGACTGCAAAAACTCTTACTGTTTCTCTTATTCATTCTTTTCTGGATTAATGTAACTCTCTACTAATCTGCCTCCCTCTTACCAAGCTCTCCCCTCTCCAATCTGTACTGAATGCTGCAGCCAGGATCATATTCCTCACCAACTGTTATTCCAATGCCTCTACCCTGTGCCAGTCATTACACTGGTTACCCATCCACTCCAGAATCCAGTACTAACTTATTACCCTCATCCACAAAGCGCTCCATGGCTCAGCACCACCCTACATCTCCTCCCTGGTCTCAGCCTACCACCCTACCCGTGCCCTCCGCTCCGCTAATGACCTGAAGTTAGCATCCTCAAAAATCAGAACCTCCCACTCCTGTCCCAATTCTTTGGAATGCACTACCCAGGTTAATACTTTTAATTCCCAATCCCCACAGTTTTAAGCGTGCCCTAAAAATGCATTTGTTCAGACTGGCCTACCGCCTCAACGCATTAACCTAACTATCCCTGTGTGGCCCATTCAAAAAACTTTAACTATAATCAGGTTCCTCACATCATGTTCTCATACACTTCATGCAGTTAATATCCCTCTGTGTCTGTACTGCTACATACTTAGGCTGATAACTGGGTCATGCAGCGTTACATGAACACCCGATTCTTACCCTATGGCTGGTCCGAACAACGAAAGTAATTGTTACCATCCACCTATCGTGTCTCCCCTTTTCCCCCATAGATTTTAAGCTTGCGAGCAGGGCCCTCACTCCTCTTGGTATCTGTTTTGATCTGTGTTTATTGTTATGCTGTAATGTCTATTGTCTGTACAAATCCCCTCTATAATGTAAAGTGCTGCGGAATATGTTGGCGCTATTTAAATAAAAATTATTATTATTCCAAAGTTCGGTTTGGCTACCAGAACCCAAACCTGATCGAAAAGAATGGGGACCCGAACATTTCAGCTGGAAAATTCTCTCTCTCTCGCCCCTTTTAGTGGCTGAGATGGTGATGACAAATAGGTGTCACTTTTTAGTTTAAGGCTATGTGCACACTTTGCGGATTGGGGTGCAGAATTTTCTGCACAAAATCCGCATCTCCTGGCAGAAAACGCAGGTGCAGATTTGACGCTTTTTTAATTCAGATTTTGTGCATTTTTGTTGCGGACTTTGTGCAGGTTTTCTGCATTTTTTACCCCTGCGGATTTCTATAATTGAAGGGTGCAGAAACGCTGCAGACCCGCACAAAAGAAATGAAATGCTACTTCTTTTGATCCGCAGCGTTTTTCAGGTGGAATTTTCCGCACCATTAGCACAGCATTTTTTTTCCTATTGATTTACATTGTACTGTAAATCACTTTGCGGATCTGCAGCGTTTCTGCACGGAAAAAAACGCTGCGGATCCGCACTAAATCTGCATCGTGTGCACATAGCCTAAAGGTGTCTAGCGTTGAGGATTTCCCTTTTGTGTTATTTTTTTTATTATAGCAAAGTCATAAATTCCTCCTTCTGCTTCATTTCACTTTTAATTGGATTTGTCATTGCCAGTGAACCACCCTCTTTTTTTTGTAAAGCGCGCAGTGACTTGGCTAAAATTCCAGGCTTATAGCAAAGAAGCTGGAAATGCAAGACGATGGCTGTACGCCTGGTGGAGAGTCACCTCGAGAGGTAGCGGTGAGGTATTTTTTGTTTTTTACTTCTTACATTTATTATACTTTGAGGTCCGGAGAGATGTCAGAGCGTTATAAGGAATACTCATTTTGCAGCACATATATTTAATTATTTACACTTTTTGGGAAAATTTGGCAATGTTGGCGACTTCGAATCCCAAACGATCTGATCATCACTAATTGCTAATCCCAAGAGACTTCATATATTAAAAAATAGCTTATTTCCCACTATGCCAGTTGGGTCTACAAGGTCCCTATACTTACTCTACCCTACTCGTCTAATAGTTGGAGGTAAAGAGATAGGGAAATCGTTAAAAAAAAATGCAAGTCTAGTAGTTTACAAGACCAGGGATCTTCAACTAGCAGATCGCAAACTATATCCAGATGGGGACATCATCAGTGTCTGTCTCTGCCGGCATAACCACTGCAGAGTTCACAAGAGTGATGCATGGCAAGTATACCGGTACTAGGCACCTGGATATTAATGGGAATGTGCCATCAGAAAGTGACCTAATGCTTAAGTCAGGTGCAAGTCCAGTATAAGATCACAGGCTCGGAGTAACTAATCTATGGATTTATTGATTAACTCTAAAATTGACCTCTTTTTTTTCTCCTTGAACAGTAGCTCAATCCATTATTACTTAAGATTACATTCAATCAATTAGTTTGATAAGTTTGACTGAATGAGCAGACCTCACTTGACCTGGTTGACTAAATGCATTACAGAGGACTTCTCATCTCTCCTGACATTATATGTCCTATTAAAGGTGCCCCTGTGTAAGAACAATAGATGGGCCCTTTGCTGCCCAATATGGGCCCTTTGTAACCCAATATGAGCCCTTTGCTGCCCAATAAGGGCCCTTTGCTGCCCAATATGGGCCCTTTGCTGCCCAATATGGGTCCTTTGCTGCCCTATAGCTCATCCTAATGCACAATTTCACCTACTTTGGAGGTGGTAGTGGCCTCCTTACCTCCTGGAACCCCGGTGAGGCTGCTCTGGTTGCATCAATGATATGTCCGCCCCTGGCAACATTCATGAAGAACAGATCCAAGTCTGATAAATGCTAAATGTAGAAATTCCAAGGATCCTGTATACCCACAGCCTCCCGTCTATGTAGTTCAGGAATGTTGGCTTTAGTCCTAATACCGTTCATAGCTTAACGAAACATATAATATCGTATCACTAGTTCAATAACTGTTTCTTACTGCAACCAATGTTTTGATCTAAAACAAAATTCTTGGCGCTTAGTGACAAAATAGTTGAGTGTCTTAACAACGTGTATAATGGCGTGAGATTGAAAGGTTTGTAAAAGTAAAAAAGAAACACAATTTCATGATACTCTGTCTGGAGATGTGTATGCCATGTGTCTATATGGGCCACCCAGTGGTTGCGTTGTGAACTGCAGCCTATTTGATAGGTTGTGAGAGCGTATTCAATTTTTTTTTCAGCGAAAGATTGGAGATCTATACTAAATCAAAGACATTTAAAGGAGGACAATATGATAAGTTTTTGGGGTTTTGTTTTACTCTACAATAAGTTTGCCATAATTCCAGCCTCCCAATAAAGGATACGTGGATCTGGGAATATTATGTGTCATAATAATAAAGAAAGCAGTAATAATACATGATGCCCGATATGTGATATCTTCTAAAATTATCCCCCAAAAAGTAATATATTTACATGACATAAGGGCCCACATTTTTTTTTGTATAGGGTAAAGACTAGAAAAACATGACTGTTTTCTTTAAAAACCGCTATGGGTAATGTCTGCTCATCTCTATTGGAGAGAATGTAGCTGGGCCGCAATACAACATATGACCTGTGGACAGGTGTGGCGCTGTTTTGGGGAGAAACCATCAAGATTTAGGGGTTTCCCATCAGTTTCTATTACGTTTTGCAGTTATCTCATGCTCTCAATGGCACTGTGTTATTCTTTCCACAAGATATGGTGGCATTGGTGCAGTCCTGGTGATGCCACTGGTTAAACAGGCAAAGCAGTCTTACAATTTGCACAACTCGTTGACTCTACCGTTGCGAGTCATGGGGATTGAAGAGGTATTCCTCAGATCCCGTTAGTGACTGAAAAGGAGCTATATCCAAAATCATTAAAAATTGGAAATAGGATTACTTTTGTAACTGGACCAATTTTTAACTCCAACATCCCAAAATATGTTATCGTCATTCTCTGTTTCCTTTTTTTTTTTTTATCTTGAACTCATCCTCCAGTACGAATTGCTCCATATTTGAGTATACGCACTGTATCGTTCCTATAATTGCTGTTCTCCTATTCAATGTCTCCTTGTGTAGTTTCCTCCATCTTCTCGGCACAAGTTGAGCATACGAAGTGTAGAAAAAGTTTGATTAGAATAGACTGAACATGCGCAGAGAAGCCACAACATGTGCATGGTCTACTGAAAATTGTCTACTGAACAAAGTAGACTGAAAATGAGCAGTGAAGACCGATCATGTGCATAGTGGACTGAGATAGCACAGAGTGGTCCACATAGCATATTGCGCATGCACAAGGTTAACCAAACAATCACAGGCTAGACTAAGCATGCAAAGAATAGACTGAGCATGCACAGAGTGAATCGATCATTTGCAGAGTAGATTGAGCATGTGCAAATTTAGACTGAAAATGTGCAATGAAGACCAAACCGGTGTATGGTAGACTGGTCCGAAGAGTGGTCCACGTAGAAGACTGCGCATGCACAGAGCAGAGTGTTTCGAAGAGTGGTCCACAAAGTGGACTGAGTATGTGCAGAATAGACCAAGCATTCGCAGAGATGAGCATTTAAAAAATAGACTGAGCATGCAGAGAATAGACTGAGCATCTGAAGAACAGTAGCCTGAGATTGTGCAGAGTGGTCTGAAGATTGGTCCATGTAGAACACTGAGCATGCACAGAGTAAACCAAACATTCATAGAGTAGACTGAGCACGCACCGAGTGGATCAATCATTTGCTGAGTAGATTGAGCATGCGCAAAGTAGACTGAAAATGTGCAGTGAAGACAAAACCGGTGCATAGTAGACTGAGATTGCACACATTGGTCCGAAGAGTGGTCCACGTAGCAGACTGCGCATGCACAGAGCCGAATGTTTCAAAGAGTGGTCTACAAAGTGGACTGAGCATGTGCAGAATAGACCAAGCATTCGCAGAGTAGACAGAACAGCTGAAGAAGAAACTGAGCATGCGGAGTGGATCGATTATTTGTAGAGTAGACTGAGCATGCGCAAAGTAGACTGAAAATGTGCAGTGAAAGCTGGTCATGTACATAGTAGACTGAGCATGCACAGAGTGGTCCGAATAGTAACATCGCACTATAAGGTCTTCAGGAGGGTGTTTCTTTTCTTTCCGCACTCTTACACGAGCTCCATTCACAAGAATCACCTATGTAAAATATAATAAATTAAGACTGTTTGTGCATATTTATAGATTAAGCTCTATTAACCCCTTCCCGACCTGTGACACAGCGTATGCGTCATGAAAGTCGGTGCCAATCCGACCGGTGACGCATATGCTGTGTCACAGAATGATCGCGTCCCTGCAGGCCGGGTGAAAGGGTTAAGTCCAATTTCACCCGATCTGCAGGGGACAGGGGGAGTGGTACTTCAGCCCAGGGGGGTGGCTTCGCCCCCCCGTGGCTACGATCGCTCTGATTGGCTGTTTCACTTTCAACAGCCAATCAGAGCAATCTGTAATATTTCACCTATGAAAATTGGTGAAATATTACAATCCAGCCATGGCCGATGCTGCAATAGCATCTGCCATGGCTGGAGACCCCGATCTGCCCCCCCCCACGGCCACCGATCTCCTCCTCTCTGTCTTGTCATGTCCCATGCTCCCCTCCGTCCTCCTGTCCGCTCCCCCGTCCTCCTGTCTGCTCCCCCCGTGCTCCGATCCCCCCCGTGCTCTGATCGCACCCCCCATACTTACTGAGCTCCGATGTCCCTCCCGGTGTCCTCGGTCTGCTCCATGGGCGCCGCCATCTTCCAAAATGACAGGCGCATGCGCAGTGCACCCTCCGAATCTGCCGGCCGACAGATTCTTTCCAGGTACATTTTGATCGCTGTGATAGGTTCTATCACAGCGATCAAAATAAAAAAATAGTAAATAAACCCCCCCCTTTATCACCCCCATAGGTAGGGACAATAATAAAATACAGAAATTATATTTATTTTTGTTTTTCCATTAGGGGTAGGGTTAGGGGTAGGGTTAGGGGTAGGGTTAGGGGTAGGGGTAGGGTTAGGGTTGCACTTAGGGTTAGGGTTGCACTTAGGGTTGCACTTAGGATTAGGGTTGCACTTAGGGTTAGGGTTGCACTTAGGGATAGAGTTGCACTTAGGGTTGCACTTAGGGTTAGGGTTGCTCTTAGGGCTAGGGTTGCACTTAGGGCTAGGGTTAGAATTAGAGTTAGGGTTAGAATTAGGGTTAGGGTTGCAATTAGGGTTAGGGTTACAATTAGGGCTAGGGTTGGAATTAGAGTTACACGGTGCGGATTTGGCTGCGGATCCGCAGCGGATTGGTCGCTGCAGATTCGTAGCAGTTTTCCATCACCTTTACAGTACCACGTAAACCTATGGAAAACCAAATCCGCTGTGCCCATGGTGCGGAAAATATAGCGCGGAAACGCTGCGTTGTATTTTCCACAGCATGTCAATTCTTTGTGCGGATTCCGCAGCGTTTTACACCTGCTCCATAATAGGAATTCGAAGGTGAAATCCACACAAAAAACACTGGAAATCCACGGTAAATCCGCAGGTAAAGCGCAGTGCGTTTTACCTGCAGATTTTTCAAAAACAGTGCGAAAAATCCACACACAAATTCGCAACGTGGGCACATAGCCTTAGGGTTAGGGTTGGAATTAGGGTTAAGACTAGGGTTAGGGGTGTGTTGTGGTTAGCGTTGGAGTTAGAATTGAGGGGTTTCCACTGTTTAGGCACATCGGGGGTCTCCAAACGCGACATGGCGCCACCATTAATTCCAGCCAATCTTGCGTTGAAAAAGTCAAATGGTGCTCTCTCCCTTCTGAGTCCCGATGTGTGCCCAAACAGTGGTTTACCCCCACATATGGGGTACCAGCGTACTCAGGAGAAACTGGACAACAACTTTTGGGGTCCAATTTCTCCTGTAACCCTTGGGAAAATAAAAAATTGTGGGCTAAAAAATTATTTTTGAGGAAAGAAAAATTATTTTTTATTTTCACAGCTCTGCGTTATAAACTTTTGTGAAGCACTTTGGGGTTCAAAGTGCTCACCACACATCTAGATAAGTTCCTTTGGGGGTCTAGTTTCCAAAATGGGGTCACTTGTGGGGAGTTTCTACTGTTTAGGCATATCAGGGGCTTTGCAAACGCAACGTGACGCCCGCAGAGCATTCCATCAAAGTCTGCATTTCAAAACGTCACTACTTCACTTCCGAGCCCCGGCATGTGCCCAAACAGTGGTTTACCCCCACATATGGGGTATCAGCGTACTCAGGAGAAACTGGACAACAACTTTTGGGGTCAAATTTCTCCTGTTACCCTTGGGAAAATAAAAAATTGCGGGCTAAAAAATCATTTTTGAGAAAATAAAAATTATTTTTTATTTTCATGGCTCTGCGTTATAAACTTCTGTGAAGCACTTGGGGGTTAAAAGTGCTCACCACACATCTAGATTAGTTCCTTGGGAGGTCTAGTTTCCAAAATGGGGTCAATGTTCCAATGTTTAGGCACACAGGGGCTCTCCAAACGCGACATGGTGTCCGCTAATGATTGGAGCTAATTTTCCATGCAAAAAGCCAAATGGCGTGCCTTCCCTACCGAGCCCTACCGTGCGCCCAAACAGTGGTTTACCCCCACATATGGAGTATCAGCGTACTCAGGACAAACTGGAAAACAACATTTGGTGTCCAATTTTTCCTGTTACCCTTGAGAAAATAAAAAATTCCGGGCTAAAAAATCATTTTTGAGGAAAGAAAAATTATTTTTTATTTTCACGGCTCTGCGTTATAAACTTCTGTGAAGCACCTGGGGGTTTAAAGTGCTCATTATGCATCTAGATAAGTTCCTTGGGCAGTCTAGCTTCCAAAATGGGGTTACTTGTGGGGGAGCTCCAATGTTTAGGCACACAGGGGCTCTCCAAACGCGACGTGGTGTCCGCTAACGATTGGAGCTTATTTTCCATTCCAAAAGTCAAATGGCACGCCTTCCCTTCCGAGCCTTGCCGTGCGCCCAAATAGTAGTTTACCTTCACATGTGAGGTATCAACGTACTCAGGAGATATTGCCCAACAAATTTTTGGATCCATTTTATCCTGTTGCCCATGTGAAAATGAAAAAATTGAGGCTAAAAGAATTTTTTTGTGAAAAAAAAGTACTTTTTCATTTTTACGGATCAATTTGTGAAGCACCTGAGGGTTTAAAGTGCTCACTATGCATCTAGATAAGTTCCTTGGGGGGGTCTAGTTTCTAAAATGGGGTCACTTGTAGGGGAGCTCCAATGTTTAGGCACACAGGGCTCTCCTCTCAAAACGCGACATGGTGTCCGCTAACGATGGAGATAATTTTTCATTCAAAAAGTCAAATGGTGCTCCTTCCCTTCTGAGCCTTACCATATGCTCAAACAGTGGTTTACCCCCACATGTGAGGTATCAGTGTACTCAGTAGAAATTGCCCAACAAATTTTAGGATCCATTTTATCCTGTTGCCCATGTGAAAATGAAAAAATTGAGGCAAAAAGATTTTTTTGTGGAAAAAAAAGTACCGTATTTTCCGGCGTATAAGACGACTTTTTAACCCCTGAAAATCTTCTTAAAAGTCGGGGGTCGTCTTATACGCCGGGTATCGCCTTGCCGGGTGTATATGGTGGGTGGGGGGGGAGTGGGCCTGATGACGACGAGGGGGCGTCTCACAGGAAAGTGAGTATCCCCCATTACCTCATTGTATCACTGCAGCGTGGGGTCTCTGCTGGGAGCGGCGGCGGCTGTGCTGTGGGGCGGCGGCTCCTCTTCTTCAGTGTGGGGCCTCTGTGCTGCTGGGCGGCGGCGGCGGCTTATCTTCAGGCAGTCGGGGCTCCTCCGATATCTCCTTAAAGCCCAGAGGCCCTGCCGGCAACTCCATCGGTGCAATGCAGTGGCCTCCGGGAACATGGCCGCTGCTCAGATTCAGATCTGAATCTGAGCATGCGCCGCCCCCAGCGGCCATTTTCCCGGAGGTCACCGCATAGCAGCAATGGAGCTGTCTCCGGGAAAATGGCCGCTGCTCAGATTTAGATCTCGTCTCCCGAGATCTCGGGACGAGATCTGAATCTGAGCAGCGGCCATGTTCCCGGAGGCCACTGCATTGCACCGATGGAGTTGCCGGCAGGGCCTCCGGGCTTTAAGGAGATACCGGAGGAGCCCCGACTGCCTGAAGATAAGCCGCCGCCGCCGCCCAGCAGCACAGAGGCCACACACTGAAGAAGAGGAGCCGCCGCCCCACAGCACCCACGCGGCACAATGAGGAGCAGCAGCCGCCGCTCCCAGCAGAGACCCCACGCTGCAGCGATACAATGAGGTAATGGGGGATACTCACTTTCCTGTGAGACGCCCCCTCGTCGTCATCAGGCCCACTCCCCCCCCCAAAAGGCACAAAAGTCACCGGCCCTATAAGACGACACGGTTTATAAGAAGACCCCCGACTTTTAAGAAGATTTTACATTTTAACTGGAAAAGTTGGGGGGTCGTCTTATACGCCCAGTCGTCTTATACGCCGGAAAATACGGTACTTTTTTTTTGTGACTAAAAAGTTAAATGTTCATTTTTTCCTTCCATGTTGCTTCTGCTGCTGTAAAACACCTGAAGGGTTAATAAACTTCTTGAATGTGGTTTTGAGCACCTTGAGGGGTGCAGTTTTTAGAATGGTGTCACTTTTGGGTATTTTCAGCCATATAGACCCCTCAAACTGACTTCAAATGTGAGGTGGTCCCTAAAAAAAATGGTTTTGTAAATTTTGTTGTAAAAATGAGAAATCACTGGTCAAATTTTAACCCTTATAACTTCCTAGCAAAAAAAAATTTTGTTTCCAAAATTGTGCTGATGTAAAGTAGACATGTGGGAAATGTTATTTATTAACTATTTTGTGTCACATAACTCTCTGGTTTAGCAGAATATAAATTCAAAATGTGAAAATTGCGAAATTTTCGCCAAATTTCTGTTTTTTTCACAAATAAATGCAGAAATTATCGACCTAAATTTACCACTAACATGAAGCCCAATATGTCACGAAAAAACAGTCTCAGAACCGCTAGGATCCGTTGAAGCGTTCCTGAGTTATTACCTCATAAAGGGACACTGGTCAGAATTGCAAAAAATGGCCAGGTCATTAAGGTCAAAATAGGCTGGGTCATAAAGGGGTTAAAGGAACGTGTTTCACCAGAGGAGAAACTTGCTTCTGGCAACCATATTTTCCCAGCAGTCACATGATTTCTGCTACAGGACTACTCAGGTCTTTATATGAGATTTCACACAGAAAGGAAAAATACAAAGACCTGGCAACGGCTAATAATGAAGTTTATTTTGGCAACAGGAGCACTATTTAGACTTTTTAGTAGGTTTGGAATTAATCCTGCAAAGAATAGATAAGCTCTCAGAAATCCCTTAACAGTCTAGAAGTAGGAAACCACAAGAATCACTTGGAAGGGAGTACATATTTCAGGAGCAGACTGGAGTAAAGTGTAGTGGTTAACCATGTCAAGAGCGCTGACGGCATCCGGCCTTTATGGGACTGGTTTTGGCATTTTCTACACGAGCCAGAATTCATGTGGTTTATAGACTTTTTTTTATAAAGATAGGATTTATCTTTCTTAATCAAAAAACAACTCAAACAGTTGAAACTCATAAATGATGTCAAAGTAAATTAAATTTAAACAGACCAAAACAGTTAAAATATAATATACAGTACAAACCAAAAGTTTGGACACATCTTCTCATTTAAAGATTTTTCTGTATTTTCATGACTATGAAAATTGTACATTCACTCTGAAGGCATCAAAACTATGAATTAACACATGTGGAATTATATAACGTATTTTTCGGACTATAGGACGCACCGGACTATAAGGCGCACCCAGGTTTAGGGGTGGAAAATAGGGAAAAAAAATATTTTAAGCAAAAAAATGTGGTAAAATATTTAATAACATAAATAACATACTATTATATGTGGTGTTATTATATATAATAGTATGTTATTATGTTGGAAGCTGCGGGACCAGTGTGGTGTCTGTGAAGTACTATATGAAGATGCTGGAGGGTGAGTATAAGAATGGGGGCACAGGGCTGATATTGAAAGCACCACTCCAGCACTGCAAAATAACACTGGAGTGCTGCTTTAAAATCCCATGGGAGAACTATAACTCCCAGCATGTCCTGCAGATCCTATGACATGCTGGGAGTTATAGTTCACCACAGGAGTGGCAGAGTGCTTTATTGTGTATTGTAAAGACTAACCTCTTAATTGTGGCAGCCTGCCAGCCACTGTGGTGAGGTAAAAGCATCCCATGACTGCACACACAGAGCCCTCCCTCTTGTTGCCTCTCCACAGCACAGGTTATGAGGAAGCTGCAGATTCTAGTGGGGAGTCTGAAGGACCTGTGATGATGTCAAGAAGAGGGAGGGCTCTGTGCTGCCATGTGATGCTTCAGCCCACCCACTTCTGACATCATCACAGGTCCTGTTTGTGCACAACACTCAGCGTCCAAGCATGGCAGGCAGGTACGCAGCGATCTTCTCTCTCCTCTGGCCCCTGCTGCTGCCTCCTCCCCAGGACACACAAATCTCCCTAGCTGCTGCAGGAGTCAGCAGCTGAGGAAGCCATGTGTGTCGCTGCTTAAGTGCAGCATTCATTTGCTGCTCCCGGCTCACCGCTCATCTGATCGGTGGGCGGGGAGCAGCTAATAAATATTCACTGCACTTAATCAGCGGGACCATGTGCTTTCCCCAGCAGCTGATTCCGGGCAGCGGGGACATCCTAAAGTGGGATAACAGTGCGATCCCACTCACTGCTGCCCCCCTCCCCACATGCTATATCCGTACTATAAGACGCACCCACACTTTCCTCCCAAATTTGGAGGAAAAAAAGTGCGTCTTATAGTCCGAAAAATACGGTACTTAACAAAAAAAATATAATATATATAATATATATATATATATATATATATATATATATATATATATATATATATATATTTTGCCCCTAAGGCCGGGGTCACACTTGCGAGTTCAATGCGAGAAATTCGCATCAGTACCTGGCACTGCCGCCAGCAATCGTTAACAGAGCTTTCAGCTTCATAGAAATACATGGATGTATTTCCCAGAAGATTAACCGAGGAACAGCATAACACAGAGTTCTAAGAAAAGAACTTACTAAACCAGACATATAAGTAGAGATGACAAGTCCTTGCCCAGTGGTCCCGTCAGGGCCTACATCCGAACAACCCCCCCCCCCCCCCGTAGAACTGGATTCGGGTCATATGCGCCAACTGGGCCATACAATATTATGGTGTTGGCAGAGTGAACGTGCCCTTTGATGTGTATCATTTCCAGGCTTATGCGCCTACTGGAGGCGGACACTCCGACGAAGTAGACTGTGACTAAGTGTCCAGTAGGGATACACACCTGCACATTCACTCCATCAGCACCATCGACTCATACATCTGAATCAGACTAAATGGATGCCGAAACACAATGTGAAGGCAACCTTATTCTTAGAAGCACCAAAATGGCAGAGTAGGGGGATTGGTAGCGGCATTCAGAGATTGACAGTGGCATTCAAATGGTTAAACAGCAGCAATTGGTGCTCGATCTGGTCTCTGTTTTTAGCTGCAACTCACACCTGCCGGTTATGGAGCAGGCTCGGCTCCTGAGCCTGCTCAATATCCCCATACTTGACACACAGTAAAACATACCAATGCGTCCTATGTTGGGAAGATGTTAAAGAGCTAAGTGCGTAGTGGTTGAGTGGTTTTGTGGGTTTAATGGCTGTTTTCCTGCAAAACTAAGTGATTGCGTGAGGAGTAGTAAAATACTGAAGGGAACATAGCCATAATTTTGCCATTCATGTTGAAAATGGTATTTGATTTGCAGACGGGTTGTTATAGAGGATGAGGAGCTCATCAGAATGGGAACATTTTATTACTTGAAATCCTTTTCTTTATTTCTTTGAATCCAGTGGACGGTCCTTCTCAGTGATTGACAGTCTTCTCTGTATGACTGTGCATGCAGAGAGAGCTGTCAATCATTAGTAGGACCGCCCACTGGACTCATACATAAAAAGTTCTACTGAATCTTTTTCAACAATCCGTATATCCTTATGCTTAGCTTCTCCTCGTCTATACCGGGCGGTCTACAGACCAGACTGCATGTGCGTAACAGGTTTCCTTTAACCCCGATTCTAAGATATGGACTTAATTATAGCAACTTAAGATGATTGTGCCGGTGACGTAGTTCAAGTTTGTTTTGCCTTCTTAAGTGTGTTTGGCAGTGAAAAAACAATTTCTGCCAATTAGACCCAAAAGATATAAGCATATATCAGTATTCGAACTGATTTAACCCTGATAGGAAAAGACCAGATCTAAAATAGTCCGTGAATAAAAGCTCTAAATAATCAAAAGAAAAATAGCCGCTGTGGCATTTCATCCAATAACTTCAAATTGCCCCTACAGGGTTCACATGGATTTTCCAATACGTACTATACAGGAAAAAACTAAAGGACCATCTGTGTGCTGGTAAAGTTCTTACTCTGATTGAAGATCTTGGATCGGAGGTTGTGTGCAGGAAATTACCGGGAGACGAGGTCACAGATGTATGGAGGAGACAGGTTGTGGGACATCGACAGATAGGGGGCAGATAGGCACTTTTTTTTTTTTAGCAATTAGGCCATGTGCACACGTTCAGTATTTTTCGCGGTTTTTTTCACGTTTTTTTCGCTATAAAACGTGATAAAAACGCGAAAAAACGCTAACATATGCCTCCTATTATTTACAGTGTATTCCGCATTTTTTGTGCAAATGTTGCATTTTTTTCCGCAAAAAAATCGCATCGCGGAAAAAAAAGCAACATGTTCATTAAAAATGCGGAATTGCGGGGATTCCGCACAGCTAGGAGTGCATTGATCTGCTTACTTCCTGCACGGGGCTGTGCACACCATGCGGGAAGTAAGCAGATTATGTGCGGTTGGTACCCAGGGTGGAGAAGAGGAGACTCTCCTCCACGGACTGGGCACCATATAATTGGTAAAAAAAAAGAATTAAAATAAAAAATAGTGATATACTCACCTTCGATGGCCTCCGGAGTCTTCCCGCCTCTCCGGTGCATGCTGCCGCTTCAGTTCCTATAGCTGGTGTGCGGTGAAGGACCTGCGATGACGTCGCGGTCTTGTGATTGGTCGCGAGACCGGTCATGTGACCGCTCACGTGACCGCGACGTCATGGAAGGTCCTGCACACACACAGCATCTATAGGAACGGACGCCGCTGAGGAGATCCGCTGTCTGCAGGTGAGTATAACCATTTTTTAAATTTTTTTTATTATTTTTAAACATTCTATCTTTTACTATAGATGCTGCATAGGCAGCATCTATAGTAAAAAGTTGGTCACACTTGTCAAACACTATGTTTGACAAGTGTGACCAACCTGTCAGTTTTTCCTGTAGCATCGCTTGGAAAACTTTAGCATTCTGCAAGCTAATTTCGCTTTGCAAAATGCTAAAAAAACGCGAAAAAAACGGGAAAAAAAACGCAAAAAAAAATGCGGATTTCTTGCAGAAAATTTCCGGTTTTCTTCAGGAAATTTCTGCAAGAAATCCGGACGTGTGCACATACCCTTATTGTTGCCTTTTTTATGTGTGTCAGTACCTGTGTTTTTTTGGTTGTGTTTGTGTCACTTGCGTTTTTTATATTACAAGTCGTGATACACTGATTGTGTGATCCCAAGTTTCCTTTTAGAATCACAGGATTGATTTGTGGTGAAAAATAGGGATGAGCGGACCTGTGGAAGCTCAGGTTGTGTTACCCAACCCAAACTTTATTCAAAAGTTCGGTTCTTGTACTAAAATTGTACCCGAACTTTGGTCTTTTCAAAGGGAAAATCTCTCTCTCTGCAACAGGCTTCGCCTGAAACTTTGGACATTGCAAGGGACTTCTGGAGAAAATCCGTGTTTGGCGTTTAGCACGGATAGCAAGTTCATGTCCGCTCCAAAAACACAATAGAAAAAAAACCAAACAGAAAATTACACCAGTACCTGAAATTACACCATATCTAGAGTGTACTGCAATATTGAAAAATTTACACCCCTGCTGTAATAGAAGTGGGTGAGAAGTCATCACTAGAGGTGAGGGAATATATTCGAGTGGAATCAAATCAATTCGAATATTAAACAATATGGGTTCCCCAAAATGCTAATTTTTTGTAATTTTCTCCTACACAGATTTAGCAAATTGGCGGCCACCATTTAATTGTACCAGAAGGGTAAAAATAGAACAAATCCTTGTACTCGCCTCAACGCTCACCTCTGTGGCCCATCTGCTCCTCACAGTGCATCTTCTTACTCTCACTGCCAGCATCTCGTACACATACAACATTTGTCATGAAGGGTTGATAATGATTAACCACTTTATACATAAAAAGTTCCACAACTTTCTGAATATCTCTAAGTTTCAGGTCCTCACCATTTTTCTTCTTACCGCCACTGTGCGCTGCATTTTCAGAAGTCCCGGCCTAGATTGAGCATCGTAAGGTCCCGGCGTACATCGTGAAATCAAGATGGCACACAGTCCATCAATGGAAAAATAAAAAAGTTATGGGTGTCAGAAAATGGCTAAACAAGTTTGGTACTGAGCTTGAGAAGCATCTATCCAGGTAATTTATACTGCGCCCTAAGTGACAGAGTGCCACGCCAGGGATACAGTGGGAAATTAGGGTGGTTAATACGTGGCTCAGGAACTAGTGTAGGAATGAAGCTTTTGGGTTCCTGGAGAACTTGGCAGACTTCTCTGCTGGCTACAGGCTTTATGGTAGGGATCAGCTGCATCTCAAAGGGGGACATACAGAGTAGAATTACAATACGGTAATTGCAGATGATGATAAGCTCTGTAAGTTAATCAACACAAAGGAGGATAATTTAATATTACAGAGGGATTTATATAAGCTGGAGGCTTGGTCTGAGAAATGGTAATTGAGGTTTAGTGTAGATAAATGTAAGCTCATTGTTTTGGTCCATGGAACAAAATATACAATAATGTGCTAAATAGTAAAACACTTGTAAAACCTTCCCAGGCAATACTTGGGTGTATGGGAGGACAACAAACTCAACTTTAATGCCCAGTGTCAGGCCATTGCTGCCAAGGCAAATAAAATAAGAGGGTGTATTAAAAGAGGCACGGATGCTCATAAAGGAACATAGTTTTGCCTGTATACAAGTCATTTGTCATGGGTTTATCAAGACAGAGAGGAACCAGAAGACTACAGTGTCTGATTTCTCCTACTCCTGCATTGATTAGAAGCACTTCATATTAAATGGTGCTAATTTCTTTTAATAGTGCAGGGGTTAATCTGCTCAGTTGAGAGCTCCTGGACCATTAAGGCTCTCAGCTGTTCACTGTTAGCCGCTCCCATCTCCTATATAATCTTGGCCCTGGTTAGCACTCATTGTCAGAGCTAGCTTATGCTGCATGGCTGGAGGTTGTTATTGGTTATTATTGGAGAAGGCATTTGGTGGATTTATCTGTAACTGTTGCTAGGTTTTGAGTGTGTGATAATTCCCTTTCTTCTCCTACTTTGGTTCAACCCCATCCTCCACTCTCCGGTGCATACCTCTGTTGTTTATGTGTGTATATTTGTATGATTGGTATTTTCCTTTATCCCTGTTTGTATTACCTTGCTAGTCTGGTTGGTGTATTACGGTACACTATTACTCCCCTGCTCCATGGGTGGGTGAATAGTACAGACTGAGAGTGGATTCGGGAGCTAATGCAAGGTACGTGGCCCCGGCATCTTCTCCATCAGAAGTAATCCGGGGAACAGTGCAACCTAGGGCGCCCCCAGTGGTAGGGACAGGGAAGGACCCCATGGTCCAGAGACATCTGACAACAGAGTCGTGACATCACAAGTGCAGGGTACAATACAGGGTTTCGATGCAAAAGAAGGACATAGCTGACCTGGGGGGGGGGGGGGGCAGAGAAGAGCTATTAAGGGAATAGGTGATTGCAATACCAAGAGCAGGTTATCAAAGTTGGGGTTACTCGGTCTGGAAAAACAATGGCTTAGAGGAGATTTCATTACAATGTACAAATATATAAGTGAACTGTATGAAAACTTTTCTAATGATCTTTTTACACATTTTCATTACGGAAAAAAGATCTAATCATAATCCCAGATTGCGATTCTTTACTGTAAGAGAAGTGATACTATGGATTCTTTACTGCAATAGCAGTGAGAGTATGAACTCGCTGCCACATAATGTGATGGTTGATTCACTTAAAAAAGTTCAAGGAGATCTGTTTATAATAAAGGCTATGATTACTAGAATTTGTGAAGGGCCGTAATCCAGTGAACTAGTCTGATTGCCGTATGTGGAGCCAGGAAGGAATTTTTCCTCTAATATTATTTTATAATTAGCTTCTGCTTCATGTCGGTTTTCCCTTCCTCTGGATCTATATGTTAGGTTATAGGTTGAAATTGATGGACTTGACTCCTTTCTGAGTTAATACTATAACAATAAAATAAAATTAGCTGTGTATAAGACTAGAGCAACAGCGTGGTATATAGAGGTACACGCACATATACAGTGTGTTAAACTAGAGCCACTTGCTGGTGTATACTGATACTGTACATGTGTTAAAAAAAAGTCGCTGGTACTATATGCTGTAAAGGCAGAAATATTCATCCATAGTCACTTGCTTATGACTAAAGTCATAAAGTGGAAAGTGGAACAAATAGTAAAACAGAGCCACAGACTGGAGTATACTGTAAAGGTAGACATGTTAGCTATAGTCACTTGCATGTTTATAGTGACATATATTAAAATACTAGCTGTTTCCAGCCAGCTAATGCTCGGCTCATTGCTATCTAATTAACCCTGCTGGTGATTATGCAATTAAATGTACGTTTACCTTGGCTGAAGTGGTTGAATTACATAGAAAGGAAGTGCTGCGTGTGGTAATGTGGGGGGGAGGAGCCTCGTGTGGTAATGTGTGGGGACGGAGCCTCGTGTGGTAATGTGTGGGGATGGAGCCTTATGTGGTAATGTGTGGGGACGGAGCCTCATGTGGTAATGTGTGGGGACGGAGCCTCATGTGGTAATGTGTGGGGATGCAGCCTCGTGTGATAATGTGTGGGGACGGAGCCTCGTGTGGTAATGTGTGGGGACGGAGCCTCGTGTGGTAATGTGTGGGGATGGAGCCTCGTGTGGTAATGTGGGGGGTGCAGCCTCGTGTGGTAATGTGTGGGGACGCGGCCTCGTGTGGTAATGTGGGGGTGGATTATGTGTGGTAATGTGGTGGGGGCGGGATTATCTGTGGTAATATGGGGGCGGGATTATCTGTGGTAATGTGGTGGGGGGTGGGATTATGTGTGGTAATGTGGGGGGCGGGATTATCTGTGGTAATGTGGTGGGGGTGGGATTATCTGTGGTAATGTGGTGGGGACGGGATTATGTGTGATGATGTGGTAGGGGTGTGATTATCTGTAGTGATGTGGTGGGGGGCGGGATTATGTGTGGTGAAGTGGGAGGGTGGGATTATGTGTGCTGATGTGGTGGGGGCGGGGTTGTGTGGTGATGTGGTGGGGGACGGGATTATGTGTGGTGATGTGGGGGGGCGGGATTTTGTGTGGTAATGGGGTGGGGGCGGGATTATGTGTTGTAATGTGGTGTGGGGGCGGGATTATGTGTGTTTATGTGGTAGGGGGCAGGATTATGTGTGGTAATGTGTTGTGGGGGCGGGATTATGTGTGGTGATGTGGTGGGGGCGGGATTTTGTGTGGTAATGTGGTGTGGGGGCGGGATTGTGTGGTAATGTGGTGTGGGGGCAGGATTATGTGTGGTAATGTGGGGGGCGGGATTATGTGTGGTAATGTGGTGTGGGGGCGGGATTATGTGTGCTAATGTGGGGGCGGGATTATGTGGTGTGGGGGCAGGATCATGTGTGGTGATGTGGTGGAGGGGTGGGATTATGTGTGATGATGTGGGGGGCGGGATTATCTGTGGTAATGTCGTGGGGGCGGGATTATGTGTGGTGATTTAGTGGGGGGCAAGATGTGTGGTAATGTGGTGGGGGGCGGGATTATGTGTGGTGATGTGGTGGGGGGTGGGATTTTGTGTGGTGATGTGTTGGGGGGTGGGATTATACGTGGTGATGTGTTTGGTGGAGGGATTATGTGTGGTGATGTAGTGGGGGGGCGGGATTATGTGTGGTGATGTGGGGGCGGGATTGTGTGTGTTAATGTGGTGGGGGGCGGGATTGTGTGTGGTAATGTGGGGGGCGGGATTGTGTGTGGGAATGTGGGGGGCAGGATTGTGTGTGGGAATGTGGTGGGGGCAGGATTGTGTGTGGTAATGGGGTGGGGGGTGGGATTATGTGTGGTGATGTGGTGGGGGTGGAGCTACTTGCAGGGGGCGGGATTAGCGAGTGTGATGTGGTGGGGGGCGGGATTATATGTGGGGGGCGGGGTTATGTGTGGTAATGTGGTGGGGGGCGGGATTGTGTGGTAATGTGGTGGGGGCGGGATTCTGTGTGGTGATGAGGTGGGGGGCGGAGCTACTGTGCAGGGGGTGGGATTAGCGAGTAATCACGATGCCTCTTATATATATAGATATGCATTAGTTGTTGTATAGGGTAACAGACTGATCAGTCATATAAATAAATTTACTCAAATGTAAATTAATTATCTCATCTACAATGGCATGTTCCAATCTTATGGAATTGTCCTACACTGGTTAGGTTCTACCAAAATTGGTGCAATGGACAACTTGTGAACCAGCAACAGCATGGTGATGGGTACAAAACCTTCACTAACCTTCACCTTCACAGTGTCTGATTTACTGTATGGAGGCCTGACCACATAATTTACAATTTCTGCAGAACGTTTGGTGCCAGATATCACACAATTCTTAACAGGTCCCGTATAGTCCATGCATTGGTGGCATCAGTGACCTACACAGCATTGGGCAAGTGGTTTTCATGTTATGGCTCATCGGTGTATGCAAGCCTGGTATATGGGATTGCATACATCACAGTTGGGTTTGTAAGACAACTGTGTATGTGTATATATAGCATATATATGTATTTTGTGTGTGTGCATGTAGCAGGGTTGTGTGTATGAAGCAGAGCTGTATGTTTGTAGCATAACTGTGTATATAATATGTATGTAGCTGAATTGTGTGTATGTATGTATCATGTCTGTATGAAGCAGAGCTGCGTGTGTTTGTAGAACAACTGTGTGTGTTTGTGTATAAAGCAGGATTGTGTGTAGCAGGTCTGTGTATGAAGCAGAACTGTGTGTGTTTGTAGAATAACTGTGTGTGTTTGTGTATGTATGAAGCAGGATCGTTTGTGTGTGTGTATGTAGCAGGGCTTTGTCTATATTGCAGAACTATGTGTGTATGTAGCTGAACTGTGTGTGTATGTAGCAGAACTATGTACGTATGTGGTAGGACTGTGTGTGTATTTAGCAGGGCTTTGTGTATATAACAGAATTGTGTCTGCATATACAGCAGAGCTGTAACTGTGTTTTTGTCCATGTAGTTCTTTTCCAATGTCTTTTAGTTACACATGACATTTTTATTGCCTGAGCTATTTACTCCATTATTTTATTTAATCAGTATCCATTCCTTGGAACGCAAATACTAGACAAGCTGGAAATTCTCTGCTGGAATTCCCCTAGCTTTTCAGCACTAGCACGGCCTTTAATATATTTGCCTTGACTGTGACATTGTACAGATATCTGTGCTTGAAACTGATAATTATTCTTTAATAAACAATCCGTGTTCATCACTAGCTAAAACAATCCGAGGCATCGCTCCCTGTAGAGAGGAGCAGACGGTAAGGTGTGGAGAGGTAAGAACTATAAGTCTTGTTCTTTGAACTGGAACATAAAGAAGGAATTCTTATCTGTATTAGGGATATCTTGTAGAGTGACCGCATACTGATACAGATTTAGACAGCAGAACCCCTCCCCCCCCCCAAGTCCTTGTCCTGGGCACATATTTAAAGTAACCATGATCTATTCCGGCTCGGAAAAATATTCACCTTTTCCCATTCCGACCACTTTTTATTTTTGCACTTTTTTTTCCTGTTCTTCTTAGACCCAAAATGTTTATATTTCTCTTATTTTTCTGTCGATGTGAGGGCTTGTTCATAGTTTTCAAAGACACCAAACTTTTTACCATGCAATGTACTAACAATCGTTAATAAAAAATTCCAAGTGCAGTGAAACAGTGAAATAATGTTATTCTAGCACACGTTGTTTTTTTTTTTTTACGGTTTTGTTTTTATTGTATTCAGTCAGTAACGATAGCAATATTATTCTCCAAGTGAGCATAATCACAGTGATATTAAATTTTTTAAAATATATTTTAGGGTTTACATTGTATTTTTTTTGTATGCGGTATATATTTTAGCAGTTAAAGAATTCAGAAGCTTGTAAAACCCAAAATTTGGCTTGCATTTGCATTTTCTGTGCCCCATAACTTTATTGTTTTTCGCTCGATGAAGCTTTGTGAGAGTTTTTCTTCTTTTATTCCATAGTGCATGGTGAGCTGATGTTTTCATTTATATCATTTTGGAGTCCATTTGATGTTTAGGTTGCTTTTTTAAAGCAATTTTTGTATAAGGTGAGGCGACCTAGTAAATAGCAACTTTGATGTTTAAATTATTTTTTTATTCTTGACATTATATGTACTGGTTAAATAATTTAATATTATGATAGATCAGACAAATATCTATATATATAATTGTCTAACGGTTTTTCCGTCTGTCTGTCTTTCTGTCTGTCTGTCTGTCTGTCCTGGAAATCCCGCGTCTCTGATTGGTCGAGGCCACCAGGCCTCGACCAATCAGCGACGGGCACAGCATGACGACGATGATGTCATAATGGAAAACCCGCGTCTCTGATTGGTCGAGGCCGCCAGGCCTCGACCAATCAACGACGGGCACAGTATCGACGTAGATGTCATAATGGTTGCCATGGCGACGATGATGTCATAAAGGTTGCCTCGACCAATCAGCGACGGGCACAGTCTGCCGCGAATTCTGAAATCATCATTGTCCATATACTACGGGGACATGCATATTCTAGAATACCCGATGCGTTAGAATCGGGCCACAATCTAGTGATATATATATATATATGTATGTATATATATATATATATATATATATATATATATATATATATATATATATATATATATAGCTATTGAACCCGTTCTACGCCCGGGTGGCGAGCATTTATATTGGTATATGGTCTCCATCCTGGTATGTGCTGCTCCCATCTTGCTCTCCCATCCTGTCATGTGCTGCTCCATCCTGCGCCCCCATCCTGTCATGTGCTGCTCCACCGTGTCATGTGTTGCTCCATCCTGCATCCCCATCCTGTCATGTGCTGCTCCACCGTGTCATGTGCTGCTCCATCCTGCGCCCCATCCTGTCATGTGCTGCTCCACCGTGTCATGTGCTGCTCCATCCTGCATCCCCATCCTGTCATGTGCTCCCATCCTGCGCCCCCATCCTATCACGTGCTGCTCCATCCTGCGCCCCCATCATTGCGGGCGGCTGTGCTGAGTGCGGGCGGCTGTGCTGAGTGCGGGCGGCTGTGCTGAGTGCGGGCGGCTGTGCTGAGTGCGGGCGGCTGTGCTGAGTGCGGGCGGCTGTGCTGAGTGCGGGCAGCTGTGCTGAGTGCGGGCGGCTGTGCTGAGTGCGGGCGGCTGTGCGTGGCGCTGCTGGGTGCGGGCGGCTGTGGGTGGCTGTGCTGGGTACGGTGGCTGTGCTGGGTGCAGCGGCTGTGTGTGGCTGTGGGCGGCGGCTGTGCTGGGTGCGGCGGCTGTGCTGGGTGCGGAGGCTGTGCGTGGCTGTGCTGGGTGCAGCGGCTGTGCATGGCTCTAGGCGGCTGTGGGCGGCTGTGCTGGGTGCGGTGGCTGTGCTGGGTGCGGCGGCTGTGCTGGGTGCGGCGGCTGTGCTGGGTGCGGCGGCTGTGCGTGGCTGTAGGCGGCTGTGCTTGGCTGTGGGCGGCTGTGCTGGGTGCGGTGGCTGTGCTGAGTGCGGCGGCTGTGCTGAGTGCGGGCGGCTGTATGTGGCGCGGCTGTGCGTGGCTGTGCTGGGTGCGGGCGGCTGTGGGTGGCTGTGCTGGGTGCGGCGGCTGTGGACGGCTGTGCTGGGTGCGGTGGCTGTGCTAGGTGCAGCGGCTGTGCGTGGCTGTGGGCGGCTGTGCTGGGTGCGGCGGCTGTGCTGGGTGTGGCGGCTGTGCGTCGCTGTGCTGAGTGCGGTGGCTGTGGTGGGTGCGGCGGCTGTGCGTGGCTGTGCTGGGTGCGGCGGCTGTGCTGGGTGCGGTGGCTGTGCTGGGTGCAGCGGCTGTGCGTGGCTGTACTGGGTGCAGCGGCTGTGCGTGGCTGTAGGCGGCTGTGCGTGGCTGTGCTGGGTGCGGCAGCTGTGCGTGGCTGTACGTGGCTGTGCTGGGTGCGGCGGCTGTGGACGGCTGTGCTGGGTGCGGTGGCTGTGCTGGGTGCAGCGGCTGTGCGTGGCTGTAGGCGGCTGTGCGTGGCTGTGCTGGGTGCGGCAGCTGTGCGTGGCTGTACGTGGCTGTGCTGGGTGCGGCGGCTGTGGACGGCTGTGCTGGGTGCGGTGGCTGTGCTGGGTGCGGCGGCTGTGCGTGGCTGTGGGCGGCTGTGCGTGGCTGTGCTGGGTGCGGCGGCTGTGCTGGGTGCGGCGGCTGTGCATGGCTGTAGGCGGCTGTGCGTGGCTGTAGGCGGCTGTGGGCGGCTGTGCGTGGCTGTGCTGGGTGCGGCGGCTGTGGACGGCTGTGCTGAGTGCGGCGGCTGTGCGTGGCTGTGCTGGGTGCGGCGGCTGTGTTGGGTGCGGCGGCTGTGCTGGGTGCGGCGGCTGTGCTGGGTGCGGTGGCTGTGCGTGGCTGTGGGCGGCTGTGCGTGGCTGTGCTGGGTGCGGCGGCTGTGCTGGGTGCGGCGGCTGTGCTGGGTGCGGTGGCTGTGCGTGGCTGTAGGCACCTATGCGCGGCTGTGCTGGGTGCAGCGGCTGTGCGTGGCTGTAGGCGGCTGTGCTGGGTGCAGCGGCTGTGCGTGGCTGTGCTGGGTGCGGTGGCTGTGGTGGCTGTGCGTGGCTGTGATGGGTGCGGCGGCTGTACTGGGTGTGGCGGCTGTGCGTGGCTGTGAGCGGCTGTGCGTGGCTGTGCTGGGTGCGGCGGCTGTGGACGGCTGTGCTGGGTGTGGCGGCTGTGGGCGGCTGTGTGTGGCTGTGCTGGGTGCGGCGGCTGTGCTGGGTGCGGCGGCTGTGCGTGGCTGTGCTGGGTGCGGCGGCTGTGCTGGGTGCGGCGGCTGTGCTGGGTGCGGTGGCTGTGCGTGGCTGTAGGCGCCTGTGCGTGGCTGTGGGCGGCTGTGGGTGGCTGTGCTGGGTGCAGCGGCTGTGCGTGGCTGTAGGCGGCTGTGCTGGGTGCGGCGGCTGTGCTGGGTGCGGCGGCTTTGCGTGGCTGTGCTGGGTGCGGTGGCTGTGGTGGGTGCGGCGGCTGTGGGTGGCTGTGCTGGGTGCGGCGGCTGTACTGGGTGCGGCGACTGTGGGCGGCTGTGTGTCGCTGTGGGCGGCTGTGCGTGGCTGTGGGCGGCTGTGCGTGGCTGTGGGCGGCTGTGCGTGGCTGTGCTGGGTGCAGCGGCTGTGCTGGGTGCGGTGGCTGTGCTGGGTGCGGCGGCTGTGCGTGGCTGTGCTGGGTGCGGTGGCTGTGCTGGGTGTGGCGGCTGTGTGTGGCTGTGCTGGGTGCGGCGGCTGTGCTCGGTGCGGCGGCTGTGCTCGGTGCGGCGGCTGTGCGTGGCTGTGCTGGGTGCGGTGGCTGTGGTGGGTGCGGTGGCTGTGGACGTAAGTGGCGTAAGTAACAAATAGCTGTGGCATGAAGTGCCACAGCCTCATGGCACAGCAATTTGTTACTTGCGGAGGGTGAGTATACTTACCTGTCCCGTTCCACCGACGCCATTCCGGGCCATGAATATCCCCCTGCTCCCAGAATCGGCGCCTGCGCAGTCCGCGCTTTCCGGCACCATTTTCTTGAAGACACACTGCAATGTGTCTTCAAGAAAATGGCGCCGGAAAGCGCGGACTGCGCAGGTGCCAATTCCGGGAGCAGGGGGATAGTCATGGCCCGGAATGGCGTCGGTGGAACGGGACAGGTAAGTATACTCACCCTCCGCCTCCTGGCTCTTCCCTGTTTCTCTGTTGGAGATCGCGGTGTGCGTTCAGCGCTTACGCATACCGCGATCTCCTGGGAGCGTCGCTCTGTGGGGTCCAGACTGCGCCGGCGCTTGCGCTTGCGCAGTCTATAAAGGCTTCGGACAGAGTGACGCTCCCAGCGTTATATTATAGATATATATATATATATAATAAATATGTGTATGTATATGCAGCGCCCCAGGGTCCTGGTCGTTGCAGTAATATCATTTTCCTCTAGGGGGAGTTACGTTTGAAGGCAATAAAGGAGATCTCTACTCCAGTCCACCAGGGAGAGCTATGCTCCTGTTTATTAGGGCACTCTTCACAATTAGGTAAAACTGGTGGTCTGGATAGGAAGTTAGGCAGAAGCGAGCTGGGCTTCACCCAGTGAGCTGCTATCTGAGCTCTGCTCAGGTAGTGGGTCCCTGACAGGGGTGGGATCCTGTCAGAGGCCTAGACAGAAGGCTACGGAGCTGTGCCTGCCCGACGTGCGGCAGCATCCTAAGAGACACGAACAGCGAACTGTATTGTAGAGGGTGAGAAACGAAGTCATAGCAAAAGGAGAGGAAACCAGAAGGAGTTCTGCCCTGCACAGGCTGCCTCCTTCTGAGGCGCAGGATCCGGTAGCCGGAACACCGAGTGAGCAACAGTCCTTTATGCCTTGCTCCAGAGACTGGCAGGACAGCTAATTTTAAGTTACTGATCCACCATATACCCAGGAGGCACAGTGGCAACTTGTGGAGGCTTGGGCGTGCTGGAGTCCCTGTGAGTGGCCTCGGGCCACCAGTCATACGGGTTGTTCTATCCATCTGGGGGACAGAGAGAGACACAACATCTAGAATATCTACAACAGTTGTGAGGACCATATGAGAGGCTCAGCAGTAAGGTACTACAACACCCAGGCACTAGAGGAAGGCTACTGATTTCCACCTGGATAAGAGGACTCTGGACTTGCCTCCAAACCGGCTGGATTCTGCCTACCCTGTGATCTGGTGCTCTGGACTGTGGATGCTGAAGCCTTCAGTAAAAAGGTAAAGAGACTGCAACCTTGTGTCCTCGTTCTTCTCTGCGTCTCACACCATCCACCATCTACACTCTGGGAAGCCCTGGGGATACACTTCACCTGTGGGAAGGTATACCATCTAGCTGCAATAACATCACCCCAGCGGACCCCTTACAGCAGCATCGGTCACCCTGACCGAATACCACAGGTGGCGTCACGAACATTTCCCCTTTAAAGACCTTTCCCTTATTTCAACGGACTTCCCGAGGGCCACGGACCGGGTCAGCCAGCGTGACATCCCCCTTGAGAACCGAAAGGCCCGGTACCGAGTACCCCTAGCCCTTGGGGACGCTCCATATATACAGTACAGACCAAAAGTTTGGACACACCTTTTAATTTAAAGATTTTTCTGGATTTTCATGACTATGAAAATTGTACATTCACACTGAAGGCATCAAATCTATGAATTAACACATGTGGAATTATATACTTATCAAAAAAGTGAAACAACTGAAAATATGTCTTATATTCTAGGTTCTTCAAAGTAGCCACCTCTTGCTTTGATGACTGCTTTGGACACTCTTGGGGTATATATATATATATATATATATATATATATATATATATATATATATATATATATATATATATATATATAATATAATGTATATGTTTATATATAAAATCTATAAAAAAAATATATATATATATATATATATATATATATATATTTTAATATATATTTTTAAATTACTTCATTTTAGTTGAGGAAAAGTATGGTGGGGGATGATTTCAGTTTATGGTTTTTATTCTCATTGTGTAATACATAAAAATAAAATTACCTTTCTTTTTCTTTATAGAACCTACAGCTGACCTTATTGTAGTCATTTGATATACTATATACTACTAAACTTTAGTATTGCAGGCTGGGCTTTATAGGATCGTAAAGATATCGGAAGCCGGTTTCTTTAGGAAACATCCAGCTGCTGCGGCACCTCACACGACATGAGTGGTTGGCTATTGGTGCCATAGTCAGCACATGAGGAATATCAAACCACTTAAACTCTGCTGTCAGTGATTGTTTGTGGCGTTTGTGCATTTGTACTGACAGCAACTATGGTTCATGATGGACAAGCGAATTAATTAACTATGGTTTATATGAACTCAGAAACAGTATATTTTTTACTATAGGAGGTAAAAGCAATACGGTTTATTAAGCTCCTACGGGTTCTAGGAAAAGATAACTCACAGCTGTATTCAACACTGCACATGATATTGTCTGTATGACAACAATAAGATATTGATCTAGACAGTGTGATATTCGGTACAATAAGCTCGACCAGTGTGTATATGTTTATTGGCAAATTTGGTCCTGCTCAAATGTTCTCATAGAGTTATCCTTTTTGTTACCCAAGTGTTTATCTGCCTCTCCTCTCTGATTGTTTCGTATTCAGAGACCAATAGTGCTGCCATTTCACATGTTTCCGTGTGCTGTTTTTGTAGATTGTTTTTCCTTTTCTGTGTTGGGTTCCTAGGGCACAGTAATTCACTGGGGTTCCTTTTCTATTTTTGTATTTTGTTCTAGTGTATATGACATTTTTTGATGAACCTATTAAAGGTTAAGTTTTACAGTATCCAATTGCTACTATCCGTGAAGTGACTTGAGCAGTGAGTGCATCATTGCATGTTCTATGATGAGGCACAGCACAAAGTCACTTGACTGTTGCAGCCCTTCTCAGGCCGCGGTGGGCCGGCATCTGGTGTAACGACAGAGCATCAATTCCTGTCTCTACACAGACCAAGTAGCAAACTGGACTGGATCCTTTAAAAATGTCATTCACATAATGTGGGTTTAAGGGGTAGCGTTTCTCTTTGTGGAGAGTGCAAAGCCAAGCCCGGCATGTCAGAGTGAGGAGACTTACCGTATATGCCATGCATTCTCCTCTTGGAAATTAAATATGCAAATTGTCTCATCAGAAAGGAAGAGTACTAGAACTCTTAGCGCCACCTATTGGAAGCGACAATCCTAAAAGTCAATATAGACTCTTTAACGATCCCTGCAAAATCACTTAGGATAAAAGCCAAACCAGAATCTCAATTTGCAGAAACAGTGTTTCAGGATGTTGCCCTTCATCAGTGCAAAGTATGAGATCTGATTTGGCTAGGTGAGAAGCTCTGAGAATTAGCATATATAATTTTCCAGAGGTGCATGTATGGCTTCTAAGTCTTCTCACTCTGACATGCCAGGCCTGGCTTGTCACTCTCCACAAGTAAAAATGTTACCCTTAGACCTCAGTCCAGAGCCTCTCACCTATCAAGATAAGATCTCATGCTTTGCACTGATGAGTGGCAACACCTTGAAACAGTGTCCGCAAATTGAGATTCTGGTTTGGATTTTGTCCTAAGTCATATTTCAAGGCTCGTTAAAGGGTTGATATTGACTTTTAGGATTGCTGCTTCCAATACGTGGTTCTAGAGTTCTAGTCCTCTTCTCTCTGAAGAGACAATTTGCATATTCACATGGTTTAATATGAACAGGTCCTTATTAACGAAAACTGAGTTATATATTTTTTTATTTTCGTTGGGGATGACTTATAAGTGTTCCGTATAATAGCTCATTGGCACTGATGACCTCTGCCCGCTTTTATTATGGGTTGTTGGTTCTTATCTGGCCATTACATTTACATAACTGTGGTCTTTGATTTCTGGTGGGAACTAGAGAATGGCGGTGGATAAGTATTACATTCTATTTCTGCCCTGTACTATTTTTGGAGCCGTGACACAGGCTGAAGCCAAACTGTTACAGAATTACTGTTTTATATTACACTTACCTACTTCTGAAATTGACACTCTTTGACGAATTAAGTTATGATCCGGAGAAGATTTTTTGCTTTATTTTGTCAAAAAAGGGCAAACATGCAAAAATAAAATCCAGAAAATCATAAATTATATACATTTATTTGCATTTTGCAGTGAGAAATAAATATTTGATCCCCTACCAACCATTAAGAGTTCTGGCTCCTACAGACCAGTTAGACGTTCCTAATTAACCCATTACCTGCATTAAAGACAGCTGTCTTACATAGTCACCTTTATAAAAGACGCCTGTCCACAGACTCAATCAGTCAGACTCTAGCCTCTACAACATGGGCAAGACCAAAGAGCTTTCTAAGGATGTCAGGGACAAAATCATAGACCTGCACAAAGCTGGAATGGGCTACAAAACCATAAGTAAGATGCTGGGTGATAAGAAGACAACTGTTGGTGCAATAGTAAGAAAATGGAAGAAATACAAAATGACGACATCGATCTGGGGCACCATGCAAAATCTCACCTCGTGGGGTATCCTTGATCATGAGGAAGGTGAGAGATCAGCCCAAAACTACACAGGGGGAACTTGTTAATGATATCAAGGCAGCTGGGGCCACAGTTACCAAGAAAACCATTAGTAACACATTACGCCGTAAAGGTTTAAAATCCTGCTGTGCCCGAAAAGGTCCCCCTGCTCAAGAAGGCACATGTGCAAGGCCCATCTGAAGTTTGCCAATGAACACCTGGATGATTCTGTGAGTGATTGGGAGAAGGTGCTGTGGTCAGATTAGACAAAAATGAAGGTCTTTGGCATTAACTTAACTCGTAATGTTTATAGGAAGAGAAATGCTGCCTATGACCCAAAGAACACTGTCCTCACTGTCAAGAATGGAGGCGGAAACATGTCTTGGGGTGTTTCTCTGCTAAGGGCACAGGACTACCTCACCACATCAATGGGAGAATGGATGGAGCCATGTACCGTAAAATCCTGAGTGACAACCTCCTTCCCTCTGCCAGGACATTAAAAATGGGTTGTGGCTGGGTCTTCCAGCAAGACAATGACCCAAAATGTACAGCCAAGGCAACAAAGGAGTGGCTCAAAAAGAAGCACATTAAGGTCATGGAGTGGCCTAGCCAGTCTCCAGACCTCAATACCATAGAAATCTTATGGAGGGAGTGAAAGCTCCGAGTTGCGAAGCGACAGCCTCTAAATCTTAATGATTTAGAGATGATCTGCAAAGAGGAGTGGACCAAAATTCCTCCTGACATGTGCGCAAACCTCATCATCAACTAAAAGAAACGTTGGACTGCTGTGCTTGCCAACAAGGGTTTTGCCACCAAGTATTAAGTCTTGTTTGCAAAAGGGATCAAATACTTATTTCTCCCTGCAAAATGCAAATACATTTATATCTAATATATAAAGCTGAATGTGTGTATTTATGTATGTGTGTATGTATGTCCGGGATTGGCATCTGAACCGTCGCAGCTACAGGCACAAAATTTTGCACAGTCACACGTCTGGACCCCGAGAGCGTCATAGGCTATGTTGTGAGGTGAAATTTTAACCCCGCGCTTTCCAATTCACCAAACAATTTTGCCCCTATCTACATAATGGGGAAAAAGTGAAAGGAAAAGTGTTGGAGGCGTCGCAGCTACAGGCACAAAATTTTGCACAGTCACACGTCTGGACCCTGAGAGCGTCAAAGCTATGTTGTGAGGTGAAATTTTAACCCCGCGCTTTCCAATTCACCAAACAATTTTGCCCCTATCTACATAATGGGGAAAAAATGAAAGGAAAAGTGTTGGAGGCAAATTAACAGCTGCCAGATGTGAACAAGGGGGACTTAAAGAATGAGAGCGATGGCGCCAAAGAGTATATACTGTACAGTTGCTAAGGTGGGGCCCCGACATGGGATAATCACCACACCACCACGGGGATATGAACACACACACAAAATGCGCCACACACTACCACGTGCTCAAACACAGTTGTAGCGCCCCCACTGCCGCAGGGCCGAGGGGTACCCGGTACCGGGCCTCTGAGTCTCTGCTCTGGGGTTGTCACGGTGGCTAGGCCCGGTCCGTGACCCTGCCGAGGGGCGCACAGTGAATGATGTGACGGATGTAGATGGTGCGGTGCAGTAAATAACGAGGACACCAGGTTGCAGTCTCTTTACCCCTTTACTGAAGGTTTTAGAGACCTCAGTCCAGAGCGCGGTCCACCGGGCTGTCAGAGACCAGCCGGTCCAAAGGCATATCAGGAGTTCTCTTTACAGGTGGGAATCAGTGTCTACCTTCTAGCGCTGGGTGTTGTAGTCCTTCCCTGCTGAGCTCCCGGGATAGTCCTCACAACTGAATCTGTCTGTCTCTGATGTTCGTTCTCTCCGTCCCCCCAGGTGATATGGTAGGACGCACCCGTATGATGGGGTAGGCCTGGAGTTCTTCCGGGACCCTAGAGTCACCCCTCTCCCACAGCTGCCTCCGTTGTTTGCTTAGGTGATTTGTGTGAGACAGCCAACCTATAATTGGCTGCCCTGCTGTGGTTTGCAGTAGTACTTAGAGTCTCTTACTTGCTCGGCGTTCCGGCCACCGACTGTTTGCGCCTCAGAAGGATGTTGCCTCGGTCTAACAGCACGACTCCTTCTGGTCCTAATTCCTCTTTACTGTATTCCCGTTGTTCACTGGTTATTTCTGCTCTTAGGAGTCTGCCAGGATCCCATCCCTGACAGGTCCTCTCACCAGCTCTTCCCAGTTACTTCTCTCTGTCTCCCTGTCCAACCCCCAGTTTTACCAGAGTGTGAGGAGTGGCCTACTAGATAGGACCACCCCCCCTGGTGGCCGGAGTGTGAAGTGTAGTGAGGTGTTACCTGATCAGAGAAACTCCTTTAGTGCAATCAGACGTACCATAGCTCCCCATAGTGGCGGAGCCACAGTACTGCAACGACCAGGACTCTGGGGCGCTGCACTCCCCCCCGGTTAAATCCAGTACTCCGGGACTGGGAAAACAAGAACAACAATACATGTTAGCAGGAAACACACAAAATTTTGAAATAGCATAAACAAGTAAACATAACAGTGCTTCCCTTTATGGGAGGTGAGAACTCTTGAACGTTGCGAAAGTTAGGTCATGCACAGTTTATGACTCTCAGTCCAGTGGTCGAAACGGCGGGGACCCCGGGTAAACAAAGGGGTCCCACCTTTGGAAAGTTTTTGAGCAATTCACCGTCCATTACTCTATTGTCCATTTTACAACCTGTAACAAAAATATGTACACAAACATTTTCAACTAGATAGCAGCCCTTATCAATACCTCCAAGTTTTGTAGCGGAGGGGAGTTTGGTTCTGAGTGCTGCGTGTGGACCTTCGCAGCGCAGGGGTTGCTATTGGCCTAACAGGGCCCGCTATGCTTGCTACCGCTGGTGTAGTGCACTGTCTTCTAGCTACACTTCTAGTGAGTCTGGGTAGCACTGGCAGGTTGGGGCTCTCTGAGCTGCTGCTATCAACAGTGGGTACAGCAGATTCACCGATAGCAGAGGGAGGATTTGCCGGTTCAACGGTTGGCATGGCATCTTCAGGTAGGGCTTGTTGAGGTAGCGGGACCGGATGATCTGGTACCACCATTGTTTCTGGTGGGTCCGGCTGTTGAAACATTAGAACAGGTACCACGATGGCTTGATTTATCTGAGTCCAGGACTGGGGAAAATCACCAAGGACGGTATGGATCATCTTCTCCTTTTCCACTGGCGGGGAGATTTCCGGGGCCATGTCCCTCTCTCTCAACTTATCGGGGCAGGCCTTAAGGTGATCCCTGGATACCGCTGTCGAAGTCTCCCCTCTATCCTTGCTGATGAGACAGACCTTCGTGTTATCGAAGTCGGATGGCAGGATGGTATACGGTTCCGCTTCCCATTGGTCATCGAGCTTGTGTAATCTCCTCTTTCGTTTAAGTACTTGTTCACCAGGGGACAGGGGAATCGCAGGAGCATGTTGGTTGTAGTCCCTTTCTTGTTTTTGCCTAGCCTGGGCGAGACTTCTTTCTACACACTCCTGTACCTCGCGGTACCTTCGCTGCCTTTCTGCATCCCAATTGGCATCCGGCGAGGTATCTTCGGGTACTAGGACCCCCATGTCCAAGTCAACGGGTAACCGACTAGATCTTCCTCGCATCAGGTACGCTGGAGTACAGTTGGTGGAACTTACTGGGATGTGATTGTACATATCCACCAAGTCAGGCAACTTTATTGGCCACAGGTTCCGTTCCTCCACAGGCAAGGTCTTCAATAAATCGATTACCACTTGGTTCATCTTCTCACACATCCCGTTGGTTTGAGGATGGTACGGTGTGGTTCTGATCTTCTTACACCCATACAGTTGACAGAATTCTTGGAACACTTCCGCTTCGAATGCAGGTCCCTGATCAGTCAGTACCTTCTCTGGGTAGCCATGGGGCCTACAAAAGTGCTGCTGGAAGGCCCTGGCGGCAGTCCTGGCCGTTAGATCCTTGACAGGTACAACCACCAAAAACCTGGAGTAGTGGTCCACGATGGTAAGGGCGTAGATATAGCCCGACCGGCTAGGTGTCAGCTTCACATGATCCAGCGCGACCAGTTCGAGCGGCCGTTTGGTGATGATAGGCCGCAGGGGAGCCCGTTGACTGTCACGGTCCTTCCTGCGCAGACTACATGGACCACACTCCCGACACCACTTCTCAATGGTTCTCTTCATGCCAATCCAATAGAACCTCCCTCGGAGGAGCCTTTCCAGCTTCCTCCATCCGAAGTGTCCGGCTCCATCATGGTAGGCTCCCAGAACCATGGGCGCATCTCGCCGTGGCACCACTATCTGCCACACCAATTCATGAGTACGTGGGTCGATGCTCCTCCTGCACAACTTGCCATCATGGATAAACAGTTTGCTTCTCCCCTTCCACAGCTGTTGGGTCTCTTGTGGGTCATCTGGGCCAGGGTGCGACCCTGCCTGCGTCAAGAGCTCTTTCACCCGACGGACCACGGGGTCACCATCCTGGGTTTCCGCCCACCCGTGATGGGGCAGGGGATTCAGCGTGTCATCCGGTTGGTTCTTGTGCCTGTTCTTCACATGATGAGAGCTCTGAGTGGCTTTGGGGCGATGGAATGCAGGCAGCTCCACCTCTTCAAGTGCCTCCGGGTCTTCTCCCGCTTCTGGCAAATTGGGCATTCGGGACAAGGCATCGGCATTAGCATTCTCGTGTCCTGCCCGGTACTTGATGGTGTAATCGTAGTTGGACAGCCGGGCCATCCATCGCTGCTCCAAAGCCCCGAGTTTGGCAGTATCCAGATGCGTTAGCGGATTGTTGTCCGTGAAGATGGTGAATTTCGCAGAGGCCAGGTAGTGTTTGAACCTCTCTGTCACTGCCCAGACAATGGCAAGGAATTCCAGCTTAAAGGAACTGTAGTTGTCAGGGTTCCTTTCCGTGGGACGGAGTTTCCTGCTGGCGTAAGCGATCACCCTTTCTTTGCCTTTCTGGACCTGAGACAGCACGGCTCCTAATCCCACATTGCTGGCATCTGTGTACAGCACAAACGGTTGGTCGTATTCGGGGTAAGCCAGTACCTCTTCTCCCGTCAGTGCCGACTTCAAACAGGTGAAGGATTCCTCCAGCTCCTTGTTCCAATCAAAGGGGGTGTTCCTCCCCTTGGTCTTCTTTGGTTGGCCCACCAACAGGTTTTGCAAGGGTGCGGCCTTCTTGGTGAAGTCCTTAATGAACCTTCGGTAATAGCCTACCAGCCCGAGGAACTGCCGGACTTCGTGGAGGTCACTGGGCTTTGGCCAGTCCTTGATCACTGTGACCTTGTCGGGGTCTGGGGCCACTCCTTCAGCGCTCACCACATGGCCCAGGTACTGCACTTTAGGTTTCAGCAGATGACACTTGGACGGTTTCACCTTTAAGCCGAAGTTGGACAGGGCTTCAAACACCTCGGCCAGGTGCTTCAGATGGTCTTCGTAGGTCTTAGAGAAGACAATGACATCATCCAAATACAGCAGCACAGTTTCAAAGTTCATGTGTCCTAGGCAGCACTCCATCATCCTCTGGAACGTCCCGGGAGCATTGCACAATCCGAAGGGCATGTAGTTGAACTCGCAGAGACCCATTGGTGTCGTGAAGGCCGTCTTCTCTTTGTCCGCCTCCGCTACATGAACCTGCCAGTACCCACTGGTGAGATCTAAGGTAGAGAAGTAGTTAGCAGATTTTAAGGCAGCCAGAGACTCCTCTATCCTGGGCAGTGGGTATGCGTCCTTATGTGTAATGCGATTCAACTGCCTGTAATCAACACACATCCTCATGGTACCATCTTTCTTTTTAACAAGGACTAACGGAGCTGCCCAGGGGCTACAGCTGTCTCTCACCACCCCAGCCTCCTTCATTTCCCGCAGCATGTCCTTGGCACACTGGTAATGAGCTGGGGGTACAGGGCGATATCTCTCTTTTATGGGTCGGTGATCTCCCGTGGGGATGTGATGTTGGATCCCTTTCACCTGCCCAAAATCTAAGGGGTGTTTGCTGAATACCCGCTCGTACTCGTGTACCACCCTGTAGGCCCCCTGTTTTTGATGGGATGGGGTAGAGTCAGTGCCCACATGCAATTCCCGACACCAGTCTTTCGAGTGCTCTGCAGAACCTTTGTTCTCCGCCACGTTTGACGGGACCAAGGGTTCAGGTGTCTGTATCACACTATTATTGACAGTGAACAGTTTGGCGAGCGTGGTATACTTGGTGAGGTGAACCTCTTCCTCCCCACAATTGAGGACACGTACGGGCACTCTCCCCTGGCGGACGTCGACCACCCCCCGGGCTGTCAGAACACTAGGCCTATTGTCTGAATATACGGGTTCTACCAAGGCCTGGTAGTCCTTACCCCTGAGGCCTATGGCTGCCCGACACCATATTAACATCTCACTCCTGGGGGGTATCGCGATGGGGTTTGAATCACTCATAGTGACACGACCAATCTCACCACCAGTCAGCTCTACCTGCTGTCTCTGCATCAGAGCTCTGATTTCCTTCTGCAGGGCCCGTTGCTCGCTGTGGCCAGCGGTTTCTGCCACCTGTTGCAACAAAACAATAACTTCTGCAAGACAATTTTCTATAACATTAGTACCAAGAGTCATCATGGGATTACATTCTCGACGATCAATATCAACAATGACAATCCCTTGGGCTTTCAATTCCACCCGCCCCACCTTGATGGTGACCTCCTTATACCCCACTTGTGGCAACGGCTGACCATTACTGGCTATTATGGTGAAATCATCGTCAGGGCCACGAGTAATATCAGCGTCCTCCCAATACTGTTTATAAAGCACGTAAGGTATAGTCGTCACCTGAGAACCGGTGTCCAGCAAAGCGTTCAAGGGGATTCCATCAACCACTACAGGGAGAACTGGTCGTCCTCCAATATACTTGGTTCTCCAGTGCTGCGGGCCTGACCATCCTGCTCCTGGGGGTTGGCCCTTTGCCCCAGGGGTTTCTCGTTTAAAGGACAGTACCTTGCAAGGTGGCCCACCTGGTGACATCGGCGGCAGATGGGTCGTCCGTCCTGATGGAAGCGATCGCTGTCCCGGCCTCTGGTCGGTGGGGTCCTCTTCTGTCGCGTCCAGGGGACATCTTCTGGTCCGGAGGCTAGCTGGATCTTTTCCTTGGGGGCCTCCTGTAGGGACTGCACCGTCCGGGCTAGGGCAGCAACGCTCTTGGTTAGCTCTTGCATCTGGAGGCGAAGTCCTGCAGGGGAGTCGTCCTCGAAGCTCTGGGCGTCGGCCTCCACGGCAACTGGGGTATCCGATGAGGATGAGGTACCCTCATATCCATACTAGCATCATGCGCTGCTTACAAGCAGAGGACGGCTGCTGGAGTACCCACTGCTCTTCACTCTGTGCGTGGAGGGAAGTGAGTATTCATTCATTGCTATTTAGTAGCAGGCACAGTAGCAACAGCCGCCGGCTTCCTGCGGCGACAGGGCGATTACGTGTGCCGCTACTTAAGTGAATGAATATTCAGTGCACTCCATGCCCATGGGAGTGGAAAGAAGTGAACATTCATTTCTGTTAAGTAGCGGGAACACGTGATCACTCGACTGCAGCAGGAAGCAGGCGGTTGCGACTACTGTGCACGCTATTAAAGAGCAATGAATACTCACTGCCAGCGCAGTGAATATTCATTTCTCTTTAGCAGTGACCACAGGCTTTAGCCGCAGCTGCCAGCTCCTGCCTCCTGTGAACTGCTGCTCTGCCGCTACTGTTCCCCTTCCATCTTGTGGGACCCTCACTCGTGTATAAGCCGAGGGAGGCTTTTTCAGCATAAAGTGCTGAAAATCTCAGCTTATACTCGAGTACATATGGTAATTCCTTATTGCTTCATTTCATTGTTAGGAAACATTATGATGGTATTGTTTACTCAGTATGTGGCGGTATTCATTCACTACACAATCACGGTTATCAGTCACGCTGTGGCGGTATTGTTCAAGATTGTTATGGTGTCATTTTCAGTCACTATTGTAGTTATTTGATAGTATTGAATCACTTTATGATCTTTTGTTATTACGCTTTGGCAGTATTATTTATTCACTGTGCTGTAGAATATGATGGTGCTATATAAGCAAGTATAATAAATTCACCACATTTTAGCATTATGCAGTCCTATTACAGTGCATCCAATATTTATGCTGGCATTAAATTAAAGAGGTTGTCCAGGCAAAATGAAACTTTTTTTCAGGGGACTGGATACGTAAAAAATAACAAACTTAGTCATACTCACCTACCTGGATCCAGTGCAGGTCGCTATATGGTCTGTGAAGAGTCAGGAAGCGGTGATGTAATTGTTCCATCAACTGACCTTTGATTGACCGCAGGGGTCAAGTGACTTGATTATTAACAAGCTGGGTAAGTAATCCAAGATAAATCAAATGGATAGTAGCAATTGGATACTATAAAACTTAACCTTTAATAGGTTCATTAAAAAATGTCATATACACTAGAACAAAATACAAAATTAGAAAAGGAACCCCAGTGAATTCCTGTGCCCTAGGAACCCAACACAGAAAAGGAAAAGCAATCTACAGAAACATGTGAAATGACAGCACTATTGGTCTCTGAATACGAAACAATCAGAGAGGAGAGGCAGATAAACACTTGGGGAACAAAAAGGATAACTCTATGAGAACATTTGAGCAGGACTAAATTTGCCAATAAACATATACACACTGGTCGAGCTTATTGTACCGAATATCACACTGTCTAGATCAATATCTTATTGTTGTCATACAGACAATATCATGTGCAGTGTTGAATACAGCTGTGAGTTCTCTTTTCCTAGAACCCGTAGGAGCTTAATAAACCGTATTGCTTTTACCTCCTATTGTAAAAAATATACTGTTTCTGAGTTCATATAAACCATAGTTAATTAATTCGCTTGTCCATCATGAACCATAGTTGCTGTCAGTACAAATGCAGCAAGATATAATAGAAGCTTCCAAATCTTAAAAAAGCATTCATAACCGCAAAAAGCACACATATACGGAGGGAACCATGCTTCCTCATCAAATTCTATGAGCATTCCGTAGTGGTCAGTTTTGCGGACTATCAATTAATTTATTTGCTCTTAATGCTCCATTTGCACGCTGATAATGCATGGAGCCATATAAACAACAGCCCACAAATGTGGGTAGATCTCACCGCAGATTGAAGAAATGTTGTCTCATGGTGCAACCTTTCAAAGGCGGTGAGATAAAAATGAAGCCTCGAATATAAATAGCGTCTCCCGAAGCATTTCATCCTTATGGAATCATCAGGGGAGTCTCAAGATCTGCGTTGGCTGCCTTACTGGTCTCCCCAATTCTGTGAAATTTAAAGATTTAGACTGTCGGCACGTCAGGGAAGCCCCGCCTTTGGCGTGTGACGCGTCTCAGGGTCATGAAGATTACTTCCGGTATGATAGGGGCACTCGTCAGGAGTCATGGACCGCAAACATCACAATGAGGTGAAACGCAGGCGTCCAGACCTATAGCTTATCCGCCCTCATACCCATGTGTAGGGACGTATGTCATGCGCTGGTAAGTATCTCCCCAGGCAGGAAAGTCCCAATTTGTGCCGCTCATTAAATGGATGTCTGCCTGTGTATAACAGACATTACTTATGAGATACCAAAGATTCGAAGTGAAGGACAGCATCCAATCCAGGTGAAGACAAAAAACACTTTATTGTGCCATAAGTGCAACGTTTCAACCTCAGAGGGTCTTTATCAAGCATTAGGACGAGCAACCACTTTATGAATTTATTAAGATCCTGTACATCTTTTTCATTGGGAGTTTATTCAATTTTTTCTTCCACACAGTAGTATCATCTCTCTCGTCCTATGCCTCAATTGTCATCGGTTTTTTCTTCTAGTGTGGCACATCTGGTCTGTGTTTACCTCTGTTAGTGTCATTGCAATAAGGTGCTAAGTGAACGCTGAATCATGCCTTTGTGGGTTTAAGACGGTGCTGATACCAATCGCATCCGCCTTATTTTGCATGCTTATCTCATAAGTAATGTCTGTTATGTCACATCCATACATAGACTAAGTGTGAACAGGTGCTGAACCTAGAGTAACCAACTCGTATACAGTCAAGTAAAAAAGGCAGCACACTGCAGCGCTAAGACATGCAAACATGAAACCTGAACTGCATTACTGCACTTGAAATATGAAAAATAAAAGCGTTTAGTGCATAAAAATGGCCAAGGAGGGGTACTGGACCTGCTGCAATTAAAACACCTGAGGCTAGGAGGCGGAGTGCTCGGTCAGAAGGCTAAATAATATATTTGAAAAAACTGACCGTCACATCCATACATAGACTAAGTGTGAACAGGTGCTGAACCTAGAGTAACCAACTCATATACAGTCAAGTAAAAAAGGCAGCACACTGTAGCGCTAAGACATGCAAACATGAAACATGAAAACTGAACTGCATTACTGCACTTGAAATATGAAAAATGAGAGCGTTTAGCGCATAAAAATGGCCCTCCACAGAGATAGAGAATATGAGTCTAGGAAGAGGTTTTCACAGGTACCCTTTCACATGGAGACATTTATTCTCAGCGAGGAAGGCAAGCGTAGGACCTGATATAAGAGAGATGCCGTAAAGTGGCTATCAGGTACACATAAAATTGGCCATTTTTATGCGCTAAACGCTCTCATTTTTCATATTTCAAGTGCAGTAATGCAGTTCAGTTTTCATGTTTCATGTTTGCATGTCTTAGCGCTGCAGTGTGCTGCCTTTTTTACTTGACTGTATATGAGTTGGTTACTCTAGGTTCAGCACCTGTTCACACTTAGTCTATGTATGGATGTGACGGTCAGTTTTTTCAAATAAAACAATAAGATATTGATCTAGACAGTGTGATATTCGGTACAATAAGCTCGACCAGTGTGTATATGTTTATTGGCAAATTTGGTCCTGCTCAAATGTTCTCATAGAGTTATCCTTTTTGTTACCTAAGTGTTTATCTGCCTCTCCTCTCTGATTGTTTCGTATTCAGAGACCAATAGTGCTGCCATTTCACATGTTTCCGTGTGCTGTTTTTGTAGATTGTTTTTCCTTTTCTGTGTTGGGTTCCTAGGGCACAGTAATTCACTGGGGTTCCTTTTCTATTTTTGTATTTTGTTCTAGTGTATATGACATTTTTTGATGAACCTATTAAAGGTTAAGTTTTACAGTATCCAATTGCTACTATCCGTGAAGTGACTTGAGCAGTGAGTGCATCATTGCATGTTCTATGATGAGGCACAGCACAAAGTCACTTGACTGTTGCAGCCCTTCTCAGGCCGCGGTGGGCCGGCATCTGGTGTAACGACAGAGCATCAATTCCTGTCTCTACACAGACCAAGTAGCAAACTGGACTGGATCCTTTAAAAATGTCATTCACATAATGTGGGTTTAAGGGGTAGCGTTTCTCTTTGTGGAGAGTGCAAAGCCAAGCCCGGCATGTCAGAGTGAGGAGACTTACCGTATATGCCATGCATTCTCCTCTTGGAAATTAAATATGCAAATTGTCTCATCAGAAAGGAAGAGTACTAGAACTCTTAGCGCCACCTATTGGAAGCGACAATCCTAAAAGTCAATATAGACTCTTTAACGATCCCTGCAAAATCACTTAGGATAAAAGCCAAACCAGAATCTCAATTTGCAGAAACAGTGTTTCAGGATGTTGCCCTTCATCAGTGCAAAGTATGAGATCTGATTTGGCTAGGTGAGAAGCTCTGAGAATTAGCATATATAATTTTCCAGAGGTGCATGTATGGCTTCTAAGTCTTCTCACTCTGACATGCCAGGCCTGGCTTGTCACTCTCCACAAGTAAAAATGTTACCCTTAGACCAGAGCCTCTCACCTATCTCACCTATCAAGATAAGATCTCATGCTTTGCACTGATGAGTGGCAACACCTTGAAACAGTGTCCGCAAATTGAGATTCTGGTTTGGATTTTGTCCTAAGTCATATTTCAAGGCTCGTTAAAGGGTTGATATTGACTTTTAGGATTGCTGCTTCCAATACGTGGTTCTAGAGTTCTAGTCCTCTTCTCTCTGAAGAGACAATTTGCATATTCACATGGTTTAATATGAACAGGTCCTTATTAACGAAAACTGAGTTATATATTTTTTTATTTTCGTTGGGGATGACTTATAAGTGTTCCGTATAATAGCTCATTGGCACTGATGACCTCTGCCCGCTTTTATTATGGGTTGTTGGTTCTTATCTGGCCATTACATTTACATAACTGTGGTCTTTGATTTCTGGTGGGAACTAGAGAATGGCGGTGGATAAGTATTACATTCTATTTCTGCCCTGTACTATTTTTGGAGCCGTGACACAGGCTGAAGCCAAACTGTTACAGAATTACTGTTTTATATTACACTTACCTACTTCTGAAATTGACACTCTTTGACGAATTAAGTTATGATCCGGAGAAGATTTTTTGCTTTATTTTGTCAAAAAAGGGCAAACATGCAAAAATAAAATCCAGAAAATCATAAATTATATACATTTATTTGCATTTTGCAGTGAGAAATAAATATTTGATCCCCTACCGACCATTAAGAGTTCTGGCTCCTACAGACCAGTTAGACGTTCCTAATTAACCCATTACCTGCATTAAAGACAGCTGTCTTACATAGTCACCTTTATAAAAGACGCCTGTCCACAGACTCAATCAGTCAGACTCTAGCCTCTACAACATGGGCAAGACCAAAGAGCTTTCTAAGGATGTCAGGGACAAGATCATAGACCTGCACAAAGCTGGAATGGGCTACAAAACCATAAGTAAGATGCTGGGTGATAAGAAGACAACTGTTGGTGCAATAGTAAGAAAATGGAAGAAATACAAAATGACGACATCGATCGTCATGCAAAATCTCACCTCGTGGGGTATCCTTGATCATGAGGAAGGTGAGAGATCAGCCCAAAACTACACAGGGGGAACTTGTTAATGATATCAAGGCAGCTGGGCCACAGTTACCAAGAAAACCATTAGTAACACATTACGCCGTAAAGGTTTAAAATCCTGCTGTGCCCGAAAAGGTCCCCCTGCTCAAGAAGGCACATGTGCAGGCCCATCTGAAGTTTGCCAATGAACACCTGGATGATTCTGTGAGTGATTGGGAGAAGGTGCTGTGGTCAGATTAGACAAAAATGAAGGTCTTTGGCATTAACTTAACTCGTAATGTTTATAGGAAGAGAAATTCTGCCTATGACCCAAAGAACACTGTCCTCACTGTCAAGAATGGAGGCGGAAACATGTCTTGGGGGTGTTTCTCTGCTAAGGGCACAGGACTACCTCACCACATCAATGGGAGAATGGATGGAGCCATGTACCGTAAAATCCTGAGTGACAACCTCCTTCCCTCTGCCAGGACATTAAAAATGGGTTGTGGCTGGGTCTTCCAGCAAGACAATGACCCAAAATGTACAGCCAAGGCAACAAAGGAGTGGCTCAAAAAGAAGCACATTAAGGTCATGGAGTGGCCTAGCCAGTCTCCAGACCTCAATACCATAGAAATCTTATGGAGGGAGTGAAAGCTCCGAGTTGCGAAGCGACAGCCTCTAAATCTTAATGATTTAGAGATGATCTGCAAAGAGGAGTGGACCAAAATTCCTCCTGACATGTGCGCAAACCTCATCATCAACTAAAAGAAATGTTGGACTGCTGTGCTTGCCAACAAGGGTTTTGCCACCAAGTATTAAGTCTTGTTTCCAAAAGGGATCAAATACTTATTTCTCCCTGCAAAATGCAAATACATTTATATCTAATATATAAAGCTGAATGTGTGTATGTATGTATGTGTGTATGTATGTCCGGGATTGGCATCTGAACCGTCGCAGCTACAGGCACAAAATTTTGCACAGTCACACGTCTAGACCCCGAGAGCGTCATAGGCTATGTTGTGAGGTGAAATTTTAATCCCGCGCTTTTCAATTCACCAAACAATTTTGCCCCTATCTACATAATGGGGAAAAAATGAAAGGAAAAGTGTTGGAGGCAAATTAACAGCTGCCAGATGTGAACAAGGGGGACTTAAGGAATGAGAGCGATGGCGCCAAAGAGCGATGGCGCCAAAGAGTATATACTGTATAGTTGCTAAGGTGGGGCCCCGACATGGGATAATCACCACACCACCACGGGGATATGAACACACACACAAAATGCGCCACACACTACCACGTGCTCAAACACATATACCACCCTCAGCGCACATTTCACCACACATACACCAACCTCGCCACATAAAAGTTGAAACACAAAAGTCGCAGCTCAAAACTCGCCACACGCAAAACTCTCCACATGCAAAACTCGCCACACGTGCAAAACTCACCTCATGGAAAACTCGCCACACGCAAAACTTGCACACGCGGAAAAATTGCCACATGCACAAAAGTTGCAATACATGCAAAAGTTGCCTCACACAAAACTTGCACATACTCAAAAGGCACCACACATAAAACTCGCCACGCGCAAAACTCGCCATGCGCAAAACTTGCTGCACACAACTTGCTACACTAACCTGTCACATGCAACTCGACACACAAAAAGTTGCTACACGCATGTTGCCACACAAAACTCATCTCTCAAAAGTCGCTACATGCATGTTGCCACACGCAACTCAACACACACAACTTGACACACGAAACTCGCCCTAAAACACACACAAGTCTGGTATTATCCTTCAAAAATAAAAATCTGATTAATAAGCTGAAAAACTACAAGAGCAACAAATGTACCATATAGGAATCCGGCAGCTGTCAGTCACATGACCAGTCTATTATGTGTATGTGTGAGCTAATATATACTGCCAGGGGGTCGGCTTACTGTTGGCTGGAGATTTATCAGGCTGCCAATTTAGCTTTCAAATACTGAGGTAAAAATACTGACCAAATAACGTGTGAACGAGGTCTAATACAGGAGGAGATGACATACAGATATATACTATATACAGGAGGAGATGACACACAGGTATATACTATTTACAGGGGAGATGACACACAGGTATATACTATATGCAGGAGGAGATGACACACAGATATATACTATATACAGGAGAGATGACACACAGGTATATACTATATAGAGGAGGAGATGACATACAGGTACATACTACATACAGCAGGAGATGACATACAGGTATATACTATATACAGAAGGAGATGACACACAGGTATATACTATATACAGGAGCAGATTACCTACAGGTATATAGTATATACAGGAGGAGATGACATACAGGTATATGCTATGTATAGGAGGAGATGACATACAGGTATATACTATATACAGGAGGAGATGACACACATATATATACTATATATAGGTGAGATGACACACAGGTATATACTATATACAGGAGGAGATTACATACAGGTATATACTATATATAGGAGGAGATGACATACAGGTATATACTATATACAGGGGAGATGACATACAGGTATATACTATATACAGGAGATGACATACAGGTGTATACTATATATAAGGGAGATGACAAACATGTATATACTGAGGTGAAAATGAGAGGTGTGAGGTGAAAATGAAAAGGTGTGAGTGCAATATGAGAGGAGTGAGGGAAAATAGTGGAGTGATCGGAAAATGACAGATGTGAGGTCGAAATGACAAGTGTTAGGGGGGAATGAGAGGAGTGAGGAGGAAAATAAGAGGAGTGAGGGGGAAAATGAGAGGTGTGAGGGAGAAAATGAGAGATGTGAGGGGGAAAATGAAAGATGTGATGGGGAAAATGAGAGGCGTGATGGGAAAATAAGAGAAGTGAGGTGCTATAACTAACCACAGATATTTACTATGCCCAGGCAACGCCGGGCTCTTCAGCTAGCTTAGATTTACAATCTCCATGCTTTTCTCATGGTCAACTTTATGTGGCCTGTTCAAGAGTTGGAACAGCCAAAAATCTGTTTGTCTTTGCACCTGAAGGAAAAACTAAGAATGTCGTTTATCAAAAGGCTCTCGAATAAGTAGTAGAAGATTACTTCACATTACTTGGCCAATTTAGTTAAATCTGTGTGGAATATCTCTGGTGTTGAAATATATGTTGTACAATGCTTCTATTAGCTTAGTTTTTGCCTTTTAATAATTAAATTTCTATCTATTTGGTTTGTGTTTTTTTTGTGCAGAATAAATTTTTGTTAATACATTCTATTTTGCTAACAGCAGTTATTACCCCGGGCGAAGCCGGGTAGTACAGCTAGTAATTTATACAATGTGATTTTCTGGATTTTATTTTTGATATTCTATCTCTCAATATTAAAATTAACCTACCTTAAAATTACAGACTGTTCATGTCTTTGTAAGTGGGCAAACTTGCAAAATCAGCAAGGGATCAAATACTTATTTCACCCACTGTAGATACAGTAATAGAGCCAAACTCCGTACATAGGTACAGTAATAGAGCTAAGATCAATGCATAGATCACAATGCACAGACTGACCGCACATCTGAACCGAGCGTGACGACTTCATATGAGGCTGTCACGCTCGACTAAGGAGGTGTGCGGTCAGTCCGTGCATTGTGATTCGAGATTAGGCCAATGATCGCTGATGTCTGAAAGAGCCCTTAGTCTGGCAGAACATGGATTCAGCAGGGATGCCACGTGCTGTCCATTTTTCTCACAAACCCATTCACTGAAATGGATAAATTTAGTATGCAAATCGGAAAGCAATTGAACCCTTATTCGGGAACGTTAAAGGCATGTAGGGGACAAAGGACTCATCTGAAAAAAAAAATGGTTATGAGGTGTATGTGAAAATCTAATTGGGTAATGTGGCTATGTTATCTAGTTACTGGGCTACATATAATCTGGAGAGCTGGCGACCTCTGTCATGGCCAAGTCTATTTTTCTTTTCACTTTCGCTTTTCATTTTTTTTACCAAGAGAGCAAATTGTGTTTTTCTCAGACCAACAAAGTCGCGTGAGAGAATGTTTTTTTCATGGTGAGTTGTATTTTGCGATGACGTTATTATTTAATATTATGTGTAACATATTGCAAAGCAGAAAAAAGATCTTTGTGAGCTAGAATTAAGAAAAACAAACCCCTATCATTTACACAATAGCTTTTTGAGTTTGTTTACGGCGCATTTAAGATTGACATGGTAAATTTGTTCCCTGTGTTAGTACCACAATGGTGATACCGAATTTATATAGTTTACTTACCGTTTTCTGTTTTACTACTTTCAAAAAAAATTTTTAAATGGTTTGGATTTTTCACACTTTGTGTTCACTAAATACGAGCGGATCTGGCAAAATTCTAATTCACCTGTTCGAATGGATTTTGAATTCGATTCACCGACAAGTTATTCTCCACAAATGTAGTAATGTCCTTTATTATGCTCTGGGAAATCTTCAAACCCAGAGTTTAATAAATGTAAAAAATAAAAGAAATCCTTATATTCACCTCACTGCTCATCTGTACTGCCCCACCGCTCTTCACTGTCACCCGTCCAGTCGTCACCTCATCTTCTGATCACAGCTACGAGCATTGAAATCTCCCCTCATGCTAGGCCAGGACATTAGGCTCTGATAAGGCCTGGGAGGATTCTGTGGCATGAAATGTCACAACAAGTGCTGTGGCCTTGCTTGCGCATATGAACAATTGGGGACACCAACACCCACGGCAGCAATGAGAATATGTGACGATAAGTGGCGGTGAGGAGCAGAGGGACCAAAGAAGTGCGCACACATAGTGGCAAAGGTCCAAGCAGTGTTTGCTTTGGGAAGCAATCACTGTCAATCTAAAGCTGGGGAAGTTTACAAGTATGCAAATAAGGGGGTGTAACGGTACACTGAAATTTTGGACATGATGCACTGAAGTCCCCTCATTTGCATACAAATAAAAAGCTATTTCCTCTAGCACAGGTATAGTGATATTATGAATTTTAGAGACCCCCCTCTCTGTCTACCCACTTAGATGCTGTTATAAGCAGATGTCAGCTGTATAATGCATGTAGAAAAGCTGCGGAGACACCATCACGTGTTTCTCAACGCAAGCAATGAATAGCCAGGTCTTTCACCGGGAAGGAACAACCATGGGAAGGGCAGCATCCAATAAAGGAAAACCACGTAAGCCAAATCATGGTATCCATCCACAGACATCTGTTTAAGGGTATTTGCCCCTCATCAGTGTGGAGTAGGAAACTGGCTATTAGGAGTAGTGCCTAGTGAAAAGATTCTAAACATAAGGGTGAATGACCTCGTGAAGATCAAAACATCCAACACGCGGAGACACCATCACGTGTTTCTCAATGCAGTGATCCAGAACACTGCCCCATCCCTGATGGGAAATATGCAAATGCATGTAGAAAAGCTGCGGAGACACCATCGCGTGTTTCTCAACACAAGCAATGAATAGCCAGGTCTTTCACCGGGAAGGAAAAACCACGGGAAGGGCAGCATCCAATAAAGGAAAACTACCTATGCCAAAACATGGTATCCATCCACAGACAGCTGTTTCGGGGTTTTTACCGCTCGTCAGTGTGGAGTAGGAAACTGGCTATTAGGAGCAGTGCCTAGTGAAAAGACTAAAAACAAAAGGATGAATGACCTTGGGGATATCAAAACATCCAACACCGCGGAGACACCATCACATGTTTCTCAACGCAGTGATCCAGAACACTGCCCCCATCCCTGATGGGAAATATGCAAATGCATGTAGAAAAGCTGCGGAGACACCATCACGTGTTTCTCAACGCAAGAAATGAATAGCCAGGTCTTTCACCGGGAAGGAACAACCATGGGAAGCATCCAATAAAGGAAAACCACCTATGTGGTATAATAGCTGCATAATGGTCACGATGTGATGGTCTCAAGTAAGGGAGATTGGCCTAACAATGTCCCTGGATCTGGGACCATAACTATCATTGTCCCAGGGGTACTCTTGATGGTAGAGAGGTCTGGGACTCCAACCTAACTATGCTCCTGTTAAACTCTAAGCTGTCCTCTCCCCCACCTCATGAGGCATGGGACAGAAATGTAAGGGAAACTAGACACAAATACAAACGGGTAACTGAAACCCTGGATCTGGGACCATAACTATCATTGTCCCAGGGGTACTCTTGATGGTAGAGAGGTCTGGGACTCCAACCTAACTATGCTCCTGTTAAACTCTAAGCTGTCCTCTCCCCCACCTCATGAGGCATGGGACAGAAATGTAAGGGAAACTAGACACAAATGCAAACGGGTAACTGAAAACCACTATCATACAAACCACTCACCAGAAATAAGGAGGAGGACAGAGAAAGATAGGAATAAACAAACTAAATAGGAATAAGGAGGTAAAGACTCACAAAATTACTGCACACAAAACACTCCAGCAACTACTCCCAACTCCAACACTACACAGCTCTGCACTTCCAGGAAGAAGATTGTTTCACGAGCAAGGAAGAGACTCCCAGAGATAGTATATGTAGGGATAGGAAATTATATCACTAGCTGTAATCTGAGAGCAACAATGCTGTATGTTCCCAGTCAGCATGGGAAGGTCATTAACCCTTTCAGCACTAATGAAAAGGAAATTATTTTAAAATAGGACACGAATCACACCATCTCTGCAATTCATTAATAGTTGTGACCTTATAACTCTAGGTCTCCAAGGGGGACGTGACACCCTCTTGGCAATAAGCCAGTCGGCATCTTTGGTGAACAGACGAAGGCACAGCTCTTTAGGCCAATCCATAAGACTTCTGTTACACATCTTCTGTACTCTGAAGAGACAATTTGCATATTTTCCAGAGGAGCATTGCGTCTTTAAGTCTCCTCATCTCGACAGGCTTAACATGTCACTCTCCGCAAGGAGAAATAATACTTCTTGGATCTCGGTCAGACACCTCTCTCTCAGCCAAACCAGATCTCCACTTTGCACTGATGAGGGGCAGTACCCCGAAACACAGTGTCTGCAAATTGAGATCTGGTTTGGCTCTTATCTTAAGTCATGTGACAAGGCTCAGTGAAGGGTCGACATTGACTGTTAGGATTGCTACTTCCAATAGGTGGCAGTAGAGTTCTAGTCCTTCCTTGAAGAGACAATTTGTACATGTCTTTAAGGGGTTTGGTAAAACCAAAGATACTATCATTTGTATGAAGGGGCTATATGATACACTTGAATGTAGCAGAGCCACAATAAAAGAGACAACCAATGACTAAGAGTGGCTCTGTTTCTTAAGAAAAGCATGCCTAAGAGTGCCTAATGGGATCAGTGACTATGTTCTTTCCAGTGTCCATGCTTGCAATGTGTAATGTTCCCGATTATCCTAATCTAATTTTACAATGAATTCCATTTTTAAATTTCGAAAGTCAAAAATGTGAATTTGATTATTTTGAAGATTTTTTTTTTTTAATCATTTTTATTAACTAACAATACTCTCTTACAGGAAATCACGGCCTCCTTTTTCACCCCCAGCCTCAAAATTCAGCTATGAAGATATGATTAATTGTCATGTTTTAAGGGTAAAGGTAAATATACATTTTATTTTCATATGATAATGAAAATACATCAGAATTGCAAGTTTAGAGGAAACGACTTCAGGAAGCTCACTTTTTTTGCTGTATGTCACACTGAGTTTTTTTTACGAGTTCTTGGAGTAGAAGCTGAATGGAAGCTCTGCATAGGGTATATGCAAAGGTTTACATAGGCGAAGAGGCTTCAAGATAAAGTCGGTAGTCTTTTTTCTTAGAGAGCCTCACTGGTGGTTTCGTCGTAGGTTTTGCGGCAGCTCAACCACCAGCTTCTTTTTTCCTATAATTTAAGCTGTAACCTATGGAAGCCGCCCGAAGACTTATGCATTATTTTTGTTTTTGTGATCCTTTTGAAACAGATTCCAGGCGGAATTCACTTGTCAAAGATGTTGCGTGCCCATACCCACACTTTCTTCAAAAACTTGGAGTCTCCATTCAAAAACTCAGTAAAAAAATTATGGGGCAGATTCAATAAGACTTGCGTTGCGCAGCTTATCTCCAGGAGAACAATGCACTCAGCAGTCCAAAATCGGATACGTCGTATTGACATCTCCCCTATCACTCGGCCGGTGCCCCAATACACATTAAACTGTCGACCAAGCCAGTCGATATTGGCAGGTTCAGTCAACATTAGTCTAAAAAGTATGAGGTCTTTAGGGTGTCTTTTTGCCTATTTTTTTGAGTGGAAATCACAATAATTCAAATTAAGGAGAATGCTAATTTTTTGGTCAAATTTAGGCAAAATCAATATACCGTGAGTTGATTTGCTGCTTCGCTTATCTCTAACCGCAATTATTTATTATAGACCAGTGACTAAATGATATTTTTGACAAGTCAGACATTTTGCTAAAATGTGGAAACACCAAGGATAAAGACTTAATCATGGAGCATTTTAATCATTTTTATTTTCGGGGTTTGTGCACACGACGTCTTTTAGACACCGGAGTATCCAGCGAATTTCGCTACAGGAAGAGACTTCAGCAAAACACTCACAATGGTTTTTCTGAAGCGTCTTCTTTAGCCTCTCTTTGGTCCTTTCTTTTATGGCTGCCAGCCTTCTTTTTTTAGAATTTTTTTCCTGAAGCGTCTTCTTTAGCTTCTCTTCGGTCCTTTTATTTTATAGCCATCAGCCTTATTTTTGGGGGCTCGAATATATCAACTAACAATTTCGTTAGCGCTTTTTCAGGTGGGCAACCGAGCAGAAACACCTGAAAAAGCTGCTGTGTGCACATACCCTTCGAATGTAAGATATGAAGAGAACGTATCACCTTAATTTCTTTTTCTTGTTGTTTCTTGTAGGATATTGTATTTTTCTGGCTGGTGATTTGGTTGAGACTTGGCAACAGCTGTATCTTTGAAAACGATCCGATATCGGATGAATATATGCAGAAAACCCAAACACTGGTGAGCTTTTTAGGGATTTCTACATTGCCCCATTAATAGTGTGATCTTTTGTGTAATTTTCTTTTTGTTTTAACTGGGCAATGTTGGGGTTACTTGACCCTGATTCTTCATTTGCAGATTTTTTTAGTAATTTTTGTTGTCTTTCTTATCACACTGCCAAATTTTGCACCAATTTCGTCCAAATGGTTCAGTGTGTTTGATTAATTTGGTACAAATGCAAGAATATTTTTTTTTCTCTTTTGTTTTATTTGCACCTTTTTGGAATCAAATGTCACACTGTCCTGTCGCAATATTCACATAACCATATTTTTGGTCCTGGTAAAAAATTGACAGCACTCACACTAATGTTATTCAATAGGTCTGTTTAGATGACCATTTTTTTAAAGAGTTAAAAGTCCGCTTGAAAAAAAAATGCGCTATTCGCTTCCATACATCGGATAAGACTCACTTATTCATATCTATGGGTGTGCAAAACAAATTGGATTCCATACGGATCAACCATCCAGTTTTTATGGATAGGATACTGTATTCGGTCTTGTAAATTTAAATAACTGCTAATGTATAAAAATTAATGTTTTTGGTTTTTTTTGGATGATCAAAAGATTTGTTATATATTTTATCTATATTTTACATATATTATATATATATATATATATATATATATATATATATATATATATATATATATATATATTTTAATATTTTTTTTATATATTCATGTGAAATTAGCCTTTCGGTAAGCTTTAAAATTGTTACATGTTAGTTTTCAATTGCAGAAAAAAAGAATTGAGCCAAATTTTTGTGACGTTTCTAAAAAGGATGAATTCGTCAAAAACATCTAAAACCATGCCTGCATAGTCCGACAAACCTAAAAATGACATGGACTAAAAAAAAAATGGTTAAAAAATGATGCAAAATAGATAATAAATTTGCACAAACACAAAAAATGTCTAAAAAGCAAACTCACACCCTAACCCTCGATAAAATGCTCTAAAATAATGATGAATCTGGTGTACGGGTTTAATTAGATGAACACGCCCATGGGCGGACAGACCGTTGGTGTAACCAACGAGGTAAGGGGGCCAGATCCACCTACAAAACAGGTAGAGTTGTGCATTATTTGCCTTTTCCTAAATATTTTGAGTTTTTTTAATGGGTTCTGTCTATTCCAAATTTCATCAAACGTCGTAATAGAACACAACGGACCCCATTGTAAGCCAGATTGTGTTAGCAATATATTTTTGCATACCTCATAGAATGGAAAAAAATCAATTTATTTTGTTTTTGCTTTTTTAAGGCAGATTATTTACCAAATTACTATAACATGGATTTGCCAAGAATGGTTCCTGAAGAGGAAAAGGTATTGTAACGTAATGTTTTACCACTGCTGTTGCCCTGTAACAGGTAGTCCGTGAATTAAACTATAGGAGAGGATATCGATAGCCCTGTGTTGCCCACCAAGTATAACGTTGCTTTCACACCTGAGGGGCAGACTGTTGAGCCCTGGTGATCAAGTCGCACCCAAGATAGTTGACAAGTCTTGGCTGTACTCAGCATATCCCATCATTTTGGAGGATTATACCAACAATTTGTATAGGATACGCTGGCATCTTCAGGGGCTCTACAACCGGGGGAGGGTTAACCACTTATTTCCAAAATCATCTTCTGACTTCCCACATTACATGCTTGTAACATGCACGGGTAAATTTCCACAAAGCAAATTCCATTGCAGAAGTTGTTACAACTGAAAATTGGTCCCAATAATCTGAATGGGGTCGAATAAAATGAAAACACCAACTACAGAAATTTCCGCAGCAACATTTGCAGCGCATACGCAACTTATAATGATATATTTGCAGAAATTGGTCCCTTGTAACACAGTCCATAAACTGGGATACTTCTTTAAATAGTTGACTTTAATTTTCATTATCCACACACAGATTAATTGGACAGTAACTTTGCATTTTACCATATTTTTCGAACTGTAAGACGCACTTTTTAGCAAGAAAATAAATCTTGCTAAAAAGTATCTGCATCTTATAGTCCAAAGTCAAGTAAGACCAACAGGGCTACACCCCTCTGATTTCATCTTTAGTAATCTGGCAAAGAGCTTATAAAGTGCTATGCCTTATTATTTAGCTTTTGGTCACTTCGTTTGCATTTCCTGGATGCTCATGGAGTGAAGAATGAATGCATAAAGTGTACCTGTAGCCAGCCCTGATTAGCAAGTCAAATATAAGACTGAAACATAAATCTCTATTGCTGCTAGGGACTAGAGTTGAGCGAATATGTTTGGAATCGGTCTCCGAATCTGAATTTGCCATATTTGTGCCATATCGCTACCATATTTGTGCCAAATTTGTGTTTGATGATCGATTCCGAACATATCAGTCATTTCTACTCCCATTGACTTCATTGGTGTTCGGCGAATATTGCAAATAAAATATTCGCCGCCGATCGTAATCCGAATCGAATTTTGAAAAACTCGCTCAACTCTACTGAGGACCATAACTGGAAAAGAGACTAATCTGCTGATTTCTCCCACATACTTTGGGGGATTTATGGGTCTTTACCTTTGTACACACATAGGAGAGACCTGTCATTCATCTTCTGCAGCGGTGGGCGAAACTGGCCATGAGCGATGCCGGACTAGTCTCACCTCGGGCTATGGTGCCCGGACAGATCTTTAGAGAAATATACCTGGTGGCAATCGTGCTGCCCGTATGAGTTGACTTATAGGTTCACTTTAAAATAGCGCTCCAATAAAAATGTCGCACATTAAGTTCCCGATTTATCATTGCTTTTTCTCCAGTTTTCTGGAGTCATTTGCTCTTTATTAGTGGCTTTTGTATTTGCTCCTCAGGTTTGTACCGCTTTTTAGGATGTCTTTCTTTTTTAGTCTTTTTATTTTTCCTTGACAACTTTGCTTATCTATTAATTTTAGACAGATTAATACAATGCGACTTTTACCAAATATCGCTTTATTTTTGTGCATCTCAGTTCCTGCCTGGAGTAATGTTTTAGGCCGAATTTTCATTTCGGTGTATTTTTAGACAAACGTCCTACTCTTTTAAAAGTTAGCAAATTTTGATGCTAAACAATTGGGTGAAAACCAGTTAAAGACAAAATTAACGATCAGGGTTTTTTTGGCGCAAAATAGTGACTTCAAGTGATAAATCTGACTCTTAGAATCACACAACAGACCATAAAAAAAGACTAAGTGCTGGTGTTAATTTACAAATGGCCATCTGGTCCTCATCTGAACCGCAAGCCACTTTCTCAATTGTTAATTGGAATGGATTGAAAAAGTGACTTTTGTAACGAAGCAAATTGAAAATTGTTTTATTATAAATATTGTTTCAATAAGGATGATCTTGTCCTGACTCTCCGCGTTTATCTGCTCCAACCTCCTATGCCCTTTTCTTTCCTTACCATTTCGTCCTTCCTTTCCTAAGTTTTCCTTCCACATTCTTTTCTTCTTGCATTAACCTTTTTTTTCTGTTGATTCTTCTTTGAATATATCTTCTTACTTGTTTAATAGAACAAGTTTTACATCACTATGCTATGTTTTATTACTCACCTTATTGTCTATAACTATAATCCCCTTCCCGTAAATTGTTAAAAATTCCCCCCAAATGAAAAGAATATTGTTGAAAAAGGGACTTTTGGTCCACAAAGACGTAATTGTGTGAGCCGACTGATTTACAAGGCAGGCCACATGGTACGGATGAAGTTCGGAATGGTGCTAACAGAATATTGCAGTGATTGGTCTTTCCAAGACTACCAGGAAAATTTTAGGTAGCGAAAAATCTTTTTTTCCTTTCATGTGCATCTTATAGTTAGGCCGCGGTCACACTTGTGTGATATGAGAAACTCACGCGAGTCTCTCGCAACAATATCAAATTATGCTACGCCGCAGACCCCATTTTGATTAAGATATTTTTTTTTTCTAGAAAATTATGTGACAAAATCAAATGAAAATATAGATATTCTAGATCATTTCATGCTACAGCACAAGCTCCACCACAATAAGATATGCAGTATGTAAAATAGAGGGCAGGTCACTGAGGGATCAGTGACCTGTCAGCAGCCATATAGATGTATCTGTAAGCAGAGCACCACTTAAAGCCCCACCCACAAAAAAGCCCCGCCCATAGGCCACCCACAGCCCCGCCCCAAAGCACGAGAATACAACGCAACTGTGGTGCCGTTGAAGGTTCAGATGCCACAGAGGTACTGCATCTCAGCCAGAGATGTGGTATCCCAACTCTCTGGTAAGAAGGGAACGTTGTACAGAACTCTTAAGAGCTCTTTTACACTTGAGAGGAAAAAACAGTCCGACTTAGGGACCGAAAAAACGGAGGTAAATAATGCGATTGTCATGAGAGTGTCATGCGATTTTTATTATTTATTTATTTTTTTTTTAAATCGCAACATCCGTATGACATCCGTATCGCTGTCTGATTTTTACGCAGCGGTGTCCTTTGAAAAGCCGGCAAATCAGTGCTGTGTACGGAAAAATCACACTGACAGATTAGAATAGAAAAGATAGAATAAATATATACACATAGAATAGGTGTATATATATTTATATATATACGTCACTGAGACACCTATATATATATAAATATTTATATTTAATGCAGCGCTAGATAGCAGAAAAGCCTGTAAGTCATTTGCCAGCTTTTGCTATCTCCTTCCCAAACCCAACAGGATATGAGACATGGATTACATACAGTAAACCATTTCATATCCCTTCTTTTATTACATATTCCTCTTTACTAATGTAAGAAGTGTCTGTGTGTAAAATTTAGTGGCTCTAGCTGTTAAAATAATTGTTTAATCGCGGAAAAAATTGGCGTGGGCTCCCGCGCAATTTTCTCTGCCAGAGTGGTAAAGCCAGTGACTGAGGGCTTAGCCTAGAGAGGGTCCATGGTTATTGGCCCCCCTGGCTAAAAACATCTGCCCCTAGCCACCCCAGAAAAGGCACATCTGGAAGATGCGCCTATTCTGGCACTTGGCCACTCTCTTCCCACTCCCCTGTAGCGGTGGGATATGGGGTAATGAAGGGTTAATGTCACCTTGCTATTGTAACCTATTCTATGTGGATATATCTATTCTAACCTGTCAGTGTGATTTTACTGTACCCAGCGCTGAATTACCGGCTTTTCAAAGGACACCGGTGCGTAAAATCAGACAGAACTCGCATGGTGCGAGTGCTGTGCGATTTTTATTTATTTTTTATTTTTTCTCGCACCCATTGACTTACATTGGTGAGTCTTGTCCGAGAATCGCAGCAATACGCAGCATGCTGCAATTTTTTTTCTCAGTCCGATTTTGGCTGAGAAAATAATCGCAAATGAGATGACACCTATTGAAGAACATTGGTCCGAGTGCAGTCCGACTTTTGTTATCAGATTGCACTCATCCATTTTCCTCGCAAGTGAAAATGAGCCCTAACACTTGCACCCAACAGACAGCAGTTTGGATAGGAAAGGGTGTTGGGGAGTGGGTGGAGAAGGTAGGAAAAAGGGGAGGAGCTAATTAGGTGGGGAAGTGTGTGAGAGCAGTTGGTCCTGAGAGGCCAAAGGAGAAGGAAGACTGAGGTGGAGGGGAAAGGAAGACGAGCTTGTCACTGAACTTCAGCTGAGGCGGAGCTGGTAGGAGAGGAGTGAAGCTGAGCAGACGTGGCAGTCTGCAGCATCAGACAGAGTGAGAGAGAAAGAGCAAGAATTGAAAGGGAGGAGAAGAGGCTCCCAGTAGAAGGGGTTCCAGGAACACGCGAAGTGCAGGAGGCCACCCGTGGGATCTGTATCCAGGCTGACCTGCGTCGGTGGAGGAACCAGGCCGCAGTAGGGGATCCAGCCCATGAATTAGTGGGAACACTCCAGGCTCCAGCAAAGAATCCGGAGGCTGCTGTGATTGCAGGTGCAGCAGCCATATTTGCACCTACTCGCTGAAAAGGTGAACATATAGGGTTCAGGGGACAGAGAGTACGTCGCCCGACAATACCCGCGTTCACTGGCTTGGGTTACTGGGTGGCAAGTGCTGAGGCAGGAGAGGCTATAGCCAGCACAGAAAGATGGCCAGGAGAGGCATACATATAAGTGGAGTTCTGGACAGGTGCCTGACTTGCCGGAGAGTTCTCTGGACCTTACCTGGAGGACACAGCACCCCGGCTGGGGGCCCGAACTGTAAGTAAAGCTGTGAAAACTGCAACCTGCTGTGTCCTTCCATTTCTTTCCGGCATCACATACTCTGCACCTCTACCTGTCTTTAATAGCATTGCTACCTACATCACTCACAACCCTGGGGGCCCAGCTCTACCTGTGAAGAGCTATAGCATCTAAACTGCAGAATCATCACCCCAGAGGACCCCTTAAAGCAGTGTCGGTCACCCTGACCGAAAACCACAGGTGGCATCACGAACACTACTTTTTTTTTATCAAATCCCCTTAAAAGACCTTTTCCCTTTTAATTGAGTGCCCAGGGCCACGGACCGGATCGCAGCCACCGTGACATCCCCTTTAAGTGCGATCGGACCTGGTCCTAAGTACCCCACGCCCCTGGCGGGCGACTCACAAGCGCCGCCACCGGTGCATGAAGAATGTTTTTTTTGTTTTTTTTCAAACAATAAGATATGCAGTATTTTAAGAAAAAAATGGAGTTCTATACAGAAATTAAATAAAAACAGTCTTTATTATAACAAAAATTAGTTAAAAAACCAATGTGCAATGTACAATATAAGAGAAGCAAGGAGACCCTAGTGAACATACATCCGGATCACGTACACCAAACTATGTATAATAACACCAAGGGTTACATATATATATCTACCGCATTTACAATGATATGGTAAATGATGCCAGTTTCATTGTGGACAAGTGTCCCCCCTATACAGAGTAACCGAACATCAGAAAAGGTGGTCGTATGTATCAGATATACGGTTTCTTACCCATGGTGCCTGGGACCCTGGATATCCCCCTGACGCGCGTTTCGCGTAGCTTTTTCAAAGAGGGAGTGAGGAAAAGCTTCTCAAGTACGGTGTTTTATACTACTCCCCTTTTGCCGAAATCTCTGAAATGCGCATGCGCGCCACGATCACTGCAGGAAGTTGTACTCACTCCCCGGCATTCACTAGGAGCGCACGTCATGGGGAAATCCCCATCTGACGTCACGGACATGCGCACCTAGGGGAACTGAAGCCGAAGCAGAGAGAATTCCCCCGCAGGCGCAGGGCGCATGCGCCAGAGATCGGTCCCGGACATAATGGAAAAGGCGCCCAAAACAAAGCGCCGAAGCGTCATATATGCTGTGAAAGTCAAAATTTAAAGGGGCCACGGCTAAATAGAATACTGGGCAGTTGTAGCACTAATGATTATGAGAGACAGAAACAAGCTAAACGGGACACTACATTTAGTGGGGCATAAAAGTGATGCTAATATGGGTGAAAATGTGAAATAATGATAAATATATAATCCTAGTAATAAATATACAATATATAAAATATATAATACTCTTGCATGATAAAAATGTGAGTACCTGTGTAGAAACAGTGCAACAATGACATACTTGATAAATACATATATGCGATACATATAAATATAACAAAACATTATTAATACTGATGCAACGAAGTGAGCCATCTTCACGTAGTGCCCGCTACTACAGATTCACTGATGCTTGTGTCCTCATTCAAATAGCATAATAGCAAAACACCGGATATTGAGAACCAATTAGATCTAAGGATGTAAGGGATAAGATAAAAATAAATGATAAACAGAAAAAACAACAAAAAAACACAATTTTAAAATGTAATGACAGATTTATTGATCTCCTAACAACGCACTAAGAGTGCATAGTAGAACAGGGTTTTCATAAAAAGGGGACAAAGCTAATAGTTTCGTTAAGTCCCGCCGGAGACATAGCATCCAAAGTAACTATCCATTTACATTCTACCTGTGCGAGTAGTCGTTTGATGTTACCTCCTCTATTGCCACAGTGAACCTGATCGATCCCAATGATCCGTAGACCCGTGGGATCGCATCCATGGAACAAATAGAAATGCTTTGGGATAGTCTTTAGGGTTTTTACGTCCTCAGCCTTACGTGCATTTACGATGTCCCTTACGTGTTCTCTCACGCGTACACGGAGCTGACGTGACGTAAGCCCAACATATATTTTGGAGCAAGGACATGTGGCCAGGTACACAACAGAAGTACTACTACAGCGAATGTGATGACGAATCTGGAACCTCTTTGTAGCACACGACGACGAAAAATGAGTGCCCCTAATGAGATTTTTTTCCTTACATGCCAAGCAATCGCCGCAGGGATAGCAACCCCAAGTTGGGCCTCTGTTGGTTGGATTTAGGGGATTAGTGACTTTTGCCACATAGTGGCTTTTAACTAATAGATCTCTAATACTTCTCCCCCGTTTTGCTGTAAAGCTAGGTCTTTGAGGGATGCTTGATGCCAATACGGAATCAGTAAGGAGTACTGGCCAATGCCTGTTGATTATCTCCTGCATACGCTTCCAATAGCAGTTGTATGTGGAGATAAATCTAACATTGTTATCCGATGTGATTTTCTTCTCCTTTTTATACAGTAGCTGGTGTCTATCCATTTTCTTGGCTCTAATGTACCCTTGCTTAATGCAGCGATTGCTGTAACTACGGACTTTAAATCTATTTTTTAGATCATCCGATTGGGCCTCAAATTTCTGTTCGGTAGAGCAGATCCGCTTCATCCTGAGGAACTGGCCAATTGGGATGGCTTTGATGGTATGTGTGGTATGGGATGAGGACGCATGCAATAAGGAATTAACTGAAGTGGCTTTTCTAAACACATCTGTATGCAGCGTCCCCATCTCATCCACCTCAAGACAAATGTCGAGGAAATCAATCCTCTGTTTATGTGTCTTATATGTTAATTTTATGTTGCGAGAGTTGCAGTTGAGCTGACCCATAAATTCAGTGATGCCTTCCTCACTACCCTGCCATATAAAAAAGATGTCATCAATGTACCTATGCCAACACTGCACTCGGTCTACAGCAGAAGCTCCATCCTGATGGAATATGGATCTCTCCCATAGACCGAGGAACAGGTTGGCATAGGCTGGAGCACAAGCTGCCCCCATGGCAGTGCCACGTATTTGGAGGTAGTACCTATCCTTGAAGGTAAACACATTATGGGTCAGAACAAACTGCAACAAGGTCACTACAACATCACAGGTCTCACCATCCCAGTTGCCATTCTCCAGGAAGAAGCGGACCGCCTCAATACCGTCGTCGTGTGCAATGCATGTATATAAAGATTCGACATCAGCTGTTACTAGCCACATGTCTGTTGTGAATTTGCTTTTTGGCTCCCTCTAGTGGTTACTAGTGATTTGACTCTGGGTATGTCAGTCATCCCTTGTATGCTCACCTGGGCCGTTAGTTCAGGGGTGTTGCTATATAAGCTCCCTGGACCTTCAGTTCAATGCCTGGCAACGTTGTAATCAGAGCTAATCTGTTGTGCTCTTGTCTACTGATCCTGGTTCCTGCTAGATTAAGCTAAGTCTGCTTTCTTGCTTTTTGCTATTTGTTTTTGTTTGCATTTTTGTCCAGCTTGTACTTAATCTGTATCCTGTCCTTGCTGGAAGCTCTAGGGAGCTGGTGTTCTCCCCCCGGGCCGTTAGACGGTTCGGGGGTTCTTGAATTTCCAGCGTGGATGTTTGATAGGGTTTTTGTTGACCATATAAGTTATCTTACTACATTCTGCTATTAGTAAGCGGGCCTCTCTTTGCTAAACCTAGTTCATTTCTATGTTTGTCATTTCCTCTTACCTCACCGTTATTATTTGTGGGGGGCTTGTATCCTACTTTTGGGGTCCTTTCTCTGGAGGCAAGAGAGGTCTTTGTTTTCCTCTTCTAGGGGTAGTTAGTTCTCCGGCTGGCGCGAGACATCTAGCGACCAACGTAGGCATGTTCCCCGGCTACTTCTAGTGTTGGCGTTAGGAGTAGATATATGGTCAACCCAGTTACCACTGCCCTATGAGCTGGATTTTTGTACTTCGCAGACTTACCTATTTCTCTGAGACCCTCGCCATTGGGGTCATAACAGTTTGCCAGGCCAGTATTAAATGTTAAATGCATTGCAGAAGCGGGATTATAAGAAAGAAAATTCTGAGTTTTTTTTTTTCCTCTCTCTCATTTTTTTTTTTCTTTTCCCCTTTACCTCTGAGTGGCTCAAGCTTGCTGTAGACATGAATGTCCAGACCTTGATTACAAGTGTGGACCAGCTTGCTGCTCGTGTGCAGGGCATACAAGATTATGTTACCAGAAATCCTATGTCAGAACCTAAGATACCGATTCCTGAATTGTTTTTCGGGGACCGATTTAAGTTTAGAAATTTCAGGAATAATTGTAAATTATTTTTGTCCCTGAGACCCTGTTCATCTGGAGACTCCGCTCAGCAAGTGAAAATTGTTATTTCTTTTTTACGGGGCGACCCTCAGGATTGGGCCTTCTCGCTGGCGCCAGGAGATCCGGCATTGGCGGATATTGATGCATTTTTTCTGGCGCTCGGTTTACTTTATGAGGAACCCAATCTTGAGATTCAGGCAGAAAAAGCCTTGCTGGCTATGTCTCAGGGCCAGGACGAGGCTGAAGTGTATTGCCAAAAATTTCAGAAATGGTCCGTGCTGACTCAGTGGAACGAGTGTGCACTGGCCGCAAATTTTAGAAATGGCCTTTCTGAAGCCATTAAGAATGTGATGGTGGGTTTCCCTATTCCCACAGGTCTAAATGATTCCATGGCCCTGGCTATTCAAATTGACCGGCGGTTGCGGGAGCGCAAAACCGCAAATTCCCTTATGGTGTTGTCTGAACAGGCACCTGATTTAAGGCAATGTGATAGAAAAACCGCAAATTCACCTATGGTGCTGTCTGAACAAACACCTGATTTAATGCAATGTGATAGAATCCTGACTAGAAATGAGCGGAAAATTCATAGACGCCAGAATGGCTTGTGTTACTACTGTGGTGATTCTACACATGTTATCTCAGCATGCTCTAAACGTCTAACTAAGGTTGTTAGTCCTGTCACCGTTGGTAATTTGCAACCTAAATTTATTCTATCTGTAACTTTGATTTGTTCACTGTCATCTTATCCTGCCATGGCGTTTGTAGATTCAGGTGCTGCCCTGAGTCTTATGGATCTGTCATTTGCCAAGCGCTGTGGTTTTGTTCTTGAGCCATTAGAAAATCCTATCCCTCTTAGGGGTATTGATGCTACGCCGTTGGCAGAAAATAAACCGCAGTTTTGGACACAGGTTACCATGTGTATGACTCCTGAACATCGGGAGGTTATACGTTTTCTTGTTTTGCATAAAATGCATGATTTGGTTGTTTTGGGGTTGCCATGGTTGCAGACCCATAATCCAGTCTTGGATTGGAAGGCCATGTCAGTGTCAAGTTGGGGATGCCGTGGAAATCATGGGGATTCCCTGCCCGTGTCTATTGCTTCTTCTACGCCTTCGGAAGTTCCGGAGTATTTGTCTGATTATCAGGATGTTTTCAGCGAGTCCAGGTCCAGTGCACTGCCTCCTCATAGGGAGTGTGACTGCGCAATAGAGTTGATTCCAGGCAGTAAGTTTCCTAAGGGAAGATTATTTAACCTGTCGGTACCTGAACATACCGCTATGCGTTCATATATTAGAGAGTCTCTGGAGAAGGGGCATATCCGTCCTTCTTCTTCCCCTCTTGGTGCGGGATTCTTTTTTGTGGCCAAAAAGGACGGATCTTTGAGGCCTTGTATTGACTATCGGCTCTTAAATAAGATCACTGTCAAATTTCAGTATCCTTTGCCGCTGTTGTCTGACTTGTTTGCCCGGATTAAAGGTGCCAAGTGGTTCACCAAGATAGATCTTCGTGGTGCGTACAACCTTGTGCGCATTAAGCAAGGAGATGAATGGAAAACCGCATTCAATACGCCCGAAGGTCATTTTGAGTACTTGGTGATGCCTTTTGGGCTCTCTAATGCCCCTTCAGTTTTTCAGTCCTTTATGCATGACATTTTCCGGAAGTATCTGGATAAATTTTTGATCGTTTATCTGGACGATATTCTGGTTTTTTCTGATGATTGGGACTCGCATGTAGAACAGGTCAGGATGGTTTTCAAGATTTTGCGTGAAAATTCTTTGTTAAAGGCTCAAAGTGTCTCTTTGGTGTACAGAAGGTTCCCTTTTTAGGGTTCATTTTTTCCCCTTCTGCTGTGGAGATGGACCCAGTCAAGGTCCGAGCTATTCATGATTGGACTCAGCCCTCGTCAGTTAAGAGTCTTCAGAAGTTCTTGGGTTTTGCTAACTTTTACCGTCGTTTTATCGCTAATTTTTCTAGCGTTGTTAAACCTTTGACGGATATGACCAAGAAAGGCTCTGATGTAGCTAACTGGGCTCTGCTGCCGTGGAGGCTTTCCAGGAGTTGAAACGCCGGTTTACTTCGGTGCCTGTTTTGTGCCAGCCTGATGTCTCACTGCCCTTTCAGGTTGAGGTGGATGCTTCGGAGATTGGGGCAGGGGCCGTTTTGTCTCAGAGAGGTCCTGGTTGCTCTACTATGAGACCTTGTGCCTTTTTCTCTAGGAAGTTTTCGCCTGCAGAGCGAAATTATGATGTGGGCAATCGGGAGTTGTTGGCCATGAAGTGGGCATTTGAGGAGTGGCGTCATTGGCTCGAGGGTGCTAAGCATCGTGTGGTGGTTTTGACTGATCACAAAAATCTGATGTATCTCGAGTCTGCTAAACGCCTGAATCCTAGACAGGCCCGCTGGTCATTGTTTTTCTCCCGTTTTGACTTTGTGGTCTCGTATTTACCAGGTTCGAAGAATGTGAAGGCCGATGCTCTGTCTAGGAGCTTTGTGCCTGATGCTCCTGGAGTCGCTGAACCTGTGGGTATTCTTAAGGAAGGAGTTATCTTGTCAGCTATTTCTCCGGATCTGCGACGTGTGTTGCAGAGATTTCAGGCTGGTAGGCCTGACTCTTGTCCACCTGACAGATTGTTTGTGCCTGCTAGGTGGACCAGTAGAGTCATTTCCGAGGTTCATTCCTCGGTGTTGGCAGGGCACCCGGGAATTTTTGGCACCAGGGATCTGGTGGCCAGGTCCTTTTGGTGGCCGTCCTTGTCAAGGGATGTGCGGTCTTTTGTGCAGTCCTGTGGGACTTGTGCTCGAGCTAAGCCTTGCTGTTCTCGTGCCAGCGGGTTGCTCTTGCCCTTGCCTGTCCCGAAGAGACCTTGGACACACATCTCTATGGATTTCATTTCTGATCTTCCGGTGTCTCGGGGCATGTCTGTCATCTGGGTGATATGTGATCGTTTCTCCAAGATGGTCCATTTGGTTCCTTTGCCTAAGCTGCCTTCCTCTTCTGATCTGGTTCCTGTGTTCCTCCAGAACGTGGTCCGTTTACACGGCATTCCTGAGAATATTGTGTCGGACAGAGGATCCCAGTTTGTTTCCAGGTTCTGGCGATCCTTTTGTGGTAGGATGGGCATTGATTTGTCGTTTTCGTCCGCTTTTCATCCACAGACTAATGGACAAACGGAGCGAACTAATCAGACTCTGGAGGCTTATTTGAGGTGTTTTGTCTCTTCTGATCAGGATGATTGGGTGACCTTCTTGCCGTTGGCTGAATTTGCCCTTAATAATCGGGCTAGTTCCGCCACCTTGGTTTCGCCATTTTTCTGCAACTCTGGTTTCCATCCTCGTTTTTCCTCGGGACATGTGGAGCCTTCTGACTGTCCTGGGGTGGATTCTGTGGTAGATAGGTTGCAGCAGATCTGGAATCATGTGGTGGACAACTTGAAGTTGTCACAGGAGAAGGCTCAGCGTTTTGCCAACCGCCGCCGCGGTGTGGGTCCCCGACTTCGTGTTGGGGATTTGGTGTGGCTGTCTTCTCGATTTGTTCCTATGAAGGTCTCCTCTCCCAAATTTAAGCCTCGCTTCATTGGTCCGTACAAGATATTGGAAATCCTTAATCCTGTGTCCTTTCGCCTGGATCTTCCGGTGTCGTTTGCCATTCACAACGTATTTCATAGGTCCTTGTTGCGGCGGTACGTTGTGCCTGTGGTTCCTTCTGCTGAGCCTCCTGCTCCGGTGTTGGTTGAGGGCGAGTTGGAGTACGTGGTGGAGAAGATCTTAGATTCTCGTCTCTCCAGGCGGAGGCTTCAGTACCTGGTCAAGTGGAAGGGCTATGGTCAGGAGGATAATTCCTGGGTGGTCGCCTCTGATGTGCATGCGGCCGATTTAGTTCGGGCCTTTCACGCCGCTCATCCTGATCGCCCTGGTGGTCTTGGTGAGGGTTCGGTGACCCCTCACTAAGGGGGGGGTACTGTTGTGAATTTGCTTTTTGGCTCCCTCTAGTGGTTACTAGTGATTTGACTCTGGGTATGTCAGTCATCCCTTGTATGCTCACCTGGGCCGTTAGTTCAGGGGTGTTGCTATATAAGCTCCCTGGACCTTCAGTTCAATGCCTGGCAACGTTGTAATCAGAGCTAATCTGTTGTGCTCTTGTCTACTGATCCTGGTTCCTGCTAGATTAAGCTAAGTCTGCTTTCTTGCTTTTTGCTATTTGTTTTTGTTTGCATTTTTGTCCAGCTTGTACTTAATCTGTATCCTGTCCTTGCTGGAAGCTCTAGGGAGCTGGTGTTCTCCCCCCGGGCCGTTAGACGGTTCGGGGGTTCTTGAATTTCCAGCGTGGATGTTTGATAGGGTTTTTGTTGACCATATAAGTTATCTTACTACATTCTGCTATTAGTAAGCGGGCCTCTCTTTGCTAAACCTAGTTCATTTCTATGTTTGTCATTTCCTCTTACCTCACCGTTATTATTTGTGGGGGGCTTGTATCCTACTTTTGGGGTCCTTTCTCTGGAGGCAAGAGAGGTCTTTGTTTTCCTCTTCTAGGGGTAGTTAGTTCTCCGGCTGGCGCGAGACATCTAGCGACCAACGTAGGCATGTTCCCCGGCTACTTCTAGTGTTGGCGTTAGGAGTAGATATATGGTCAACCCAGTTACCACTGCCCTATGAGCTGGATTTTTGTACTTCGCAGACTTACTTGTTCCTCTGAGACCCTCGCCATTGGGGTCATAACACATGTCCTGCTCCAAAACTATCCCTTCTATCTTAGTTAGCATGTCTGTAGTATCCCGAACATATGAAGGTAATGTCTCCACCATAGATTTTAAATAAAAATCAATATACTTGCAAATCGGATTACATAGGCCATCAATCCCGGAGACTATTGGCCTCCCCGGAGGATCTATCATATGTTTATGTACCTTTGGTAGTAGGTACATTGTGGGAATTTTTGGAAATTCCACTGTCAAACCATCAAATACTTTCTTGTTGATGGTGCCCCGATCCAGGGCGTTCCGTAAGATTCTATCCAATTTGATTTTGTGTGTCTCTACAGGGCAGTGAGACAGTCGAATGTATGTGTCTTTACAATTCAACTGTCTCAGTGCTTCCTTCTCATACTTAATAGTAGGCCAAATAACAACATTCCCTCCCTTGTCCGCCGCTTTGATAACAACATCATCTAATTTACCAAGTTCCTGCAGCGCTTTTCGCTGAGATTTCGTCACATTGTCATTTGTGACGAATTCTGGGATTTTTTTAAAATCCTCCAGTACTAACCTGGTAAAGATCTCTACTTGAGGACATAGGGACAAGGGAGGGAACGTGGTTGATTTGGGTAGGATAGACCTCGGGAACGTACCTTTAGGGTCAGGTTCTTGCTCCTTTAATAGATCCTCCAGGACTGCCAATGTCTCTCTATCAATTTCAGATGTCAGTCCGTATTCCTCATTTTCCCTCTTATTATGCAGTTTTTTCAGGATTAACTTGCGGGAAAAGAGGTGCATGTCTTTTACGGCTGAAAAATAATTAAATGGGTTATTAGGCACAAATGTGAGACCGAAAGATAGCACTTCACGTTGTGCCTCAGTCAATCTATGGTGGGACAAATTAATCACCTCGAATGTTCCGGATTTCTTTTTCTTATCCTCCGATTGGTGGACTGGAGATATTCTCCGTTTGGCGGTGGCTTTACCCTTTGCATGCTCAATTTGTTTATAGCTTGATCTCGTATGTCTGATAGTACTTGAACTCGTTGCCCGTGGGGCATCACTTTCATGGTCTTCACCCGACGTTACAGATGACATAGATTCATTACGAGCCCTGGATACAGAACGGCCCCTTCTCCTATTATTGTGTCTCCACCTATAGACCTGATTATTTTGGAAATCAAGTGCATCCCTCTGAAACTTTTTTGTCTTGGTATTTCTGATATCTTCCTCCCATTTGAGAAAGTCTTTTTCCAAATCCTCATTTACTTTTTTGATAGCTTCAGTTGTCAATTCTTTTTTCAATAATGTTTGAATACTATCAATTTCTTTTTCAAGTTCACTGAGAGTGAGTTCGTTATGTTTAATAAGGAGTTCCATGAACCCCTTGGAACAGTTGCCTGCCAATTCCTCCCATCTATTTTTAAACCAAGACAAATCAGTTTCAAAGGACGTAAACACCTGCACGCGTAGGCCTCTCGGTATTAGTCCCTTGGAGACATATTTTTCCAAAAAACCCTTGTTCCACCATGTCCTCATTCGTTTGTGCAGAAGTGATTTTAGTTTTTGAATCAATTCATGGTTTTCTCTGTAATTACAACTTAAAATCAAACTAGGGTCATCCTTAAAGACTTCATTGATTTGACTGAGCCATGAGGAGTCCCTGGCTCTAAAGTCCATCTGTCTGGGATCAGCTGCTGTGAAAAACACAGAGGAAATTAGTAATGAGAACAAACCCACAGAAATAACATGGATCACATTAGCAAGATGTATGCTTGGGGACACAAATAGGTCTCCACCCATGTGTATATAAGGACAATAATGTATACTCCAGATACTGAATCTTAAGAAAAAAATGGAGTTCTATACAGAAATTAAATAAAAACAGTCTTTATTATAACAAAAATTAGTTAAAAAACCAATGTGCAATGTACAATATAAGAGAAGCAAGGAGACCCTAGTGAACATACATCCGGATCACGAGGGAGTGAGGAAAAGCTTCTCAAGTACGGCGTTTTATACTACTGCCCGTTTGCCGAAATCTCTGAAATGCGCGCCACGAACACTGCAGGAAGTTGTACTCACTCCCCGGCATTCACTAGGAGCGCACGTCATGGGGAAATCCCCTTCTGACGTCACGGACATGCGCACCTAGGGGAACTGAAGCCGAAGCAGAGAGAATTCCCCCGCAGGCGTAGGGCGCATGCGCCAGAGATCAGTCCCGGACATAATGGAAAAGGCGCCCAAAACAAAGCGCCGAAGAGTCATATATGCTGTGAAAGTCAAAATTTTGACACTCCTAGTGAATGCCGGGGAGTGAGTACAACTTCCTGCAGTGATCGTGGCGCGCATGCGCATTTCAGAGATTTCGGCAAACGGGCAGTAGTATAAAACGCCGTACTTGAGAAGCTTTTCCTCACTCCCTCTTTGAAAAAGCTACACGAAACGCGCGTCAGGGGGATATCCAGGGTCCCAGGCACCATTTACTTCTCCATGGGTAAGAAACCGTATATCTGATACATACGACCGCCTTTTCTGATGTTCGGTTACTCTGTATAGGGGGGACACTTGTCCACAATGAAACCGGCATCATTTACCATATCATTGTAAATGCGGTAGATATATATATGTAACCCTTGGTGTTATTATACATAGTTTGGTGTACGTGATCCGGATGTATGTTCACTAGAGTCTCCTTGCTTCTCTTATATTGTACATTGCACATTGGTTTTTTTAACTAATTTTTGTTATAATAAAGACTGTTTTTATTTAATTTCTGTATAGAACTCCATTTTTTTCTTAAAATTCAGTATCTGGAGTATACATTATTGTCCTTATATACACATGGGTGGAGACCTATTTGTGTCCCCAAGCATACATCTTGCTAATGTGATCCATGTTATTTCTGTGGGTTCTCAAGATATGCAGTATGTAAAATAGGGGGCAGATCACTGAGGGATCAATGACCTGTCATGAGTCATAATGATGGATATATAAGCAGAGCACCACAAAAAGCCCCGCCCACAACCTCACCCACTACTCAGCTCACAGCCCCGCCCACAGGCCGCCCCGGAGCGCGAGAATCTCTTTAACTGTAAACTACAAATAAAGATTAAACAACAACCACAAGGCGGATTTCATCAACCCAGGTATCATTTTAATCAGTATAACGGCGCCGACCTGACACTGTCTGTAGGTTCCTCAGCACAATCCGACTGACAGTTTGACTTTAAAGTAATAAAACTTTTATAAAACTTTTACATTTCTCGTCTTTCATATTTTATTTTTAGGACCAAAACTGCCAGCACTTATTGAGATTGTTTTTAATCAATTCCCAGCTGGGACAGATGACCGGAGGACGCGCGTTGAACAAAATGATTAGAAACTTACAAATTGAAATTCACTTCATTCAGAAATGTTTATTTAAGGTACGTGTCTATATTTGCCGGGACAGTCGCAATGGGGGACACCAGCGCACTATTCTTTCTTACACGGGAATGCATGTACTATTGAGGTATGCAAAGTTTTTGAAACCCCGATAAGCATTTAAGTACATTAGTAGGCTTGTGCTAAGTGGTATTTGGCCACTTATGCCATAAATTTGCAGTTTCAGTTGACATAAAAAAAAAAAAAAATCCAACCTGACGGATGACATTTTTGGCCGTCAGAAAGTTATCAATGGTCCATCACGAATGATTTCATTTTCAAACAATTGTCAACTTTTATTCTTGTGGGCAGCTTTAGTTTAAACAATGTTTTTTTAATAGTTTTTTTTTTATTTAAACCATTCATTTCAATGAGTATCAAATCTTACATTGTGATCAGTTTTGATATAAAGCTGTATTTTTTTTTTACGTTGGTTAGGAAACGGCCTTGACTGGATAATTAGGCTACGTTCTTACGATGAGTTTTTGATGTTGCGGATTTTCTGCACCCTTTGAGTAAAATGGGTTACAAACCAAAAGTTCATTGAGTGAACGTAGCCTTAAGGCACATAATAATTTTCGTAAGGTGTCCCATGCATTTTGGCCTATTGAAATAAAAAAGTGGCAAAAAAACAGCAGCTGATTTTTGTCTTAAATTTCCACCTAGTTTTTTGCCGCAAGGTTGCTATAAGGCTCCGTTCCCACGATGAGCTTTTGGTGAGTTTTTGATGTTGTATTTCTGCACCCATTAAGGTTAGTTAAATTTTTTTCAAAAACTCACCAAAAACTCATCATGGGCACACAGCCTTACAGTGACTTGTTTAAAATTGATTGACGTGAAATTCTTTCTTTTTCAGATTCCATCATCATGTTCTAATAAAACAGTTAGCATGTCCAGCGTTATACAAAATCTAGATGAGTCTCTCACTGCTCTTAAAACAAATATCGAAAACAACTTTACTCACTGCTTACATGTGAAGTGCGAGACAGGTAAGTCATCGCAATCATTGGCAAGCTTGGCATATCATCTCTCTTACGTTCAGGATCCATTCCCAACATCCAATGGAAATATGAGAGGGTACACCCCAAAAAATCAGGAATTGTCTTCTTGAAGGAGCTTGTAGTACGGGCTTCTGCCATTATGTGTATGTTCTCTTTCGAGCCAATATGCCAAACTATTGTGGGAGAACGTTACATATGGATTCAGTGATAGGTTTTTTTTTTCGTTGAGTTGTACAATCTTTTGCCTATTTAACTTTTTTTTTTTTATTAAAAATGTGATAAAAAATTGTCCAGTCATTCTGGGAGATCAATGTTAGACCATTCATGGATTTCGTGAAGTTCCTGTGAGCAAATTTTCATTTCGGAATTGGGCATGAAACGAGTTGTGGCAAATTTTTTGCCTGCTCATCCCTGACCGGTGAGACAATCGCCTGGGTGTGAACGGAGATTATTTTGAGACTGAAGTTAGGAAATGTATTTTATTTCTTGCAAATTAATTCTGTTCTTTTTTGGACCCCTTCATAACCACCGTCTCCTATCCTTACGAAAAATAAATAAATAATAGTGGCACGTTGTTCTTGTGAGTCATCCATCACAAAAGACTGAGTAACTCGTTGAAACGTCGGCTGGTATACTGAGGCAGAAGGGTTTCGCAAACATTCACGTAGCGGCAGTTTACTGTTTTATTAAAATTTCAGTCATTCGTGAGATAGCGACACTTTGTTTCCAGCTGGTTGCCTTGGAGACCGACCACTTCTGCTAGACAGTAGAACATACGCAGTGCTTCCAAGCTATTTTTTGTTGAGCTTGTAAGCAATGTTCTGAAGCTGACCAGGATCTCAGGAGCTCGCTTTTATTTCCTAATCCTGGCCAGCTTCAGTGTAGTGCTTGCAACCTAAAAAGCAGCAGTGGTCGTTCTGCTTTAAAACCGGATATTTAAAATATTTAATAAAAGCAATTCTCGCTGGTTCTAAACATGGTGACTCCAGTGGACAGGAACCAATGATGTGCTGTTCTTGGATCACCTGACCACTGAGGCTTGTGATTGGCTGCAGCAGTCATGTGACTGGAACGGGACCTCATCAGATGTGCAATACTCGGGATCCCACATGTATTTTATATTACTATTTAAAGACTCATGTTGGAGCCTTGGAAAAGAGGTGATATATGCGTCATATGATAAAATCCCATGAGGCGCCCCCTTTGTTGCAACAAATGTCTAGGACATATTTGATATAGTAAAGCTAAAATGTTGGTGACCATTTACACCAGTGTGGTATTTTACTTTAGTTTATATACTGTAAGGATATGTGATTGCATATACAATTTTTTTTCCAGTAGATGAGTCCGGGAGTACAATGAAAAGTATTATTGAAGATCACACAACACCTGCATTAAATATTAATGGTATGTTCCATACTTTTTCTCGGCACTGGCTCTCCCGGGGATTGCATGACTTTATTATGTCACGTGATCCCTGTTGCCAATTAGCGGTTGCTTCATTCTCCCCTGCTTTGTGGGCAGAGTTTAACAATTCCAGATGTTTTTGGCTGATTCCTCTATTGCAACTTTTTAAAAAGTCACAACATGTTGTGCAAATCCCCATCAGCTCCCCACTCATCCCTATCCTGGAGTGATTTTGTCCACGTATTTCAAAAGTTACATCTTTTGAGTAGTTTTGAAAAAGACATCACATTTTGCTCAAAAAGTCACAAAAATACAAAAATGGCTAGGGAAAAGTTTTATATTACTTTGGGCAAATTTATGAAATGTATGCGCCATTTTGATGAATTTGGCACAATAAAATTTAAAAACCCTGCAAATGAGAAATCAAGGCCTTTATATGCAATGCTTCTTAATAATAAATTATCCTTATCTCCATCTCTTAACTTTTATTGTGTAAAATGGAGTGCATCTAAAGCAATACATTAAAAAAATACATTTTGCTCATATACTGCAACAGTGGTAATTTTCTACTCTTTTTCTAGGTAGCTCTGATCATATCATTGACCCAGCAAAACAGTCCAGTTCAAGACTTCATACTTGGCTGCTACTCAGCGTATTACTCACATTGTTTGTAGTAAGTATTATGGTAAGCCTTAAATTGAATTATATTCCTTACTTAGGCTATGTGCTCACGTTGAGTATTTGCTTGCAGACATTTCTGCAAGGTTTCTGCATCTCTTGGCAGGAAAAATGCTGCAGCAAAAATGCGCGTTCTTGGCCCTTTTTTGGTCCTTTTTTTCTTTGTTGTTGTATGTGTTTTAGTAGAGCAATGAAGCCTTTTTTGAGCTAAATAAAGATATTTAAAAAAAAAATTTCTTGGTTCAACACCACCTTTTTCATGCTGATGCAATAGCATCAGAGTAATGGGACTAGGGCTTGGTGTCAGCAGCTGTCATTGGCACCAAGCCCTAGGTTTTGTAATGAAAAGGTCTCAGCTTGACACCCTCATTACTAAGCCGATATTTAAACACAAACACGCACACAAACACACAGACATTGTCACCAGCCTATGTGGGAGTGTTAACAGAACGAAAGTACATAGGCTTTAACCAGACAGCAACTGTTAATTTTAAAGGAAATAAATGAAAGAAAATAGTGTGGGCACCTGCGTAAGTTTAATAGCCAGCAGAAGGAAAGCCGACAGCTGAGGGCTGATGTTAATATTCTATGAAGGAGCCAATAGCCATAAAGGTTCCCAGGCTATTAATATCAGCTCACAGCTGTTTGCTCAAACTTTACTGACTAGTTTACAGGGGGACCCCAGAAAAAAATTGACATAGGGCCCCCCTATAAAATCTAACCAGCAAAGGCTAGGCAGACAGCTGCGGGCTGATATTAATAGCCTAGGAAGGGGCCATGGATATTGGCCCCTACCAGACTAAAAACATCAGCTCTCAGCCACCCCAGAAAAGGCGCATCTATAAGATGCACCAAATCTGGTGCTTTGCCTCGCTCTTCCCACTTGCCTTGTAGCGGTGGCAAGTGAGGTTCATATTTGTGGGGTTGATGTCACCTTTGAATTGTCAGGTGACATCAAGCACACAGGTTAGTAATGGAGAGGCCTCTATAAGACACCTATCCATTAGTAACCCCAACAGGAGATATTGTTTAAAAACACAGACACCCAGAATAAAGTCCTTTATTTGAAATAATGACACAGACTCCTTTAATGAATCTTAATTAAACCATACTCACCTAACATATAATCCACCAAAGCCAACGTCTCCTGCAACAAAAATAAAATAATAAACCACAATATTCCTCACCTGTCCTCAGAGAAGATAATCCATAATGTCCCATGACGATCTGGTGAATTTGAGATGTGACTGTTCTTTACGTGAGATCGCCGTGGGACTCTCTGGATTACGTGAACTACGGCGGACAGGTGAGTATATGGTGGTTGATTATTTTACATTTTTTTTCCTGGAGACGAGGGCATCGGGGATTAGGTAAGTAGGAAATTTCACTCAAACTTGATCCTCTGTGGATCAATCCACTCATCTCTAGTGACCATGTATATGTGGCTACCTCTTTAGAGCAAAGGTTGGATTTCTTCTTGTTCTCGGGAACTCTCACCGGTCAAAGATAAATTACAATAGTATATGTATGCATGGCAGCTATGTGTCCATGAAACTGTGTACTGTACAGTTATATCTACGATTTGGAAAATCTCTTTACCAATTTGAGTTAGTTAACAATGTACAGTAAAATAACACAGGTGCAGATGGCTCGGAGCATCTCTTTATTCTGCAAATTCTCACCATTTTAAAGTTTTGTTTTGCTGCTAGTATTGAGCACTTATTATACATCTGGATCAGATCTAATAAAATATACTGATGTTGGTCCTCTGATTTTAATAGGTATTAGTAACATGCTGGAAAAGTCGAAGTCAAGGTAATTACTCAAAATGTTGGCTAGAAGTCAGATTAAAGTAGTTGTACACTACTAGGACAATCCTTTCTTGATCTAAATGTTTGGCCTTGATAAAATAAAAAAACTTATACTCCCCTCCTGTGCCAATGCCGATCCAACAATGTCGGCACTCTCGGTCCCTGGGCTCTTGTGTAGTTCTTGTGACACGTGACCCTTGGTGCCCAATCAGCTCTAGTATTACAGTCTCTGCCTTCCTACGAATTGAACATTTAGAGGAAGATGGAGAGCCGCCGTAGCTCTGACTTCCTCTTCATGTTCAATTCATACAACGATAGTGACGCCAGCAATGATTAGGCGCAGGGCTCAAGTGTCACAACCGCACGGGATCTCTTGGACCATAAGTGCTGACAGCGCTGGACTGGCTCCGACATGAGAGGCGAGTATAAGCTTTTTTTATTTTATCGGGACCAAGCATGGAGAATGAGAAGGTGTTGTTCAAGGAGTGGACCGTTCAATCAAATTCGGCAAGGAAATTCAATTTGCATCATACTTATTAGTTGTGAATCCAGTGTACATTATTATGCCCTGCCAACTCCAAAGTCAGTGGCGTAACTAGAGTCCGATTGGCCTCTGTGCGTTCGTCTGATGTATTTGCCCTTATAGCGTTCAAGATCCTATGAACACATACATGTTCACCCCCCCATGTAATAATGCCCCCTTTCCTGTAATAATGTCCCCAATCCTTGCTCTTTCCTGATATAATGTCCCCCATCCTGGGCCCTTACCTGTATTAATGTCCTCCATCCTAGACCTCTTTTAATAATTACCCCCTCTACTCACTCTATGCACCTACCTAAAATAATATCCCACATCCTTTGCCTTTTCCTGGTATATTGTTCATCATCCTGGACCTCTTACTGGTATGTCACCCTTTTATGGTAGAATGTCCCCCATCCTAGTTTAATGTCCTTCATCCTAGGCCCCTTCAAGTAATAATGGCCTCCATTCTGGGAACTTTCCTGGTATAATGTCCTCCATCTTGGTATAATATCCTCTATCCTTGGTCCCTTCCAGTAATATTTTTTCTGCTCTGCGGCTCTTCTGCAACAAGTATAAAATAAGAAAAATTACGTCACTGCCATGTGCCATTTGTGATAGGCACCCCAACATCAGCTGTTGGCCTCTGATTGGCCAGCGGCTTGTATTACACCTCAGGAAGCTGGCAGGTCTCTGTGCTTCATTACATGTCAGCTGAATGTGAGTCCTCGGATGCACATCCAGCTGAAATAGCCAATGCCGTTGCTTGTTCCCCCTCCAGCACTGGCAAGGGCGCTGTGGAACCCTTTATATCTACCATAATTTTGCCCCTGCCCAAATGTTAAACGTGTAAAAGAATTATAAAAATTATAGCCACCTGTTATGATCTGGTGGCCTAGGAGCAGCATGAGACGTACTCTGGAGAAGGTGGTACCTGTACTGACCGCAGACCCTGAACTTAACACCGCAACTAGAAGTAGCCGTGGAATGTACCTAACACTCCCTAGACATCTCGACACAGCCATAGGACTAAATACCCCTAGAGATAGAAAAGGGAAAACTATCTTGCCTCAGAGAAAATCCCCAAAGGATAGACAGCCCCCCACAAATATTGACTGTGAGAGGAGAGGGAAATAACATACGCAGACTGAAATCAGGATTTAGCAAAGGAGGCCGCTCTAGCTAAATAGAAAGGATAGGACAGAGTACTATGCGGTCAGTATTAAAACACTAAAAAATATCCACCACAGAAAATACAAAATCTCCACATCTAACTAAAGATATGGAGGGTATATCTGCATCTCCAGAGATACCAGCTTGGCTGAACAAATCCTTATACAGACTAAGCTGGACAAGACAAAACATGGAAAAGAACTGAACAATAAGGCCCACAGCATGTGGACTGCAAAAAACAAGGCCAGAACTTATCTTTGTTGAAATGAACAGCAAAGCATGAGAGACCAGGCAGGGATGTGAATCCTCCAGGAACAATGGACAACTGGCACTGACTAAAGGGTCAAGCAAGACTAAATAGCCCAGTCCGAATTGCAATAAGTGGACACACCTGATGAATGCAGCGATCCAAAGACTGCAGCGCTACCACTTATAACCACCGGAGAGAGCCCAAGAGCAGAATTCACAACAGTACCCCCCTTGAGGAGGGGTCACCGAACCCTCACCGGAGCCCCCAGGCCGATCAGGACGAGCCAAATGAAAGGCAAGAACCAAATCGTCAGCATGAACATCGGAGGCAACAACCCAAGAATTATCCTCCTGGCCATAACCCTTCCATTTGACAAGATACTGAAGCTTCCACCTCGAAAAACGAGAATCCAAAATCTTCTCAACCACATACTCCAACTCCCCATCAATCAACACCGGGGCAGGAGGATCAACGGAGGGAACAACGGGCACCACATATTTCCGCAACAAAGATCTATGAAAAACATTATGGATAGAAAAAGAGGCTGGAAGGGCCAAACGAAAAGACACTGGATTGATAATCTCAGAAATCCTATAAGGACCAATAAACCGAGGCTTGAACTTAGGGGAAGAAACCTTCATAGGAACATGACGGGAAGACAACCAGGCCAAATCCCCAACCCGAAGCCGGGAACCAACACACCGACGACGGTTGGCAAAACGCCGAGCCTCCTCCTGAGACAACACCAAATTGTCCACAACATGAGCCCAAATTTGTTGCAACCTGTCAACCACAGAGTCCACCCCAGGACAATCAGAAGGCTCAACCTGCCCTGAAGAAAAACGAGGATGAAAACCAGAATTACAAAAGAAGGGCGAAACCAAAGTAGCAGAGCTAGCCCGATTATTAAGGGCAAACTCGGCCAATGGCAAGAAAGCCACCCAATCATCCTGATCAGCAGACACAAAGCATCTCAAATAAGTTTCCAAAGTCTGATTAGTTCGCTCAGTTTGGCCATTTGAGGATGAAATGCGGAAGAAAAAGACAAATCAATGCCCAGCCTAGCACAAAAGGCCCGCCAAAACCTAGAAACAAACTGGGAACCTCTATCGGACACAATATTCTCCGGAATGCCATGCAAACGAACCACATGTTGAAAAAACAATGGAACCAAATCAGAAGAGGAAGGCAATTTAGGCAAAGGTACCAAATGAACCATCTTAGAAAACCGGTCACAAACCACCCAGATAACCGACATCCTCTGGGAAACCGGAAGATCTGAAATAAAATCCATAGAGATATGCGTCCAAGACCTCTCAGGGACTGGCAAAGGCAAAAGCAACCCACTAGCGCGGGAACAGCAAGGCTTGGCCCGCGCACAAGTCCCACAGGACTGCACAAAAGAACGCACATCCCGTGACAACGAAGGCCACCAAAAGGACCTACCAACCAAATCTCTGGTACCAAAAATCCCAGGATGGCCAGCCAACACAGAACAATGAACCTCAGAAATCACTTTACTAGTCCATCTGTCAGGAACAAACAGTTTCCCCACTGGACAGCGGTCAGGTTTATCAGCCTGAAATTCCTGAAGAACCCGTCGTAAATCAGGGGAGATGGCAGAAAGAATCACCCCTTCCTTCAAAATGCCCCACCGGCTCAAGGACCCCAGGAGAATCAGGCAAAAAGCTCCTAGAGAGGGCATCAGCCTTAACATTCTTAGAACCCGGAAGATGGAAGATACGAGACCACAAAATCAAAACGGGAGAAAAACAGGGACCATCGGGCCTGTCTAGGATTCAGCCGCTTGGCAGACTCGTGGTCTTGACCGATCATAAGAATCTGATTTACCTCAATACGGTGCTTGGCCCCCTCAAGCCAATGTCGCCACTCCTCAAATGCCCACTTCATAGCCAACAACTCACGATTGCCGACATCATAATTGCGTTCCGCAGGCGAAAACTTTCGAGAAAAGAAGGCACACGGTTTCATCACGGAACCATCAGAATTCCTCTGAGACAAAACGGCCCCTGCCCCAATCTCAGAAGCGTCAACCTCAACCTGAAATGGAAGAGAAACATCCGGCTAATGCAACACAGGGGCAGAAGTAAATCGGCGTTTAAGCTCCTGAAAGGCAGAAACAGCCGCAGAGGACCAATTCGTCACATCAGCGCCTTTCTTCGTCAAATCGGTCAGGGGTTTAACCACACTGGAGAAGTTGGCAATGAAACGGCGATAAAAATTAGCAAAGCCCAAAAATTTCTGAAGGCTCTTCACGGATGTGGGCTGGATCCAATCATGAATGGCCTGAACCTTAACCGGATCCATTTCTATAGACGAGGGAGAAAAAATGAAGCCCAAAAAAGAAACCTTCTGTACTCCGAAGAGGCACTTAGACCCCTTCACAAACAAAGCATTATCACGAAGGATCTGAAATACCATCCTGACTTGCTTCACATGAGACTCCCAATCATCTGAAAAAATCAAAATATCATCCAAATATTCAATCATGAATTTATCAAGATAATTCCGAAATATATCATGCATGAAGGACTGAAACACAGATGGAGCATTAGAGAGCCCGAATGGCATCACAAGGTATTCAAAATGGCCTTCGGGAGTATTAAACGCAGTTTTCCATTCGTCACCCTGCTTAATACGAACAAGATTATATGCCCCTCGAAGGTCAATCTTAGTAAACCAACTAGCCCCCTTAATCCTAGCAAACAAATCAGAAAGCAAAGGCAAAGGGTATTGGAATTTGACCGTGATCTTATTCAAGAGGCGATAATCAATACAGGGTCTCAAGGAGCCATCCTTCTTGGCAACAAAAAAAAACCTGCTCCCAATGGTGAAGAAGATGGCCAAATATGCCCCTTTTCCAAAGACTCCTTAACATAACTCCGCATGGCGGCATGTTCTGGCACAGACAGGTTGAAAAGTCGGCCCTTAGGGAACTTACAGCCTGGAATCAAGTCAATAGCACAATCACAGTCCCTATGCGGTGGAAGGGAACTGGACTTGGGCTCATCGAATACATCCTGGAAATCTGACAAAAACTCAGGAATTTCAGAAGAGGGGGAGGAGGAAATTGACATCAAAGGAGCGTCACCATGAACCCCCTGACAACCCCAACTAGTCACAGACATAGATTTCCAATCCAATACCGGATTATGCACCTGTAACCATGGGAAACCCAGTACAATAGCATCATGCAAATTATGCAACACCAGAAAACGACAATCTTCCTGATGGGCTGGCGCCATGCACATGGTCAGCTGTGTCCAAAACTGAGGTTTATTTTTAGCCAATGGTGTAGCATCAATGCCCCTCAAAAGAATAGGACTCTGCAAAGGCTGCAAGGGGAAACCACAACGTCTGGCAAATTCTAAGTCCATTAAGTTTAAAGCGGCACCTGAATCCACAAATGCCATGACAGAAAATGACGATAATGAGCAGATCAAGGTCACAGACAACAGAAATTTAGGTTGTACAGTACTGATGGTAACGGAACTAGCGATTTTCTTGGTACGCTTAGGGCAATCAAAAATAACATGAGCAGAATCGCCGCAGTAAAAACACAACCCATTCTGACGTCTGAATCCTTGTCGTTCAGCTCTAGACACAATCCTATCACACTGCATAGGCTCAGGACTCCGCTCGGAAGACAACGCCACAGTGTGCACAACTCTGCGCTCGCGCAAGCGCCGATCAATCTGAATGGCCAGAGACATAGAATCACTCAGACCAGCAGGCGTGGGGAACCCCACCATAACATCTTTAATGGATTCAGAAAGACCCTTTCTGAAAATTGCCGCCAAGGCATCCTCATTCCATTTAGTCAGCACAGACCATTTTCTAAATTTCTGGCAATACGATTCTGCCGCTTCTTGACCCTGACAAAGGGCCAACAAGGTCTTCTGAGCATGATCCACTGAATTAGGTTCATCATACAATAACCCTAGCGCCTGAAAAAAGGTGTCTACATTAAGCAAAGCTGGATTCCCAGATTCCAGGGAAAATGTCCAATCCTGAGGATCGCCACGCAGCAAGGATATGACAATTTTAACTTGCTGGATGGGATCACCAGAGGAACGGAGTTTCAGAGCAAAAAACAGTTTACAGTTATTTTTAAAGCTCAAAAATTTGGACCTGTTCCCAAAAAACAAATCAGGAGTTGGAATTCTAGGCTCTAAAACCGGAGTCTGAACGATATAATCTGAAATACCCTGTACTCTAGCAGCAAGTTGATCCACACGAGAAGCCAATCCCTGAACATCCATGCCAGCGCCAAACTCCTGAGCCACCCAGAGGTAAAGAGGGAAGAAAAGACACAACAGACTACAGAAAAAAAAAAATGGCTCAGCACTTTCCTTCCCTTCTTCTGAGATGCGATTAACTCATTGTTGGCCAGTTGTACTGTTATGATCTGGTGGCCTAGGAGCAGCATGAGACGTACTCTGGAGAAGGTGGTACCTGTACTGACCGCAGACCCTGAACTTAACACCGCAACTAGAAGTAGCCGTGGAATGTACCTAACACTCCCTAGACATCTCGACACAGCCGTAGGACTAAATACCCCTAGAGATAGAAAAGGGAAAACTATCTTGCCTCAGAGAAAATCCCCAAAGGATAGACAGCCCCCCACAAATATTGACTGTGAGAGGAGAGGGAAATAACATACGCAGACTGAAATCAGGATTTAGCAAAGGAGGCCGCTCTAGCTAAATAGAAAGGATAGGACAGAGTACTATGCGGTCAGTATTAAAACACTAAAAAATATCCACCACAGAAAATACAAAATCTCCACATCTAACTAAAGATATGGAGGGTATATCTGCATCTCCAGAGATACCAGCTTGGCTGAACAAATCCTTATACAGACCAAGCTGGACAAGACAAAACATGGAAAAGAACTGAACAATAAGGCCCACAGCATGTGGACTGCAAAAAACAAGGCCAGAACTTATCTTTGTTGAAATGAACAGCAAAGCATGAGAGACCAGGCAGGGATGTGAATCCTCCAGGAACAATGGACAACTGGCACTGACTAAAGGGTCAAGCAAGACTAAATAGCCCAGTCTGAATTGCAATAAGTGGACACACCTGATGAATGCAGCGATCCAAAGACAGCAGCACTACCACTTATAACCACCGGAGGGAGCCCAAGAGCAGAATTCACAACAGCCACCTGACCTTCATCTTCATCTGACCTTCGAGCAGCTTCCCTCAATAAAACTGATTGGCCATGGTCTTGGTATGCATTGATTTTCCCCAGCTCTCCCTGGCTCCTGAATGTCTCTGTATATTGCATTGAATTTCCATGGTATGCATTGATTTTCCCCAGCTCTCCCTGGCTCCTGAATGTCTCTGTATATTGCATTGAATTTCCATGGTATGCATTGATTTTCCCCAGCTCTCCCTGGCTCCTGAATGTCTCTGTATATTGCATTGAATTTCCATGGTATGCATTGATTTTCCCCAGCTCTCCCTGGCTCCTGAATGTCTCTGTATATTGCATTGAATTTCCATGGTATGCATTGATTTTCCCCAGCTCTCCCTGGCTCCTGAATGTCTCTGTATATTGCATTGAATTTTCTATGCCTTCCCTGGATCTGAGTGTCTTGGTGCAGCACATATAATCCTTTTTAGTATGCTTTCTTACCTATCAGCCTGTTTCCATGACCTGTTCCATATATCTCATTGTGTTATTCTGGCATCTCTCTGAGTGGTCACTCCAACCCCTCCCTCTCTTTATGACCTCTGCCTAACTCTGTGCATCTGGTCTCCCATACCCAGCCACCCCCTCATTCACACCTGATTGACCTTAGCTGGGGATATATTCACATGCAGGCGTCTGCTACAGACGCAGTCTGCTGCATTTCATCTTCTAACTTCCATCTTTTAAATTACATCTTTTTAATTATGAATTTGAATTAGACTGAATTGGACTGGAATTGACTGGAAGGTAACAGAACACCAACCTCTACAATGTTTCGGTTTCTTTTCTCATTCACCCCCATACTACTTTCCTTCTTACAATCTCCTGCAATCCCTCCACCTTGTAAGGAACTAGTAATTTCTTCCTCCATCCTCCCCAGCCATCTCATCTTCTCCTCAGAACTGTTCCTCCACATACAATCCTTTTTCTCCAGACACACACGGCCGCATCATGTCCTATCCTGCACCCACCTTCTAACGCTCTGTCTGCTACTCCTCATTGCCGGTGATGTATCCCCAAATCCCGGCCCACCCCAACACATCCCCACGCTCATTTCTAACCCCCTACCTCGATCCTCTGCACGTTTTCCCAACCATGACAACCTCATACCCATTCATTCAGCCCCCACTCCCCCGGTCCCCTTACCTGGAGCACTATGGAACGCACGCTCTGTCTGCAACAAACTGCCATTTATCCATGACCTCTTCATCACCAACAAACTCTCCTTCCTTGGCATCACGGAAACCTGGCTCACCCCCTCTGACTCAGCCTCTCCAGCTGCGCTTTCCTACGGCGGTCTCCACCTCTCTCACACCTCTCGCTCCACCAACAAACGTGGTGGAGGAGTTGGCTTGCTCCTGTCCGACACCTGCGCCTTCACTCCAATCCCGCTACCACCCTCCGCTACTCTTCCCTCATTTGAGGTGCACTCCATCCGCATCTATTCCCCCTCCAACCTCCAGCTGGCTGTCATCTACCGCCCCCCAGAGCTAGCCATCTCCACCTTTCTCGACCACTTCACCACATGGCTACTTCATTTCCTCTCTGTTGACATCCCCACTATCATCATGGGTGATTTCAACATCCCGATTGACACTTCCACCTCATCTGCCTCAAAACTTTTATCACTGACTGCCTCCTTTGGCCTCACTCAATGGTCCTCTGAGGCCACTCACAAAGATGGCCACACGCTGGACCTCGTCTTCACCCGCCTCTGCTCCCTTACTAATCTCACTAACTCACCCCTCCCCCTGTCTGACCACAACCTACTGACATTCTCTTCCCTCTCCTCTCCTAGTGTGCAACCCCCACTCCATGAACTCCCTCGCAGAAATCTCAAACATCTCAACTTACAATCACTCTCTGAGTCCCTTCTCCCTCTTACCGACATAGCCTCCCTTCATGACACAGATGCTGATGCTGCTTTTTATAACGCCACAATAACAGCAACACTCAATTCGGCCGCCCCGCTCATACATAGCAAAACTCGTACAATCAACAGGCAGCCCTGGCTGACCAGCCTGACTAAAGAACTGAGACGGGCTTCCAGGATCGCTGAGCGGAAATGGAAGCGATCCCGCTCTGCTGACCACTTCACCGCATACAAGCAGTCCCTCGCCAGCTTCAAGTCCGCGCTCACTGCCGCAAAACAAACTTACTTCTCATCTCTCATATCCTCCCTGTCTCACAACCCTAAACAGCTTTTCAACACTTTCAATTCTCTACTCCGTCCCCCAGCACCCCCTCCCTCCCCTCTCATTTCTGCTAAAGACTTTGCCTCTTTCTTTAAACAGAAGATCGATACGATCAGAGAAAGCTTTGGCCCACAGCGCCCACTGCCCCTCTTAGCTGCTCACCCCTGCTCCTCCAAAACCAGCTTCTCCACCATGACAGAAGATCAGCTCTCCACCCTCCTGTCAAGATCACACCTCACCACCTGCACGCTCGACCCGCTCCCATCCCACCTCATCCCTAACCTTTCCACGTTCTTCATCCCAACCCTAACGCACCTCTTCAACCTCTCACTCACAACAGGTGTCTTCCCCTCATCCTTCAAGCATGCCAAGATCACACCCATCCTCAAAAAGCCCTCCCTCGACCCATCCTCTGTGTCTAGCTATCGCCCGATATCTCTTCTTCCTTATGCCTCTAAATTGCTGGAGCAACACGTCCATCTTGAATTGTCCTCTCACTTCTCCTCCTGCTCCCTCTTTGATCGATTACAATCTGGCTTCCTGTTGTGAATTCTGTTTTTGGGCTCCCTCTGGTGGCTACTGGTGGTACTGGTTGACTTTTGTCTTGTGTTTCCAGTGCACCTGTTTTCATCAGGAAATTGGGAGTTTCCTATTTAGTCTGGCTTCTCAGTCACTCTAGCGCCGGCAATCAATGTTACCAGAGCACCTCTGTTGCTTGCTACCTGCTCCAAGTCTGCAATTCAGCTAAGTTGAATTTTTTGGCATTTTTTGTGTTTGTTTTGTCCAGCATGCATTTGTATTTCTCGTGCTGCTGGAAGCTCTAGTGATCTGAAATTACTACTCCGGTGTCATGAGTTGATAACGGAGTCAAGGTAGTTTCAGGATGGCTCCTTAGGGTTTTGAGGTAACCGCGTAGTCCTCTTTTGTATTTTCATCTATCTAGTCAGAGGGCCTCACTTTGCTGAATCTATATTCATACTGTGTTTGTGTTTTCCTCTTGCCTAACTGTTATTATATGTGGGGGGCTACTATAACTTTTGGGGTTTCCCTGGAGGCAAGCCAGGTCTGTGTATTCCTCTTCTAGGGGCAGCTAGATCTCCGGCTGGCGCGAGGTGTCTAGGGATAAATCTTAGGCACACCCCCTGGCTACTTTTATTTGCGTGTTAGGTTCAGCATCGCGGTTACCTGAGATAACATCTTCCTAGAGCTAGTCCGTTTTTGCCCGTGTCCCTGCCATTGGGAATCATGACAGTATTGCTGGCCATAATGTATTAAAGGTATTGGCTAAAGAAGGAGAGAAAAAAAAGAAGTTTCTGACACTTTTTTTTTTTTTTTTTTAACTCAGAAGTTCTGTCTAGCCCTAATTGCCATCTGCTGTTTTTTTTTTTCTCCTCTTAACCCCTGAATGGCTCAGATCTCTGCTGTTGAGAAATGGATATCCAGAGTTTAGCTTCAAATCTTAATACTCTTGCCTCTAAGGTTCAAAATATCCAAGACTATGTTATACATGCTCCTATGTCTGAACCCAAGATCCCTATACCTGAGTTCTTTTCTGGAGATAGATCTCGTTTTCTGAATTTTAAGCACAATTGTAAATTGTATCTTTCTCTGAGATCTCGCTCCGCTGGAGACCCCGCTCAGCAGGTTAGAATTGTTATTTCCTTGTTGCGGGGTGACCCCCAGAATTGGGCATTTGCATTGGCACCAGGGGATCCTGCGCTGCTCAATGTGGATGCGTTTTTTCTGGCACTGGGGTTGCTCTATGAGGAACCTAATTTGGAGATTCAGGCTGAAAAGGCCTTGTTAGCCCTCTCTCAAGGGCATGATGAAGCTGAAATATATTGTCAAAAATTTCGCAAATGGTCGGTGCTTACTCAGTGGAATGAGTGCGCCCTGGCGGCGAATTTCAGAGAAGGTCTCTCTGACGCCGTTAAAGATGTCATGGTGGGGTTTCCTACGCCCACAGGTCTGAATGAATCCATGACTATGGCTATTCAGATTGATCGGCGTTTACGGGAGTGCAAACCTGTGCACCATTTGGCGGTGTCTTCTGAGCAGACACCGGAGATTATGCAATGTGATAGAATTCTGTCCAGAAGTGAACGGCAGAATTATAGACGTAAAAATGGGTTGTGCTTCTACTGTGGTGATTCTGCTCATGTTATATCAGCATGCTCTAAACGCACAAAAAAGGTTGATAATTCTTTTGCAATTGGCACCTTACAGTCTAAGTTTATTTTGTCTGTAACTTTGATCTGTTCATTATCAACTATTACTGTGGATGCCTATGTGGATTCTGGCGCTTCCTTGAGTCTTATGGATTTGTCCTTTGCCAGACGCTGTGGGTTTAGCCTAGAGCCTTTGGAAGTTCCTATCCCTCTGAAGGGTATCGACTCCACACCATTGGCTAGGAATAAACCACAATACTGGACACAAGTGACTATGTGTATGACTCCTGACCATCGGGAGGTGATTCGCTTCCTTGTGTTGCATAACTTGCATGATGTCTTAGTGCTTGGATTGCCATGGTTGCAAACTCATAATCCAGTCCTTGACTGGAAAACAATGTCTGTGTTAAGTTGGGGATGTCAGGGGGCTCATGGGGAAGTACCTTTGGTTTCCATTGTTTCATCTACTCCCTCTGAAATTCCGGCATTTTTGTCTGATTATTGTGATGTGTTTGAGGAGCCTAAACTTAGTTCTCTCCCCCCTCACAGGGATTGCGATTGTGCTATAGACTTGATTCCGGGCAGCAAGTTTCCCAAGGGTCGTTTGTTCAATCTATCTGTGCCTGAGCATGCTGCTATGCGAGAGTATATTAAGGAGTCCTTGGAAAAGGGACATATCCGTCCATCCTCATCCCCTTTAGGAGCAGGTTTTTTTTTTTGTGGGTAAAAAAGATGGCTCCCTGAGGCCCTGTATTGATTATCGCCTGTTGAATAAGATTACAGTCAAATACCAGTATCCATTGCCACTATTGACTGATTTATTTGCTCGTATTAAAGGGGCAAAGCGGTTCTCTAAGGTTGATCTTCGGGGTGCGTATAATTTGGTGCGGATTAAGCAGGGAGATGAGTGGAAAACTGCATTTAATACGCCCGAGGGCCATTTTGAGTATTTGGTAATGCCTTTTGGTCTTTCTAATGCTCCTTCAGTCTTTCAGTCCTTTATGCACGATATTTTCCGTAAATACCTGGATAAATTTATGATTGTGTATTTGGATGATATTTTGATTTTTTCGGATGACTGGGAGTCGCATGTTCAACAGGTTAGGAAGGTTTTTCAGGTTTTGCGGTCCAATTCTCTGTTTGTAAAGGGTTCAAAGTGTATCTTTGGGGTTCAGAAGATCTCCTTTTTGGGGTATATTTTTTCCCCTTCTTCTGTTGAGATGGATCCTGTCAAGGTTCGGGCTATTTGTGATTGGACGCAGCCTACTTCCCTGAAGAGTCTTCAGAAGTTCTTGGGCTTTGCTAATTTCTATCGTCGATTTATAACTGGGTTTTCAAGTGTTGCTAAACCTCTGACTGATTTGACTAAGAAGGGTGCTGATGTTGCCAATTGGTCCTCTGCGGCTGTGGAGGCCTTTCGGGAGCTTAAGCGCCGCTTTTCTTCCGCCCCTGTGTTGCGCCAGCCTGATGTTTCGCTCCCTTTTCAGGTTGAGGTTGATGCTTCTGAGATTGGAGCGGGGGCGGTTTTGTCGCAGAAAAGTCCCGATTGCTCAGTGATGAGACCATGTGCATTCTTCTCTCGAAAATTTTCGCCCGCCGAGCGAAATTATGATGTCGGTAATCGGGAGCTCTTGGCTATGAAGTGGGCATTTGAGGAGTGGCGTCATTGGCTTGAGGGTGCTAGACATCAGGTGGTGGTCTTGACTGATCACAAGAATCTGATTTACCTTGAGTCTGCCAGGCGTCTGAATCCTAGACAGGCGCGCTGGTCATTGTTTTTCTCTCGGTTTAATTTTGTGGTTTCATACTTGCCGGGCTCAAAAAATGTGAAGGCAGATGCTCTTTCTAGGAGTTTTGAGCCTGACTCCTCTGGTGATTCGGAGCCTACTGGTATCCTTAAGGATGGAGTGATTGTGTCTGCTGTCTCCCCAGACTTGCGACGTGCTTTGCAGGAGTTTCAGACTGATAGGCCTGATCGTTGTCCGTCTGGGAGATTGTTTGTTCCAGATGAGTGGACCAGTAGAGTCATCTCAGAGGTTCATTCTTCTGTGTTGGCGGGCCACCCTGGAATTTTTGGTACCAGAGATTTGGTGGCCAGGTCCTTCTGGTGGCCTTCCCTGTCTCGGGATGTGCGTACCTTTGTACAGTCTTGTGATGTTTGCGCTCGGGCCAAGCCTTGCTGTTCTCGGGCTAGTGGATTGTTGTTGTCCCTGCCTATTCCGAAGAGGCCGTGGACGCACATCTCTATGGACTTTATCTCGGATCTCCCGGTTTCTCAGAAAATGTCCGTCATTTGGGTGGTGTGTGACCGTTTTTCTAAGATGGTTCATTTGGTACCCTTGCCCAAATTGCCTTCTTCATCGGAGTTGGTTCCTTTATTTTTTCAGAATGTGGTTCGCTTACATGGTATCCCGGAAAACATCGTGTCTGATAGAGGATCTCAATTTGTGTCTAGGTTCTGGCGAGCGTTCTGTGCCAGGATGGGCATTGATTTGTCTTTTTCATCTGCGTTCCATCCTCAGACTAATGGCCAGACGGAGCGAACTAATCAGACTTTGGAGACTTATTTGAGGTGTTTTGTGTCTGCTGATCAGGATGATTGGGTCGCCTTTTTGCCGTTGGCAGAGTTTGCCCTCAATAATCGGGCCAGTTCTGCTACTCTGGTTTCTCCTTTCTTTTGCAATTCTGGGTTTCACCCTCGTTTTTCATCTGGTCAGGTGGAATCTTCGGATTGTCCTGGAGTGGATTCTGTGGTGGATAGACTGCACCGGATTTGGAGTCATGTGGTGGACAATTTGAAGTTGTCTCAGGAGAAGACTCAGCAGTTTGCTAATCGTCATCGTCGTGTGGGTCATCGTCTCCGTGTTGGAGACTTGGTGTGGTTGTCTTCTCGTTTTGTCCCTATGAAGGTCTCTTCTCCTAAGTTCAAACCTCGGTTCATAGGTCCTTATAAGATTTTGGAGATTCTTAATCCTGTATCTTTTCGTTTGGACCTTCCAGCATCTTTCACCATTCATAATGTCTTCCATAGGTCGTTGTTGCGGAGGTACGAGGTACCGGTTGTTCCTTCTGTTGAGCCTCCTGCTCCTGTGCTGGTGGAGGGTGAATTGGAGTATGTTGTGGAGAAGATTTTGGACTCTTGCATTTCCAGACGGAGACTTCAATATCTGGTTAAATGGAAGGGATACGGTCAGGAGGATAATTCTTGGGTGACTGCCTCTGATGTTCATGCCTCTGATTTGGTTCGCGCCTTTCATAGGGCGCATCCAGATCGCCCTGGTGGTTCTCATGAGGGTTCGGTGCCCCCTCCTTAAGGGGGGGGTACTGTTGTGAATTCTGTTTTTGGGCTCCCTCTGGTGGCTACTGGTGGTACTGGTTGACTTTTGTCTTGTGTTTCCAGTGCACCTGTTTTCATCAGGAAATTGGGAGTTTCCTATTTAGTCTGGCTTCTCAGTCACTCTAGCACCGGCAATCAATGTTACCAGAGCACCTCTGTTGCTTGCTACCTGCTCCAAGTCTGCAATTCAGCTAAGTTGAATTTTTTGGCATTTTTTGTGTTTGTTTTGTCCAGCATGCATTTGTATTTCTCGTGCTGCTGGAAGCTCTAGTGATCTGAAATTACTACTCCAGTGTCATGAGTTGATAACGGAGTCAAGGTAGTTTCAGGATGGCTCCTTAGGGTTTTGAGGTAACCGCGTAGTCCTCTTTTGTATTTTCATCTATCTAGTCAGAGGGCCTCACTTTGCTGAATCTATATTCATACTGCGTTTGTGTTTTCCTCTTGCCTAACTGTTATTATATGTGGGGGGCTACTATAACTTTTGGGGTTTCCCTGGAGGCAAGCCAGGTCTGTGTATTCCTCTTCTAGGGGCAGCTAGATCTCCGGCTGGCGCGAGGTGTCTAGGGATAAATCATAGGCACACCCCCTGGCTACTTTTATTTGCGTGTTAGGTTCAGCATCGCGGTTACCTGAGATACCATCTTCCTAGAGCTAGTCCGTTTTTGCCCGTGTCCCTGCCATTGGGAATCATGACAGCTTCCGTTCCCATCACTCAACTGAAACTGCCCTAACTAAAGTCACCAATGACCTACTAACTGCCAGGAGCAAGCAACACTACTCTGTCCTCCTTCTTCTGGACCTGTCTTTTGCCTTTGACACTGTGGACCACTCCCTTCTGCTACAAATCCTCTCATCTCTTGGCATCACAGACTTGGCCCTTTCCTGGATCTCATCATATCTGACAGATCGGACATTCAGTGTCTCCCTCCGCCACACCACCTCCTCACCTCGCCCCTTGTCAGTCGGTGTTCCTCAAGGCTCTGTTCTAGGACCCCTTCTCTTCTCCATCTACACCTTCGGTCTGGGACAGCTCATAGAATCCCACGGTATGCAGTACCATCTCTATGCCGACGACACGCAGATCTACCTATCCGGACCTGACCTCACCTCCTTACTTACCAAAATCCCGCACTGTCTGTCTGCTATTTCAGCCTTCTTTTCTGCTCGCTTTCTACAACTGAACATGGACAAAACAGAATTCATCATCTTTCCCCCATCTCACTCTACCCCTCCACCCGACTTATTCATCAATGTCAATGGCTGCTCACTTTCCCCAGTCCCACACGCCCGGTGCCTCGGGGTGATCCTCGACTCTGCCCTCTCTTTCAAGCCACATATCCAAGCCCTTGCCTCCTCCTGCCGCCTCAAACTCAAAAACATTTCCCGGATCCGCGCATTCCTTGACCGCGACACCGCAAAAACACTAGTGCATGCCCTTATCATCTCCCGCCTCGACTACTGCAACCTCCTACTCTCTGGACTCCCCTCTAGCACTCTGGCACCACTCCAATCCATCCTACACTCTGCTGCTCGACTAATCTACCTGTCTCCCCGCTATTCCCCCAGCCTCTCCCCTATGCCAAGCCCTTCACTGGCTTCCTATCGCCCAGAGACTCCAGTTCAAAACCCTCACAATGACCTACAAAGCCATCCACAACCTATCTCCTCCATACATCTGTGACATGATCTCCCGGTACCTACCAACACGCAACCTCCGATCCTCTCAAGACCTCCTTCTCTACTCCCCCCTCATATCTTCTTCCCACAACCACATCCAAGACTTCTCCCGTGCTTCCCCCATACTCTGGAACTCTCTACCCCAGCACATCAGACTCTCGCCTACCATAGAAACTTTCAAAAAGAGCCTGAAGATACTCTTCCGACAAGCCTACAGCCTGCAGTGATCCTGAACCTACTGAACCGCCGCACAACCAGCTCTACCCTCTCCTAGTGTATCATCACCCATCCCCTGCAGACTGTGAGCCCTCGCGGGCAGGGTCCTCCCTCCTTATGTACCCGTGTGCCTTGTTTTTGCTCATGTTTAATGTTTGTCTATATTTGCCCCGTACTTCACATGTAAAGCGCCATGGAATAAATGGTGCTATAAAAATGAATAATAATAATAATAATAATTGGCCATAATGACCATTGTCTAGTTTCGAGATAAAATGACAGAGACTTGCAAGCCAAAGAACAACATGCCTACCATGAAGAATCATGGTGGCATTACAATTTGGAGGTAGTGTGCTTCAGGAGGCACGTGTGCAATTTACAAAGATGGATGAGGAGGTATTGTTTTGTAGAGATTTTGAACCAACATCTAAAGACCTCAGCCAGGAAACTACTGCCTGTGTGCAAATTGGTCATCCAGGACAGTGACACCAGGCATACTTTCAAAGTTATGTCCAAATGGTTAAACCTCTTTCCAATTTATGACATGCTACTTCATCATATATCCGGTCCCCTTCTTTGAAGCAGCCTCAGAAACTGAGCCTACTGTATTGCCGGCAGATGATGTCAGTGTTATTTAAAAGGGGAGACCAGAACTGGGAGGGCACACTATTCTAAATGCCCATCAGCCCCCCTGCAACATGATTCCAGAGCCTCGATGGGTTACCCTAACAGCTTGGAATCTGCTGAAGTCCATCTTGCCTGTCATCACTATTCTTCTATGAAGCCCAACATGGAGCTGGGCTTCACAGTAGACCATGATTTGTACTTATAAGCTGCAACACTGTGGTATAAGTGATTGGACGATCTCAGGTTCAAGTTCCCTAAGGGGATTGCAAAGTACAGTAAATACTAAAAAGAAGAAAAAAGAAAGTTTAAAAAAATATAAATACATTAAAAAAATATAAACGTTTGAGTCACCCACACTTCTACCTCATTAATAGTAACAAAATAAATTTTTCATCTATTAAAATATAAAGTTAATTAACCTGATTGGTAAATGGTGTAACAAGAAAAAAAAACAAAAAACTCCACAATAGCGTTTTTTCAGTCGCTGCATTACTGCAAGAAAAAAAAATGCAATAAGAAATTATCATATCTATCCAATAAAAATGTGTCCCGGGCGCAAGAAAACAAGACCTTTCACAAAAATGAAATATTACAGGTTTTGGAACATGGCAAAATAAGCATTTTTTTTCTGATTTTCTGAATTATTCTTCGTTACTGATCTAAATAAAAATATTAAAGTTTGGTATCATATTATGAACTGATAATATGCAGATTCATACTACCACGTCAATTCAATAAACGTTGAGGAAAAACAAACAAAATACAAAAATAAATGTGGAATTGTATTTTTTGTAATATCACCCACCGCACTTGAATTTTTTTATCGTTTCCAGTACATTGAATGGTAAAATGAATGGTCTCATTTTACGATGTCGACAAAAAGTTATGGCAAATCGCATGGCTAGGTAGGGGTTAAGATCAACAAAGTGAAGGCAATGGAATGGCTGTCATAAAGCCCTGACCTCAATCCCCCCAAAAATGTATGAGCAGAATTGAAAAATCATACGTGAGCAAAGACTTCTACAAACCTAAATGAGAAATGGACCAAAATTCCAACAACTATTGGAAGACAACCGAATACTCTTACCCACGTTAGACAATTTAAAGCCAATGCTAACAAATACTAGGCACATGTTATTAAACTTCTGGGCCACTCAAAATGTGAAAGAAGAAAAAGTTGAAAGTGTCTCTAGAATTATTTAGATGCTTCACATTCTTGAATTATAGTAGTGCTCTGAAGTAACCTAAGAGTGTGAATGTGTACTAGACAGGAGTGTGTGTGTGCTCACAGAAGTGTGTGTGCTCAGGCAGGAGTGTGTGCTCAGGCAGGAGTGTGTGCTCAGGCAGGAGTGTGTGCTCAGGCAGGAGTGTGTGCTCAAGCAGGAGTGTGTGCTCAAGCAGGAGTGTGTGCTCAAGCAGGAGTGTGTGCTCAAGCAGGAGTGTGTGCTCAAGCAGGAGTGTGTGCTCACGCAGGAGTGTGTGCTCACGCAGGAGTGTGTGCTCTCAGACGTGTGTGTGCTCAGGCAGGAGTGTGTGCTCTCAGAAGTATGTGTGCACAGGCAGGAGTGTGTGCTCTCAGACGTGTGTGTGCTCAGGCAGGAGTGTGCTCACACAGGAGTGTGTGCTCTCAGAAGTGTGTGTGCACAGGCAGGAGTGTGTGCTCTCAGACATGTGTGTGCTCAGGCAGGAGTGTGCTCACACAGGAGTGTGTGCTCTCAGAAGTGTGTGTGCTCAGGCAGGAGTGTGTGCTCTCAGACGTGTGTGTGCTCAGGCAGGAGTGTGCTCACACAGGAGTGTGTGCTCTCAGAAGTGTGTGTGCTCAGGCAGGAGTGTGTGCTCTCAGACGTGTGTGTGCTCAGGCAGGAGTGTGTGCTTGTAGAAGTGTGTGTGCTCAGGCAGGAGTGTGTGCTCTCAGACGTGTGTGTGCTCAGGCAGGAGTGTGTGCTTGCAGAAGTGTGTGTGCTCTCAGGCAGGAGTGTGTGCTTGCAGAAGTGTGTGTGCTCTCAGGCAGGAGTGTGTGCTCACAGAAGTGTGTGCTCAGGCAGGAGTGTGTGCTCTCAGAAGTGTGTGTGCTCCCACAAGTGTGTGTGCTCAGGCAGGATTGTGTGTGCTCAAGCAGAAGTTTGTGCTCAGGCAGGAGTGTGTGCTAAGGCAGGTGTGACTGCTCTCAGAAGTGTGTGTGCTCAGGCAGGAGTGTGTGCTTGCAGACCAGTGTGTGCTCAAGCCATAGTGTGTGCTCTCAGAAGTGTGTGTGCTCGCAGAAGTGTGTGTGCTCAGGCAGGAGTGTGTGCTTGTAGAAGTGTGTGCTCAGGCAGGAGTGTGTGTTCGCAGGAGTGTGTGTGCTCAGGCAGGAGTGTGTGCTCACAGACGTATGCTTTCAGGCAGGAGTGTGTGCTCACAGGCGTGTGTGCTCTCAGAAGTGTGTGTGTTCAGGCAGGAGTGAGTATTCAAGCAGGAGTGAGTGTTCAGGCAGGAGTGAGTGCTCAGGCAGGAGTGTGTGCTTTCAGACGTGTGTGTGCTTTCAGACGTGTGTGTGCTCTCAGAAGTGTGTGTGCTCTCAGAAGTGTGTGTGCTCTCAGAAGTGTGTGTGCTCTCAGAAGTGTGTGTGCTCTCAGAAGTGTGTGTGATCTCAGCAGTGTGTGTGCTCAGGCGGGTGTGTGTGCTTGCAGAAGGGTGCATGCTCAGGCGGGAGTGTGTGCTCACAGACGTGTGTGCTCAGGCAGGAATGTGTGCTCTCAGAAGTGTGTACTCTCAGAAGTGTGTGTGCTCAGGCAGGTGTGTGCTCAGGAAGGTTTGTGTGCTCACAGAAATGTGCATGCACAGACAGGAATGTGTGCACACAACATTGTGTGCTCAGGCAGGAGTGTTTGTTCACAGAAATGTGTATGCTCCGTCATGAGTGTGTGTGCCTAGGCTCTAGTGTGTGTGTTCACACAGGAGCTGTGAGCTGCTATCTTCTAAGCCTCACACTTCTCAGGGGTCTTTTGAGCAATTGGTGGGGGTTTCAGGACCCAAATCCTAATAGATCTACAGGCACTTAAAGGGACAAAAAAATATAAAATTTATTGGTAAATGTTTTATATAATTGTTGCATAATATTATTTATAGAAAAGTGTATACCCACATAATTTTGCAATCTATGTGTTTTTACAACTTTGTGTTTCCCCCATTAATCTGTGATTTCTATGTCTTTATCTTTAGATCTTTCTCTAACACCGTAAAGATCTCAACCATATTGCTTTCTCACAGTCGGACTATCTTGAATATTATGACTTTGTACGTCATGCACTTTTTTCTCGGCTTACCGTTATAAGCTATAACCTCAAACTCTGCATCCATCCTGTAATTGTAAGGAAAGTTAGAAGACTCCTTCATAGGTATCAGTGATGTTCTTCAACACAGCAAAGCCAACGAGGAACTTAAAAGACGGAGCAAGGAGACAAAAATAACATGAACATGAATGGTGAAAGATGAGGGAAAAAATTCTGTTTCACTTTTTTGGGGACTTGTTTCTGGCATTCAAGACGTAGGAATTGGAACACACGCGCCAAACTTGAAACATAGTAAACTGGACCTATCTGCACAAAAGGGAAGTCAATGCTTGGTTGTTCCCTACAACATCCATTTATATAATGCTGACATTTATAGGATGAATTCACATTTTGGGTCATTGCGATGTCACAAAGGTGAAAAAGACATTTCTATTGAAACACGTAAAGTCCTATTCACATTCGCCGAAGCAAAAGTATTCATCGTATTTTTGTGTTACCTATGAAAATGTGATGGATGCAGCAAATAAGTTTGGAATGAACCTGAACTATCTATATCAGAAAAGGGAGTCCAACTAGAGAAATACATAGGAATAGTTCACACTAGGCAGCAAACCATGGCAGGTGATGGGAAACACTTTCATATTATAAGTAATGGACAGATTCCATTTATTATTAAAAATTGCAATATGTCAACTTTTTGAAAGAGGTATATAATATTTAAAAGGCAAGCTCCCTGCAGGAAATTGATCTGCAAATTCGCACTAGTTCTAGAATCTATAAAGTGTTAATTTTTGAAAGCAGTATATGAGCAAATTTGGCAATTTTCTTATTTACCCTCTTCACCCTCGAGCCTGTTTTCACTTTCATGACCGGGCCAAATTTTACAATTCTGAGCACTGTCACTTTATTTGATAATAACCCCGGAACGTTTCAATGGATCCCACTGATTGTGAAATAATTTTTTCGTGACTTATTGAACTTCATGATAGCAGTAAAACATCATCAATATGACTTGTTTATTTGTGGAAAAATTGGAAATTTGGTGAAAATTTGGCAATTTTCAAAGTTTTAATTTTTATGCCCTTAAATCAGAGAGTTATATTACACAAAATAGTTAATTATAACATTTCCCATGTAGCAACTCTGCTGGCATCACGGCATGGCCTCTCATCTCTCACACTATATTACCCACTGCTCCAGGTCATGATGTGGTTTCTGTTTCTTGCCAGCTCCATATTCTGTGCCTCTGCTCTCTGCATGCTTCCTGGCTGTGTACACAGGGGGGCGGCACCTGAACTCTCTGGTTCTTATAGGAATCAGGTGCACCTGTCTAATCTGTTCCTGAGCAATTGCCAAGAGGCCTCCAGTATTTAGTGCAGCTCCACCCAGTGGACTGGGCCTGCCTGCTGCACAAGTCTGACCCCACCATCAGAGGCTCCAGCGAAGACCAAGGCAGCTGTCATAGTTACGCCCCTTCCAGGGTAGTCTGGTTCATGGCACAGTGGGGCCACAAACCCCCCAGCTCACGCCCACCAGTCAGGGCGTGAGCGTGACAGTTTGCACAGGCCATGGCCTCCACTGTATCCCATGTTCTACCGCTCGCAGAGCATGATGAACTTTCTACCCGTATGAGCTCCTGAAAAATTTGTTCCACCATGGGTGGTTCAGACTTTGGAGACTTCTGACCCAATCATTGTCTCTAATGCTCTTTTCAAGCAACTTCAGGCCTATGAGGAGGAGCACGACCTAGCTGACCCACCTATGTTCTATGGGAATCCTGAAGAATGCCAAGGGTTCCTGAAACAGTGCTTGCACTACATCCTGCAGAGTGCAGCTTGTTTCGCCTCTGACCGGGTCAAGGTGGGTTACGTCATGTTCTACCTGGCCGAAGATGCTCTAATATGGATCACTCCCCTCTGAGAAGCAGGGGATCCTATCGTCATGAACCTAGGGGCCTTCCTGGTGGCCTTCCGTAGAAGATGTTTCCTGTATGTATGCCTCCAACTTCCATCTGGCTATTGGGTGAAGATCCCAAGACAGAAGTTTTCTCATCTCTGCTTTCCACCAGTCTATAGGTGGAGGTTCAATTTTCTTGTGATGATGGGCTTAAGTTGGATCCAGTGAAGGTGTCTTCAGTTTCCAAAGAATTGGATTATGTTGAGGTCAAATCAGAAGCTTCCAAGTCCCTGCTTTCGGTGAACCAGGTGAAAGAAGTCCTGTCCCTTGTATCTTCAGTGTGGGAAGCTGATCTTGCTGGACTCAAAGAGACTGGGCATTCTGAGATCTCTAATGTCTCATCTACCTCATTCTACCAGAGGAATGTTGTGATGGTTCTGACTATGTGTGCTCCAATCCTTCTTCTACAAGTTATTCTGGCGGGCTTGAAGAAGAGGGGCCATAAAGGGGGGTACTGTAACAACTCTGCTGGCATCACGGCATAGTCTCTCATCTCTCACACTATCTTACCCACTGCTCCAGGTCATCATGTGGTTTCTGTTTGTTGCCAGCTCCATATTCTGTGCCTCTGCTCTCTGCATGCTTCCTGGCTGTGTGTATAGGGGGGCGGCGCCTGAACTCTCTGGTTCTTATAGGAATCAGGTGCACCAGTCTAATCTGTTCCTGACCAATTTCCAAGAGGCCTCCAGTATTTAGTGCAGCTCCACCCAGTGGACTGGGCCTGTGCAATGTGTTAGCTCAGTTTGTTTAGCTTCCGAGTTTGCCAGGCTTTGCTCTGTGTTACTCCCTCTCTGGAGGCATTTCTCAGTGTTCTTGCCTAGATCTTGTTGTCCGCCCTCCAGGAGGCAGAATATCCTGGTCCCTGTAACTTTGTTCTTGTTCCTTGTCTTGTTCCATTACCTTGTCTGAACTTAGTCTTATCTTGGTCTCCTTGTCTGTGGCTTCCTTCCCTGCTGTATCTTTCCTTGTGTTCTCAGTCTGCTTATATTCCGCACTCTTGCGGCTCTGCCTGCTCTGTACCTTTGTGGCTTTACCTCTGCTCCGCACTCCTGCGGTTCTGCTCCGTTCTACTCTGCTCTGCTGCTGCAGAGACCTCTTGCTGCTGCAGAGACCTCTTGCTGCAGCTCCTCTCCACATTCCTTGCGGTTTCGCTCTGCTTAGCTTTTGCTGCTGCAGAAACCTCTTGCTGCAGCTCCTCTCCGCATTCCTTGCGGTTCCACTCTGCTTAGCTTCTGTTGCTGCTCCATCTCCTGCTCTACCATTCCTATCCGCAGCCTTGCGGTTCTCTTCCTGTGTGAACAGGTCCCAACCTGTTCCTTCACACTCCATTCCTTTATGCTTGTTTCCGTACCTGCTTCTTCTGTGTGAACAGGTCCTAACCTGTTCCTTCATTCTCCTTTCCTTCTGGCTTGTTTCCGTACCTGCATCCCCTGTGTGAACAGGTCCTAACCTGTTCCTTCATTCTCCTTTCCTTCTGGCTTGTTTCCGTACCTGCACCTCCTGTGTGAACAGGTCCCTATCTGTTCCTACATACACCACACCTGCCAGCCCTGTGTCTCTGCCGTTCCTGCCAGCCCTGTGTCTCTGCTGTTCCTGCCAGCCCTGTGTCTCTGCCGTTCCTGCCAGCCCTGTGTCTCTGCCGTTCCTGCCAGCCCTGTCTCTGCCATTCCTGCCAGCCCTGTGTCTCTGCCGTTCCTGCCAGCCCTGTGTCTCTGCCGTGCCTGCCAGCCCTGTGTCTCTGCCGTGCCTGCCAGCCCGGTGTCTCTGTCGTGCCTGCCAGCCCGGTGTCTCTGCCGTGCCTGCCTGTCATGTCTCTGCCAGCCTTGACTCAGCCGTGCCAGCCTACTCGTCTGAGTTTCATCTGTACTCATCTGCTAGTCCTGCCTGATGCCCACACCTGTCCTAGTGTTCCTGTTCTCCAAGTGGGATGAGCAGCCACAGCCAGACACCACCCTTGAGTAGCACCTGGCAGCTGCCTGCCGCACAAATCTGACCTCACCATCAGAGGCTTCAGCGAAGACCAAGGCAGCTGTCATAGTTACGCCCCTTCCAGGGTAGTCTGGTTCATGGCACAGTGGGGCCACAAACCCCCCGAGCTCATGCCCACCAATCAGGGCGTGAGCATGACATCCCACATGTCTACTTTACATCAGCATAATTTTTTAAACAGATTTTTTTTTCTTAGGAAGTTATAAGGGTTAAAATTTTAACCAGCAATTTCTAATTTTTCCAACAAAGTTTACAAAACCATTTTTTAGGGACCACATCACATTTGAAGCGACATTGAGGGGCCCATATGACTGAAAATACTCAAAAGTGACACCGTTCTAAAAACTCCACCCCTCAAGGTGCTCAAAACCACATTCAAGAAGTTTAATAACCCTTCAGGTGCGTCACAGGACTTTTTGGAACGTAGAAGGAAAAATGAACATTTAGCTTTTTGTCACAAAAATTTTACTTTAGACTTAAAATATTTTATTTTTGCAAGGATAACAGGAAAAAAAGGACCCTCAAATTTGTTGTGCAATTTCTGCTGAGCATGCCGGTACCCCACAGTGGAAACCCCCCATAAAATACACCATTTTGGAAATTAGACCCCTCAGTGAACTTATCTAGAAGTGTGATGTGCACCTTGAACCACCAGGTGCTTCACAGTTTATAACATTGAGCCGTGAAAATAAAAAAATCACATTTTCCACACAAAAATGATTTTAAGCCCCATATTTTTCATTTTTGCAAGGGTGACATTTAAAATTGCACCATGCAATTTGCTGTGCAATTTCTCTTGAGTATGCTGATACCCCGTATGTGGGGGAAAAACTACTGTTTGGGCACACAGCAGTGCTTGGCAGAAAGGGAGTGCCAGTAGACTTTTTGAATGCAAAATTTGATGGAATAATTAGCGGTTGCAATGTTGCCTTTGGAGCCCCTGGTATTCCTAAACAGTGGAAACTCCCCACATGTGACACTGTTTTGGAAACTAAGTCTAAACAACCATGAATAAGGCTCATTGGAGCTGAAACGCGTCGGATGTATTCATGGTGACCAGAGCCGCACTTACCATGTTTTTATGAATGTGAATAATATTTCTTCAATAAAATTGGACATTTTATTTACCTGCTTCCACACTGGATTATTCCTCTTTGTTTGCCTCATCCTTATCCCAGGCTTTTCCGCGCGTTTCCCAACAGGATTGTGGCTGCATCAACGATGAGTTAACTCTCCTTTTTCCCTTTCGCCACTTGTTTTTATTTTGGAAACTAGACCTCTCCGAGATATGTGGTGTGAGCACCTTGAACCCCCGTGCTTCACAGAACTTTACAACATTGAGCCGTGAAAATAAAAAAAATCACATTTTCCCCATAAAAATGATTATTAGCTCCACATTTTTCATTTACACAAGTGTAACAGGAGAAATTGTGGCATACAATTTATTATGAAATTTCTCCTGAGTACGCAGATACCCCACATGTGGGGGTAAAATACGGGTTCAGAAAAGGAGTGATTTTTTTGGAATGCAAACTTGGATGAATGGGCTGCCTGTGTCATGTCGCATTTGGAGAGTCCCTTATGTGCCTAAACAGTGGAAAACCCACAAGTGACAAATTCCAGGAAGCTAGACCCCTCAAGGAATGTGTGGTGAGCACCTTTAACCCCATCTGCTTCACATACGTTTATATCATAGAGCAGTGAAAACAAAAAAAAAAACACGTTTCCCCACAAAAAATTAATTTTAGTCCATTTTTTTTTCATATCACATGGATAGAAGGAGAAAATAGACCCCAAAATTTGTTGTGCAATTGTGCCATATTGAAGGTCACATTTTGCTGGACTGGTTTCAGTGTGGTAAGTCACGTTGGCAGAGCCCTGGGCCCTGAGGTGCCAGGACAGCAGCACCCCCATAACAGACCCCATTTTACAAACTACACCTCTCAATTAATTCATTTAGGGGTGCAATGATGATATTGACACCACAGTTGGGTCACAGAATTTCATACCATTGGGCAATGAAGTAAAAAATAATTATATTTTTACCACCAAAATTTGGTTTTCGCCCCCAATTTTACATTTTTACATGGGGAAATGGGTAAAAATTGCAAAAAAAGTTTGACCCACAATTTCTGATGAATGTAGAAATACCCCAAATGTGGCTGTACAGTACTTAGCCAATAGCGCTCTGTCCCTCCCGAGTCTCGCCATATGCCTAGGCAGTACTGTCATACAGGAGGTATCCTGGAGCACATAATTTTCTAGAATAGTTTGCATACTCCATATACAGAGCCCCTAAAGTGCTAGAAGAGCAGAATCTTCCTTCAAGTGACCCCGTTTTGGAAATTATACCCCTTTAGGAATTTATCGACAGGTGTTGTGATGATTTGCACTCCTTGGGAGTTTTCCAGAAACAAGCAACTGTGGATGTTGCTAGGTGAAAATTGCAAACTGCCGTTGTAGTGACCAGCACATTGTAGTGTCTGCACATTGTGCCCAGCTCATGCACCTGTAAATTAGGAGGGCTGCCATAGCTACAGAAATGCCAAGCATGTGGACACAAAATGTGGATTAGGCACACTGGGTCTCAGAAGGGAGGGGGAGCATTTGGATTTGGGAGTACAGAATTTGATTATAACTTTTGGGGCGTGAGGGCCATTTCACTTTTCTAGAGCCTTTGTGCTACCAGTAACATGGAAACCACAAATATATATATATATATATATATATATATATATATATATATATATATGATCCCTTCAGTGAATTCCATAAATAAAAGAAAAGCACAAATAAAAGTAGCAAGCTATGCTTTATCATAATAACACTGGAAAAAAGTGGAATAAAATGCGTTCAAAACAACAAATGCTAATAAAAATGGTATAGCTGAAAACGACATCTTGTCCCACAAAAAACAAACCGACCAATCAGCACCATCAGCAGAAAAATAAAAAAGTTATAGTTCTCAGAATAAAGCAATGCAAAATTAATTATTTTATCTGTAAAAGATTTTATTGTGTAAAAGCACCAAAACATAAAAAAGCGATGTAAATGGGGTATCGCTGTAATTGTCCTGACCCGAGGAATAAAATTGCCTTATCAATTATACCACATGCAAAACTATTCCTGAATTGCTGTTTTTTGTTCATTCTGCCTCCACAAAAATCAGAATAGAAAGTGATCAAAAAAGTCATGTGACCATAAATGGTACCACAAAAACGTCAAGTCATCCTGCAAAAAACAAGCCCTCACATGACTGTATCAGGCGATATATGGAAAAATTCTAGCTCTCAAAATACGGGAGGCAAAAACTAGTTTTTGCAATAAAAAGCATTTTTTAGTGTGTGACAGCAGCCAAACATAAAAACCCGATATAAATCTGGTGTCGCTGTAATCGCACCGACCTAAAGAATAAAGTCGTCAAATCACTTATACCTCACGAGGATCAGCGTAAAAAATAAATAAAACCAATTCTTCTGCTGTTGATTTGTTCATTCTGCCTCCCAAAGATCGTCATAAGGCACATTTATCCTGTGCTCTTCACTGAGCGCTTACACCACGGTTTTACATGTAAATCTCTGAAATACATGATTCAGTGTCCGTCTTTTTAGGCGTCCATAAAAACGTGGTCCACCATAATTTTATGCACTTTTAAAAAGAGGCCACACAAAAAGCAAGTCCCAAAAAAGATCTGTCATCTGTTAACGGAAATATGGGGGGCTTCCACGTTACTGGTAGTACAATGGCTCTGAAAATTGAAATGGCTCCTCGCCCACCAAAAGAAATTCAGCACTCCCGAATCCAAAGGACACACATCCAGCTGACATAGGCGCAGACCGGGCCCCGCTCCAGCATGGGTCCGGTCACAGTAGCACCTTCTGCAACTGCAATTGTTACACTCCTTTTTAGAAAGTACAAATGTGATGTTTGTATTTTATTTTGAATGTGGATCTTTTATATATTGTACCATCAAGGGGCCTTAATTTTTCATTTGTGTAACGATCGGTTTGATAAAATTTAGCCAATTTGTATTTTTTTCTTTTTGTCTTGCTCAGCACTGTCATCCCATCTTCTGCTCCCAATCCCTATCCCCAATCTCACACCCCTTACACTATTGTGTGAATTATATTACCAGACAAACCTATTGTCCAATTATTGTTGAGATCAACTAAGTAGACAATTTATGTTACTTAATACATCGCCTTTCTAGGCTTTAAAGTTAGATTTATCGGAAATGTATAAAAAAAAAATCCTGTTGCTTCACCCAACAACAATGAACTTTTTGCAAGTTCTGCTCATGAAGGTTTGACCAGTTCCATTGACGATCTTCTAGTCAGGTCCTCTGTGTTAGCCACTCTTTACTTCCTTGACCAGCGTCTTGAGTGCCTCTTTCAATTTTTAGACCCCCCCCCCCATTTATTAAATATACCAAAGAATCCAGAACTCGCAAATATGCAAAGAAGGTGAATGTTTTATTCTGGAATGCAATCCAAGACGTGTAACGTTTCGGTCTACAACATAGACCTTCATCAGATGTACTGTGGTGAGACATCCCAGATCCTGACATTGCTCAAGATGCACCCATGATGCCAGGCGCAGAATTAAAGACCAGCCGATTCTTTTCTGTTTTTGCCATCTTATGTTTTAATTCTAAACTCAACCGGCCTGAAAAAAACAAATCCTTCAGCAGGTTTTTGCTATGTAATCTGACAGCAGCATGATGTAGAGACAAAAATCCTGATTCCGGCGATGTATCACTTAGTTTTCTGGGTGCAACGGTTGTGATAGAATCACAGTTTTCTCTGCTGCAGATCTAGCAGTTCTCTGAATACTGAGCTGTGTATAACCCCGCCCACACTACTGATTGGCAGCTTTCTGTGTACAATGTAAAACCCCGCCCACATCACTGATTAGCACTGAAATCAGAGGTGAGCATGGCTGGACTAGGAGGCACGAGACACCTAGTCCTGTATTGATAATCTCCTGCTGATAAACCATTGATTGAATTGAAATAACACACGGCCCAGTAAGTGACACATCACTGAAATCTGGGTCTCAGTCCCTTCATCATAGTGCTCTAAGATTATATAGCAAAAACTCCTGATAATTTCTCTTTAAGTACAAAATTGACCCAATGTTTAAATGGAAAAATATATCTGCTGTGATCATGATTCTACAAACATCAAGGGGTGCAGGTTGTATATGTTTAGTTTTCGAAAAGCCATTTACTGTCCTGAGCATTGACATCCTGCCCTTGTGATTTCCTTTTTTACCATTTTTTTTACATTTTGCATGAAGAACAAAAATGTAAAATTGTTTCCATTCTTAATGTTTGTACACTTTTGCAACCAATTGTTTTATAGTTTTTATGCCTATACAAAAGTATGGATCTCTACTGTTGCAGACTACTAATAAACCCTGTGAACTTTCTACGCGCCATCTGACTTTAGCATGTCTCTGTAGCCGTGCACCATTTATTGGTGAGACACTTCTTATTTTGGTTATATGTCAGAATTTAACATGTTTTCCATAAAATAAATAAAGAAATAACATTTTTGTTCCATTTTTATTTTTCATTTTGGAGGTGTTATGAGTAGTGTTGAGCATTCCGATACCGCAAGTATCGGGTATCGGCCGATACTTGCGGTATCGGAATTCCGATACCGGGATTCCGATACTTGCCGCGTATCGGATACCGGAATCGGAAGTTCTAAGATTCAAAAAGCAGAAATTCAGCCAATGAGATTGATTCCAAGTGTGGGCACATCCTGTTTAGCATGGAGGGCATGAAACTACTGGCAAGGCTGTGATTGGCTGGTGTAATGATGTCATGATGCAGTTTAAAAGTCGCTGGCGCCATTTTGCGATCACTCTGCTGTGAATTCAGTTAGTGACAGGACGCTGTTTGCTGACTGAGGGACAGTTTAGAGATAGCGATTTGCTTCTTTGTGCTTTCCAAAGGCTAATTTAGCAACCGCTGTGTTCACCTACTATTCACCTTGCTTTTGCCTTGTAGCGCTGTTTTCACAGCGATCTGCAGGGTCTGTGTGTGTGTGTGTGTGAGTGCAGCCCAGTCTCCAGTCTGAGTGCAGCCACATAGGCCATCCATAGTTGGTTGTATTCAGTTCAGGGAGGGTGGTTCATTGCCTCATACTGTTCCTTTTTTTTTTTTTTTTTCCCAAGTAGTGTAGTCTGCTGCTAATTTATTCAAAAAAATCCTATTAGTGTCTTTCCACCCGTCTCCAGCTAATTTGTGGAAAAACACTACATAGGATAAAGTAGAGGAGGGTTTTTGGGCCTTGCAGCGCCGTTTACGGCTGTCTGCACGGTCTCCGTGTGACTGCAGCTCGCCCTGTAATCTGTGAGCAGCTATAGCCTGGTTGTCTCCAGCTCAGGGTTTTTCACTGCGTCATACCGCCAAATCAATTTTCTTTTTTTTCAAAGTAGTGTAGTCTGCTGCTAATTTATTTTAAAAAATCCTATTAGTGTCTTTCCACCCGTCTCCAGCTAATTTGTGGAAAAACACTACATAGGATAAAGTAGAGGAGGGTTTTTGGGCCTTGCAGCGCCGTTTACGGCTGTCTGCACGGTCTCCGTGTGACTGCAGCTCGCCCTGTAATCTGTGAGCAGCTGTAGCCTGGTTGTCTCCAGCTCAGGGTTTTTCACTGCGTCATACCGCCAAATCAATTTTCTTTTTTTTCAAAGTAGTGTAGTCTGCTGCTAATTTATTTTAAAAAATCCTATTAGTGTCTTTCCACCCGTCTCCAGCTAATTTGTGGAAAAACACTACATAGGATAAAGTAGAGGAGGGTTTTTGGGCCTTGCAGCGCCGTTTACGGCTGTCTGCACGGTCTCCGTGTGACTGCAGCTCGCCCTGTAATCTGTGAGCAGCTGTAGCCTGGTTGTCTCCAGCTCAGGGTTTTTCACTGCGTCATACCGCCAAATCAATTTTCTTTTTTTTCAAAGTAGTGTAGTCTGCTGCTAATTTATTTTAAAAAATCCTATTAGTGTCTTTCCACCCGTCTCCAGCTAATTTGTGGAAAAACACTACATAGGATAAAGTAGAGGAGGGTTTTTGGGCCTTGCAGCGCCGTTTACGGCTGTCTGCACGGTCTCCGTGTGACTGCAGCTCGCCCTGTAATCTGTGAGCAGCTGTAGCCTGGTTGTCTCCAGCTCAGGGTTTTTCACTGCGTCATACCGCCAAATCAATTTTCTTTTTTTTCAAAGTAGTGTAGTCTGCTGCTAATTTATTTTAAAAAATCCTATTAGTGTCTTTCCACCCGTCTCCAGCTAATTTGTGGAAAAACACTACATAGGATAAAGTAGAGGAGGGTTTTTGGGCCTTGCAGCGCCGTTTACGTCTGTCTGCACGGTCTCCGTGTGACTGCAGCTCTATCTGTTGTCAGTTCAGCCCCCAAAAAATAAATAAATAATACAGTTCACCAAACACACCAGTTACACCACTTTACATTTCTGTAGGCCACATTAGCTCATATTAAAGTCTAGTCCACACTTTAGATAATTAGTGCTTCTTATACCTGTTAGGAGGAGTTGCTCAGGAATAAGCACACAAATCCGTTAGTACTTTTCTGCTTATCTTTATCAGTCAACCAAGATGAAGAAGGCAGTGAGTAAGGCACGTGGGCGTGGGCGTGGGCGCGGAGCAGGGAGGGGACGTGGGGATTCTGTGCCTGCTGCGGGCACCGGTGACTCATCAGCACCCACATTCACCAGGCAACAGTCGTTCATGCGAAGCTTTGTGTCAGAGCGCCGTACACCGCTGCTGCGTGAAGAACAAATTGAAGCTGTTGTCGGATGGATGGCAGCTAATGCATCAACTTCCATTAGTGCCACATCCTCTCAGACACAGAGCACTGGAGAGCAGCCATCTGTCTCTTCACCACCTGCCAAATTGCCCAGGCAGACAGAGAGCCCAGGACAGGAGCCGTCTCTACTTCTGTTCTCTGAATCTCTTGGCTTGGAAACAGGGGGCCAGCCAAGCAGCATTGGAGAAATGGAAGAAGAGGCAGGGTGCAGTGATGCCCAACAGCTTTTTCTGTCTTCCTCTGAAGAGGCGGGTGGGCCAGTGGCTCCGGTCACCACATCGCAGGCCGCATCAGCTGATGATGACACTCAGGTGCCACTTACTGGTGCGTGCTCTGCTGCTGAGACTACCCAGGAGGAGCAGTTGGGGGCAGAGGGTAGTGTAGATGATGAGGTCCTCGACCCATCTTGGCGTGAGGGACAGGAAGGTGGTGGGAGCAGCTCTGAGGAAGAGATTCCCCGTACGGCCCAAAGAGGGAGAGGGAGGGGGAAGACTGCGGATCCTGCAGCCTCCGCTTTGGCACCCGTTAGGAGCATGTCTCTTCCAAAAGCCAAAAAGGGCGCTCCCAAGACTTGCAGTGCCTGGTCCTTTTTTGACACAGTTGCAGATGACATTTGCTATGTCAGATGCAACGTGTGTCATCAAAAAGTCAAAAGAGGGAAAAATGTCAGCAACCTCAATACCTCCAACATGTGGAAACATGTGCGCAACAGGCACCCGGCGGAGTTAGAAAAACACACTGAAGAGGTAGGCCAACCAACAGCGGCAGCTACCACCTCTTCAGCTCGTGTTGCCTCTTCCTCTACCTCACACGCAGCTGGTTCGGCGTCCTCCCAGGATCGCCGTGGAAGAACCTCTGCCCCTGTTGTCCAGAGACCCGCTGTAATTCCACCCGCAGCGCCACTTTCCCAGTCATCCACACACTCCCAGCCCAGTCTACAGCCATCGGTAGTACAGGCATGGGAGAAAAGGCGGCCTTTCTCGTCAAACCACCCACGAGCACAGGCTCTGACTGCAGGCATTGCCAAACTTCTGTCACTGGAAATGCTGTCATTCAGGCTGGTGGAGACTGACAGCTTCCGTGACTTCATGTCATTGGCAGTCCCACAGTACAATGTGCCCAGCCGCTTTTACTTCAGCAGGCAAGCCGTCCCTGCCCTGCAGAAGCATGTGGAGGGACACATAAAACACGCGCTACTGAACGCCGTCAGTAGCAAGGTCCACCTCACCACCGATGCGTGGACCAGTCAACATGGACAGGGGCGATACCTTTCCCTCACTGCCCATTGGGTTAATGTCGTTGAGCCGGGTACAGACCGTGCGAGTGGCGCAGGACGTGTCCTGCCCACTCCAAGGATTGCAGGAATCCATTCTGTACGCATTGACTCCTCCTCCTACACCAGTTCCTCAGAATCATCGCTGCAGGAGCCGTCACAGTCCACCTCCACATGGACCCGTGATGAACGTGTACCTGTTACGACCGACATGAGCACAGCCGTGGCCAAACGTCAACAGGCCGTCTTGAAATTAATTTTCTTGGGGAATCGTAGCCACACAGCGCAGGAGCTCTGGAATGCCATCAAGCAGGAGAGCGATGTGTGGTTTGTGCCAGCGAATCTCCAGCCAGGCATGGTAGTGTGTGATAATGGCCGAAATCTGGTGGCAGCTCTGGGCCTCGGCAACCTCACTCACATCCCATGTCTGGCACATGTGCTCAATTTGGTCGTGCAGAGCTTTTTGAGGGACTATCCGGATCTTGATGCACTGCTGCACAAGGTCCGCCTAGAGTGTGCTCACTTGCGGCGTTCCAGCACGGCAAAAGCGCGCATTGCGGCTCTGCAGCGCCGACACCGCCTGCCGGAACATCGCATCATATGTGACCTACCTACCAGGTGGAATTCCACGTTACATATGTTGGAGCGGTTGTGTGAGCAGCAGCAAGCTGTAATGGAGTACCAGCTGCTTCAGGCGCAAAAAAGTCGCAGTCAGCGCCGTACAGACTTCACAACCACAGAGTGGGCCACTATGAATGACGTCTGCCAGGTTTTGCGTCCCTTTGATTATTCCACGCGGATGGCGAGTGCAGATGATGCACTAGTCAGCATGACTGTCCCCCTTATCTGCCTGCTTGAAAAATCACTGCAAGCGCTAAGGGATGATGTTGTGGAAGAGGTGGAGGATGAGGATTCACCATTTCCATCATCTTCTGGACAGTCAGCGCCACGTGGTTCCTCACAAACGCGTAGGCAGGGGACCGTTTGTGAGGAGGATGAGGAGGAGTCAATGGAGGAGGAAGACATCCGTCCAGAGGAGGGAGTTACACAATTGTCCAGTAGTCAGTGTGTACAGCGAGGGTGGGGTGATGACGAGCGGGCAGAGATCACGCCTCCAGCAGGGGACAGCGTTTCTTGGGCAGTTGGCAGTCTGCAGCACATGGTGGATTACATGCTGCAGTGCCTGAGAAACGACCGCCGCATCGCCCACATTCTCAACATGTCTGATTATTGGGTGTTCACCCTCCTCGATCCTCGCTACCGGGACAACGTAGAAAGCCTCATCACACCGTTGAACCGGGAGCGAAAAATGCGGGAGTACCAAGACACACTGGTCAATTCCATCATCTTCTCCATTCCAACTGAGAGAAGTGCTGCTAGTGCATTCCAAAGCAGCTCAGTGCGTCCAGGCCGTGGTGGAGGCTCTGCACAAAGAGGGAGCAGAAGCAGTGCCTCTGCCCAAGGCAAGACCAGTATGGCCGAACTGTGGCACAGTTTTCTGTGCCCGCCACAAAAGTCTACACCATCACAGACGGCTCCAGTCAGCAGGAGGCAACGGTTCCGTCAGATGGTGACAGACTACATGTCTTGCCCTCTTGCTGTACTCCCAGACGGCTCTTCCCCTTTCAAGTTTTGGGTCTCAAAGCTGGATACATGGCCAGAGCTAAGCCAGTATGCATTGGAGGTGCTGTCTTGCCCTGCGGCCAGTGTATTATCGGAACGTGTCTTTAGTGCTGCAGGTGGTGTACTAACTGACCGTCGCATGCGACTATCCTCCGATAACGTTGACCGGCTTACTTTCCTGAAAATGAACAAGGCCTGGATCTCGCCGGAATTTGCCACTCCTCCTCCTGATTGAATAATTAGGTCACTGTATACGTTATCCAGGTCTCCTGTTGTGTTCATCTTTCTACCACCTGAACTTAAATTCCTGGGCTCCAACACCGCCAGTTGAGGCTCAGACGTGCCGTCTGCACAGTCAAAACATACGACCCAGTGTTATTGGGTTTCAGTAACGTCAGCTGATCCCCAGCTGTGTAGCCGGCAATGTGTCATGCGACCGCCACGCTGACACAACAACTGAAATGTAAGGGAATCTGTCCCCCCCCCCCAAGGCGTTTGTTACTGAAAGAGCCACCTTGTGCAGCAGTAATGCTGCCCAAGGAAAAGGTAGCTATTTTTGTTTAGCTCCTTGCACACGCAGAACTTAACACTTATAAAATGTGTCCACTGATACCGTAAAACCGTCCCGGAGGTGGGACTTTCCTTCGTAATGTGACGCAGCCCAGCCGTCATTCCTACCCCCCCGGCGCCGCGCACCGGCTCCTCAGCGTTGTTTTATTCCGTCCTGGAGCCTGCGCTGTTATGTTATCCCGTGGCCAGGCACACTTAGCGCTGCCCGTCTTCTGGCATCATTTGGTGTCTGGATGGCTGCGCCTGTGCGGCCGCGCTGGCATAGAGCCCGCCTCGCAGTGTCTTCTGATTTAATCCCACTGGGGGCCTGGGATCCATGGACATGCGCAGTGCATATCTGAACCTCCACCTCTCACTCATTTCCCTATGGCTTCTTCAGACTGTTCGGTGTCAGCTGGTCCCTAACAGCATGCCACGGCCGTGACACCGCACAGTCTGAAGAAGCCATAGGGAGATGAGTGAGAGGTGGAGGTTCAGATATGCACTGCGCATGTCCATGGATCCCAGGCCCCCAGTGGGATTAAATCAGAAGACACTGTGAGGCGGGCTCTCTGCCAGCGCGGCCGCACAGGCGCAGCCATCCAGACACCAAATGATGCCAGAAGACGGGCAGCGCTAAGTGTGCCTGGCCACGGGATAACATAACAGCGCAGGCTCCTTGACGGAATAAAACAACGCTGAGGAGCCGGTGCGCGGCGCCGGGGGGGTAGGAATGACGGGTGGGCTGTGTCACATTACGAAGGAAAGTCCCACCTCCGGGACGGTTTTACGGTATCAGTGGACACATTTTATAAGTGTTTAGTTCTGTGTTTGCAAGGAGCATGATGAAAAGAGCCACCTTTTCCTTTTGCATCTTTTGTGCTGCACAAGCTGGCTCTTTCAGCTACAAACGCCTTGGGGGGGGGTTAAAGGTTCCCTTTCGACTTTCTCAGGCTTCGGCCTACATTGTGTTCCTCTGCTTTTCCACCTGTCCCTGGGCTCCAACACCGCCAGTTGCCGTCCAGAAGTGCTGTACGCACAGTCAACAGTCCCTCCTCTGTTATTGGGGTTCAGTAACGTCAGCTGTTCCCCTGCTGTGTGTGTGGCAATCCCTCCTACCTCCTCCAACCTCCTCCTCCTCCACCCGTCCCTGGGCTCCAACACCGCCAGTTGCCGTCCAGAAGTGCTGTACGCACAGTCAACAGTCCCTCCTCTGTTATTGGGGTTCAGTAACGTCAGCTGTTCCCCTGCTGTGTGTGTGGCAATCCCTCCTACCTCCTCCAACCTCCTCCTCCTCCACCTCCTCCACCTGTCCCTGGGCTCCAACACCGCCAGTTGCCGTCCAGAAGTGCTGTACGCACAGTCAACAGTCCCTCCTCTGTTATTGGGGTTCAGTAACGTCAGCTGTTCCCCTGCTGTGTGTGTGGCAATCCCTCCTACCTCCTCCAACCTCCTCCTCCTCCACCCGTCCCTGGGCTCCAACACCGCCAGTTGCCGTCCAGAAGTGCTGTACGCACAGTCAACAGTCCCTCCTCTGTTATTGGGGTTCAGTAACGTCAGCTGTTCCCCTGCTGTGTGTGTGGCAATCCCTCCTACCTCCTCCTACCTCCTCCAACCTCCTCCTCCTCCACCTGCCCCTGGGCTCCAACACCGCCAGTTGCCGTCCAGAAGTGCTGTACGCACAGTCAACAGTCCCTCCTCTGTTATTGGGGTTCAGTAACGTCAGCTGTTCCCCTGCTGTGTGTGTGGCAATCCCTCCTACCTCCTCCAACCTCCTCCTCCTCCACCCGTCCCTGGGCTCCAACACCGCCAGTTGCCGTCCAGAAGTGCTGTACGCACAGTCAACAGTCCCTCCTCTGTTATTGGGGTTCAGTAACGTCAGCTGTTCCCCTGCTGTGTGTGTGGCAATCCCTCCTACCTCCTCCAACCTCCTCCAACCTCCTCCTCCTCCACCTGCCCCTGGGCTCCAACACCGCCAGTTGCCGTCCAGAAGTGCTGTACGCACAGTCAACAGTCCCTCCTCTGTTATTGGGGTTCAGTAACGTCAGCTGTTCCCCTGCTGTGTGTGTGGCAATCCCTCCTACCTCCTCCAACCTCCTCCTCCTCCACCCGTCCCTGGGCTCCAACACCGCCAGTTGCCGTCCAGAAGTGCTGTACGCACAGTCAACAGTCCCTCCTCTGTTATTGGGGTTCAGTAACGTCAGCTGTTCCCCTGCTGTGTGTGTGGCAATCCCTCCTACCTCCTCCTACCTCCTCCAACCTCCTCCTCCTCCACCTGCCCCTGGGCTCCAACACCGCCAGTTGCCGTCCAGAAGTGCTGTACGCACAGTCAACAGTCCCTCCTCTGTTATTGGGGTTCAGTAACGTCAGCTGTTCCCCTGCTGTGTGTGTGGCAATCCCTCCTACCTCCTCCAACCTCCTCCTCCTCCACCCGTCCCTGGGCTCCAACACCGCCAGTTGCCGTCCAGAAGTGCTGTACGCACAGTCAACAGTCCCTCCTCTGTTATTGGGGTTCAGTAACGTCAGCTGTTCCCCTGCTGTGTGTGTGGCAATCCCTCCTACCTCCTCCTACCTCCTCCAACCTCCTCCTCCTCCACCTGCCCCTGGGCTCCAACACCGCCAGTTGCCGTCCAGAAGTGCTGTACGCACAGTCAACAGTCCCTCCTCTGTTATTGGGGTTCAGTAACGTCAGCTGTTCCCCTGCTGTGTGTGTGGCAATCCCTCCTACCTCCTCCAACCTCCTCCTCCTCCACCTGCCCCTGGGCTCCAACACCGCCAGTTGCCGTCCAGAAGTGCTGTACGCACAGTCAACAGTCCCTCCTCTGTTATTGGGGTTCAGTAACGTCAGCTGTTCCCCTGCTGTGTGTGTGGCAATCCCTCCTACCTCCTCCAACCTCCTCCAACCTCCTCCTCCTCCACCTGCCCCTGGGCTCCAACACCGCCAGTTGCCGTCCAGAAGTGCTGTACGCACAGTCAACAGTCCCTCCTCTGTTATTGGGGTTCAGTAACGTCAGCTGTTCCCCTGCTGTGTGTGTGGCAATCCCTCCTACCTCCTCCAACCTCCTCCTCCTCCACCCGTCCCTGGGCTCCAACACCGCCAGTTGCCGTCCAGAAGTGCTGTACGCACAGTCAACAGTCCCTCCTCTGTTATTGGGGTTCAGTAACGTCAGCTGTTCCCCTGCTGTGTGTGTGGCAATCCCTCCTACCTCCTCCTACCTCCTCCAACCTCCTCCTCCTCCACCTGCCCCTGGGCTCCAACACCGCCAGTTGCCGTCCAGAAGTGCTGTACGCACAGTCAACAGTCCCTCCTCTGTTATTGGGGTTCAGTAACGTCAGCTGTTCCCCTGCTGTGTGTGTGGCAATCCCTCCTACCTCCTCCTACCTCCTCCAACCTCCTCCTCCTCCACCTGCCCCTGGGCTCCAACACCGCCAGTTGCCGTCCAGAAGTGCTGTACGCACAGTCAACAGTCCCTCCTCTGTTATTGGGGTTCAGTAACGTCAGCTGTTCCCCTGCTGTGTGTGTGGCAATCCCTCCTACCTCCTCCTACCTCCTCCAACCTCCTCCTCCTCCACCTGCCCCTGGGCTCCAACACCGCCAGTTGCCGTCCAGAAGTGCTGTACGCACAGTCAACAGTCCCTCCTCTGTTATTGGGGTTCAGTAACGTCAGCTGTTCCCCTGCTGTGTGTGTGGCAATCCCTCCTACCTCCTCCAACCTCCTCCTCCTCCACCCGTCCCTGGGCTCCAACACCGCCAGTTGCCGTCCAGAAGTGCTGTACGCACAGTCAACAGTCCCTCCTCTGTTATTGGGGTTCAGTAACGTCAGCTGTTCCCCTGCTGTGTGTGTGGCAATCCCTCCTACCTCCTCCAACCTCCTCCTCCTCCACCCGTCCCTGGGCTCCAACACCGCCAGTTGCCGTCCAGAAGTGCTGTACGCACAGTCAACAGTCCCTCCTCTGTTATTGGGGTTCAGTAACGTCAGCTGTTCCCCTGCTGTGTGTGTGGCAATCCCTCCTATCTCCTCCACCTCCTCCTCCTCCTCCTGTCCCTGGGCTCCAACACCGCTAGTTGCTGTCCAGAAGTGCTGTACGCACAGAGCCAAACACCTCGCCAATGTGTTAGTGGTGTTCAGCACCGCCAGCTGTTCCCCTGCTGTGTATACGGCAACGTGTACTGCGACCGCCACGCAGGCACAACAAGTTAAATGTAAGGGAACCTGACCCCCCCCCCCCCCCCAGGCGTTTGTTACTGAAGGAGCCACCTTGTGCAGCAGTAATGATGCAAAGGGAAAAAGTGCCTCTTTTCGTGATGCTCCTTGCACATGCTGAACCAAACACTTATGAAATGTGTCCCCACACAGCGTTAAACCGTCCGGTAGGTGGAACTTTCCTTTGTCGTGTGACGCAGCACAGCCATCATTTTTACCCCCTTGTCGCCGTTTGCCCCCTCCTCAGCGTTGTTTGAATCTGTCCCGGAGCCTGCGCTGTTAGGTTAGCCCATGGCCATGCACACATGTTGCGCTGCCCGTCTTCTGACCTCATTTGGTGTCAGGCTGGCTGCGCCTGTGCGGGTGCGCTGGCCGAGATCCCGCCTCGCAGTGTCGTCTAATGTAATCCCACCGCGGGCCTGTGATCCGTGCCCGTGCGCAGTGCATATCCTCTCCTCTCACTCCCCTCCCTACGGCTTCTTCAGACTGTGCGATGTCAGCTGGTCCCTAATAGCATGCCACGGCCGTGACACCGCACAGTCTGAAGAAGCCGTAGGGAGGGGAGTGAGAGGAGAGGATATGCACTGCGCACGGGCACGGATCACAGGCCCGCGGTGGGATTACATTAGACGACACTGCGAGGCGTGATCTCGGCCAGCGCACCCGCACAGGCGCAGCCAGCCTGACACCAAATGAGGTCAGAAGACGGGCAGCGCAACATGTGTGCATGGCCATGGGCTAACCTAACAGCGCAGGCTCCGGGACAGATTCAAACAACGCTGAGGAGGGGGCGAACGGCGACAAGGGGGTAAAAATGATGGCTGTGCTGCGTCACACGACAAAGGAAAGTTCCACCTACCGGACGGTTTAACGCTGTGTGGGGACACATTTCATAAATGTTAGGTTCCGCATGTACAAGGACCATAATTAAAAGAGCTAAGTTTACCTTTTCCAGCATTAGTGCTGTACACAATGGCTCTTTCAGCTACAAACGCCTGGGGGGGGGGGGGTTAAAGGTTTCCTTTCAACTTGCTCGAGTGCAGGCTTCGGCCTACACTCCGCTCCCCCTGCTCCTCCTGCTGACCCTGGGCTCTAACACCGCCAGTTTTTGCCCAGATGTGCTAGCTGCACAGAGAAAAACACCAGCCAATGTGTCAGTGGGGTCCAGCACCGCCAGCTGTTCCCCTGCTGTGTAGCCGGCAACGTGTCCTGCAAAAGCCACGCAGACACAAGAACTGAAATTGAAGGGAACCTGTCCCCCCTCCCCCAGGCGTTTTTACGTTATCCAGCCACCTTGTACAGCGGTAATGCTGCATGTGTGCAAGGTGGCTCAGAAACGTATTCTCCTCGCACATGTGGAACTGAAAACACGTCTGCAATGTGTCCTCTGTGTGACCATTTAACCGTCCCGGTGGTGTGACTTTCCTTTGTAATGACACGCTGCAACCCCCTTGGTAGCGCTGCCCGTCTTCTGGCATCATTGTTTGGCTGCCTGCGCCTCTGCGGCCGCCCTGACCCACACAACGCCCCTCGGTGTCTTATTTATTGGGACTGCGAGGGTGTGATTGATGGGCAGGATCAGTGCATCAGTTCGCCTGTCCCTCCTCTCCTTCCGCCTTCTTCGGACTGTGCGGCTTCATGGCCGTGGCATGCGATAAGGGATCAGATGACGCCGCACAGTCTGAAGCGGGTGTAAGGACCCGAGTGTGAGAGGCGAACATATGTGCTGCGCCAGGCCCTGAATCCCAGCCCCGCAGTGTTTTAACAATGTTAAGACACTGCGGGGCTGGGATTCATGGGCATCGCGAACCGCACCGGCCGACATTACATGATGCCAGAAGATGGGCAGCGCTAACGGCGCTAGGCCAGGGGATAACACGACAGCGCAGACTCCTGTACAGCAAATAACAACGCTCGGGAGGCTGCACCCAGCACCAAGGTGGGATTCTTGACACCTGTGCTGCGTCTCATTACAAAGGGAACTCTCGCCTCCATTACACAGTTTGACTGTCTAAAGGGCTAAATGTTATACGTGTTCCATTCAGCGTGTGCAAGGAGAAAAATTACAAGAGCAACCTTTGACTTGCGCAGCACTGCTGCTGCATAAGCTGTGGCTCTTCTACTTTGTAACCCCTGAGGGGGGGTTAAAGGTGACTTTTGAAATCGGTTCAATTAGGCTTCGGCCTACACTCTGCTCCACCTGCAGAGCCCGGGCTCCAACAACGCTAGTTGCTGTCCGGAAGTGCTGGCTGCACAGAGCCAAACACCTCGCCAATGTGTCAGTGGGGTCCAGCACCGCCAGCTGTTCCCCTGCTGTGTAGCCGGCAACGTGTCCTGCAAAAGCCACGCAGACACAACACACCCAAAGCTGCCGCCTGTGCAGGCTTCGGCCTACACTCCCCTCCCCCTGCTCCTCCTCCTCCTGCTCCTCCTCCTGCTGTCCCTGGGCTCTAACACACCGCCAGTTTTTGCCCAGATGTGCTAGCTGCACAGAGAAAAACACCAGCCAATGTGTCAGTGGGGTCCAGCACCGCCAGCTGTTCCCCTGCTGTGCAGCCGGCAACGTGTCCTGCAAAAGCCACGCAGACACAAGAACTGAAATTGAAGGGAACCTGTCCCCCCTCCCCCAGGCGTTTTTACGTTATCCAGCCACCTTGTACAGCGGTAATGCTGCATGTGTGCAAGGTGGCTCAGAAACATATTCTCCTCGCACATGTGGAACTGAAAACACGTCTGCAATGTGTCCTCTGTGTGACCATTTAACCGTCCCGGTGGTGTGACTTTCCTTTGTAATGACACGCTGCAACCCCCTTGGTAGCGCTGCCCGTCTTCTGGCATCATTGTTTGGCTGCCTGCGCCTCTGCGGCCGCCCTGACCCACACAACGCCCCTCGGTGTCTTATTTATTGGGACTGCGAGGGTGTGATTGATGGGCAGGATCAGTGCATCAGTTCGCCTGTCCCTCCTCTCCTTCCGCCTTCTTCGGACTGTGCGGCTTCATGGCCGTGGCATGCGATAAGGGATCAGATGACGCCGCACAGTCTGAAGCGGGTGTAAGGACCCGAGTGTGAGAGGCGAACATATGTGCTGCGCCAGGCCCTGAATCCCAGCCCCGCAGTGTTTTAACAATGTTAAGACACTGCGGGGCTGGGATTCATGGGCATCGCGAACCGCACCGGCCGACATTACATGATGCCAGAAGATGGGCAGCGCTAACGGCGCTAGGCCAGGGGATAACACGACAGCGCAGACTCCTGTACAGCAAATAACAACGCTCGGGAGGCTGCACCCAGCACCAAGGTGGGATTCTTGACACCTGTGCTGCGTCTCATTACAAAGGGAACTCGCGCCTCCAACACAGTTTGACTGTATAAAGGGCTAAATGTTATACGTGTTTCATTCAGCGTGTGCAAGGAGCGAAATTAAAAGAGCAACCTTTGACTTGTGCAGCACTACTGCTGCATAAGCTGTGGCTCTTCTACTTTCTAACCCCTGAGGGGGGGTTAAAGGTTACCTTTGAAATTGGTTCAAGTAGGCTTCGGCCTACACTCTGCTCCCCCTGCAGAGCCCGGGCTACAACACCGCTCGTTGCTGTCCGGAAGTGCTGGCTGCACAGAGCCAAACACCTCGCCAATGTGTCAGTGGGGTCCAGCACCGCCAGCTGTTCCCCTGCTGTGCAGCCGGCAACGTGTCCTGCAAAAGCCACGCAGACACAACACACCCAAAGCTGCCGCCTGTGCAGGCTTCGGCCTACACTCCCCTCCCCCTGCTCCTCCTCCTCCTGCTCCTCCTCCTGCTGTCCCTGGGCTCTAACACACCGCCAGTTTTTGCCCAGATGTGCTAGCTGCACAGAGAAAAACACCAGCCAATGTGTCAGTGGGGTCCAGCACCGCCAGCTGTTCCCCTGCTGTGCAGCCGGCAACGTGTCCTGCAAAAGCCACGCAGACACAAGAACTGAAATTGAAGGGAACCTGTCCCCCCTCCCCCAGGCGTTTTTACGTTATCCAGCCACCTTGTACAGCGGTAATGCTGCATGTGTGCAAGGTGGCTCAGAAACGTATTCTCCTCGCACATGTGGAACTGAAAACACGTCTGCAATGTGTCCTCTGTGTGACCATTTAACCGTCCCGGTGGTGTGACTTTCCTTTGTAATGACACGCTGCAACCCCCTTGGTAGCGCTGCCCGTCTTCTGGCATCATTGTTTGGCTGCCTGCGCCTCTGCGGCCGCCCTGACCCACACAACGCCCCTCGGTGTCTTATTTATTGGGACTGCGAGGGTGTGATTGATGGGCAGGATCAGTGCATCAGTTCGCCTGTCCCTCCTCTCCTTCCGCCTTCTTCGGACTGTGCGGCTTCATGGCCGTGGCATGCGATAAGGGATCAGATGACGCCGCACAGTCTGAAGCGGGTGTAAGGACCCGAGTGTGAGAGGCGAACATATGTGCTGCGCCAGGCCCTGAATCCCAGCCCCGCAGTGTTTTAACAATGTTAAGACACTGCGGGGCTGGGATTCATGGGCATCGCGAACCGCACCGGCCGACATTACATGATGCCAGAAGATGGGCAGCGCTAACGGCGCTAGGCCAGGGGATAACACGACAGCGCAGACTCCTGTACAGCAAATAACAACGCTCGGGAGGCTGCACCCAGCACCAAGGTGGGATTCTTGACACCTGTGCTGCGTCTCATTACAAAGGGAACTCTCGCCTCCATTACACAGTTTGACTGTCTAAAGGGCTAAATGTTATACGTGTTCCATTCAGCGTGTGCAAGGAGAAAAATTACAAGAGCAACCTTTGACTTGCGCAGCACTGCTGCTGCATAAGCTGTGGCTCTTCTACTTTGTAACCCCTGAGGGGGGGTTAAAGGTGACTTTTGAAATCGGTTCAATTAGGCTTCGGCCTACACTCTGCTCCACCTGCAGAGCCCGGGCTCCAACAACGCTAGTTGCTGTCCGGAAGTGCTGGCTGCACAGAGCCAAACACCTCGCCAATGTGTCAGTGGGGTCCAGCACCGCCAGCTGTTCCCCTGCTGTGTAGCCGGCAACGTGTCCTGCAAAAGCCACGCAGACACAACACACCCAAAGCTGCCGCCTGTGCAGGCTTCGGCCTACACTCCCCTCCCCCTGCTCCTCCTCCTCCTGCTCCTCCTCCTGCTGTCCCTGGGCTCTAACACACCGCCAGTTTTTGCCCAGATGTGCTAGCTGCACAGAGAAAAACACCAGCCAATGTGTCAGTGGGGTCCAGCACCGCCAGCTGTTCCCCTGCTGTGCAGCCGGCAACGTGTCCTGCAAAAGCCACGCAGACACAAGAACTGAAATTGAAGGGAACCTGTCCCCCCTCCCCCAGGCGTTTTTACGTTATCCAGCCACCTTGTACAGCGGTAATGCTGCATGTGTGCAAGGTGGCTCAGAAACGTATTCTCCTCGCACATGTGGAACTGAAAACACGTCTGCAATGTGTCCTCTGTGTGACCATTTAACCGTCCCGGTGGTGTGACTTTCCTTTGTAATGACACGCTGCAACCCCCTTGGTAGCGCTGCCCGTCTTCTGGCATCATTGTTTGGCTGCCTGCGCCTCTGCGGCCGCCCTGACCCACACAACGCCCCTCGGTGTCTTATTTATTGGGACTGCGAGGGTGTGATTGATGGGCAGGATCAGTGCATCAGTTCGCCTGTCCCTCCTCTCCTTCCGCCTTCTTCGGACTGTGCGGCTTCATGGCCGTGGCATGCGATAAGGGATCAGATGACGCCGCACAGTCTGAAGCGGGTGTAAGGACCCGAGTGTGAGAGGCGAACATATGTGCTGCGCCAGGCCCTGAATCCCAGCCCCGCAGTGTTTTAACAATGTTAAGACACTGCGGGGCTGGGATTCATGGGCATCGCGAACCGCACCGGCCGACATTACATGATGCCAGAAGATGGGCAGCGCTAACGGCGCTAGGCCAGGGGATAACACGACAGCGCAGACTCCTGTACAGCAAATAACAACGCTCGGGAGGCTGCACCCAGCACCAAGGTGGGATTCTTGACACCTGTGCTGCGTCTCATTACAAAGGGAACTCGCGCCTCCAACACAGTTTGACTGTATAAAGGGCTAAATGTTATACGTGTTTCATTCAGCGTGTGCAAGGAGCGAAATTAAAAGAGCAACCTTTGACTTGTGCAGCACTACTGCTGCATAAGCTGTGGCTCTTCTACTTTCTAACCCCTGAGGGGGGGTTAAAGGTTACCTTTGAAATTGGTTCAAGTAGGCTTCGGCCTACACTCTGCTCCCCCTGCAGAGCCCGGGCTACAACACCGCTCGTTGCTGTCCGGAAGTGCTGGCTGCACAGAGCCAAACACCTCGCCAATGTGTCAGTGGGGTCCAGCACCGCCAGCTGTTCCCCTGCTGTGCAGCCGGCAACGTGTCCTGCAAAAGCCACGCAGACACAACACACCCAAAGCTGCCGCCTGTGCAGGCTTCGGCCTACACTCCCCTCCCCCTGCTCCTCCTCCTCCTGCTCCTCCTCCTGCTGTCCCTGGGCTCTAACACACCGCCAGTTTTTGCCCAGATGTGCTAGCTGCACAGAGAAAAACACCAGCCAATGTGTCAGTGGGGTCCAGCACCGCCAGCTGTTCCCCTGCTGTGCAGCCGGCAACGTGTCCTGCAAAAGCCACGCAGACACAAGAACTGAAATTGAAGGGAACCTGTCCCCCCTCCCCCAGGCGTTTTTACGTTATCCAGCCACCTTGTACAGCGGTAATGCTGCATGTGTGCAAGGTGGCTCAGAAACGTATTCTCCTCGCACATGTGGAACTGAAAACACGTCTGCAATGTGTCCTCTGTGTGACCATTTAACCGTCCCGGTGGTGTGACTTTCCTTTGTAATGACACGCTGCAACCCCCTTGGTAGCGCTGCCCGTCTTCTGGCATCATTGTTTGGCTGCCTGCGCCTCTGCGGCCGCCCTGACCCACACAACGCCCCTCGGTGTCTTATTTATTGGGACTGCGAGGGTGTGATTGATGGGCAGGATCAGTGCATCAGTTCGCCTGTCCCTCCTCTCCTTCCGCCTTCTTCGGACTGTGCGGCTTCATGGCCGTGGCATGCGATAAGGGATCAGATGACGCCGCACAGTCTGAAGCGGGTGTAAGGACCCGAGTGTGAGAGGTGAACATATGTGCTGCGCCAGGCCCTGAATCCCAGCCCCGCAGTGTTTTAACAATGTTAAGACACTGCGGGGCTGGGATTCATGGGCATCGCGAACCGCACCGGCCGACATTACATGATGCCAGAAGATGGGCAGCGCTAACGGCGCTAGGCCAGGGGATAACACGACAGCGCAGACTCCTGTACAGCAAATAACAACGCTCGGGAGGCTGCACCCAGCACCAAGGTGGGATTCTTGACACCTGTGCTGCGTCTCATTACAAAGGGAACTCGCGCCTCCAACACAGTTTGACTGTATAAAGGGCTAAATGTTATACGTGTTTCATTCAGCGTGTGCAAGGAGCGAAATTAAAAGAGCAACCTTTGACTTGTGCAGCACTACTGCTGCATAAGCTGTGGCTCTTCTACTTTCTAACCCCTGAGGGGGGGTTAAAGGTTACCTTTGAAATTGGTTCAAGTAGGCTTCGGCCTACACTCTGCTCCCCCTGCAGAGCCCGGGCTACAACACCGCTCGTTGCTGTCCGGAAGTGCTGGCTGCACAGAGCCAAACACCTCGCCAATGTGTCAGTGGGGTCCAGCACCGCCAGCTGTTCCCCTGCTGTGCAGCCGGCAACGTGTCCTGCAAAAGCCACGCAGACACAACACACCCAAAGCTGCCGCCTGTGCAGGCTTCGGCCTACACTCCCCTCCCCCTGCTCCTCCTCCTCCTGCTCCTCCTCCTGCTGTCCCTGGGCTCTAACACACCGCCAGTTTTTGCCCAGATGTGCTAGCTGCACAGAGAAAAACACCAGCCAATGTGTCAGTGGGGTCCAGCACCGCCAGCTGTTCCCCTGCTGTGCAGCCGGCAACGTGTCCTGCAAAAGCCTCGCAGACACAAGAACTGAAATTGAAGGGAACCTGTCCCCCCTCCCCCAGGCGTTTTTACGTTATCCAGCCACCTTGTACAGCGGTAATGCTGCATGTGTGCAAGGTGGCTCAGAAACGTATTCTCCTCGCACATGTGGAACTGAAAACACGTCTGCAATGTGTCCTCTGTGTGACCATTTAACCGTCCCGGTGGTGTGACTTTCCTTTGTAATGACACGCTGCAACCCCCTTGGTAGCGCTGCCCGTCTTCTGGCATCATTGTTTGGCTGCCTGCGCCTCTGCGGCCGCCCTGACCCACACAACGCCCCTCGGTGTCTTATTTATTGGGACTGCGAGGGTGTGATTGATGGGCAGGATCAGTGCATCAGTTCGCCTGTCCCTCCTCTCCTTCCGCCTTCTTCGGACTGTGCGGCTTCATGGCCGTGGCATGCGATAAGGGATCAGATGACGCCGCACAGTCTGAAGCGGGTGTAAGGACCCGAGTGTGAGAGGCGAACATATGTGCTGCGCCAGGCCCTGAATCCCAGCCCCGCAGTGTTTTAACAATGTTAAGACACTGCGGGGCTGGGATTCATGGGCATCGCGAACCGCACCGGCCGACATTACATGATGCCAGAAGATGGGCAGCGCTAACGGCGCTAGGCCAGGGGATAACACGACAGCGCAGACTCCTGTACAGCAAATAACAACGCTCGGGAGGCTGCACCCAGCACCAAGGTGGGATTCTTGACACCTGTGCTGCGTCTCATTACAAAGGGAACTCGCGCCTCCAACACAGTTTGACTGTATAAAGGGCTAAATGTTATACGTGTTTCATTCAGCGTGTGCAAGGAGCGAAATTAAAAGAGCAACCTTTGACTTGTGCAGCACTACTGCTGCATAAGCTGTGGCTCTTCTACTTTCTAACCCCTGAGGGGGGGTTAAAGGTTACCTTTGAAATTGGTTCAAGTAGGCTTCGGCCTACACTCTGCTCCCCCTGCAGAGCCCGGGCTACAACACCGCTCGTTGCTGTCCGGAAGTGCTGGCTGCACAGAGCCAAACACCTCGCCAATGTGTCAGTGGGGTCCAGCACCGCCAGCTGTTCCCCTGCTGTGCAGCCGGCAACGTGTCCTGCAAAAGCCACGCAGACACTTGCTCTTGTACCTTCTGCTCCACATCCTGGTTCCAGTACCGTCAGCTGGTTCCGGGCAGAGCCTTTGGCTTAGGTGCCTCCCTCTGGGTATCCGAGTTCCACCAACGTCAGGTGGTCCTTGGTAGTGCTTTCAGGCACGGGTACCTCCTGCTTAGTAACCGGGTTCCAGTAACGTCAGCTGGTCCTCGGTAGTTCCATTGGCTCTTGGACCTTCGGCTACCCATCCGGGTTCCAGCACCGTCAGCTGGTTCTCGGCAGTGTCTTTTGCTCTTGTACCTTCTGCTCCCCATCCTGGTTCCAGTACCGTCAGCTGGTTCCGGGCAGAGCCTTTGGCTTAGGTGCCTCCCTCTGGGTATCCGAGTTCCACCAACGTCAGGTGGTCCTTGGTAGTGCTTTCAGGCACGGGTACCTCCTGCTTAGTAACCGGGTTCCAGTAACGTCAGCTGGTCCTCGGTAGTTCCATTGGCTCTTGGACCTTCGGGTAGCCATCCGAGTTCCAGTTCCATCAGCTGGTTCTCGGCATTTTCTCAGCCTTCTTGTACCTTCTGCTACATTTCCAAGTTCAAGAGACTAAACACGATGACCCGGAAGAACACCCCTAAGATGACGACGACACCAGAGACGACAACCACCGTGATGACGACGACCCTGGAGACGATGACCCTGAAGACCACCCCGATGACGACGACCCCGGAGACCACCCCGATGACGACGACCCCGGAGACGACGACCCTGGAGACGACGACGACCTGGAAGACCGAGAAGCAGAAGAACAAGAGGCTGCAGAACAAAGAGCAGAAGGACATTAAGCATAACACAAAATATCAGAGCAAAAAAATATTATGTAAATTATAAGCAGAAGAAGACTAAGCAGTGTATGGGGGTGAGTCCGTTCCTCCTCGTGGTGCCCCTGGATAAAGCCTGATGCTGCAGGCCAAACTGAACGCGGACAAATGTAACTGGTTTGTGACAGGCAGAACGGAAGGTGTAATCTTCAAACTTTTATAGATAACAACTACGGGAATGCCTGTCACAAATAAGAATATGATGAAGAAGTTGAATATGATGAAGATAATAGTAAAATAAAAAGAATATGAACAATGTAACCCAAAAAATAATAGGTAGAAGATGAAGAAGAAGATGAATAAGGTGAAGAAGTTGATGTCAAAGAAGCTGATGATGAGGATAATTAAGAAGAAAGCGTGGGAGAAGTAAAAAAGAAGGTGAAGGGCGTGGAAGTAGTGAAACATCAATATCTGACATAAAAAAAAAAAAAAATAACATAGTCAAATTCTTTCTAACGCCGAACTTCATAAAAAAAAAATAAAAATCCTGCTATTCTATTACATTGGGCTAAACCTCTGTCCCTTTAATATCTCCGCCACGTCCCCCAATACATCCTACATTATTCTTAGTTGTTTTCCTTCATGTAGAATGAACCTACAAGTTTATAAAGGGTTTATTTTAATTCCGATATTTTCGTCCCATTGACTTGCATTGGGATCGGGTATCGGTATCGGATTGGATCCGATATTTTGACGGTATCGGCCGATACTTTCCGATACCGATACTTTCCGATATCGGAAAGTATCGCTCAACACTAGTTATGAGTAGTTTTTTTTTTCTTCAATCACATCTACCCCTTCCTAGAAATAAACTTCCTATGCAGTCGACTGTATTAGTGCGATCCGGCAAAACATCAGATCGCGCTTCGACAAACATTATTCTATGGGGCACAGTTCTGTTTTTTTCTTTGGACGGACCCAGCGGAAAAAAATTGCAACATGTACGATTTGCCTCTGATATTCGGACATTGAAAGTCAATGAGTTTGTGGGAATTATCGGGTTGGACTCAGATGACATCTGAGCGAAGCACAATTTCAGCGGACTAACAGAATGGAGAAGGTTTAGAAACTTTATTTTTCCACGTAGAAGAAAAACTGATTAAACCCTGTGAACCTACCCTTGACAGAACTAAAAAGATGCAACAAACAAGTAGAAAAAAAAAAAAATTACAAAAATTACAAAAACGCTAAAAGTTTAAAACTCATGTTTTCCAAACTATGAATAAAAAAATAAAATCATAGTTGGTATTGCTTTATATGCAAAAGTTCAATCTATCAGAATAGAAAATGAAGTAACATGTAACACCCATTGCCGACGTCCCTGCATGATTCCCATTCCCCCTGCATGCAGGGATGCCGGCATACTCACTGTCCCAGCTGCTGCAGTGTCCTCATGCTCCTTTCCTTAGTGGTAGTTGGTGTGTGCAATAGGGTTGAGCGAAACGGGTCGATCATTTTCAAAAGTCGCCGACTTTTGGCTAAGTCGGCGTCTCATGAAACCCGATCCGACCCCTGTGCTTGTCGGCCATGCGGTACGCGACTTTCGCGCCAAAGTCGCGTTTCAATGACGCGAAAAGCGCCATTTCTCAGCCAATGAAGGTGAACGCAGAGTGTGGGCAGCGTGATGACATAGATCCTGGTCCCCACCATCTTAGAGAAGGGCATTGCAGTGATTGGCTTGCTGTCTGCGGCGTCACAGGGGCTATAAAGGGGCGTTCCCGCCGACCGCCATCTTACTGCTGCTGATCTGAGCTTAGGGACAGGTTGCTGCCGCTTCATCAGAAGCAGGGAGAGCGTTAGGCAGGGTCCACTAACCACCAAACCGCTTGTGCTGCAGCGATTTCCACTGTCCAACACCACCTTCGGTGTGCAGGGACTGTGGAAGCTATTTTTTTTTTTTTTTTCCCCTCAGCGCTGTAGCTCATTGGGCTGCCCTAGAAGGCTCCGTGATAGCTGTATTGCTGTGTGTACGCCACTGTGGAAACCAACTGCTTTTTTCAAAGCACATATCCTCTTGTTCCTTCCTTTCTGCACAGCTATCTTTTCTGTTTGTCCACACTTTTTATTTAATTTGTGCATCAGTCCACTCCTATTGCTGCCTGCCATACCTGGCTTACATTACTGCAGGGAGATAGTAATTGTAGGACAGTTTTTTTTTTTGTGGGAGATTAAGATTGGCATTTCTGCTACAGTGCCATCCCTGTGTGTGCCATCTCTCACTGAGTGGGCCATAGAAAGCCTATTTATTTTTTCCGTGATTTGTGTTCTAAAATCTACCTCAACACAAAAACACTACATCAATCAGTGGGAGAAAAATATTGGCCTCAGTCAGGGCTTGTGTGCCACTGCTGTGTGTGCTATCTCTCATTCAGTGGGCTATAGCAAGCCTATTTTTTTTTTTTTTTTAATATTATTTGGTTTCTAATTCTCCCTGAAAAAAAAAAAAAAACCTAAAAAAACAGTGGGAGAATAATATTGCCCTTTCAGCTTGTGTGCCAGTCTTGACTCCTGGGTGTGCCACCTCTCTCCCTCTCATTCAGTGGGCCATAGAAAGCCTATTTATTTATTTTTTTTAATATTATTGGGTTTCTAAAGTCTCCCTGAAAAAACAAAAAATACATAAAAAAACAGTGGGAGAGTAATATTGCCCTTTCAGCTTGTGTGCCAGTCTTGACTCCTGGGTGTGCCACCTCTCTCCCTCTCATTCAGTGGGCCATAGAAAGCCTATTTATTTTTTTTTTAAATATTATTGGGTTTCTAAAGTCTCCCTGAAAAAACAAAAAATACATAAAAAAACAGTGGGAGAGTAATATTGCCCTTTCAGCTTGTGTGCCAGTCTTGACTCCTGGGTGTGCCACCTCTCTCCCTTTCATTCAGTGGGCCATAGAAAGCCTATTTATTTTTTTTTTTTAATATTATTTGGTTTCTAATTCTCCCTGAAAAAAAAAAAAAAAACCTAAAAAAACAGTGGGAGAATAATATTGCCCTTTCAGCTTGTGTGCCAGTCTTGACTCCTGGGTGTGCCACCTCTCTCCCTCTCATTCAGTGGGCCATAGAAAGCCTATTTATTTTTTTTTTAAATATTATTGGGTTTCTAAAGTCTCCCTGAAAAAACAAAAAATACATAAAAAAACAGTGGGAGAGTAATATTGCCCTTTCAGCTTGTGTGCCAGTCTTGACTCCTGGGTGTGCCACCTCTCTCCCTTTCATTCAGTGGGCCATAGAAAGCCTATTTATTTTTTTTTTTTAATATTATTTGGTTTCTAATTCTCCCTGAAAAAAAAAAAAAAAACCTAAAAAAACAGTGGGAGAATAATATTGCCCTTTCAGCTTGTGTGCCAGTCTTGACTCCTGGGTGTGCCACCTCTCTCCCTCTCATTCAGTGGGCCATAGAAAGCCTATTTATTTTTTTTTTTAAATATTATTGGGTTTCTAAAGTCTCCCTGAAAAAACAAAAAATACATAAAAAAACAGTGGGAGAGTAATATTGCCCTTTCAGCTTGTGTGCCAGTCTTGACTCCTGGGTGTGCCACCTCTCTCCCTTTCATTCAGTGGGCCATAGAAAGCCTATTTATTTTTTTTTTTTAATATTATTTGGTTTCTAATTCTCCCTGAAAAAAAAAAAAAAAACCTAAAAAAACAGTGGGAGAATAATATTGCCCTTTCAGCTTGTGTGCCAGTCTTGACTCCTGGGTGTGCCACCTCTCTCCCTCTCATTCAGTGGGCCATAGAAAGCCTATTTATTTTTTTTTTTAAATATTATTGGGTTTCTAAAGTCTCCCTGAAAAAACAAAAAATACATAAAAAAACAGTGGGAGAGTAATATTGCCCTTTCAGCTTGTGTGCCAGTCTTGACTCCTGGGTGTGCCACCTCTCTCCCTTTCATTCAGTGGGCCATAGAAAGCCTATTTATTTTTTCCGTGATTTGTGTTCTAAAATCTACCTCAACACAAAAACACTACATCAATCAGTGGGAGAAAAATATTGGCCTCAGTCAGGGCTTGTGTGCCACTGCTGTGTGTGCTATCTCTCATTCAGTGGGCTATAGCAAGCCTATTTTTTTTTTTTTTTTTTTTTTTTTAATATTATTTGGTTTCTAAAGTCTCCCTGAAAAAAAAAAAAAACCTAAAAAAACAGTGGGAGAGTAATATTGCCCTTTCAGCTTGTGTGCCAGTCTTGACTCCTGGGTGTGCCACCTCTCTCCCTCTCATTCAGTGGGCCATAGAAAGCCTATTTATTTTTTTTTTTAAATATTATTGGGTTTCTAAAGTCTCCCTGAAAAAACAAAAAATACATAAAAAAACAGTGGGAGAGTAATATTGCCCTTTCAGCTTGTGTGCCAGTCTTGACTCCTGGGTGTGCCACCTCTCTCCCTTTCATTCAGTGGGCCATAGAAAGCCTATTTATTTTTTTTTTTAAATATTATTGGGTTTCTAAAGTCTCCCTGAAAAAACAAAAAATACATAAAAAAACAGTGGGAGAGTAATATTGCCCTTTCAGCTTGTGTGCCAGTCTTGACTCCTGGGTGTGCCACCTCTCTCCCTTTCATTCAGTGGGCCATAGAAAGCCTATTTATTTTTTTTTTTTAATATTATTGGGTTTCTAATTCTCCCTGAAAAAAAAAAAAAAAACCTAAAAAAACAGTGGGAGAGTAATATTGCCCTTTCAGCTTGTGTGCCAGTCTTGACTCCTGGGTGTGCCACCTCTGTCCCTCTCATTCAGTGGGCCATAGAAAGCCTTGTTTTTTGTTTTTTTTTTAATATTATTTGGTTTCTAAAGTCTCCCTGAAAATAAAAAAAAAATACATAAAAAAACAGTGGGAGAGTAATATTGCCATTTCAGCTTGTGTGCCAGTCTTGACTCCTGGGTGTGCCACCTCTGTCCCTCTCATTCAGTGGGCCATAGAAAGCCTTGTTTTTTTGTTTTTTTTTTAATATTATTTGGTTTCTAAAGTCTCCCTGAAAATAAAAAAAAAAAAAACATAAAAAAACAGTGGGAGAGTAATATTGCCCTTTCAGCTTGTGTGCCAGTCTTGACTCCTGGGTGTGCCACCTCTGTCCCTCTCATTCAGTGGGCCATAGAAAGCCTTGTTTTTTTTTTTTTTTTTAATATTATTTGGTTTCTAAAGTCTCCCTGAAAATAAAAAAAAAATACATAAAAAAACAGTGGGAGAGTAATATTGCCATTTCAGCTTGTGTGCCAGTCTTGACTCCTGGGTGTGCCACCTCTGTCCCTCTCATTCAGTGGGCCATAGAAAGCCTTGTTTTTTTGTTTTTTTTTTAATATTATTTGGTTTCTAAAGTCTCCCTGAAAATAAAAAAAAAATACATAAAAAAACAGTGGGAGAGTAATATTGCCATTTCAGCTTGTGTGCCAGTCTTGACTCCTGGGTGTGCCACCTCTCTCTCTAATTGTGGGCCATAGAAAGCCTTTTTATTTTTTTCCTTCATTTGTGTTTTAAAATCAACCTCAACACAAAAACACTACATCAATCAGTGGGAGAAAAATATTGGCCTCAGTCAGGGCTTGTGTGCCACTCCTGTGCGTGCCATCTCTCATTCAGTGGGCCATAGAAAGCCTTGTTTTTTTGTTTTTTTTTAAATATTATTTGGTTTCTAAAGTCTCACAGAGAAAAAAAAAAAAAAAAATTAGGTGGGAGATTAATATTGACATTAGTGCTTGAGTGACAGTCCTGCGTGTGTGTCATCTCTGTGATTTGGTGTCACAGAAAACAGAGTGTGTAACATTGTGCCTGATTTTCCTTGTGGTCTCACCAACCTGTTAAGGGATATTGAAATCATACTGAAGTTATAGCTCACCGTGTAAGTTGTTTGACAGCAACAAATAAAGTTAGTTTGGTTACGATTTTTAAACAATGAGGAAGTCTGGTGCAAGAGGTCGTCGTGGGCGTTCATTGTCAGCTGGTAATGATGGTAGTGGTAGTGGAGCATCAGGTGGTCGTGGGGATAAAAATATTCCACCTAAGTCTGGAGCTGTGGAGCCAGTTTCGTCGTCAGGCTACACAAGGCCTCGAACGCTCTCTTTTCTGGGAGTAGGAAAACCGCTTTTAAAGGCTGAGCAGCAACAGCAAGTTTTGGCTTACATTGCAGACTCAGCCTCTAGCTCTTTTGCCTCCTCTTCCGAAACTGGTAAATGTAAAAGCAGCGCGTCGCTTGTGGATGTTCACGGTCAGGGACAAGTCGCTTCCTTGTCCTCCTCAGCAAAAACTACAACAAGAGAGAAGGATGCAGCAGGCGACACAACGGGTCACTCCATGGAGCTCTTTACACATACCGTCCCTGGCTTAGAAAGTGAAACATTTAACAGGCCATGCCCATTACAAGTAGATTCTGACATGGAGTGCACTGATGCACAGCCACAGCCAGAGTACTATGCTGCTCCTTTGACTCAGACCACCACATTGCCCTCTCAGGGTACAGATCCACAATCAGACCCTGATGAGACTATGTTGCCCCGCCACGAACGCTATACCACCGACCGACACAGTGACACAGACGAAGTTGCACACGAGCTCGAAGAGGAGGTAATAGATGACCCAGTTATTGACCCCGATTGGCAGCCATTGGGGGAACAGGGTGCAGGCGGCAGTAGTTCAGAAGCGGAGGTGGAGGAGGGGCCGCAGCAGGCATCAACATCGCAACAGGTTCCATCTGCCGGGCCCGTATCTGGCCCAAAACGCGTGTCAAAGCCAAAACCTGTTGGAGGACAGCGTGGCCATCCGGTTAAAGCTCAGTCTGCAATCCCTGAAAAGGGATCCGAGTCTAGGAAGAGTGCAGTCTGGCATTTTTTTAAACAACATCCAACTGATCAGCGCAAAGTCATCTGTCAAAAATGTTCAACTAGCTTAAGCAGAGGTCAGAATCTGAAAAGTCTAAATACTAGTTGCATGCATAGACACTTAACCACCATGCATTTTCAAGCCTGGACTAACTACCAAACGTCCCTTAAGGTTGTAGCACCCTCGGCCAATGAAGCTAGTCAGCAACGCAACATCCCTTCCGTCACTGTAAGGCCACCATTTTCCGCACCACCGGCAGTATCTGTGCAGGTTTCTTTGCCAGCCAAAAGCAGTCAGGGTCAGGGAATCACCAGTTTAGTAGGAGGAAATATTGCATCTAGGGCACCGGCGGAAACAATACCGTCTCCAACCGTCTCTCAGTCTGCCATGTACACCGGCACACCCGAAAGTTCCACGATCTCCTGCTCTCCAGTCCAGCTCACCCTACATGAGACTCTGGTTAGAAAAAGGAAGTACTTATCCTCGCATCCGCGTACACAGGGTTTTAACGCCCACATAGCTAGACTAATCTCGTTAGAGATGATGCCCTACCGTTTAGTTGAAAGCGAAGCTTTTAAAGCCCTGATGGAGTACGCTGAACCACGATACGAGCTACCTAGTCGACACTTTTTTTCCAGAAAAGCCATCCCAGCCCTGCACCAGCATGTTAAACAGCGCATCGTCCATGCACTTAGGCAATCTGTGAGTACAAAGGTGCACCTGACTACAGATGCATGGACCAGTAGGCATGGCCAGGGACGTTATGTGTCCATCACGGCACACTGGGTGAATGTGGTGGATGCAGGGTCCACAGGCGACATCAATTTAGGGACAGTTGTGCCTAGCCCACGGTCTAGGAAACAGTTGGCTGTAGGCGTTCGCACCCCCTCCTCCTCCTCCTCGTCCTCCTGCAGAAGCTACAGCTCTTCCACAGAACGCAGTCGGCCAACCACTCCATCGGCAGATGACACTGTTGCACACCAGTTGTCCCATTATGGGCCAGCTACTGCCAAGCGTCAGCAGGCTGTATTGGCTATGAAGTGTTTGGGCGACAACAGACACACCGCGGAAGTTCTGTCCGAGTTCTTGCAACAAGAAACGCAGTCGTGGCTGGGCACAGTAGATCTTGAGGCAGGCAAGGTAGTGAGTGATAACGGAAGGAATTTCATGGCTGCCATCTCCCTTTCCCAACTGAAACACATTCCTTGCCTGGCTCACACCTTAAACCTGGTGGTGCAGTGCTTATTGAAAACTTATCCTGGGTTCTCCGACCTGCTCCTCAAAGTGCGTGCACTTTGCTCACATATCCGACGTTCGCCTGTACACGCCAGCCGTATGCAGACCTATCAGCGGTCTTTGAACCTTCCCCAGCATCGCCTAATCATAGACGTTGCAACAAGGTGGAACTCAACACTGCACATGCTTCAGAGACTGTGCGAACAGAGGCGTGCTGTTATTTATTTGTGGGAGGATACACGGGCAGGCAGTAGGATGGCAGACATGGAGTTGTCAGGTGTGCAGTGGTCGAAGATACAAGACATGTGTCAAGTCCTTCAGTGTTTTGAGGAATGCACACGGCTGGTTAGTGCAGACAACGCCGTAATAAGCATGAGCATCCCCCTAATGCGTCTGCTGATGCAAAGTTTGACGCACATAAAGGAGCAGGCGTCTGCACCAGAGGAAGAGGGAAGCCTTGATGACAGTCAGCCATTGTCTGGTCAGGGCAGTGTACAGGACGAGGTAGCGGGCGAAGAGGAGGTGGAGGACGAGGAGGATGATGGGGATGAGTATATTTTTAATGCGGAAACTTTCACGGGGGCACAGGAAATTGGTTGCGTGTCACGGCCGGGTTCTGGTTTTTTGAGGGACACAAGTGACGTAGATTTGCCTGCAACTGCCCCTCAACCAATCACAACCGGAGATTTGACAACTGGAACTTTGGCCCACATGGCGGATTATGCCTTACGTATCCTAAAAAGGGACACACGCATTACGAAAATGATGAACGATGACGATTACTGGTTGGCCTGCCTCCTTGATCCACGCTATAAAGGCAAATTGCAAAATATTATGCCACATGAGAACTTGGAACTAATATTAGCAACCAAACAATCAACTCTTGTTGACCGTTTGCTTCAGGCATTCCCAGCACACAGCGCACGTGATCGTTCTCACACAAGCTCCAGGGGGCAGCAGACTAGGAGTGTTAGGGGTGCACACATCAGAAGTGGCGTTGGACAGAGGGGTTTTCTGACCAGGTTGTGGAGTGATTTTGCTATGACCGCAGACAGGACAGGTACTGCTGCATCAATTGAAAGTGACAGGAGACAACATTTGTCCAGTATGGTTACTAACTATTTTTCATCCCTTATCGATGTTCTCCCTCAACCGTCATTCCCATTTGATTACTGGGCCTCCAAATTAGACACCTGGCCAGAATTGGCAGAATATGCATTGCAGGAGCTTGCTTGCCCGGCAGCAAGTGTCCTATCAGAAAGAGTATTCAGTGCTGCAGGTTCAATATTAACCGAAAAAAGGACTCGTCTGGCTACCCAAAATGTTGACGATCTAACATTCATTAAAATGAACCACAACTGGATTTCGAAATCTTTTGCCCCACCTTGCCCGGCCGACACCTAGCTTTCCTATGAAAAGCTCTTGCCTGTGAATTACTTTTCTAATGTCTAATTTGCTGCAGCTGATTGTACAGCATACGACATGTTTACACCTCCCTAAATGGCAAAACTCCCCACACGGGGCCGTGGTATCGCGACTTGGCGCAAGCACCCGTGAGACTGCTGTTTGTCTGAAGAGGTGGGTGTGCTCGCTTTTGGTTGACGGCATTGCTACTGGGTCCCTCATAGTACAATGTAGTGTCTCTGGCGGTGGTGGTGCGCACCCAACGTCAGACACACCGTTGTAACATGAGGGGCCCTGGGGCGGTCCCGCCGGCCTCAAGAGAGTTCCCCCCTACCCCAGCTCAAAATGTGCTCTACCACGTGCAAAATTATGTCGCACAGCTCCACCAATCTTTAGTCTATTCGCTGACATCATTCAATGTCTGGCACTGACAATACAAATTTGTAGACATCTATGATGCAACTTAAAGTAGTCTGTGTCTGTGTCCTATATTGGCACCATTAAATAGTTACTGCCAAATTACTATGTCAGAAACTCAGTAGATGAGCCCACCCCTGTACCTAAGTATGCCACCTTTTTTTTTTGTTTTGGTTGTTTTGCGAGACATTAACATCTATTTATATTTTGGGAGTACTGGGACAGACACTCCTTGCACTACTCCTCCACTCACCACCAAGCTGCCTGTGTATCCATGTAACCGCTGTAAAACTGCCATGAGCCTATTGTTTGTTATTTTAGGCCTTTGATAGCCTGTCTGCGGTCCCTACTTTAAATACTCCTCCACTGACCACCAAGCTGCCTGCCCGTGTATCCATGTAACCGCTGTGAAACTGCCATGAGCCTATTGTTTGTTATGTTAGGCCTTTGATAGCCTGTCTGCGGTCCCTACTTTAAATACTCCTCCACTGACCAGACCACTGCTGCCCGTGTACCCCTGGAACCAATTATAAAGTGCCTACAGCCAGCCCATTTTCTTATGTTAGGCCTTTGAAGCCTGTCTGCGGTCCCTACTTTAAATACTCCTCCACTGACCAGACCACTGCTGCCCGTGTACCCCTGGAACCAATTATAAAGTGCCTACAGCCAGCCCATTTTCTTATGTTAGGCCTTTGAAGCCTGTCTGCGGTCCCTACTTTAAATACTCCTCCACTCACCACCACCAAGCTGCCTGCCCGTGTATCCATGTAACCGCTGTGAAACTGCCATGAGCCTATTGTTTGTTATTTTAGGCCTTTGATAGCCTGTCTGCGGTCCCTACTTTAAATACTCCTCCACTCACCACCAAGCTGCCTGTGTATCCATGTAACCGCTGTAAAACTGCCATGAGCCTATTGTTTGTTATTTTAGGCCTTTGATAGCCTGTCTGCGGTCCCTACTTTAAATACTCCTCCACTGACCAGACCACTGCTGCCCGTGTACCCCTGGAACCAATTATAAAGTGCCTACAGCCAGCCCATTTTCTTATGTTAGGCCTTTGAAGCCTGTCTGCGGTCCCTACTTTAAATACTCCTCCACTGACCAGACCACTGCTGCCCGTGTACCCCTGGAACCAATTATAAAGTGCCTACAGCCAGCCCATTTTCTTATGTTAGGCCTTTGAAGCCTGTCTGCGGTCCCTACTTTAAATACTCCTCCACTCACCACCACCAAGCTGCCTGCCCGTGTATCCATGTAACCGCTGTGAAACTGCCATGAGCCTATTGTTTGTTATTTTAGGCCTTTGATAGCCTGTCTGCGGTCCCTACTTTAAATACTCCTCCACTCACCACCAAGCTGCCTGTGTATCCATGTAACCGCTGTAAAACTGCCATGAGCCTATTGTTTGTTATTTTAGGCCTTTGATAGCCTGTCTGCGGTCCCTACTTTAAATACTCCTCCACTGACCACCAAGCTGCCTGCCCGTGTATCCATGTAACCGCTGTGAAACTGCCATGAGCCTATTGTTTGTTATGTTAGGCCTTTGATAGCCTGTCTGCGGTCCCTACTTTAAATACTCCTCCACTGACCAGACCACTGCTGCCCGTGTACCCCTGGAACCAATTATAAAGTGCCTACAGCCAGCCCATTTTCTTATGTTAGGCCTTTGAAGCCTGTCTGCGGTCCCTACTTTAAATACTCCTCCACTGACCAGACCACTGCTGCCCGTGTACCCCTGGAACCAATTATAAAGTGCCTACAGCCAGCCCATTTTCTTATGTTAGGCCTTTGAAGCCTGTCTGCGGTCCCTACTTTAAATACTCCTCCACTGACCAGACCACTGCTGCCCGTGTACCCCTGGAACCAATTATAAAGTGCCTACAGCCAGCCCATTTTCTTATGTTAGGCCTTTGAAGCCTGTCTGCGGTCCCTACTTTAAATACTCCTCCACTCACCACCACCAAGCTGCCTGCCCGTGTATCCATGTAACCGCTGTGAAACTGCCATGAGCCTATTGTTTGTTATTTTAGGCCTTTGATAGCCTGTCTGCGGTCCCTACTTTAAATACTCCTCCACTCACCACCAAGCTGCCTGTGTATCCATGTAACCGCTGTAAAACTGCCATGAGCCTATTGTTTGTTATTTTAGGCCTTTGATAGCCTGTCTGCGGTCCCTACTTTAAATACTCCTCCACTGACCACCAAGCTGCCTGCCCGTGTATCCATGTAACCGCTGTGAAACTGCCATGAGCCTATTGTTTGTTATGTTAGGCCTTTGATAGCCTGTCTGCGGTCCCTACTTTAAATACTCCTCCACTGACCAGACCACTGCTGCCCGTGTACCCCTGGAACCAATTATAAAGTGCCTACAGCCAGCCCATTTTCTTATGTTAGGCCTTTGAAGCCTGTCTGCGGTCCCTACTTTAAATACTCCTCCACTCACCACCACCAAGCTGCCTGCCCGTGTATCCATGTAACCGCTGTGAAACTGCCATGAGCCTATTGTTTGTTATTTTAGGCCTTTGATAGCCTGTCTGCGGTCCCTACTTTAAATACTCCTCCACTCACCACCAAGCTGCCTGTGTATCCATGTAACCGCTGTAAAACTGCCATGAGCCTATTGTTTGTTATTTTAGGCCTTTGATAGCCTGTCTGCGGTCCCTACTTTAAATACTCCTCCACTCACCACCAAGCTGCCTGTGTATCCATGTAACCGCTGTAAAACTGCCATGAGCCTATTGTTTGTTATTTTAGGCCTTTGATAGCCTGTCTGCGGTCCCTACTTTAAATACTCCTCCACTCACCACCAAGCTGCCTGTGTATCCATGTAACCGCTGTGAAACTGCCATGAGCCTATTGTTTGTTATGTTAGGCCTTTGATAGCCTGTCTGCGGTCCCTACTTTAAATACTCCTCCACTGACCAGACCACTGCTGCCCGTGTACCCCTGGAACCAATTATAAAGTGCCTACAGCCAGCCCATTTTCTTATGTTAGGCCTTTGAAGCCTGTCTGCGGTCCCTACTTTAAATACTCCTCCACTGACCAGACCACTGCTGCCCGTGTACCCCTGGAACCAATTATAAAGTGCCTACAGCCAGCCCATTTTCTTATGTTAGGCCTTTGAAGCCTGTCTGCGGTCCCTACTTTAAATACTCCTCCACTGACCAGACCACTGCTGCCCGTGTACCCCTGGAACCAATTATAAAGTGCCTACAGCCAGCCCATTTTCTTATGTTAGGCCTTTGAAGCCTGTCTGCGGTCCCTACTTTAAATACTCCTCCACTCACCACCACCAAGCTGCCTGCCCGTGTATCCATGTAACCGCTGTGAAACTGCCATGAGCCTATTGTTTGTTATTTTAGGCCTTTGATAGCCTGTCTGCGGTCCCTACTTTAAATACTCCTCCACTCACCACCAAGCTGCCTGTGTATCCATGTAACCGCTGTAAAACTGCCATGAGCCTATTGTTTGTTATTTTAGGCCTTTGATAGCCTGTCTGCGGTCCCTACTTTAAATACTCCTCCACTCACCACCAAGCTGCCTGCCCGTGTATCCATGTAACCGCTGTGAAACTGCCATGAGCCTATTGTTTGTTATGTTAGGCCTTTGATAGCCTGTCTGCGGTCCCTACTTTAAATACTCCTCCACTGACCAGACCACTGCTGCCCGTGTACCCCTGGAACCAATTATAAAGTGCCTACAGCCAGCCCATTTTCTTATGTTAGGCCTTTGAAGCCTGTCTGCGGTCCCTACTTTAAATACTCCTCCACTGACCAGACCACTGCTGCCCGTGTACCCCTGGAACCAATTATAAAGTGCCTACAGCCAGCCCATTTTCTTATGTTAGGCCTTTGAAGCCTGTCTGCGGTCCCTACTTTAAATACTCCTCCACTGACCAGACCACTGCTGCCCGTGTACCCCTGGAACCAATTATAAAGTGCCTACAGCCAGCCCATTTTCTTATGTTAGGCCTTTGAAGCCTGTCTGCGGTCCCTACTTTAAATACTCCTCCACTGACCAGACCACTGCTGCCCGTGTACCCCTGGAACCAATTATAAAGTGCCTACAGCCAGCCCATTTTCTTATGTTAGGCCTTTGAAGCCTGTCTGCGGTCCCTACTTTAAATACTCCTCCACTCACCACCACCAAGCTGCCTGCCCGTGTATCCATGTAACCGCTGTGAAACTGCCATGAGCCTATTGTTTGTTATTTTAGGCCTTTGATAGCCTGTCTGCGGCCCCTACTTGCAATACTCCTCCACTGACCACAATGCTGCCTGGAGTGCCTGCCTGTGTATCCATGTAACCGATGTAAAACTGCCATGACTGCCTACTGTTTGTTATTTTAGGCCTTTGATAGCCTGTCTGCAGCCCCTACTTGCAATACTCCTCCACTGACCACACCAATGCTGCCCGTGTACCCCTGGAACCTATTTAAAAGTTCATAGAGCCTAGTTATATATTTTATTTACTATTAATAAGGCCATGATGGACTACGCTGTACCACGCTACAAGCTAACCAGTCGACACTTCTTTTGCGAGAAAAGCCATCCCAACCCTCCACCAGCATGTAGAAGACCGCATTGTCCATGCACTCTGGCAATCTGTGAGTACAAAGGTGCACCTGACAACAGACGCATGGACCTGTAGGCATGGCCACGGAAGATTACGTGTCCATTACGGCGCAATGGGTTAATGTGGTGGATGCATGGTCCACAGGGGACAGCCTACTAAGTCTGTCTGCAGTCCCTAATTCAAATTGTCCTCCACTGTCTAAATCGGAACTTCCACCTTCTGGCTTTCGGCCTATAGTATCAGAAATTAAACTGCATTTGGCCTTCAACTTTGGTTAGGGCCTACTAACGGCTTCTGCCCCTCCCTGGTGTTGTCCTCAACTAAATAAAGCTGAGCTTCAACCTTCCGGCTCTCATTATGTGGTTTTAAAAAAAAAAATGGTGGTTAGGGCCTACTAACGGCTTCTGCCCCTCCCTGGTGTTGTCCTCAACTAAATAAAGCTGAGCTTCAACCTTCCGGCTCTCATTAAGTGGTTTTAAAAAAAAAATGGTGGTTAGGGCCTACTAACGGCTTCTGCCCCTCCCTGGTGTTGTCCTCAACTAAATAAAGCTGAGCTTCAACCTTCCGGCTCTCATTAAGTGGTTTTAAAACAAAAATGGTGGTTAGGGCCTACTAACGGCTTCTGCCCCTCCCTGGTGTTGTCCTCAACTAAATAAAGCTGAGCTTCAACCTTCCGGCTCTCATTAAGTGGTTTTAAAACAAAAATGGTGGTTAGGGCCTACTAACGGCTTCTGCCCCTCCCTGGTGTTGTCCTCAACTAAATAAAGCTGAGCTTCAACCTTCCGGCTCTCATTATGTGGTTTTAAAAAAAAAAATGGTGGTTAGGGCCTACTAACGGCTTCTGCCCCTCCCTGGTGTTGTCCTCAACTAAATAAAGCTGAGCTTCAACCTTCCGGCTCTCATTAAGTGGTTTTAAAACAAAAATGGTGGTTAGGGCCTACTAACGGCTTCTGCCCCTCCCTGGTGTTGTCCTCAACTAAATAAAGCTGAGCTTCAACCTTCCGGCTCTCATTATGTGGTTTTAAAAAAAAAAATGGTGGTTAGGGCCTACTAACGGCTTCTGCCCCTCCCTGGTGTTGTCCTCAACTAAATAAAGCTGAGCTTCAACCTTCCGGCTCTCATTATGTGGTTTTAAAAAAAAAAATGGTGGTTAGGGCCTACTAACGGCTTCTGCCCCTCCCTGGTGTTGTCCTCAACTAAATAAAGCTGAGCTTCAACCTTCCGGCTCTCATTATGTGGTTTTAAAAAAAAAAATGGTGGTTAGGGCCTACTAACGGCTTCTGCCCCTCCCTGGTGTTGTCCTCAACTAAATAAAGCTGAGCTTCAACCTTCCGGCTCTCATTATGTGGTTTAAAAAAAAAAAATGGTGGTTAGGGCCTACTAACGGCTTCTGCCCCTCCCTGGTGTTGTCCTCAACTAAATAAAGCTGAGCTTCAACCTTCCGGCTCTCATTAAGTGGTTTTAAAACAAAAATGGTGGTTAGGGCCTACTAACGGCTTCTGCCCCTCCCTGGTGTTGTCCTCAACTAAATAAAGCTGAGCTTCAACCTTCCGGCTCTCATTATGTGGTTTTAAAAAAAAAAATGGTGGTTAGGGCCTACTAACGGCTTCTGCCCCTCCCTGGTGTTGTCCTCAACTAAATAAAGCTGAGGTTCAACCTTCCGGCTCTCATTAAGTGGTTTTAAAACAAAAATGGTGGTTAGGGCCTACTAACGGCTTCTGCCCCTCCCTGGTGTTGTCCTCAACTAAATAAAGCTGAGCTTCAACCTTCCGGCTCTCATTAAGTGGTTTTAAAACAAAAATGGTGGTTAGGGCCTACTAACGGCTTCTGCCCCTCCCTGGTGTTGTCCTCAACTAAATAAAGCTGAGCTTCAACCTTCCGGCTCTCATTAAGTGGTTTTAAAACAAAAATGGTGGTTAGGGCCTACTAACGGCTTCTGCCCCTCCCTGGTGTTGTCCTCAACTAAATAAAGCTGAGCTTCAACCTTCCGGCTCTCATTATGTGGTTTTAAAAAAAAAAATGGTGGTTAGGGCCTACTAACGGCTTCTGCCCCTCCCTGGTGTTGTCCTCAACTAAATAAAGCTGAGCTTCAACCTTCCGGCTCTCATTAAGTGGTTTTAAAAAAAAAATGGTGGTTAGGGCCTACTAACGGCTTCTGCCCCTCCCTGGTGTTGCCCTCAACTAAATAAAGCTGAGCTTCAACCTTCTGCTCCAAATTACCATTTTAAAAAATGCAATAGGCTTTTCCGGCCTACTAAAGGTGTCTGCCACTCCCTGGTGTTGTCCTCAACTGAACAAAGCTGAGCTTCCACATTCTGGCTTTCGCCCTATACTATCAGATATTAAACTGCATTTGGCCTACTAGTGTGGTTAGGCCCTTGAAACAGTGTCTGCTGCTCTTGGGTTTGCTACTCCACTGAACAAAGCAATGCCGCCTGTTTAGTCCTGTTACCAATTTTGAACTGCATGTAGCCTACTTTATTCTTTGGCCCTATATCTGTTTCCTCCTCATCCTGCCCATTGCCCAGCCACTGCTAAATGAGTCTGCTGGTACATTGACCTAGACCACTACATTCCCCTTGTACTCTACACAGCCAGAATCTGTCCCTGCTGAAAGTAAGGTTCCCCTTCCCGCATGTTATACCACCTTACACAGGGACAAAGAGGAAGGTGCAGATGAAAGTGCAGGTTCCTTCATCAGGTGGGGGGGCATACTCGTTGGCGACGTCACTGGCACAGGGCCCCTCAGAGTACGCAAAAGTGTCGCTGCTGGTGGGAGGCGCCCCCGCCATGCAAACACACCGCCGTACTTTGAGGGGCCCTGTGCCAGTGGCAATGCGAACGAGTGGGCCCCCCCCCTGCTTGCTCAGGATCACAGCACTTGCAACTTTTAAATACTTACCTTTCCCTGCAACACCGCCGTGACGTAGTCCGCATTTCCTGGGCCCACGAAAAACTTGAGCCGGCCCTACTCCCCCCACAACTTTTGCCAAATGACCCCCAATTCCCTATGCCCAACTATTATTATAAAGTTAATTAAGATTGACAAGCTTCAGAAACAAGAATGGATGTTTTTGGCATTAAAATGGGCACTGTAGGTGTTTTCCTGGCCTCCACTCACTGCCGACTATGCTTCCCCATTGACTTGCATTGGGTTTCGTGTTTCGGTCGATCCCCGACTTTTAGCGATAATCGGCCGACTGCACTCGACTCGACTCTGGACAAAATCGGGTTTCCCAAAACCCTACTCGATCTTAAAAAAATGAAAGTCGCTCAACCCTAGTGTGCAACTATATGTTGCCAGGTCCTTAGTCTAATAGGTCATTTCTCTAGTCTGCGCTGCCCCTGTTGTCCTGTGTATTTATACGTTACCCTGAAGCCGCTGCGGCGGTACCTGAATCCTGTGGCCTTGTCAGCAGAACCTGAACCGTTTCTCGAGACCTATGTGTCTAAACAAGTACCTATGTCTGAAGTCCACGTTATCCATACTGTCTGTAAGTCTCTGAATTCTTCCTGTCTGTGATTCTGCTCCACAGTTCCAATCCAAGCAATCTGACCCCTGGGATCGGCAGCTGCGGTGCCGGGGACTGCCCAGGCCTGACTCCACCATCAGGGGTTCCAGTGAACACCAGGTAGCTGCTTAGGCTTCTTTCACACTTCCGTTGTTTGGCCTCTGTCACAATGCGTCGTTTTGGGAAAAAAACGCATCCTGCAAATGTGCCCGCTGGATGCGTTTTTTTTCCATAGACTTGTATTGCCGACGGATCGCGACGTATGGCCATACGTCGCGTCCGTCGTGCACTGGATGCGTCATGTTTTGGCGGACCGTCATCACGAAAAAACGTTCAAGGGAACGTTTTTTCGTACGCCGGTTCCTGCATTTCCTACCGCGCATGCGCGGCTAGAACTCCGCCCCCTCCTCCCCAGTACTTTTGAATGGGCAGCGGATGCGTTGAAAAACCGTCCGCTGCCCACATTGTGCCGAATTTTCACAACGTCCATCGGTATGTCGCGCCGGCGCTTCGTGATGGCCCCGTACCAACGGAAGTGTGAAAGAAGCCATCGCTACGCCCCTCCTAGGCAAACCTGGCCCCATGGCACAGTGGGTCCACGAACCACATGCACCACCGGCATATAGTAAATAGCTTAAGAAAAAAAAATTCTAGAATTCATGTTTTTCCATCACTACCCCTCCCCAAAAAATAGAAAAATGTTATAGCAAATATAGCAACATATAATAAATAATATAATAAAAAGTAATATGATATAAATTTTATAGTGATAAATGTAATCTATAATAATTTAATGAAATAATAGTTTATACTATATAATAAATAATATAGTGAGATAATTGTATAGCAATAAATGTAATTAATATATTAATTTAATGAAATATTAGTTTTTATTATATAATAAATAATGAGATAATTTTATAGTAGTAAACATATTAATATATAATATAATTATTTAATAGTATATAAATATATAATAATATAACAAAGTTATAATAATATAAAAAACAATCAAAATGTCATATGTATTGCAAAATGATACCAATAAAAACTGCAGAAGGCACAGAAAGAACGAGCCTTTAATCGCCAAAAAAGTTCTAAAGTTATGAGTTCTCAGAATATGCGACACAAACCAAATTTGTTTCACATGGTTTAGAATTTTTTAAAACCAGCAAAATGTAAAAACAAATATATGATATGTCCATAATTTTACTGATCTGAAGAAACATATTGCCAGGCATTTTTACTGCACAATGAACGTCGTAAAAACAGAACCCCTGCAAAAAACATCAGTTTATGCCTCCATCTTGCCCTACTCTGAATTTTTATTCAAAATTTTCAGAAAATTATTCAGTAAAGCAATATATCAAATGGACAATTCATTCCACCAGACCGAAGCCATTGTGCTAATATGGTGTCGAAACAAAATTAAAATGTTATGACTCGTGGAAAAAGAAGAGGGGAAAACAAAAGTGCAGAAATTAAAATTGATTCAAGGGCATTAATAACAGGAAGTTAAAGGAAGTTAAAATAAATACATTACACAACCTTCAGAAAAAAAACACAATTTTTTTGTTGTAGAATATTAGAAATCAGAATTTAATTTGAGAGACAATTTTTAACAAATTTTTCTACAAAAATTTTGGATCCTTTTTTTTGTTTGTTTTAAAATTGGCATGTCCCTGACAATTTATTACTTAAACCTTAAGTCTTAGATAAATATAGGAACAGTACTAATGAGGTCAGCAAATTGTTTGCTGTGCTATCGTTTGGTATTACTACTTGAAGCATTTTAATCCTCTAACGGGATTCTTTTCAGAAAGATTTATTCACCACTAGTTATCTGACTCTCCTTCTGCCCTTAAAGCCATTGAAGACCGAGATGCCGCAGCATCTAATTCTCCTCCAGATGTGAATATCTCTTCCTTAATTATTCTGAGGACTGGGCTTCTGTCCTACATCTGCTTCATCCATTCTTAGCTCTGGCTTTCTATTTCCCGCCTGACAATAGTCATCATCGGAAAGACTTGACCATCGTACAAGGTACAGTAAAACATATTAAATATTTGTTTTTGTATTAAAGCCATTATGGATTTCCTGGTAGTAATGATTAAGGACTAATGCTAGTCCGACGCGCGTCGGGGTCATATGTACCCCAGTTTGACTTTTCCTATGATTTTTAAAATGAAGCATCTTTAATAAATTTGATTTTTACTTATTGAGGGTTTTCTACTCAGTTCTGGATTTAGTTTTCCTTTTCCCTTTCCTATTGCCTTCATTAGCTACACGTCTTAACAGATTAATTTCCGATATCCTTTAATGTTTCCGCATTTGCAGAATTGGTCAGATCTGAACTAAAGCTCGTAGTGTACGGTCATGATGATTTCCATAGAGTCCAAAAATTATGCATATATATTAAAGTATGAATAAGGATAAAAGTTAGCTCAACATATAATGTACAGGAAATCAATAGTAAAATAAAGAAATTCAAAATGAAAGTCATATTAGAAAGTTCAGTTCAGAACTCAGTGAAGCTTGAGGGTTTGTAACAAGTTTGGATTGAAGGTTTCTTAACCCCTTCATGACCTTGGGATTTTCCATTTTTCCGTGTTCGTTTTTCGCTCCCCTGCTTCCCAGAGCCATAACTTTTTTATTTCTCCATCAATATGGCCATGTAAGGGCTTATTTTTTGCGGGACGAGTTGTACTTTTGAACGACATTATTGGTTTTACCATGACTTGTACAAGAAAACAGGAAAAAAATTCCAAGTGCGGTGAAATTGCAAAAAAAGTGCAGTCCCACACTTGTTTTTTGTTTGGCTTTTTTCTTAGGTTCACTAAATGCTAAAACTGACCTGCCATTATGATTCTCCAAGTAAGTACGAGTTCATAGATACCTAACATGACTTGGTTATTTTTTATCTAAGTGGTGAAAAAAAATTCTAAACTTTGCTAAAAAAAAAAAAAAAATTGTGCCATTTTCCGATACTCGTAGCGTCTCCATTTTTCATGATCTGGGGTCGGTTGAGGGCTTAGTTTTTGCATGCCGAGCTGCCATTTTTAATGATATGATTTCGGTACAGATACGTTCTTTTGATCGCCCGTTATTGCATTTTAATGCAATGTCACGGTGACCAAAAAAACTTAATTCTGACGTTTCAAATTTTTTTCTCGCTACACCGGTTAGCGATCAGGTTAATGCTTTTTTTTTATTGATAGATCGGGCGAATCCGAACGCGGCGATACCAAATATGTGTAAGTTTGATTTTTTTTTAATTGATTTATTTTGATTGGGGCGAAAGGGGGGTGATTTAAACTTTTATAAACTTTTTTTAAACTTTTTTTTTTACTTTTGCCATGCTTCAATAGCCTCCATGGGAGGCTAGAAGCTGGCACAACTCGATCGCCTCTGCTACATAGCAGCGATCATAAGATCGCTGCTATGCAGCAGAAATGCAGGTGTGCTATTAGCGCCGACCACAGGGTGGCGCTCACAGCTACCGGTGATCAGTAACCATAGAGGTCAAGACCATAGAGGTCTTGACAGTGGCATTTAACTAGTTAATAGCGGCGGGTGAATCGCGATTTCACCCTCCGCTATTGCGGGTACATGTCAGCTGTTCAAAACAGCTGACATGTCCCGGCTTTGATGCGGGCTCACCACCTGAGCCTGCATCAAAGCAGGGCTTCTGACCTCGGACGTACTATCCCGTCCGAGGTCAGAAAGGGGTTAATGTGATGGCACTATATTGGAAAGCACATTAAATAATCAACATAATAGATACATAAAATACAATGTAAATATAAAATGTTCTTCTTTTATAAAACCTAAAATTCGAAAATAAGTTGTCCCACATTAGTGGAAAATCCATTTCCAACTCCGAGAGCAAGTAGCATAACAGAATAAATCTCTGGATCAAGTGGCATCAGAATAAATCACCGGAATATTGTCCCATTGTCTACTTCTTCAAAAAAGAAGACAATTAATGGTTCCTCTTGAGTTGTCCTCCTCCATCTTCTCTTTTGGTCTTGAAATTCATCCTGGTCTTACGAAAATTGGGGAATGGGTAAATAGAAAGTTGTTTCCATATGTTGGACAAGCATCCACAATGGCAGCGCCTTGGGTAGACTCATTGTAGACAGAGGATCTTGAGCTTTGGTACAATAATGCTTTAAGTGCATGAACCCTTGGATCATTAAATTCATGATTGCCCCAAAAAGGATATCGATGCCATAACGAAATATATGGTAGGTTCATGAGATCAATGCCTTGTGTAATGCTGACTATTGAAGGATCGTAGGGTTTGGTTCCTGCATCTATAGACAGTAGATAAACTATTCAACCGGTATTACTCAAGCTCCTATGAATATATGTATGCCTCAACTATATATGTAGGAGCTCTATACAAGAATATGCTGTTATTAATTACATGGGTTGCACCATAAGTAGTGATTATTAGCCACACAATACAGTTTGACACCCAGTTACAATGGGTTGGAGCAGAAAGAACTCTGATTCTGGTTGATAATTTCCTTAGGTTGACTTTTTAAACTGCGGTTCTCCTGATGAAGAAGTTGGTTCAACTTCAAAATGCGCTGAGAATACTGCATGGCTTAAATCCTTCTTACATCCTCTATATTTTTTTTAACCCAGCATAGCATAGTAGACAACTACTCCTAGTTTCCCATTAAATGGCAGAAGTATAGTGAGTGCCCATTTAATCTTCATTGGCCAAGTATCTAATAAGATGTCGCTCAACGTTAGGCTGATAGATATAGTGTACTGCAATACGGAAATATGAGCAATCTGAAAAATTCCATGGGAATAACATTTTTTTTTAAAGTGAAAACAAATTTTTAAGTATTTAAAAAAATAAACAAATTACAATGATAATAAAAAAGTATACAAATTTATTATTATGTTTATGTTCATAATGACTCTTAGTATTTTTTTTTTCTGCACAGTGAGTTTTATGAACGTTACGGCTTGCGGAAAATTAGGAAATGCAACAGCAAATTATTTTTCTAAACAGTTTTTTTAATTATGTAACAGTCGAAAAACCAATATCTACTTATATTTTGTATCACTGTAACTGCACAGACCCACAGAATTAAGAAAACAAATTATTCATTGCACAAAATTGAAAATGTAAAAATCTATAGCGGATATGCTATTTTTCTTCCAACATGCCACAAAAAAAAAGAGAATTGAAAAAAGTTGATCAGTAAGTTTGTTATTCGTCAAAATGTTTGTCAAAACTTCCCTCTTAAAAAAACGATCTCTATATTGATGGGAAATGAAAAATTTGGCAAGTTCTTGCTCGTTAATACACTACACTAGCGTTCACCTACCTTAAGATTTGAGACGTGTCACCTTTATGGATTTGTGTTGGTTTAACTTTCTCATTTGGATCTATGTGCGCTATTGGGCTACAATTTTGCAAATCTAAAAGTAATTTTGTAAATCAAAACACACCAAAAAATCAATAATGTGGCCATACACATTACTCCTGATGATGAAAATGAAAACAGTAGTTCTAAAGGTCATCTGACCATCGATGACGATGTCTATTTATTTTACTTACATATCGCCATCATATTCTACAGCGCTGTACAGATATTATCATCACTGTTCCCATTGGGGCTCACAATCTAGATTCCCTAGCAGTATGTTTTTAGAGTGTGGGACGAAAACAGAGAACCTGGATGAAACCCACGCAAACGCAGGAAGAACATATAAGCACCTTGCAGATGTTGACCTTGGTGGGATTCCAGTGCTGCAAAGCCACAGTGCTAACCATTGAGCCACCATACAGTGCTAGCCACTGAGCCACCAGTTCTGGAAATGTTCAGTTTTTAATTATTTGTTGGGAACTTTATTCCAACGAGAACAGTTGGGTGTAGAGAAAATCAGAATCAGATGATTCATAAGTAACCAAAGTAGTAAATAATGATGCCAAATAGAATTTGCTTAGAGATTAGTATTTGGGTCACACATATCTATGTATTTATATGATGAGTAAATGTGTTAATCTAATCTCATGCAATTTGAAAGCCCCAAAAATCCACCTGAAATATTTGGCACGACACACCTGTACAATGTATTGCCACCTCGGTTTCCTTAGATATATAAACATTAACCATGAATACTACTCGCATATAATCCGCTCACATGTGTTGTTCTTGCACGCGATCCTCAATCCACAGTGCAAGATACAATCCAAAAAAGATGGATCCAACACATAAAAATCTTCTTTTATTCAATAACCATTAAAAGAATTACGAAACGTTCCATTTCACACCCTGTCCGATGAAAGCCCCTGATTAGTGGTTGACGCGTTTCGAGCCCAGATGGTTCTTGCATAATGCTGTTGATCGAAAGTAATGTTGAAAGGCCTTAAAGTCATAAATTTGATTGTTTTCATCTCATGTCTATTGGCAACTTTACAATTCCATTCCTTGGATCTTTCATTTCTGATGTACTGTCAAAGTAAAGATCTATTACATACAACAATATGTGCGAGTCCCTGTAGAGGGGCAAAGAGAACGATGGATCTTTATACATTTAAAGGTCTATATTGCAAACCTGTATATGCTAATTTGGTGACTGGACATACAATATGGCCTTATCCAATGTAATGGATGCAAGTACTATGAATCCATTCAAAACAGATCTGTAATATGGTCAGACATCCATAGGTGTGATGTTAGACTTCAGAAAGCGGGCTTGGGAGGAATGCGGGCAGTGCAGGAATGGACAATGGCCGTTTCGCGTGTTACCATTTCAAAGGGTCCCGGAAACGGACAGGCTGGTTTCACACTAGCATTTGGCAGCCTTCTTCCTCTGTTAAGCCCCACCCACTGCTGTGCTTCTTCCTTCAGCTCCGCCTACATTTGCATGCGTCCTGCTTACCCTATCTTTAACATGGGATATGCAGGCCATGCAGATGTATGTGGATGCCTCCGCATGCGTCGTTTTGATGCTGCGCTGACCTGCATCGAACACAACAGGTTGCATTTTGTTGCAGTTGGCGCAGCATCAAAACAACGCATCAGGGGCATCCGCATACATCCACATGGCCTGCGTACCCACTGTTAAAGATAGGGGACGCATGCAGACGTAGGCAGAGCTGAAGGAAGAGGCGTGGCAGTGGGCGGGGTTTAACGGAGGAAGAAGGCTGCCGTCCCAACTCTGCCAAATGCTAGTGTGAAACTAGCCTAACATGCGAAACGGCCATCATCCATTCCTGCAATCCCAGCATTCCTCCCAAGCCCCCTTTCCAGACACAAATGCCTACACCCTAGAGGTGAAATAAAGGATTTTTTGAGACTTTCTGCAACATGGTGAGTGCGGCAATTTTTTTTTCTTCTAAGTGTTTGCAAGGATATGTTAATTTCATTGCTGAGTGTTAGAGGCTGGGACTTCTCTGCCATGTGGGATGTATCGCAGGCACTGTTTGTTGCTCTCGTCTCCCATTTGGGTCCAGCCGCTGGGTCTGCTGCTTAGTGCAGACGTCGGTCCCAGCATTTTGCTCAGGCTCCTGTTATACATGTGGTTACTGCTGGATCTCCAGGTAAAGTCTATGGTAACCAGTGGTATACAGAGACAGCCCCGCTCTCTGGAGCCTAAGTCCAGAAATCTGTTGTGAATCCGCTTTTTGGGCTCCCCTGGTGGTTGCTGGTGGTACTGGTGACTTGTGTGTGCTTTGCTGTCTCAGTTCACCTGCTCCCATCAGTGTTTGGGAGTTTCCTATTTAGCCTTGCTCTCCAGTCATTTCCTTGCCGGTCATCATTGTAACCAGAGCCTTCGGTTGCATTTTCCTGCTACTAGTCTGCTGATCAGCTAAGTGGACTTTGTCCTTTTGTTTTGTATCTTTTGTCCAGTTTGCAGTTTTTGTTATTCTCTGTAGCTGGAAGCTCTTGCGGGCTGAAATTGCCACTCCTGTGTCATGAGTTGACACAGGAGTCTTAAAGTAATTTCAGGATGGTTTTTTGAAAGGGTTTTCAGTTGACCGTGAAGTCCTCTTTTGTATCCTTCTGCTATCTAGTAAGTGGACCTCTCTTTGCTAAATCTACTTTCATACTGTGTATGTCTTTTCCTCTTAACTCACCGTTATTACATGTGGGGGGCTGCTATCATCTTTTGGGGTATTTCCCTAGAGGTAAGCCAGGTCTGTTCCTTCCTCTACCAGGCGTAGTTAGTCCTCCGGCTGGCGCGTGGCATCTAGGAAGTCGTAGGTATGCTCCCTGGCTACTATTAGTTGTGTGGTAGATTTAGCTCACGGTCAGCTCGAGATTCCATCACCCAGAGCTCGTCCGTTATTTTTGTGTTCTGATGTTTCCCTGCCATTGGGAATCATGACAGTATGACCGGCCAATGTTAAAGTTATTGGCAGAAGAAAGGAGAGAAAAAAGAAGTCTGTAGATTTATTTTTTTTTTTCTCCCTATGCTTGCTGCATAGTTGGATCAGTTGTATTTCAGCTCTAATTACAGCCTTTGCCTTTCTCTCCTTCTAATCCTTGAATGGCTCTGATCTCACCTGTTTAAAGATGGACCCTCAGAGTTTGGCTGTAGGTTTAAATAATCTTGCTACCAAGGTTCAAAATTTACAAGATTTTGTTATACATACTCCGATGTCTGAACCTAAAATTCCTACACCAGAGGTGTTTTCCGCAGATAGATCTCGGTTCCTGAATTTCAAATATAATTGTAAATTGTTCCTTTCTCTCAGACCTCACTCCTCTGGAGATCCTGTCCAGCAGGTTAAGATTGTAATCTCTTTGCTGCGAGGTGACCCTCAAAATTGGGCATTTTCATTGACACCAGGGGATCCTGCGTTGCTCAATGTGGATGCGTTTTTTCTGGGTTTCGGGTTGCTTTATGAGGAACCTAATTTGGAGATTCAAGCTGAAAAAGCTTTGATAGCCCTATCTCAAGGGCAAGATGAAGCTGAGATATACTGCCAAAAATTTCGTAGATGGTCTGTGCTTACTCAGTGGAATGAGTGCGCCCTAGCGGCAAATTTCAGAGAGGGCCTTTCTGATGCCGTTAAAGATGTTATGGTCGGGTTCCCTGCGCCCACAGGTCTGAATGAGTCCATGACAATGGCTATTCAGATTGATCGGCGTTTGCGGGAGCGCAAACCCATGCACCATTTGGCGGTATCTTCTGAAGAGACGCCAGAGAAAATGCAATGTGACAGAATTCTGTCCAGAAGCGAGCGGCAGAATTATAGGCGTAAAAATGGATTATGCTTCTATTGTGGTGATTCTGCTCATGTTATATCAGCATGCTCTAAACGTACTAGGAAGGTTGACAAGTCTATTTCAATTGGCACTTTACAGTCTAAATTTATTCTGTCTGTAACCTTGATTTGTTCATTATCAGTTATTACCGTGGATGCCTATGTGGACTCTGGCGCCGCTCTGAGTCTTATGGATTGGTCCTTTGCCAGGCGCTGTGGGTTTGATTTAGAGCCTCTGGAAGTCCCTATACCTCTGATGGGTATTGATTCTACGCCTTTGGCTTGTAATAAACCACAATTCTGGACGCAAGTGACTATGCGTATGACTCCAGACCATCAGGAGGTGATTCGCTTCCTTGTGTTGTACAATTTGCATGATGTTTTGGTGCTTGGATTACCATGGTTACAATCTCATAACCCAGTCCTTGACTGGAAAACAATGTCTGTGTTAAGCTGGGGATGTCGGGGGGCTCATGGGGACATACCTTTGGTTTCCATTTCGTCATCTATTCCCTCTGAGATTCCGGCATTTTTGTCTGATTATCGTGATATTTTTGAGGAGCCAAAAATTGGTTCACTCCCTCCCCACAGAGATTGTGATTGCGCCATAGATCTGATTCCTGGCAGTAAATTTCCAAAGGGTCGTTTGTTTAACTTATCTGTACCTGAACATGCTGCTATGCGAGAGTATATTAAGGAGTCCCTGGAAAAGGGACACATTCATCCTTCATCTCCTTTAGGAGCTGGTTTTTTCTTTGTATCTAAAAAGGATGGCTCTCTGAGGCCTTGTATTGATTATCGACTCCTGAATAAAATTACAGTCAAATATCAGTATCCGTTGCCTTTGCTGACTGATTTGTTTGCTCGCATAAGGGGGGCTAAGTGGTTCTCTAAGATTGATCTTCGTGGGGCGTATAATTTGGTGCGAATTAAGCAGGGGGATGAGTGGAAAACCGCATTTAATACGCCTGAGGGCCATTTTGAGTATTTAGTAATGCCTTTTGGCCTTTCTAATGCACCTTCAGTCTTTCAGTCCTTAATGCATGATATTTTCCGTGAATATTTGGATAAATTTATGATTGTGTATTTGGATGATATTTTGATTTTTTCTGATGACTGGGAGTCTCATGTTCAACAGGTCAGGAGGGTTTTTCAGGTTTTGCGGGAGAATTCTTTGTGTGTAAAGGGTTCAAAGTGTGTTTTTGGGGTTCAAAAGATTTCCTTTTTGGGGTACATTTTTTCCCCTTCTTCTATTGAGATGGACCCTGTCAAGGTTCGGGCTATTTGTGACTGGACGCAGCCTACTTCTCTTAAGAGTCTTCAGAAATTCTTGGGCTTTGCTAATTTTTATCGTCGATTTATAACTGGTTTTTCTGGCATTGCTAAACCTCTGACGGATTTGACCAAAAAGGGTGCTGATGTTGCCAATTGGTCCCCTGCTGCTGTGGAGGCCTTTCGGGAGCTTAAGCGCCGCTTTTTGTCTGCCCCTGTGTTGCGCCAGCCTGATGTTTCTCTTCCCTTTCAGGTTGAGGTCGATGCTTCCGAGATCGGAGCGGGGGCGGTTTTGTCGCAGAAAAGTTCCAACTGCTCAGTGATGAGACCTTGTGCGTTCTTTTCTCGAAAATTTTCGGCCGCCGAGCGAAACTATGATGTTGGTAATCGGGAGCTTTTGGCCATGAAGTGGGCATTTGAGGAGTGGCGTCATTGGCTTGAGGGTGCCAGACATCAGGTGGTAGTTTTGACGGATCACAAGAATCTGATTTATCTAGAGTCTGCCAGGCTCCTGAATCCTAGACAGGCACGATGGTCGTTGTTTTTTTCTCGGTATAATTTTGTGGTTTCATACTTACCGGGTTCTAAAAATATTAAGGCAGATGCTCTTTCTAAGAGTTTTGAGCCTGACTCTCCTGGGGATTCTGAACCTGCTGGTGTCCTTAAGGATGGGGTGGTTTTGTCTGCTGTCTCCCCAGATCTGCGACGTGCTTTGCAAGAATTTCAGGCGGATAGACCTGATCGTTGTCCGCCTGGTAGACTGTTTGTTCCTGATGTTTGGACCAGTAGAGTCATCCCGGAAGTTCATTCTTCTTCGCTGGCAGGTCATCCTGGAATTTTTGGTACCAGAGATTTGGTGGCTAGATCCTTCTGGTGGCCTTCCCTGTCTCGGGATGTGCGTGTTTTTGTGCAGTCTTGTGATGTGTGTGCTCGGGCCAAGCCTTGTTGTTCTAGGGCTAGTGGGTTATTGTTGCCCTTGCCTGTTCCGAAGAGGCCTTGGACGCACATCTCTATGGACTTTATTTCTGATCTCCCTGTTTCTCAGAAGATGTCTGTCATCTGGGTGGTGTGTGACCGTTTTTCTAAAATGGTTCATTTGGTACCATTGCCTAAGTTGCCTTCCTCATCTGAGTTGGTCCCTCTATTTTTTCAAAATGTGGTTCGCTTGCATGGTATTCCGGAAAACATCGTTTCTGACAGGGGAACCCAGTTCGTGTCTAGATTTTGGCGGGCATTCTGTGCCAGGTTGGGCATTGATTTGTCTTTTTCGTCTGCATTCCATCCTCAGACTAATGGCCAGACGGAGCGAACTAATCAAACCTTGGAGACTTATTTGAGGTGTTTTGTGTCTGCGGATCAGGATGACTGGGTTGCCTTTTTGCCGTTGGCAGAATTTGCTCTTAATAATCGGGCCAGTTCTGCCACTTTGGTTTCTCCTTTCTTTTGCAATTCAGGGTTTCATCCTCGTTTTTCATCTGGTCAGGTGGAATCTTCGGATTGTCCTGGAGTGGATGCGGTGGTGGATCGGTTGCATCAGATTTGGGGACAAGTGGTGGACAATTTGAAGTTGTCCCAGGAGAGGACTCAGCAGTTTGCTAACCGCCGTCGTCGTGTTGGTCCTCGCCTTCGTGTTGGGGACTTGGTGTGGTTGTCTTCCCGTTTTGTCCCTATGAGGGTTTCTTCTCCTAAGTTTAAGCCTCGGTTCATCGGTCCTTATAGGATTTTGGAGATACTTAACCCTGTGTCCTTTCGTTTGGACCTCCCGGCATCTTTCGCTATCCATAATGTATTCCATCGGTCGTTGTTGCGGAGATATGAGGTACCGGTGGTTCCTTCTACTGAACCTCCTGCTCCTGTGCTGGTGGAGGGTGAATTGGAGTACGTTGTAGAGAAGATCTTGGATTCCCGTATTTCCAGACGGAGACTTCAATATCTGGTTAAATGGAAGGGCTATGGTCAGGAAGATAATTCTTGGGTAACTGCCTCTGATGTTCATGCCTCGGATTTGGTTCGTGCCTTTCATAGGGCTCACCCAGATCGCCCTGGCGGTTCTCGTGAGGGTTCGGTGCCCCCTCCTTAAGGGGGGGGTACTGTTGTGAATCCGCTTTTTGGGCTCCCCTGGTGGTTGCTGGTGGTACTGGTGACTTGTGTGTGCTTTGCTGTCTCAGTTCACCTGCTCCCATCAGTGTTTGGGAGTTTCCTATTTAGCCTTACTCTCCAGTCATTTCCTTGCCGGTCATCATTGTAACCAGAGCCTTCGGTTGCATTTTCCTGCTACTAGTCTGCTGATCAGCTAAGTGGACTTTGTCCTTTTGTTTTGTATCTTTTGTCCAGTTTGCAGTTTTTGCTATTCTCTGTAGCTGGAAGCTCTTGCGGGCTGAAATTGCCACTCCTGTGTCATGAGTTGACACAGGAGTCTTAAAGTAATTTCAGGATGGTTTTTTGAAAGGGTTTTCAGTTGACCGTGAAGTCCTCTTTTGTATCCTTCTGCTATCTAGTAAGTGGACCTCTCTTTGCTAAATCTACTTTCATACTGTGTATGTCTTTTCCTATTAACTCACCGTTATTACATGTGGGGGGCTGCTATCATCTTTTGGGGTATTTCCCTAGAGGTAAGCCAGGTCTGTTCCTTCCTCTACCAGGCGTAGTTAGTCCTCCGGCTGGCGCGTGGCATCTAGGAAGTCGTAGGTATGCTCCCTGGCTACTATTAGTTGTGTGGTAGATTTAGCTCACGGTCAGCTCGAGATTCCATCACCCAGAGCTCGTCCGTTATTTTTGTGTTCTGATGTTTCCCTGCCATTGGGAATCATGACAGAAATCATCTTACTGAGCATGTCCGTGATGTGGCACCTTGTCATTGGTGCTCAGACACTGACTGCTCTGGTGATGTGGCAGCTCCGGATTGGCCCACGGGCGACACCCCATCCATCTGGGTGTGAGTGTTTGGGGTGGAGCCAAGCGCATCAAGGGCTTCCAGCGCCGCATGCAGCCATGCAAGCGTCACTTGTGTTTGGAGTATGTGTGGGTGGATTCTCTACTGCTCTGTCTGTTTTCTTGTGTGTTTAGCACAGTAACAGCTACCAGTGGGATGTCAGTGATCTTGTCAACATGTGCTCGGAGCTGGCCCTGTGTCATTAGAATTCCGGCACCTCTGGAGAGGAGATTGGCTGTGTGAGTTCAGGGCTGGCATCAAGCCATCAGAATTCCAGCTCCTCCGGAGAGGAGGTTTGCTGCGTGTTCTTGCTGACTGTGAGTTGCTCTGGTCTCCCATTCAGGCCCAGCCACTGGGTCTGCTGCTTAGCGCAGACGTTGGTCCCAGCGTGTGTGTGTGTGCGTGCGCGTGTGTCTCTCTTAGCATCTGTCTCTGGCCGTGTGTCCGGTTAGCACAGTTGAGTTACAGAGCAAGCCCAACCACTAGCTTAGACTTTCCTGAGAGAGCGATAGAGTTCCACACCTAGTTTGCCATTTGCTTCTACCTCTGCGGGTTTATCAGGGTATTGCACTTTTCTTATTGTTTTGTGCCGCTCGGTGGTTAGCTGGGCTAGGTACCTATATTTTCTGTGCCATTCGGTGGTTAGCTGAGTTGGTAATTATATTCTTTAGTGCCACTCAGTGGCTAGCTGAGCTTGGTACTCTGCGTCCTGTTCGCTCTGTGTGGTTTTAACGCAGTGTGGTCACTAGTTTTTTATCTGTCACTATTCACATTAGCAGCAGTTATTCATCTTTGCACGGTGGACCCGGGGTTGTGATTGCACTTTATAGTTTAATTTAATTTAGTGCAATCCGCCAACCTTAACACTGAGCACCATAATATTGTTTCATGTGCTGAAGGAATTCAGTTAAATAGAGGACCATTAGTTAAAAGGCATGAAACTGCTGTTTGGCTCTGGTGCAGTTCACTTTTTTCTTCTTTTATGATGTTAGACTTCACCTTCTGGTACATTCATATCAATGACTTGAGTTGAGCAGAGATGTATTAATTGTCCAGGAAACAAACATTTGTAATTGTGGGCAGAGCATAAAACCTCTTTTAGCTGATATTCTCGGTTATGTTTCAAGACTTCTTAAAGCGAACCTGTCATCGGACCTTAAGTGTCTAGTTTTTACTCTTATTATATCCTGCTATACTCTTGAGTATTTGAGGTTTGTTTTTTTTAAATCCGCCATACGGTTCCATGGATATTGGCCTTTTTATTTAGTGATATTTTTAGGGGGGATCCTCTGGGGCGTGTCTTTTGGCTGCTTTGCAGGAGACTCGCCTCTTTAAAAACCATAAAAATTAGAGCTATATGAAAGGTCCATATCTCTGGAACCGTATGGCAGATTTAAAAAAAAAAAAACAGCAACAAAATACTCTGGAGAGCAACAGTAACAAAACAAGAGCAAAATCTGTCCACTTTAGAAATGGTAACAGGACCACCTTAAAGGGAACCTGTCACCCCCAAAATGCCCCCAGAAGGGGAGCTAAGCCCACCGGCATCAGGGGCTTATCTACAGCATTCTGTAATGCTGTAGATAAGCTCCCGATGTAACCTGAAAGATGAGAAAAAGAGGTTAGATTATACTCACCCAGGGGCGGTCCCGGTTCTGTTCTGGTCCAATGGGCGTCGCGGTCCGGGGCCTCCCATCTTCTTACGATGACGTCCTCTTCTTGTCTTCACGCTGCACTCCAGTGCAGGCATACTTTGTCTGCCCTGTTGAGGGCAGAGCAAAGTACTGCAGTGCGCAGGTGCTGGGCCTCTCTGACCTTTCCCGGTGCCTGCGCACTGCAGTACTTTGCTCTGCCCTCAACAGGGCAGACAAAGTACGCCTGCACTGGAGCGCAGCGTGAAGACAAGAAGAGGACGTCATCGTAAGAAGATGGGAGGCCCTGGGTCGGACCACGACGCTCATCGGACCAGAACAAAACCAGGACCGCCCCTGGGTGAGTATAATGTATCCTGAAAAAGGAGAAAAAGAGGTTATATCGGGGGCTTATCTACAGCTTTACAGAATGCTGTAGATAAGACCCTGATGCCGGTGGGCTTAGCTCACCTTCGATTTTGGGCGTGACAGGTCCCCTTTAAGGCGACTTACAGCATAGCCACCTATAGATGGCATTAGAGTGAAAGATTCCTTAATCTCTCTTCTGCAGAGCGTGTTTTAGAGGGGCTCGCCCCTAGTATTGCCCACCAGCTGGCATTTCACAAGGAAATGGATAAAACTAGCTCACTCATGGAAAAATAAGCCATCATTATTCCAGTTCTATGCCCAGGAGTCGATGCAGAAAATCAGTAAATCTGAAATACAACGGCATTGACCCATGGCATGACCCGAGCATTGGAGAAATACAGAGACTAAAGAGCACTAATATTGATAAAATACCACTGCAAAATGCCATTTCTGATAGGGATCCTCTCGTATATAAAATGGTATCAGATCTGCAGGCAGGAGGTTATAGAGCAGGAGGAGCTGATCAGATTTATAACAGTATAGACTTTGCCCTGTGTCAGCACATGATCAAAGCTGTGTGGGAACAGATGGTCACCCCGACGCACACCGCTGTGGTCACCTGCCACCATAGAAATTGCATCTGAAGATGCACAGAGCTTACAATGATGGAAGGTGGGTGCCAGAAGTTGTAGCTAAACACCCAAAGGCTATATGTTGGGCTCAACCATGACACCAAAATTTGGGGCATTTAATTCCTACCACTTAGAGATTGCGGAAGCATCTTCCAAAGTATCTTAATCTTTTCCAGTTTGTAGGACAGTCACAGCAAAATTAAGACCATTGAAAAGTGTGCAAGACGCCAGGAGTAACCAGTCTCCGTAATTATCTCACGGTTGTGCATAATTAATAACAAGATTGATTGTCCCCAGTGTTTGGCATATATATGTCAGCAGGACTCGTGAGTTTCCCAGGATTTACAACCTGTCCTTGTACAATGGCATATAATAACTTTATAGCCACCACACAACAAAAAGTCCCCTTGTCTTCATCGTACTCCCAGCTAATTATGGCTAATTTCTACTTTAACTGGATGAAGTAGGTGTCATCTCCAGTGAAATATTTGCTTCAGCTATAAAATAACAATGTTGCCATAACATCTCTCCATTTATTCCTCTGGTCAACAAAAATAAGACAGGGTCTTATATTATTTTTTTCCTCCAAAAGATAAGTTAGGGCCTATTTTCAGGGGATGTCTTTTTTTTCCATGAACAACAATCAACATTTATTATTGAACAAAAAAAATCAACATTTATTCAAATATAATCATGTATATCAATCACGGTACATACACATGTATATACATACACACACTACACATACACATGTAAATACACACACACTGCACATATCAATGTATTAATACACCCTGCACATACACATGTATATACACACACTGTGCATACACATGTATATACGTACACTGTATCTACACATGTATATATACACACACTGCACATATAAATGCTCAAAATCAAAGTGGAAAATGAAGTTACAGGCTGATCCAACTTCAGAGGAAATGCCTCAAGACAAGGAAATGATGCTCAGTAGTGTGTGTGGCCTCCATGTGCCTGTATGACCTCCCTACAATGCCTGGGCATGCTCCTGATGAGGCGGCGGATGGTCTCCTAAGGGATCTCTTCCCAGACCTGGAGTAAAAGCATCCGCCAACTCCTGGACAGTCTGTGGTGCAATGTGACGTTGATGGATTGTGCGAGACATGATGTCCCAGATGTGCTCAATCGGATTCAGGTCTGGGGAAAGGATGGGCCAGTCCATAGCTTCAATGCCTTCATCTTGCAGGAACTGCTGACACACTCCAGCCACATGAGGTCTGGCATTGTCCTGCATTAGGAGGAACCCAGGGCCAAACGCACCAGCATATGGTCTCACAAGGGGTCGGAGGATCTCATATGGGTACCTAATGGCAGTCAGGCTACCTCTGGCGAGCACATGGAGGGCTGTGCGGCCCTCCAAAGAAATGCCACCCCACACCATTACTGACCCACTGCCAAACCGGTAATGCTGAAGGATGTTGCAGGCAGCAGATCGCTCTCCACAGGATCTCCAGGCTCTGTCACATCTGTCACATGTGCTCAGTGTGAACCTGCTTTCATCTGTGAAGAGCAAAGGGCGCCAGTAGCAAATTTGCCAATCCTGGTGTTTTGTGGCAAATGCCAAATGTCCTGCACGGTGTTGGGCTGTGAGTGCAACCCCCATTTGTGGACCTTGGGGACTCAGACCATCCTCATTGAGTCAGTTTCTAACCATTTGTGCAGACACATGCACATTTGTGGCCTGCTGGAGGTCATTTTGAAGGACTCTGGCAGTGCTCCTCTTGTTCCTCCTTTCAAAAAGGCTGAGGTTGTGGTCCTGCAGCTAGGTTGTTGCCCTCCTACGGCCCCCTCCACGTCTCCTGGTGTACTGGCCTGTCTCCTGGTAGTGCCTCCAGCCCCTGGACACTACGCTGACAGACACAGCAAACCTTCTTGCTACAACTCACATTAATGTGCCAACCTGGATGAGCTGCACTACCTGAGCCACTTGTGTGGGTTGTAGACTCCATATCATGCTACCACGAGTGTGAAAGCACAACCAACATTCGAAAGTGACCAAAACATTAGCCAGACTATAAAGACTATAAAATAAAGGGAACACTTAAACAACAGAGTATAGCTCCAAGTAGATCAAACTTCTGTGAAATCAAACTGTCCATTTAGGAAGCAACACTGACAATCAATTTCACATGCTGTTGTGCAAATGGAATAGAAAAAGATGGAAATTATTGACAATTATCATGCCACACTCAATAAAGGAGTGGTTCTGCAGGTGGGGACCACAGACCACATCTGAGTACTGAGATCAATGTGAAATTGATTGTCAGTGTTGCTTCCTAAAAGGACAGTTTGATTTCACAGAAGTTTGATCTACTTGGAGCTATACTCTGTTGTTTAAGTGTTCCCTTTATTTTTTTGAGCAGTGCATATATATATATAATGTGTGTATGTGCAGTGTGTGTATGTGCAATGTGCGTATATACATGTGTATATGCAGTGTATGTAAATGTGTGTGCAGTGTGTGTATATACATGTGTATGTGCAGGGTGTGTGTACATATACACACACCCTGCACATACACATGCATACACACATACTGCACATACACGTGGATATACACACACACTGCACATACACATGTGTATACACACATTGCACTTACACACATATATATACAGTACAGACCAAAGGTTTGGGCACACTGAAGGCATCAAAACTATGAATTAACACATGTGGAATTATATACTTAACAAAAAAGTGTGAAACAACTGAAAATATGTCTTATATTCTAGGTTCTTCAAAGTAGCCACCTTTTGCTTTGATGACTGCTTTGCACACTCTTGGCATTCGCTTCAAGAGGTAGTCACCGGGAATGGTCTTCCAACAATCTTGAAGGAGTTCCCAGAGATGCTTAGCACTTGTTAACCCTTTTGCCTTCACTCTACGGTCCAGCTCACCCCAAACCATCTCGATTGGGTTCAGGTCTGGTGACTGTGGAGGCCAGGTCATCTGGCTTACCACCCCATCACTCTCCTTCTTGGTCAAATACCCCTTACACAGCCTGGAGGTGTGTTTGGGGTCATTGTCCTGTTGAAAAATAAATGATGGTCCAACTAAACGCAAACCGGATGGAATAGCATGCCGCTGCAAGATGCTGTGGTAGCCATGCTGGTTCAGTATGCCTTCAATTTTGAATAAATCCCCAACAGTGTCACCAGCAAAGCACCCCCACACCATACACTTCCTCCTCCATGCTTCACGGTGGGAACCAGGCATGTAGAGTCCATCCGTTCACCTTTCCGGCGTCACACAAAGACACGGTGGTTGGAACCAAAGATCTCAAATTTGGACTCATCAGACCAAAGCACAGATTTCCACTGCTCTAATGTCCATTCCTTTTGTTTTTTAGCCCAAACAAGTCTCTTCTGCTTGTTGCCTGTCCTTAGCAGTGGTTTCCTAGCAGCTATTTTACCATGAAGGCCTGCTGCACAAAGTCTCCTCTTAACAGTTGTTGTAGAGATGTGTCTGCTGCTAGAACTCTGTGTGGCATTGACCTGGTCTCTAATCTGAGCTGCTGTTAACCTGCGATTTCTGAGGCTGGTGACTCAGATAAACTTATCCTCAGAAGCAGAGATAACTCTTGGTCTTCCTTTCCTGAGGTGGTCCTCATGTGAGCCAGTTTCTTTGTAGCTCTTGATGGTTTTTGCCACTGCACTTGGGGACACTTTCAAAGTTTTCCCAATTTTTCGGACTGACTGACCTTCATTTCTTAAAGTAATGATGGCCACTCATTTTTCTTTACTTAGCTGCTTTTTCTTGCCATAATACAAATTCTAACAGTCTGTTCAGTAGGACTATCAGCTGTGTATGCACCAGACTTCTGCTCAACACAACTGATGGTCCCAACCCCATTTAGAAGGCAAGAAAACCCACTTATTAAACCTGACAGTGCACACCTGTGAAGTAAAAACCATTCCCGGTGACTACCTCTTGAAGCTCATCGAGAGAATGCCAAGAGTGTGCAAAGCAGTCATAAAAGCAAAAGGTGACTACTTTGAAGAACCTAGAATATAAGACATATTTTCAGTTGTTTCACACTTTTTTGTTAAGTATATAATTCCACATGTGTTAATTCAAAGTTTTGACGGCTTCAGTGTGAATGTACAATTTTTATAGTCATGAAAATACAGAAAAATCTTTAACTGAAAAGGTGTGTCCATACTTTATACATATATATATATATATATATATATATACTAGCTGAAGAGCCCGGCGTTGCCTGGGCATAGTAAATATCTGTGGTTAGTTATAGCACCTCACTTCTCTTATTTTCCCATCACGCCTCTCATTTTCCCCATCACATCTTTCATTTTCCCCCTCACATCTCTCATTTTCTCCCTCACACCTCTCATTTTCCCCCTCACTCCTCTTATTTTCACCCTCACTCCTCTCATTCCCCCCTAACACTTGTCATTTCGACCTCACATCTGTCATTTTCCGATCACTCCACTATTTTCCCTCACTCCTCTCATTTTGCACTCACACCTTTTCATTTTCACCTCACACCTCTCATTTTCACCTCAGTATATACATGTTTGTCATCTCCCTTATATATAGTATACACCTGTATGTCATCTCCTGTATATAGTATATACCTGTATGTCATCTCCCCTGTATATAGTATATACCTGCTGTGTGTCATCTCCCCTGTATATAGTATATACCTGTATGTCATCTCCTCCTATATATAGTATATACCTGTATGTAATCTCCTCCTGTATATAGTATATACCTGTGTGTCATCTCACCTATATATAGTATATATCTGTGTGTCATCTCCTCCTGTATATAGTATATGCCTGTATGTCATCTCCTCCTGTATATACTATATACCTGTAGGTAATCTGCTCCTGTATATAGTATATACCTGTGTGTCATCTCCTCCTGTATATAGTATATGCCTGTATGTCATCTCCTCCTGTATATACTATATACCTGTAGGTAATCTGCTCCTGTATATAGTATATATCTGTGTGTCATCTCCTCCTGTATATAGTATATACCTGTGTGTCATCTCCCCTGTAAATAGTATATACCTGTGTGTCATCTCCTCCTGTATATAGTATATATCCGTATGTCATCTCCTCCTGTATTAGACCTCGTTCACACGTTATTTGGTCAGTATTTTTACCTCAGTATTTGTAAGCTAAATAGGCAGCCTGATAAATCCCCAGCCAACAGTAAGCCCACCCCCTGGCAGTATATATTAGCTCACACATACACATAATAGACTGGTCATGTAACTGACAGCTGCCGGATTCCTATGTGGTACATTTGTTGCTCTTGTAGTTTGTCTGCTTATTAATCAGATTTTTATTTTTGAAGGATAATACCAGACTTGTGTGTGTTTCAGGGCGAGTTTCGTGTGTCAAGTTGTGTGTGTTGAGTTGCGTGTGGCGACATGCATGTAGCGACTTTTGTGAGATGAGTTTTGTGTGGCGACATGCGTGTAGCAACTTTTTGTGTGTCGAGTTGCATGTGACAGGTTAGTGTAGCAAGTTGTGTGCAGCAAGTTTTGCGCATGGCGAGTTTTGCGCGTGGTGAGTTTTATGTGTGGTGCCTTTTGAGTATGTGCAAGTTTTGTGTGAGGCAACTTTTGCATGTGTTGCAACTTTTGTGCATGTGGCAATTTTTCCGCGTGTGCAAGTTTTGCGTGTGGCGAGTTTTCCATGAGGTGAGTTTTGCACGTGTGGCGAGTTTTGCATGTGGAGAGTTTTGCGCGTGGCGAGTTTTGAGCGGCGACTTTTGTGTTTCGACTTTTATGTGGCGAGGTTGGTGTATGTGTGGTGAAATGTGCGCAGAGGGTGGTATATGTGTTCGAGCACGTGGTAGTGTGTGGCGCATTTTGTGTGGGTGTTCATATCCCCGTGGTGGTGTGGTGATTATCCCATGTCGGGGCCCTACCTTAGCAACTGTACAGTATATACTCTTTGGCGCCATTGCTCTCATTCTTTAAGTCCCCCTTGTTCACATCTGGCAGCTGTTAATTTGCCTCCAACACTTTTCCTTTCATTTTTTCCCCATTATGTAGATAGGGGCAAAATTGTTTGGTGAATTGGAAAGCGCGGGGTTAAAATTTCACCTCACAACATAGCTTTGACGCTGTCGGGGTCCAGACGTGTGACTGTGCAAAATTTTGTGCCTGTAGCTGCGACGCCTCCAACATTTTTCCTTTCACTTTTTCCCCATTATGTAGATAGGGGCAAAATTGTTTGGTGAATTGGAAAGCGCGGGGTTAAAATTTCACCTCACAACATAGCCTATGAGGCTCTCGGGGTCTAGACGTGTGACTGTGCAAAATTTTGTGGCTGTAGCTGCGACGGTTCAGATGCCAATCCCGGACATACACACATTCAGCTTTATATATTATATATATATATGCATGTCCACGTAGTATATTGCACAGCCCGCGTAGTATATTGCCCAGCGACGTAGTATATTGCCCAGCCACGTAGTATATTGCCCAGTCACGTAGTATATTGCCCAGCGACGTAGTATATTGCCTAGCCACGTAGTATATTGCCCAGTCACGTAGTATATTGCACAGCCCACGTAGTATATTGCCCAGCGACTTAGTATATTGCCCAGCCACGTAGTATATTGCCCAGCCACGTAGTATGTAGTATATTGCCCATCCACGTAGTATATTGCCCAGCCACGTAGTATATTGCCCAGTCACCTAAAATAAAAAATAAACATATACTCACCTTCCGAAGTGCCGTTGAAGTCCTGGCGTCTGTGTTCGGTGCATGCGGCAGCTTCCGGTCCCAGGGTTGGTATGAGCGCAGGACCTGTGATGATGACGTCGCTGTCACATGACTGTGACGTCATGGCAGGTCCTTCTCGCATTGCATCCTTGGCACCGGAACCTGCCGCTTGCACTGCTGAGGACACCGCGCCACGTCGGAGGGTGAGAATAACCTTTTTTTTATTATTATTATTTGTAACAGACCTTTTTACTATTGATGCTGCATAGGCAGCATCAATAGTAAAAAAGTTGGTCACACAGGGTTAATAGCTGCGTTAATGGAGTGCGTTACACCGCGCTGACTGGAGGGGAGTATGGAGCCGGCACTGACTGCGGGGAGGAAGGAGCGGCCATGTTGCCGCCGGACTGTGCCTGTTGCTGATTGGTCGTGGCAATGGTCGTGGGCTTTTTGCCACGACCAATCAGCGACTTGGATTTCCATGACAGACAGAGGCCGCGACAAATGAATATCCGTGACAGACAGAAAGACAGACAGACAGACAGATGGAAGTGACCCTTAGACAATTATATAGTAGATATATATATATATATATATATATATATATATATATATATATATATAGTATATATGCACCCTCCACATACACATGTGTATATATACACTCACACTGCACATACACCCTGCACATTCACATATATATGCACACACTTCACATACCCCTGTATATACACACTGCACATATACATGTATATACACACACTGCAGTGAAGTGTAACACAGCTATATAACATAGAGCTGTGCCCAGTATTACAGCTCGGTCCTTTTTATTGCTCTTAGGTGCAGGATTGGGCAAAGCTGCTATTTTACACATAGAGCTGGGTCTCATAGATAATGAAGATGATGCTGCGCTCTACATAGTGCTCCTGCGGCATCTTCATATAGCTGATGGACAGTGATGCAAAGAGTCATATACCCACTGAGCTAATATTTATCTATTTATTTTACTCACTGATATAGCGCCTTTAATTCCACAGCACTTTACAGATGTTATCTTTACTGTCCCCATTGGGGCTCACAATCTACATTCCCTATGAGTCATTGGAGTGTGGGAGAAAACCAGAGTACCCAGAAGAAACCCACGCAAACATAGGAAGAACATACAAACTTCTTGCAGATGTTGTCCTTAGTAGGATTTGAACTCAGGACTCCAGCGCTGCAAAGCAACAGTGCTAACCACTAAGCCACCAAAAATATTTACGAAGGCCAAGATCTGTGTTACCGCCATATTGTGACCATATATTGGTAGATATTAGCTCTGCAGAACATATAAGAGATCACAGTACAGTTATATACACTGCTCAAGAAAATAAAGGGAGCACTTAAACAACAGAATATAACTCCAAGTAAATCAAACTTCTGTGAAATCAAACTGTCCACTTAGGAAGCAACACTGATTGATAATCAATTTCACATGCTGTTGTGCAAATGGAATAGACAACAGATGGAAATTATTGGCAATTATCAAGACACCCTCACTAAAGGAGTGGTTCTGCAGGTGGAGACCACAGACCACATCTCAGTACCAATGCTTTCTGGCTGATGTTTTGGTCACTTTTGAATGTTGGTTGTGCTTTCACACTCATGGTAGCATGAGACGGACTCTACAACCCACACAAGTGGCGCAGGTAGTGCAGCTCATCCTGGATGACACGTCAATGCGAGCTGTGGCAAGAAGGTTTGCTGTGTCTGTCAGCGTAGTGTCCAGAGGCTGGAGGGACTAACAGGAGACAGGCCAGTACACCAGGAGAGGTGGAGGGGGCCATAGGAGGGCAACAACCCAGCAGCAGGACCGCTACCTCGGCCTTTGTGCAAGGAGGGGCACTGCCAGAGCCCTGCAAAATGACCTCCAGCAGGCCACAAATGTGCATGTGTCTGCACAAATAGTTAGAAACCGACTCCATGAGGATGGCCTGAGTGCCCGATATCCACAGATGGGGGTTGTGCTCACAGCCCAACACCGCGCAGGACAATTGGCATTTGCCACAGAACAGGATTGGCAAATTCGCTACTGACACCCTGTGCTCTTCACAGATGAAAGCAGGTTTACACTGAGCCCATGTAACACAAACGTGACAGAGTCTAGCGATGCCGTGGAGAGAAATCTGCTGCCTGCAACATCCTTCATTATGACCAGTTTGGCAGTGGGTCAGTAATGGTGTGGGATGGCATTTCTTTGGAGGGCCGCACAGCCCTCCATGTGCTCGCCAGAGGTAGCCTGACTGCCATAGGTACCGAGATGAGATCCTCAGACCCCTTGTGAGACCATATGCTGGTGCAGTTGGCCCTGGGTTCCTCCTAATGGAGGACAATGACAGACTTCATGTGGATGGCGAATGCGGGACGGTGATTGTAGAGTGGGGCTGCAGAAGGAGAGAGCGTGACGGTGGAGGGACAGTTGGGCTGCTGAGGGAGACAGCGGGGCTGCGGAGCTGCCGAGGGAGAAAGCAGGACTGTGGTTGGAGAGCTGGGCTTTGGAGGGACAAAGCGGGATGGCGAGTGGAGAGCGGGGCTGCAGAGGGAGAGAGCGGGACTGCAGTTACTTACTATGCCCGGGCAACGCCGGGCTCTTCAGCTAGTGTTATATATTACACTATATATATAATATCAGGTCTTATTTCATCACAGATTATCCTGTATATAAGATCAGATGTCTGTGCACACAGTATAGGATATGTCAGTAACATTCTCCTATACACTGTGTATACTAAGATATATGCACTGACTGATCGCTCCTGGACCGGGCTACAGGACATACATGATATAATATATGGTGTCTCTCTCTCTCTCTCTATATATATATATATATATATGCAGTGTATGATGTCCTGCAGCCAGGCTCAGGAGTGATCAGCCTATGATCCTGTATACAGCTGTCTGCTGTGAGTTATTGCTGCAGCTTGTTCTTACACACAGATCAGGCCACACTGGAGCTGAGAGCTGATGACCCCACTGACAGCGCAACCAGATCTGTGTCAAGCTTCATGCTGCGTAATAAATCTCACCTGCCTCAGCTCGACTGCATATACCACAAGGCAAGATCTGACCCTGCCAGCAACCTCAAGCCCCGGCCCCCTGCTCTGCTGGCTGACCTCATCACAGAAGCTCCTCTCATTCCGGCAGCTCGCAGGTGACGTCTACCCTCCCATCATGTGTATCTGCAATCCTGGGATGGCCGGCTGGCACTTGTTCAACTCAATGTTACAGTCCAGTGCCGGGAGGCCTACAACTTCTACACAGAGACCTGCACAGTGCCCCCTGCTTGTGTACGTGATCACGCAGCAGAATTGAAATCAGCAGGACCAAGGGAGGGGGCGGCACAGAACAGCACAGAGCCGCCCCCCCCCCCCCCCCCGGTCCTGCTGGTTTCATCAGTGCAGCGTGATTCTGTGTGCACGGCAAGCTAATGCTGCCTGACGTGCACGCTGAAGAGGGAGGTGACTGAACCCATTAGAGGGACCGGCCCTGAAGTGCCCGATGACCAGTCCGGCCCTGCTACACATGCACACACTGCACATACACATGTGCATACACACTCAGTACGCACCATGGTGTCACAAAAGGTCCCTAAGCAGTCTTAACCTCGGAATAGAAATGCTGTGGCACCACTAAGACTGTGGAGGCCCTGGGAAATTGCCCAGTTTGAATCCCTACCCCAATCCCAGTCCTCAGTGTAATTCTTGTATATTTTTGGAGTAAGACTTGCATTACAAGCATTCTCTAAAAATCCTGTAAGATCGTGCTAGGGCTTATTTTTGGGGTAGGTCTTATTTTCAGGGAAACATGGTAGATATATGAATGAATGTCTTTCTCTATAGGGTATGTTTATTGGCATAGTAATGTCATAGCTCTCTTTTTCTCTCACAAGAATTGTAGATTCATTCATATATTTATAGGATAAATAACAGAGGGATGGTAGAACATAAAGGTGCTTTGCACAATATTCTAAATAAAGGCACCGCAGGGGTAATATGCACCCAATTCGTTAAGAGGAGCATGCCTACTTGTGAATTAGGTGTATCTTGCAACTAATTTCACCATGCCTGGTCCTGTCAAAGCTCTGCCCACTTTGACAGAGCTGGCCGTGACTGTCATAAAAACACCAAAAGTGCACAACTATGATTTACACAAAAAATTTTCAACATTTCAAGGTTTTACTCCCCCCAAAAATGAGTAAAACACCTTGATGAATTGGGCCCAATGTTTTTCTTAACATTACTTTTAAGATTATTTATGCTGCAGAGCTACAGCATGCATCCACTGAAGGGCTCTAAAACCAAGGGACTCATCTAAGTTGCTACATAATAGGTAGAGAGAATCTGTTCAAGACTCTCCTCTTCAACTACATTGGTTGCAACAATGTGGGTGAAGAATATTTCCAATGGTTATGGAGAAGTTGTGAATTAGGAAACAAGCAGCAAGTCCCTCCATCCTAAGTGGCAAAGCCCAGCACCTTATTAAGGTGGCCATTTTGAACTTTGCTCCTCCTTACACTACACTACTGATTACTATACTGCTAAATGTTCACATCATACAAACATCATTTACTGCAGTGACATATGAAGTGTCAAATTAACTAACTAGTCAAATTAATGAAGTTATAGTGGGGATTAATCCTTATTGTAAAGATTATTTAATGTTTAAAGAAAATTGAAAAATGATATGGATTAAATGTAATTCAAGCTGAGGTCAGATGCCGCGTCCAGGCCATAAATTCAGATTATTGCTTAACTGTAATCCCTAGAATAGTCTTACTTAAATCAAAGGCAGACTTTACCTTTCTTCCTGGGGATTCTCAGGAGAGAATTTCCTGCATACATTAATCTTGGGATTGTGCCTGGTTTATCTGTAGGTAACGTTCACCCTCCCTGTGTCCTCCTTTACACCCCAGCTATCTTCTTTATATTCTCTGCATGCATTATAATACTTAGTGATTTATAGGCAGGAAGGGTGCGGCGTGAGTGAGACTTTCACTGTTTGTCAATACACAAAAGTTTATGTGAGGAACTTGTAAATGTGCCCGGGGTGGTAGCTGTAGTCATGAGACCAACACCCCAGCATGTTACAGAAAAAATGAGAGGTATAAATTTGTGTGTGTTTAGGCTGACAGAATTGCTATGGGTACCTTAACCTTCAGGCCAGTCACGTTCTACTCCTTACCAGGTCCATTAGACTTCAAGACAAGGACACCAGGTGCATTTATAAAAACAAGAAACTCTTTACTTGGCAACACATTTAGGTACACAAGGCAGTACACTTCATACCTTCTTGTGCCTTATACAGAGGTACATTCTTATCGGTTTTACATGCGGAGGGTAAAACAGCAGATCAAATCAAATACACCTCCATCTTCCGGGTATAAGGACACACGGGTCAATATGTTAAGCTGCGAACCCTGTGCTCAAACAACAATCTGTGATCCATTAACGGGGGGCCTCTTCTTGAAGCCGTGTCTCTGTAATGTTTCCTCAGATGGGCAAGACCCTTCTTTACAGAGCCTTCCAATAATGACCATTGGCCAACACTGAAGTAATTTCTTCATTTCTTTCTCCCACTATGCATTCCCATACTTTCCCGCTGAACTGCAATTTAGTCGCCTCCAAAGTTCTGTCCAGATTTCTTGCTGCTCTGGGCCTTTCAGCTCCACACCATCTTCATCTAAGTCCACTTTCTTCTCTTTGTTCCTGCACTTCCTATTCTTGTCACTAACCCACAATCCCCAATCCTTTTCCCCAACTCGGCCCGGCCTTACAGTTAACCCTATTTAGCTTACTATCAGGAACTGCAGGCACAGAAGGATAATTCTTAAATACAATACAGTACAATAAGACACATGTAAAATATATTTTCATACATTTAACCACCTGGGGCTCTCAGAGGAGTGTAAAACCATCCTCACCACCCTCACAAACTTAGGCTAAATCCTATAGGTAATACCATTAAGCATAGGCTCTACAATGGTGCCAGGAAAGAATCATGCATTTAAATGGCTTGCTTTGAAAAGACTAGTTATGAAAACTAGGGGCCCAATTCATAGTTGCATTTCCGCCGATTTTTTGGGCATTAATACCCAATTACTCTTTACTGAGGTCATTTTTCTTTATTTTGCTTAAATTTTTTAGCTCAAAATTCTTCAAACTGGCGTACGTAGTTCATCAATTTGGCTTAAAATAATTTAAAAAGTTGTTTATTTTTGTCAATAACCAGTTTTTGTCACTTTGTAGCACCAAAAGTCCCAAATTATTAAAGAAATTCAAAAATGTGCCAAATATGAAAACTCCACTAGAAACCTTATTCCAGGAAATGGGAACTGGAGTAAGATATGCCAAAAATTTGTTAAATGTTGCATTTCATGAATCTGTCTAAAACATCTGGACAAGCAAAGTTGATGTAGAAAAATAAAAAAGTACTAAAAAAAACAGAAAAATATAAAAGTAATGCAAAATGAATAGCGAATAAGGTGCAAATACTAAAGCCACTGAAAAGTAGGAAATTACTCCCGAAAAGGGGAGAAACAGCAGCGATGAATCTGGGCTTTACCAGGATAGAGTAAAAGGTCTCTTTTTAGGAAACTCCAGTGATTAATAAAATGATTAATGGTAACAAGTCAAAGCCTAATAGTATGGGTTGGAAAAAAGATGGTGGAGGTCATTTCCCAAGCCGTATAGGGAAAATAGTCACTAATCGGGGTGGAATATTACTCAAGAAAACTCAAAAACATTACATTTGTAGAAAGACATGTAAATCAAATAAATCAAAGTATTTCTGGAGATAAGAAGTAAAGAAATAAAAAATACATTATGAGAAGTATAGACTAACCAAGTCTTTCCATCATAGGAATTATTCATTTGGCAGGATTTGTCCCTTTTATGGGGGTCTATACAGAGCTCTTTAGGAACCAGAAGAAGTCACAGTGGCCAGGTTGTTGGAAAGCCAAAAGTATTAGCTACTAGGGTGGAAAAGCAGGAATATTTGTCAGAAAGATGACTAGTCTTCTGGGCTGCACAAGGCCATGATTTGGCAATCATGCTTGACCAATCAAGTGCATAGAGAACCTCTACGATATTGAAGATTGTAGATGAGCTTGCAGAGGTTTACTAGAAAATTTCATCACCAATGTTTTTCTTGGCAACAAATTATGTGTTTGTATCTGCAGGAGTTCATGTTCCTAGTGTGAGAAATCCAAAATACAGTACATATCTAATTATGAGATCAAAAGGGAGAGGCTGACCTAGTATTTATTCAGATAAGTCTTATTGTGGATGTGCACAAATCATTTTAGGAATTCCCCTGATTTCAACTTTGCTCTTGTTAAGTCTTGCTTCAAATGAGTCAATTATCTATCTAGGATTCAGGATAGAAGGTACTTGGGTAATAAACAAGTACAAGTGATTAACACTGTCAATTGTTCTCTTCGCGGACAACATGCAGATATGGAAGCCACCATAAACATCAGATAGAAGGTTCAATCTTCTCTAATCTAATGTATATGGGGGCCTATCATCTCTGTAACTAGAAAGGAAGAGTTGAAGGAAAGGTAAAGTGAATTCCATGGACAATGGGATTATTTGAGATTGACTCGAGATGGTGTACGATGGATTAATACAAAGAGCTCAGGAAAGGTAACGCTGGTTAGTCAAGATAGTGGCTTCACTGTGTTTGTTGGCTTGCATTGGCTGCTCCTGGTAAAGACCTGCAGATGTTGGTTTCCTTGCTGCAGTTGGTTCTGAGATAGCCTATTTCTGCATTGACTCTGCTACTCAACTATAGGTCTGGGTCTATGGTGGAAGAGGCATGAACTGGGGTGATGACCGAAGATATCTCAGTATTAGCACACTTTAGCCACAATGTGACACTTTGTATGCTTCATCCAGGTCTAGCGAGGCTTCAAAGCTGCTTAAAAATTTGAGGTGGTAGGCCTAATTTGGGAGCTGTCAACATTTCAACCATATTTCTATTCTTGGAAGAATACAAAGTTGGATGTAATAGACAAGGTGGCTGCTGGATTTTCACTCAATCCTGCTTATTTGTCTCAGTGTAATACTGTGCTCTCACCCAACTTGGAATTCCAGGTTCAGGTAGGTTAGGTAGGCTGCAAATGCTCAGGGCTCTAAAAACAAAAAAATGCACCCTACATTGGTGATGAAATTGAGTCAGTGGTAGTTCTGGAGTGATCATGTTTCTACAAATGATGTTAGATGGATTGCACCAGATAAAGCTGTATAATTTGGAGGTGAGATGACACATATTGCCATGGATCTCCTCTAGGCCAAACCCCTGATGTTATGTAGCCTTTAGATTAAACCTTATTTACATAGTTACATAGTTACATAGTTATTAAGGTTGAAGGAAGACTTTAAGTCCATCTAGTTCAACCCATAGCCTAACCTAACATGCCCTAACATGTTGATCCAGAGGAAGGCAAAAAAAAAACCACGTGGCAAAAAGTAAGCTCCACATTGGGGAAAAAAATTCCTTCCCGACTCCACATATGGCAATCAGACTAGTTCCCTGGATCAACGCCCTATCAAGGAATCTAGTGTATATACCCTGTAACATTATACTTTTCCAGAAAGGTATCCAGTCCCCTCTTAAATTTAAGTAACGAATCACTCATTACAACATCATACGGCAGAGAGTTCCATAGTCTCACTGCTCTTACAGTAAAGAATCCGCGTCTGTTATTATGCTTAAACCTTCTTTCCTCCAGACGTAGAGGATGCCCCCTTGTCCCTGTCTCAGGTCTATGATTAAAAAGATCATCAGAAAGGTCTTTGTACTGTCCCCTCATATATTTATACATTAAAATATGGTCACCCCTTAGTCTTCGTTTTTCAAAACTAAATAGCCCCAAGTGTAATAATCTATCTTGGTATTGCAGACCCCCCAGTCCTCTAATAACCTTGGTCGCTCTTCTCTGCACCCACTCCAGTTCAGCTATGTCTTTCTTATACACCAGAGACCAGAACTGTGCACAGTATTCTAAGTGTGGTGAACTAGTAACTTGTATAGAGGTAAAATTATGTTCTCCTCATGAGCATCTATGCCTCTTTTAATGCATCCCATTATTTTATTTGCCTTTGTAGCAGCTGCCTGACACTGGCCACTGAATATGAGTTTGTCATCCACCCATACCCCCAGGTCTTTTTCATTGACGGTTTTGCCCAGAGTTTTAGAATTAAGCACATAGTTATACATCTTATTACTTCTACCCAAGTGCATGATCTTACATTTATCCCCATTAAACTCATTAGCCATTTATCAGCCCAAGCTTCTAGTTTACATAAATCATCCTGTAATATAAAATTGTCCTCCCCTGTATTGATTACCCTGCAGAGTTTAGTGTCATCTGCAAATATTGAAATTCTACTCTGAATGCCCCCTACAAGGTCATTAATAAATATGTGTCATGTCGGACGCTATTCACACTAGGGCGTCCGACAGACAGCGGTAATTCTGCATTTGTCCACTATGCGCTCAGTGGCGCCGGCTAGATTTCATCTAGGTTGCTCGGGGGTTAATCTAGCTGGTACTCGGATTGGAGGCTGGGTCTTGCCCACTGCCTTTAAATAGTTCTGCTGAACTTTGGGCGTCACCGATTATAGCTTGTGTCTTGTGCCTGGTGATCTCGGTCTGGAGTGGTGGTCTAGGGGAGGAAATATCATATCTGGTGGTGTATTATCCTTCGTCATATTTCTCCTTCCTATATACGTATTTGTTTTGCCCTGTGCACATTATAGTGTTTTCCTGTGTGTCTGCGGCGTGGTGCGTTTTTAGTTTTCCCTGTCTGTGCTTTCTTTAGGGGTTGGTGTGAGGTTTTATCACCTTCAGTGTAAACTCTGGGAGAGGGACAGACAGGGTTTCCCTAGTCTGAGGGATATTACAGGGGCCCGGGTAATCAGCTGTAGTCTACCCAGTACCCCCGTGACATTATAATCGGCACCAAAATTTTGTATTCCATGGATCCCATGACTTCCATAACCCGCCAGCTGGAGGCGCTGTCCTTACAGGTCACTGAGTTGAAAGGAGCAGTCCAGCAGCAGGGTCTTGTAGTATCTAATGTGCAAGCTGAAAATGCAGGTAGAGTTGCAGAGCCAAAGATCCCTTTGCCTGAGAGGTTTGCTGGGGAACGCAGTAAATTTGTTGTCTTTCATGAAGCTTGCAAATTGTATTTTCGTATGCGCCCGATTTCCTCGGGTAATGAGGCTCAGCGTGTGGGCCTGGTGTTGTCATTGCTGAACGGAGACCCCCAAGCTTGGGCGTTTTCTTTACCATCTGATTCAGCTGCATTTAACTCAGTGGAGAGTTTTTTTTCTGCTCTTGAACTCATTTATGATGATCCTGACAGATTGGCTTTAGCAGAATCTAAAATTCGCGCTCTCCACCAGGGGGAGCGAATGGCGGAGGATTACTGTTCTGAATGTCGCCGCTGGCCGGTGGACACGCAGTGGAATGACCCGGCGCTGCAGAGTCAATTTGTTCATGGGGTTTCGAGAAGGGTTAAACAAGCCCTTCTGATGTATGAGACTCCTGCTTCTCTAGAGTCTGCTATGAGTCTTGTTGTTCGCATTGATCGCTGTTTGCGTCAGGGGGTGCAAGAGACGCCGCCTTTGGGTGAAGGCGTAGGTGTACGTGAGGTTGCTGCAGGTGAGCCCACGGAGCCTATGCAAATCGCAGGGGTGTCACATCCTCGTGTCCCCTCGCTCAGGAAGCCTGTTTTTGCTGTGGTAAAGATGGGCATTATGTAAATGCTTGTCCTCTTTTACCTAAGAAAAAGCGCATCGGCGGAAAAATACTAAGCTCAGATGGTGTGGAGGAGACTAATCTGAGTTTATGCATATCTTCCATTGTGGTCTCTCAATGTATGCTCCCTGCCAGGGTTATGGTCGCTGGCAGAGAGCTGCCTATCACTGTTTTTGTGGATAGTGGTTCGGCCACTAATCTCATTGATGAGGAGTTTGCGCGCACGGCCAGGTTCACGGTCGAAAAACTGCCTCATCCTATCCGGGTGGTCACCATCAATGCTGCTCCTCTCCCACAGGGGGAGATTACTGAGTTTGTGGCTGAAGTGAAACTCCACATTGGGGTACTACATTTCGAGCAGGTTACATGTAGGGTGTTCAGTAGTGTTGAGCGATACCGTCCGATACTTGAAAGTATCGGTATCGGAAAGTATCGGCCGATACCGGCAAAGTATCGGATCCAATCCGATACCGATACCCGATACCAATACAAGTCAATGGGACTCAAGTATCGGACGGTATTCCTGATGGTTCTCAGGGTCTGAAGGAGAGGAAACTCTCCTTCAGGCCCTGGGATCCATATTAATGTGTAAAAGAGAGAATTAAAATAAAAAATATTGCTATACTCACCTCTCCGACGCAGCCTGCACCTTACCGAGGGAAGCGGCAGCGTTCTTTGTTTAAAATTTGCGCTTTTCTTTCCTTACGTGAAGTCCCGGCTTTGTGATTGGTTGTGTCGCAGTCACATGGGCGACGCAACCAATCACAGCAAGCCGTGACGTAATTTCAGGTCCTTAAGGATTTTAAAATTACGTCCCGGCTTTGTGATTGGTTGCGTCGCAGTCACATGGGCGACGCAACCAATCACAGCAAGCCGTGACGTAATTTCAGGTCCTTAAGGATTTTAAAATTACGTCCCGGCTTTGTGATTGGTTGCGTCGCAGTCACATGGGCGACGCAACCAATCACAAGCCATGACGTCACGGGAGGCTGGACACGCGCGCATTTTAAAATGCGCGCTTGTCCAACCTCCCGTGACGTCCCGGCTTGTGATTGGTTGCTTCGCGGTCAACCAATCACAAGCCGGGAGGCTGGACACGCGCGCATTTTAAAATGCGCGCTTGTCCAACCTCCCGTGACGTCCCGGCTTGTGATTGGTTGCTTCGCGGTCAACCAATCACAAGCCGGGAGGCTGGACACACGCGCATTTTAAAATGCGCGCTTGTCCAACCTCCCGTGATGTCACGGCTTGTGATTGGTTGCGTCGCCCATGTGACTGCGACGCAACCAATCACAAAGCCGGGACGTAATTTTAAAATCCTTAAGGACCTGAAATTACGTCACGGCTTGCTGTGATTGGTTGCGTCGCCCATGTGACTGCGACGCAACCAATCACAAAGCCGGGACTTCACGTAAGGAAAGAAAAGCGCGAATTTTAAACAAAGAACGCTGCCGCTTCCCTCGGTAAGGTGCAGGCTGCGTCGGAGAGGTGAGTATAGCAATATTTTTTATTTTAATTCTCTCTTTTACACATTTTTACATTAATGTTGTTTCGATACCGATACCCGATACCACAAAAGTATCGGATCTCGGTATCGGAATTCCGATACAGCAAATATCGGCCGATACCCGATACTTGCGGTATCGGAATGCTCAACACTAGTGTTCAGTAATGTTCCTGCACAAATGGTTTTGGGTTTTCCATGGTTATCTTTGCATAACCCGGTGATTGATGCTGTCCTGGCTGGCCATCCAGGGGTTAGGGGTACCTTGGAGTTGGTGTCGCGTCGGTTTTGGTGGCCCAAAATCCGACAGAACGTGGTCTCGTACGTGTCAGCATGTACCACGTGTGCTAGGGCTAAGACGCCTCGCTCCCATCCTGCTGGCACTTTACATCTGCTAGGGGTACCCAGTAGGCCATGGACGGAGATCTCCATGGATTTTATTACAGATTTGCCCTCTTCAGCTGGGAACACGGTCATCTTGGTGGTTGTTGATCGGTTCTCAAAAATGTCTCACTTTGTGTCCTTCCCTTCATTGCCTAATGCTAAGACTCTGGCTCAGGTATTTGTACAGGAGGTGGTCAGACTTCACGGGGTTCCGTCTGACATCGTGTCTGATAGAGGTACACAGTTTGTGGCAAAATTTTGGAAAGCATTTTGCTCACGGTTGGGGATCAAGTTATCACATTCTTCGGCGTTTCATCCTCAGTCAAATGATCAGACCGAGCGTATGAACCAGAATTTAGAGCAGTATTTACGCTGCTTTGTTTTTGACAATCAGGAGGAGTGGTCGAAGTTCCTTCCTTTGGCGGAGTTTGCGATAAATAATCACCGCCAGGAATCGTCTGGGGAGTCCCCGTTCTTTTGAGTTTACGGGCATCATCCTCAATTTTCTACTCTGCGTCAGGGGGGCTCTGCTGGCGTCCCGGAGGAGGACCAGCTAGGAGCACAACTGTCATCTGTCTGGAGGAGAGTTAAACAGCGCTTGCTGAGTGTGGGTGCTAGGTACAAATGTGTGGCTGACAGTAGACGTGTGCCAGGTCCGGACCTGAGTGTGGGTGACTGGGTGTGGTTGTCCACAAAAAACATCAAACTCAAAATACCATCACTGAAATTAGGTCCAAGGTTTATTGGTCCATTTAGGGTTGCCGCCATCATTAACCCAGTAGCCTACCGATTGGAGCTTCCTACGGTTTATAAGATACACAACGTGCAACATCAGACAAGACTGGTGCTCTTTCTGGAAAAAAAAATACTCGTGTCCACTTCATTTAGGCAGAGTATAGGCATAGGCGAGGTGATATTTAGGCAGGGTGAAGAGACAGAGAGGGATGGCATGTGCCTGTAGTCCTGGGTGCGAAGGAGACAATAACTAGCCAGGCTTCTGGGCCAGGGTATTTCTTCTATATACTGAACATGGGTAGGCCAAGAAATTGACTCTTTGCTCCTGATAAAGGAAAGGCTAACAACGATCCTGTGATAAAGATCATCTTTTGGTTATGTTGTCCATTGTTAGGCTAGTTTCACGTTTGCGTTAGAATCCGCAGCGTTTAATCCGCAACCGCAAATGAAGGAAAAACCGCATGGAAACGCGTACAAACGTAGCGTTTGTTAGACGCATACGGTTGCGTTTTTTGTGCGCATGGTGGAAAATTTTACAGGAGAAAAATCTAGATAACCAGACACCGCCAATGGGACTACAGAGGGCATGTATTATGGGATATCTATATATAGACCCTAGGACTGCTGAAATCTTCACAGTTTGCTACTGTATCCTGTGTCATGATGGATCTTCGCATGTAGAGCTTTTATTTCAACCTGGATTTAGGCATCAAGCTGTTTCTTGCCTGTGCATTTGCTTGGGAGCAACAAAGAAATCGAGAAAGACAGAGAAGGACACGGCGTCGGCATTTTTGGTAACACCCAATTATCAAACTCCGGGAGAGCCATGGGGCCTATCACACGCTATATGGCGAGCTTTATGCCATCCCGGACAAATTCCCGGAATATACCCGGATGTCGCAAGACTCTTTTCGGGATTTGCTTGGTCGTGTCCAAGGAGCCATCCGGAGACAGGACACCCAGCTCCGTAGAGCGATTCCTGTAGAAGAATGTCTGCTGGTTACATTAAGGTACGTAATAATTCTAAACAAATGCCAGTCATAATTATTGTTGGTCTGACATGTATTCTTTGTATTTTCCTTTATGTCTTTAGCAGAACAACACCATAAATAGAATTGATTGTAACTTATTTTTTATTTATTTTATTACAGATTTCTGGCAACCGGAGAGAGCATATCATCCCTCCACTTCCAGTACGGCTTGGAATTTCCACCCTGTCTGGAATAGTTGCGGACACCTGCCGGGCTTTGTGGAACTTTCTCCAGGATGAATTTATACCCATACTGTTACCACTATACTTACCTCTGCCGGTCCCGGGGCTGTTTCTGCCGACGCCGCGCTCGCTGCTCCTTCTTCCTCCGCAGTCGTCGCTCCTGCCTCCGCTTCTTCCTGGTCTGGTTCCCGGCGCGTGTCTCTTTGGGCGCGTCGGCGCGCCTCCCCTCTGCAGCCTGTCATGCGCCCTGTCTCCTCCCGTCCTCTCCTTAGAGATCGGGCGCGCGCACACTCCTCCTCCTTATCCTGGGCTGCGACCTGACCCAGCAGTGTTTGTTGGCCAATGGGGGGTTTGCATCTTGTATTTCAGGCCGCCCTCTCCTTGTGGAGGCGCCTGACTGTTGAGTTTTACTCTGAGTTCCTGCTCTGGTTTTGCTCGTCCTTCCAGGCCCATCCTGCTGTCTTTGGTTTCACCTCTGATGGCAATCTCTAAACCGCTTCCCTAGCTCCTCGTTCCATACACTCCCTTTGCCTCTGCTAATCTCCTGGTTTCTCTGTTCACTAGGGTTGAGCGACTTTTACTTTTTTAGGATCGAGTCGGGTTTTGCGAAACCCGACTTTGTCAAAAGTCAGGTCGAGTGAAATCGGCCGATTATCGCAAAAAGTCGAGGATCGACCGAAACACAAAACCCAATGTAAGTTAATGGGGAATCAAAGTCGGCAGTGAGTGGAGGACAGGAAAACACCAACAGTGCCCATTTTAATGTAAAAAACATCAATTCTTGTCACTTAAGCTTGTGAATCTTAATTTACCTTATAATAATAGTTAGACATTGAAAATTGGGGGTCATTTGGCTAAAGTTGTGGGGGGGTAGGGCTGGTTCAAGTTTTTCGTGGGCCCAGGAAACGCGGACTACGTCACGGCAGTGGAGCAGGGAGAGGTAAGTATTAAAACTTTGCTAGTGCTGTGATCCTGAGCAAGCAGGGGAGGCCCACTTGTTCGCATTGGCACTGGCACAGGGCCCCTCAAAGTACGGCGGTGTGTTTGACGGTGGGGCGCCTTCCACCGGCAGAGACACTTTTGCGTACTATGAGGGGCCCTGTGCCAGTGACATCGCCAACGAGTATGCTCCCCCACCTGATGAAGGAACCTGCACTTTCATCTGCACCTTCCTCTTTGTCCCCGTGTAAGGTGGTATAGTATGCGGGAAGGGGAACCTGACTTTCAGCAGGGTCAGATTCGGGCTGTGTAGAGTGCAAGGGGAATGTAGTGGTCTAGGTCAATGTACCAGCAGACTCATCTAGCAGTGGCTGGGCAATGGGCAGGATGAGGAGGAAACACAGATATAGTCCCAAAGAATAAAGTAGGCTAAATGCAGTTCAAAATTGGTAACAGGAGTAAACAGGCGGCACTGCTTTGTTCATTGGAGGAGAACACCAAGCAGCGGCAGACACCGTTAGTAGGCCCAACCAAACAAGTAGGCCAAATGCAGTTTAATATCTGACATCGGATGAAAACTGAGGCTCAGCTTTGTTGAGTGGAGGACAACTGTAATGGGAGGCAGACACAGTTAGTAGGCATAAATAAGAAAGTAGGCAAAATGCAGTTCAAAATTGGTTTGTGGAGTATACAGGCTGCATAGCTTTGTTCAGCGGAGGTCAACTGTAATAAGTGGCTCAGACAGACAGAGTAGGCCTACAATTAAAAAAGGTGGCTAATTGCAGTTTAAAATTTGTAATAGGAGTACACAGTCAGCATAGCGTGGTTCAGCGGAGGAGGACAAGTGTAATTAGTGGCTCTGACACACTGAGTAGGCGTAAAATAAAAAAGAAGGCTATATACAGTTCACAATTGGTAAGAGGAGTACACAGGCGGCCTTGCTGGGTTCATTGGTGGAGGACAACTGTTGTGAGAGTCTGACACAGTTACTAGGACAAAATAAATAAGTAGGCTAAATGCTGTTCTACTTTGGTAAGAGGAGTACACAGGCGGCCTAGCTTGTTTCAGGGGGGGACAGTTGTAATGTGTGGCGCCGACAGACAGACAGAGGCCTAACATAAAAAAGGTGGCTAAATGCAGTTCAAAACTGCTAGCAGGACTAACCAGGCAGCCTAGCTTGTTTCGGGGGGGGGGGGGCAGTTGTAATGTGTGGCGCCGACAGACAGACAGACAGAGGCCTAACATAAAAAAAGGTGTCTAAATGCAGTTCAAAACTGAACTGCTAGCAGGACTAACCAGGCGGCCTAGCTTGTTTCAGGGGGGGACAGTTGTAATGTGTGGCGCCGACAGACAGACAGACAGAGGCCTAACATAAAAAAAGGTGTCTAAATGCAGTTCAAAACTGCTAGCAGGACTAACCAGGCGGCCTAGCTTGTTTCAGGGGGGGGAGAGTTGTAATGTGTGGCGCCGACAGACAGACAGACAGAGGCCTAACCTAAAAAAAGGTGGCTAAATGCAGTTCAAAACTGCTAGCAGGAGTAACCAGGCGGCCTAGCTTGTTTTTCGGGGGGGGGGTCAGTTGTAATGTGTTGCGCCGACAGACAGACAGACAGAGGCCTAACATAAAAAAAGGTGTCTAAATGCAGTTCAAAACTGCTAGCAGGACTAACCAGGCGGCCTAGCTTGTTTCAGGGGGGGGAGAGTTGTAATGTGTGGCGCCGACAGACAGACAGACAGAGGCCTAACCTAAAAAAAGGTGGCTAAATGCAGTTCAAAACTGCTAGCAGGAGTAACCAGGCGGCCTAGCTTGTTTTTCGGGGGGGGGGGGGGGGGGGTCAGTTGTAATGTGTTGCGCCGACAGACAGACAGACAGAGGCCTAACATAAAAAAGGTGGCTAAATGCAGTTCAAAACTGCTAGCAGGACTAACCATGCGGCCTTGCTTGTTTCAGGGGGGGGGGGACAGTTGTAATGTGTGGCGCCGACAGACAGACAGGCAGAGGCCTAACCTAAAAAAAGGTGTCTCAATGCAGTTCAAAACTGCTAGCAGGACTAACCAGGCGGCCTAGCTTGTTTCAGGGGGGGGACAGTTGTAATGTGTGGCGCCGACAGACAGACAGACAGACAGGCCTAAAATAAAAAACGGTGGCTTCATGCAGTTCTAAACTGCTAGCAGGACTAACCAGGCAGCCTAGCTTGTTTCGGGGGGACAGTTGTAATGTGTGGAGCAGACAAACAGACAGACAGAGGCCTAACATAAAAAAAGGTGGCTAAATGCAGTTCAAAACTGCTAGCAGGACTAAGCAGGCGGCCTAGCTTGTTTCAGCGTGGGAGGACAACTGTTATGAGAGGCTGACACAGTTACTAGGCACAAATAAGTAAGTAGGCTACATGCAGTTCACAATTGGTAACAGGAGTACAGAGGTGGCATAGCTTTGTTCAGCGGAGGTCAACTGTTAGAAGTGGCTGACACAGTTAGTAGGCCAAAATACTAAAGTGGGCTAAATGTCAGCCAAGGAATTGGTCATAAATAAACTGGTGGCATAGCGAGGTACAGGGGTGGGCTCCTCTGCAGAGTTGCAGACAGGGGTAGTTGGCGCAAAGTATTAAGGAGTCTAAATGGAGGCCAGGGCCCCTGTATATTTTTACTATCATCTATCATTGCAACAAATTTGTTATGGCAGTGCCATTTAAGAATTTAACAGCACAGACTACACAGTGGTGCGGCAGGGAGAGGTAAGTTTTGCAAGTGGTAGAGCACAGTTCGAGCTGGGGGGAACACTCTCGTGGGTGGCGGTACTGGCCCAGGGCCCCTCATATTACGACGGTGTGTCTGACGTTGGTTGTGCACCACCACCGTCAGAGACACTTCATTGTACTATGAGGGACCCTGTGCCAGTGCCATGGCCCAAGAGTGGGCACACCCACCTGTCCAGGCAAACGGCACTCGCACGGGTGCTTGTGCCACGTTGTGACCACGGCCCTGTGGGGGGAGTCAGCCCATTTAGGGAGGTATACAAATGGCCTATGGTGGACATTCAGCACCTGCAAATGGCGGAATTGGAGCAGTCAGTAAGAGAAGGCCAAAAACACGAAATTTTTCTGGCAAGCTACGTGTCAGCAGGGGAAGGTGCGGCAAAATAATTCGAAATCCATGATTGGTTCATTTTAATGAAGGTTAGATCATCAACATTTCGGGGAGCCAGAAGTGTCCTTTTTTCGGTCAGTATTGAACCAGCAGCACTGAAGACTCTTTCTGAGAGCACACTAGCAGCTGGGCAAGCGAGCTCCTGTAATGCATATTCTGCCAATTCAGGCCAGGTGTCTAGTTTAGATGTCCAGTAATCAAAGGGGAATGACCTGTGAGGGAGAGCATCGATAATGGCGGAAAAATAGTTGGTAACCATACTGGACAAATGCTGTCTCCTGTCACTTTGAATCGATGCAGCAGTACCTGTCGTGTCTGCGGTCATTGCGAAATCCCCTCTGTCCAATGCCACTTCGGCTTTGTGCACCTCTAGCACCTCTGCCATGTTGCCCCCTACAGATCGTGTGAGAGCCGTCAGCGCCGCTGTGTGCTGGGAATGCCTGAACCAAACGGTCTACAAGAGTTGCTTGTTTGGTAGCCAATATTTGCTCAAGGTTCTCATGTGGCATGATATTTTGTAATTTGCCTTTGTATCGTGGATCCAGGAGGCAGTCCAACCAGTAATCGTCATCGGTCATCATTTTGATAATGCGGGGGTCCCGTTTTAGGATACGCAAGGCATACTCTGCCATGTGGGCCAAAGTTCCAGGTGTCAATTCACTGCTTGTGCTGGGTTGAGGAGCACTTTCTTGAAAATCTACATCACTTGTGGCCCGAAAAAACCCTGTACCTGACCTTGCAATGCCACCAGTTTCTATTGCCCCCTGAGAAGCATCCTCCTCCCATAAATATTCAGCCCCATTATCCTCCTCCTCTTCATCCGCCACCTCATCCCGGAGACTTCCCTGACCAGACAATGGCTGACTGTCATCAAGGCTTCCCTCCTCCTCGGCCGCAGACGCCTGCTCCTTGATGTGCATCAAACTTTCAAACTTTGCATCAGCAGACGCATTAGTGGGATGCTCATGCTTATGATGGCGTCGTCCGCACTGACCAGCCATGTGCATTCCTCAAAACACTGAAGGACTTGACAGAGGTCTTGGAGCTTCGACCACTGCACACCAGACAACTCCATGTCTGCCATCCAACTGCCTGCCCGTGTATGTGTATCCTCCCACAAATACATGACAGCACGCCTCTGTTCACACAGCCTCTGAAGCATGTGCAGTGTAGAGTTCCACCTTGTTGCAACGTCTATTATTAGGCGGTGCTGGGGAAGATTCAGCGATCGCTGATGGTTAAGCATACAGCTGGAGTGTACGGGCGACCGGCGGATGTGCGAGCAAAGTCTGCGCACCTTCAGGAGCAGGGCTGGTAAATCAGGGTAATTCTTGAGGAAGCACTGCACCACAAGGTTCAAGGTGTGAGCCAGGCAAGGTATGTTTCATTTCGGAAAGGGCTATGGCAGCCATAAAATTCCTTCCGTTATCACTGACTACCTTGCCTGCCTCAAGATGTACACTGCCCAGCCATGACTGAGTTTCTTGCTGCAAGTACTCGGCCAGTACTTCCGCGGTGTGCCTGTTGTCGCCCAAACACTTCATTTGCAGCACAGCCTGCTGACGCTTACCACTAGCTGTTCCATAATGGGACACCACGGGTGCAACACTGGCAGCTGCGGATGGAGTGTTCGTGCGACTGAGCTCTGTGGACGAGCTTTCGCTTGTGGAAGAGGAGGAGGTGCAAACGCCTATAGCCAACCGTTTCCTAGACCGTGGGCTAGGCAGAACTGTGCCACTATGGCTGTCCCCTGTGGACCCTGCATCCACCACATTAACCCAGTGTGCTGTGATGGACACGTAACGTCCCTGGCCATGCCTACTGGTCCATGCATCAGTTGTTAGGTGCGCCTTTCTACTGACCGATTGCCTCAGTGCATGGACAATGCGTTCTTTGACATGTTGGTGGAGTGCTGGGATGGCTTTTCTCACAAAGAAGTGTCGACTGGGTAGGTCATAGCATGGTACTGCGTAGGCCATCAGGGCTTTGAAAGCTTCGCTTTCAACCAACCGGTAGGGCATCATCTCTAACGAGATTAGTCGAGCAATGTAGCCGTTCAAATCCTGTGTACGCGGATGAGAGGAAGAGTACTTTCTTTTCCTATCGAGAGTCTCTTGTAGGCTGAGCTGGACTGGAGAGCTGCATATGGTGGAACTAGCGGGGGTGGAGGTGGACATGGCAGATTGAGAGAGGCTTGGTGTTGGTATTCTTGATGTGGGCCTACCTACAGTGTTTCCAACCAAGAACCTTGTGATTCCCTGACTGCTTTGGCCTTGCGACAATACCTCCACATTTGTTACTGGTGGTGCCATAACCGGTGGGCTTCCAGTGAGGGAAGCAAAGTTGCGTTGCTGACTAACTTCAATATGAGCAGGTGCATCAACGGTACGGGAAGTTTGGTAGTTAGTCCATGCTTCCAAGTGCCTGCTGTTAAGATGTCTACACATGCACGTTGTATTTAAACTTTGTAGATTCTTCCCTCTGCTAAAGGTCTTGGAGCATTTCTTACATATAACTTTGGACTGATCATTCGGATCTTGGTTAAAAAATTGCCACACTGCACTCTTCCTACTATGGAATACCTTTTCAGGCTTTGCACGCCGTGCTACTGTCACCGGATTGCAACGCTGTCCTACACCTGTTGTGTTTTTTAACACACGTTTTGGGCCTGATGCGGGCCTGTCAGATGACAGCTTTTGCGATGTAGATGGATGCAGCAGATCATCCTCCTCCGCTTCTGAGCTACAGGCAGCGGCACCCTCTTCCCCCAATGGCTGCCAATCAGGGTCAACAACTGGGTCATCTACCACCTCCTCTTCAATGTCATGTGCACCGTCCTCTGTGTCAACGTGTAAGGTGCTATAGCGTTCGGTACTGGGCACCATAGTCTCATCAGGGTCAGATTCGGGCTCAGTACACTGCGAGAGCAAAGTAGTGATCCGAGTCAATGGAACAGCATAATGTTCAAGCTGTGGCTGTTCATCTGTGCACTCCATGTGCGATTCATCCTGTAATGGGCTTTTAACAGTTTCCCTCTCTAACCCAGGCACGGTATGTGTAAAGAGCTCCATGGAGTAAAGTGTAGTGTTGCCTGCCGCATCCTTCACTTTTGTTTTGGGTGAAGGACACAAGGAAGCAACTTTTTCTGGACCTGGAGCAGCCACTGACGACTCGCTGGTTTTAGATTTCGAAGCTTCTGAAGAGGAGGTGAAAAAGCTAGAGGCTGAGTCAGCAAGGAAAGCCAAAACTTGTTCCTGCTGCTCCAGCTTTAAAAGCTGTTTTCCAACTCCCAGATAAGGGAGCCTTCGAGGCCTTGTGTAGCCAGACGATGACGCTGCCTCAACACCTCGAGCCTTTGGTGCTATCTTGCTTTTCCCAGTACCACCAGATGCTCCACTACCACCACCACCATCAGTACCAGCTGGCAACGACCGCCCACGGCCTCTTCCACCAGACTTCCTCATTTTTGCAGAAATGTTACCAATATAAAAACCGTTATATGCTACTGTTAAACAAGGTAGAAGATGTATATTAACTTTTGGAGAATTTATATCTCCCTTTTTTTGGCGGGAAGACTGCAGGAAAAAACACGCCCTGTGTATTACACCACACAATATACAAGGCAGAACGTGGCTGGCAGATATACGCCAAACGGAACTCACGCAGATCCACTAAGTGGCAATTTAAAGCTCCCTTTTTTTTGTGGTGGGAGGCTGCAGGGAAAAACAGGCCCTGTGTATTACACCACACAATGTACAAGGCAGAACGTGGCTGGCAGATATACGCCAAACAGAACTCACGTAGATTCACTAAATGGCAATTTAAAGCTCCCTTTTTTTTGTGGGGGGAGACTGCAGGGAAAAACAGGCCCTGTGTATTACACCACACAATGTACAAGGCAGAACATGGCTGGCAGATATACGCCAAACAGAACTCACGTAGATCCACTAAATGGCAATTTAAAGCTACCTTTTTTTTTGGGGGGGGGGGAGACTGCAGGGAAAAACAGGCCCTGTGTATTACACCACACAATGTACAAGGCAGAACGTGGCTGGCAGATATAGTCCAAACAGAACTCACGTAGATCTGGAGCGCCCCCAGATGCAGAAACGCGGGGTACTCGGTACCGGGCCTCTCTCTGTCTCAGTCTTGGGGTTGTCACGGTGGCTAGACCCAGTCAGTGACCCTGCTAAGGGGCGTCCAATGAAAGATGTGATGATGGTGCGTGGTGTAGGTCGCGGTGAATAACGAGGACACAGGGTTGCAGTCTCTTTACCTCTTTACTAAAGGCTTCAGGATCCTCAATCCAGAGTACTGTTAACAGGGCTGGCTGAGACCGGCCGGTCCGAAGGCACCTCCAGAGTTCCCTTTGCAGGTGGAAATCTGTGCCTACCTTCTAGCGCCTGTGTGTTGTAGTACTTCCCTGCTGAGCACCACGGGATAGTCCTCACAACTGTTGTCTGTTTCTGATGTTCTTTCCCACAGCTTATATCTGTTCTGATGTTCTTCTCCGTCCCCCAGATGATATGGCTAGGACGCACCCGTATGATGGGTAGGCCTGGAGTTCTTCCGGGACCCTAGTGACGCCCCTCTCCCACAGTTGCCCCCTATGTCTGCTTAGGTGATTTAGGTGAGACAGCCAACCTATAATTAACTGTCCTGCCGTTGGTTTGAAGTAATGCTTGGAGCTCAATACTTCCTCGGCGTTCCGGCCACCGGCTACGCGCCTCAGTAGGATGTTGCCTCGATCTTACGGCACGACTCCTACTGGTGTTATCTCCTTTTTGCTGTGATCTCATTTCTCACTCTCCACAATAAACCTCGCTTCTTGTCCTTTCTTGAGATACCGCCGCAATGTAGTGCAGGCGCGGCTCCTTAACGCTCTGTCTTGTTCGCTAGGCCTCTGTCAGGATCCCACCCTTGACAGGGACCCCCCTGAATATTTCCCCTGCAACACCCCCTGCCACAGGATGTTGCCTGGTTCCAACCCAGTCAGCTTCTGTCTAACTTCCTATCCAACCCCCAGTTTTACCAGATTGTGAGGAGTGGCCTAATACATAGTACCCTTTGCTCCCCCTGGAGGCCAGACTGTGAAGTGTATTGGTGTCTGTGATACCTGGTCAGGTCAACTCCTTAAGTGCCATCAGACGTACCATCACTCCCCTTAGCGGCGGAGCGTCAGTACTGCAACGACCAGGACTCTGGGGCACTGCACTTCCACTAAGTGGCAATTTAAAGCTCCCTTTTTTTGTGGGGGGAGACTGCAGGGAAAAACAGGCCCTGTGTATTACACCACACAATGTACAAGGCAGAACGTGGCTGGCAGATATACGCCAAACAGAACTCACGTAGATCCACTAAGTGGCAATTTAAAGCTCCCTTTTTTTTGTGGGGGGAGACTGCAGGGGAAAACAGGCCCTGTGTATTACACCACACAATGTACAAGGCAGAACGTGGCTGGCAGATATACGCCAAACAGAACTCACGTAGATCCACTAAGTGGCAATATAAATCTCCCTTTTTATGTGTGGGACACTGCTGCAAAATTCAGGCCCACTGTATTACACTACACAGTATAAGTGGCAGAAAGTGGCTGGCAGATATACGCCAAACAGAACGGACGCAGATGCACTGAGTGGCAATATAAATCTCACTTTTTTGTGTGGGACACTGCAGCAAACAAAAAAACAGGCCCACTGTATTACACTACACAGTATAAGTGGCAGAAAGTGGCTGGCAGATATACGCCAAACAGAACCGACGCAGATGCACTTAGTGGCAATATAAATCTCCCTTTTTATGTGTGGGAGACTGCTGCAAACAAAAAACAGGCCCACTGTATTACACTACACAGTATAAGTGGCAGAAAGTAGCTGGCAGATATACGCCAAACAGAACTCACGTAGATCCACTAAGTGGCAATTTAAAGCTCCATTTTTTGGTGGGGGGAGACTGCAGGGAAAAACAGGCCCTGTGTATTACACCAAGCAATGTATAAGGCAGAACGTGGCTGGCAGATATACGCCAAACAGAACTCACGTAGATCCACTAAGTGGCAATATAAATCTCCCTTTTTATGTGTGGGGGGAGACTGCAGGGGAAAACAGGCCCTGTGTATTACACCACACAATGTACAAGGCAGAACGTGGCTGGCAGATATACGCCAAACAGAACTCACGTAGATCCACTAAGTGGCAATTTAAAGCTCCCTTTTTTTTGTGGTGGGAGACTGCAGGGGAAAACAGGCCCTGTGTATTACACCACACAATGTACAAGGCAGAACGTGGCTGGCAGATATACACCAAAGAGAACTCAAGTAGATCCACTAAGTGGCAATATAAATCTCCCTCTTTATGTGTGGGACACTGCTGCAAAATTCAGGCCCACTGTATTACACTACACAGTATAAGTGGCAGAAAGTGGCTGGCAGATGTACGCCAAACAGAACTCACGTAGATGCACTAAGTGGCAATTTAAAGCTCCCTTTTTTTGTGGGGGGAGACTGCAGGGAAAAACAGGCCCTGTGTATTACACCACACAATGTACAAGGCAGAACGTGGCTGGCAGATATACGCTGTTATGACCTGGTGGTTAAGAGGCCACACTGAGATGACCTGGTGGCTAAAACGCAACATGGGACGAGCTCTGAGGAAGTGGTATCTCTACTGACCGCAATCCCTAATCCTAACAACAACACTAGTAGCCGTTGCACGCCCCTTTATAGCCCCTGTGATGCCGCAGAAAGCAAGCCAATCAGTGTAATGCCCTTCTCTAAGATGGTGGGGACTGAGACCTATGTCATCACGCTGCCCACACTCTGCGTCCACCTTCATTGGCTGAGAAATGGCACTTAAAGCGTCATACGAAACGTGACTTTGGCGTGAAGATCGCCGACCGCATGGCCGATCCCACGCTGGGATCGGGTCGGGTTTCATGAAACCCGACTTTGCCGAAATTCGATTTTTGAAAATGTCCGATCCGTTTTGCTCAACCCTACTGTTCACCTCTGCCCTGTTCTCCTCTCCCATACATCCTCCGCTCTGTCCCCCTGTCCAGTTCTCCTGTCCCGTCCTCATTCCTTCCCTTCCTGAGCCGATCCCTGGTCCTGGCATCCGTGGTACTTGAGGCCTTCGAGTTTGCTTCCTAACTGTCCCTGTATAGGGGTTGTCTATACTGGATCGCTCACTTGGAGGAGGTTCGGTATCACGGTCCAGTGGGTCCACTCTTGTCCACCACCATCTCTGGCATAACAGTTGACCTCAGGCGTAACACATACCCACCGAGGACATGTGGATGGGAATTGCAGAGAAATTCTGGAGTATGTGTGATTTCCCCAACTGTTTGGGTGCGGTGGATGGAAAGCACATACGCATTATCAAACCCCCCAGAACTGGATCGGAGTACTTCAACTACAAAAAATATTTTTCTGTTGTGCTCATGGCAATAGCAGATGCGGACTGTCGCTTCATCGCCGTGGACATTGGAGCTTTTGGCCATGGCAACGATTCCCAGACTTTCAAGAACTCGGATATGGGCCGACGTGTATATGTCAAAAATTTTAATTTTCCATGGCCATGACCTCTCCCCAACACTCAAGGCCCACCAATGCCATTTGTTATGGTTGGGGATGAGGCCTTTCAAATGTGTGAAAACCTACTGAAGCCATATTCCAGTCGGGACTTAAACCACACTAAAAGGATCTTTAACTACCGACTGACCAGGGCCCGAAGAACCGTAGAGTGTACCTTTGGGATTCTAGTCTCAAAATGGCGCATTCTTTGCAACAGCCAATAATCTAAAAATGGAGACAGTCGATGAGGTGGTCAAAGCCTGTGTGGTTCTCCACAATTACATTATGGCTAAGGAGCGACGCAATATTGAACTGGATGAACCAGTTGCAAACCCATTGCCAGATTACCAGCATCACCCGCCGCGGTCAACTGTTGAAGTTGGCCACATGCGGAACCAATTTGCTGCCTTTTTTTATTCTGATATTGGACGTGTGGCATGGCAGGACAATATTGTGTAAAATGTCCTGTTGGATTTGGGTCTGTACCAGTTATGTTTTAAATGTTACTAATATTTGTTGTTAATAAACTATGTGTTTTGTTATCTTGACCGTTTCTCCTATGTATTTCCTCTACAAACAACTTAGGTTGTTAGTGGTAAGGTTGTTGATGTGATTGCGTCCTGATTCTGTTCTGCAGTATCTATTGGACGCAGACTGAAGAGACGATGGCTGTTTACAAAACAGATCTATACTCATCAAGTCAGGTGTCAGAAATTATGAATTCATGATGCACAAATAACAGCCTCATGAATTCACTATTTCTGACACATGTCCAGGTGAGTATAGATATGCCTTGTATGACCTCCATCATCCCTTCACTTTGTGTGAAATAGATTATGTACACAGAAGAGAAAATGGAGGTTATACAAGGCAGATCTCTACTCACGAGGTCAGGTGTCATAACTAATGAGTTTTTGGACACATGACCTGTTGAGTATAGTTCTGCTTTGTATTACCACCATTTTCTCTTCAGTCTGCAACACAAAGTCACAGAGTAAGCAGAAGGAAGAGATTATGGAAAAAATACAAGTATTATGTTTTTGGGCCACCTCATATCTCTATACCAAACACACACAAAGCTGCAATGTTGTACTTACTAACTACTGGATCTATGAGGTGGCAAAAAAATAAAGTGTGCGGCGGAGTGATATATTAGGCGCACAGTGTGTTTTGCCAGCAGCAAAATACACAATTAACCAAACATTATTGGGGCAAAAAACACTATTATTTATTTTTTAACAAACAAATTTATTTAACTGTGCCTGCTTGTGGTAGAGTGACGGAAATGGGGTGTGTGTAGCTGTGAGGCCTGGCTTAATGTGGACGACGCAGGGATGGCAGCAGAAGGGGCAATTAAAGTAGTGAGGTCTGGGAGTTCGGGGATGGGGCTTGATGCACGAGAGGGCAGAGACACACTGGAAGGGTGACAAACCTGACATTACAGACACATTGGGAGGTGAGGGGGGAGGAATTGAGATCGTCCTTTGTTTTTTATTTTGTTTCCCTTTTTGGGAACGGCGCTGCGGTCTGGGGAGCCTCGGTGGGCTCATTTTTTGTGACCTGGTCGTGGTGGCTGACCTGTCAGGGTCCGTGTGCCCCTGCATGGTTGTGGTGGTGGGGAAGGCCATGCCAGGGTTTGGGTGCTGCTGCATCCTGGTGGTGGTGAAAGCTATTCCAGGGTCCGGGTGCTGCTGCTGCATGCTGGTGGTGAAAAGCATGCCAGGATCCAGCTGTTGCTGCAGCAGCTGGGACCTGGTGATGATGACTGACCTGTCCTGATCCGGGTGCTGCTGCTGCATGGTGGTGGCAGTGGAGGAGGTCCAAGCAGGAGCAGCAGTTGTCATGGTGGTGGCGGTGGCCTGTCCAACAGCACTCGGCATGGTGGTGGTGCTGTAGTGGTGTCCAGCAGTGCTTGGAATGGAGGTGGCCGTGCAGTGGTATGCAGCAGAGCTCGGCATTGATGTCAAGCGTGACAGTGTTGGCACAGGTGGATATGCCGCCACTGTCTGCTGAAAATACCGACTCTGCTGCATAGCCTGCACGTAAGCAGCATTGCAGGCCTGCATGACACTAAGCTGGAAATCAGGAGTATGGTGTTCCGACATGCCCTGTTCAATTTAATAAAAAAAATTATGTGCTGGCCTGTGGAGGTCGGCTTTCACTTGGTCAAGGCTTTTGGTGACCTCCTGGATACGTGTATTCATATGGCTAATGGCCTTATCCAGTTGGTCACCCATCGCCTTGAGTCCATCATGAAAGACCGAGCTCAAGTGTAAAAACTCGGGCATGAGTGACCTGTCCGAGGCCCTCTGCCGCTGCGGGAAGAGCCCCAAAATAAAGGGGCAGAGGATTGGGAAAGGGGAACACCTGATGGACCAGCTTCCTGGTCTCCAGTTTGTGTGCCAGACCCACTTGCTGCAGCGCTGCTGGATGGCTGGGATGGGTCCATGGCTGTCTGATGAAGGACCGCTCCAGAACCAGGGTCAAGAGTGGTGCTCCATGTGCTGTGAAAAAAGAAGAAAAAAACACATTACTACCAAATATTTACAAAAGTTAAGCGCCAACTCCTGTGGAATAGAAACATACAGATTAAGGCAATACAATGTTACGGCTAGCGGAACGCACAAATAAATAGAGATGTTTTTATTGATATTGGTGCGTTCGCAGCCCAGGGTCCACCGTGCAGGAGTACCTGCTGCTAGCAACGGCGGCACGATATGGCGGTATGGACTAACTCAGTTACTTCACCGAGTAGTCGAGAAAGAAAAGCACTGTGCCCTGTTAGGCTTCACAGAGGCACAGGCTAACTGCCCAAACAGAGAGCAGTCAGTGGTCACGCATGCACACAAAACTCCTCGCCGGAGGTGCCAGCATTCTAGGGGCTTATTTCAGCCGGGTCCCTGAACACATTCAAACACAAACTCCTCGCCGGAGGTACCAGCATTCTAGGGGCTTATTTCAGCCGGGTCCCTGAACACATACTCTCGTGACCACACTGGCGCAAAGCACTTAACAAAGAACAATACTAGCGCATGGCTGTGCGGTCATGCAAACCTTAAATAGCTGCAGCATGTTCAGGACCTTCCTAGAAGGACCAATGAGAAGCTACACCAGAGCGTGAGCACCTACAGGACCTTCCTGAAGGAGCCAATGACCTTAGCTGCAGTATCAGATCATGTGACCCTCGATCTCCACTGAGAGATCTTACTCTGGGCATGCTCAGAATGAGCAAAGCAGGACTTAGACCCAGAAGCGTCTGCTCGCCGCTGCCCAGCACCGACTTCAATGGCAGAAGCAGGAAAGGCAGCAGTAACTCTTAGCACAGAGTCAGACTGAGCGAGACGCTGGGACCGACGTCTCCGCTGTGCAGGCTCCACTGCGGCAGGAGAAGAATGGGAGACCGCAGCAGAGATGGACCGAGATTCCCCCTGTGCAGAAGAGGGAACTCGACCCCTAACATTGCACCCCCTCCTTGGGCCTCGCTACGTTCGAAGACAGCGATGAGCTGCGGAGCCCGAATGCGCTCAGCAGGCTCCCAGGACCTATCCTCAGGACCGTAACCCTTCCAGTCCACCAAATAAAATTTTTTGCCACAAACCACCTTGTACCCCAAAATAGCGTTCACCTCGTAATCGTCCGTAGACGAACCCGATGTCCCGGCAGATGACTCAGGAAACCGGGACATGTATACGGGCTTAAGGAGGGACACATGAAAGGTGTCGGTGATACCTAGGCGTGGAGGAAGAGCTAGACGGTAGACCACAGGATGAACCTGTTCGAGGACCTTGAAGGGACCCAAGTAGCGAGGAGCAAACTTAGTGGACTCAACACGCAGCCTGATGTTACGGGCGGAGAGCCACACTAAATCGCCGGGAGCAAAGGTCGGAGCGGGGCGCCGATGTGCATCGGCGGAAGACCTCATTCTCTCCTTGGAGGCCCGAATGGCATCCTGAGTGCGGTCCTAAATGTCCCGTGCCTCCACAGCCCAGTCTGCCACCCTGGAGTCGGCGGAAGACACGGGCATGGGCACAGGTACCCGCGGATGCTGACCATAATTAGGGAGGAATGGCGTCTGTCCAGTGGAGTCGGCTACAGCGTTGTTCAGTGCAAACTCTGCCCACGATAGCAAGGAGGCCCAGTCATCCTGCCTGGCTGAGACAAAATGTCGCAGATATGTGACCAAGGTCTGGTTGGCTCTCTCTACCAACCCATTCGTCTCGGGATGATAAGCAGAAGAGAGATTTAACTCAATACTGAGAAGATGACAAAGCTCTCTCCAGAACCGAGACGCAAACTGGGGACCCCGGTCACTGACAATTTTGTCTGGCATACCGTGTAGGCGGAAGATGTGTTTAATAAACAACGCTGCCAAGGCCCGTGCAGAAGGTAGCCGTGGAAGCGGCACCAAGTGCACCATTTTAGAAAAATGATCGGTGATAACCCAAATGACGGTACAGCTAGAGTTGAGCGACTTTCATTTTTTTAAGATCGAGTCGGGTTTTGTGAAACCCGATTTTGTCCAGAGTCGAGTCGAGTGCAGTCGGCCGATTATCGCTAAAAGTCGGGGATCGACCGAAACACGAAACCCAATGCAAGTCAATGGGGAAGCATAGTCGGCAGTGAGTGGAGGCCAGGAAAACACCTACAGTGCCCATTTTAATGCCAAAAACATCCATTCTTGTTTCTGAAGCTTGTCAATCTTAATTAACTTTATAATAATAGTTGGGCATAGGGAATTGGGGGTCATTTGGCAAAAGTTGTGGGGGGAGTAGGGCTGGCTCAAGTTTTTCGTGGGCCCAGGAAACGCGGACTACGTCACGGCGGTGTTGCAGGGAAAGGTAAGTATTTCAACGTTGCAAGTGCTGTGATCCTGAGCAAGCAGGGGGGGCCCACTCGTTCGCATTGGCACTGGCACAGGGCCCCTCAAAGTACGGCGGTGTGTTTGCATGGCGGGGGCGCCTCCCACCAGCAGCGACACTTTTGCGTACTCTGAGGGGCCCTGTGCCAGTGACGTCGCCAACGAGTATGCCCCCCCACCTGATGAAGGAACCTGCACTTTCATCTGCACCTTCCTCTCTGTCCCTGTGTAAGGTGGTATAACATGCGGGAAGGGGAACCTTACTTTCAGCAGGGTCAGATTCTGGCTGTGTAGAGTATAAGGGGAATGTAGTGGTCTAGGTCAATGTACCAGCAGACTCATCTAGCAGTGGCTGGGCAATGGGCAGGATGAGGAGGAAACAGATATAGGGCCAAAGAATAAAGTAGGCTAAATGCAGTTCAAAATTGGTAACAGGACTAAACAGGCGGCATTGCTTTGTTCAGTGGAGTAGCAAACCCAAGAGCAGCAGACACTGTTTCAAGGGCCTAACCACACTAGTAGGCCAAATGCAGTTTAATATCTGATAGTATAGGGCGAAAGCCAGAATGTGGAAGCTCAGCTTTGTTCAGTTGAGGACAACACCAGGCAGGGGCAGACAGACACCTTTAGTAGGCCGGAACAGCCAATTTTTTTAAAAAACAGCAGTCAATAAGAGGCAGAAGGTAGAAGCTCAGCTTTATTCAGTTGAGGACAACACCAGGCAGGGGCAGACCCCTTTAGTAGGCCGGAACAGCCAATTGCATTTTTAAAAATGGTAATTTGGAACAGAAGGTTGAAGCACAGCTTTATTCAGTTGCAGCTTCTTGGCAATAATATAAAGAAGACGAGACAGGACAACACTCGTTGGATGCCATATCTGTGTTTTCACTGGAAAAAAAACTGTCAGTTAACTACTTGTAGGAGAAAGTTTTTGTAGCTGGAGGCCACTTTTTGTATTGTACCAGTTTTTTGTTGTATGTTTGGAACTGAAGGTTGAAGCTCAGCTTTATTCAGTTGAGGACAACACAAGGCAGGGGCAGACAGACACCTTTAGTAGGCCGGAACAGCCAATTGCATTTTTAAAAATGGTAATTTGGAACAGAAGGTTGAAGCACAGCTTTATTCAGTTGCAGCTTCTTGGCAATAATATAAAGAAGACGAGACAGGACAACACTCGTTGGATGCCATATCTGTGTTTTCACTGGAAAAAAAACTGTCAGTTAACTACTTGTAGGAGAAAGTTTTTGTAGCTGGAGGCCACTTTTTGTATTGTACCAGTTTTTTGTTGTATGTTTGGAACTGAAGGTTGAAGCACAGCTTTATTCAGTTGAGGACAACACCAGGCAGGGGCAGACAGACACCTCTAGTAGGCCGGAACAGCCAATTGCATTTTTAAAAATGGTAATTTGGAACAGAAGGTTGAAGCACAGCTTTATTCAGTTGAGGACAACACCAGGCAGGGGCAGACAGACACCTTTAGTAGGCCGGAACAGCCAATTGCATTTTTAAAAATGGTAATTTGGAACTGAAGGTTGAAGCTCAGCTTTATTCAGTTGAGGACAACACCAGGCAGGGGCAGACAGACACCTTTAGTAGGCCGGAACAGCCAATTGCATTTTTAAAAATGGTAATTTGGAACAGAAGGTTGAAGCACAGCTTTATTCAGTTGCAGTTTCTTGGCAATAATATAAAGAAGACGAGACAGGACAACACTCGTTGGATGCCATATCTGTGTTTTCACTGGAAAAAAAACTGTCAGTTAACTACTTGTAGGAGAAAGTTTTTGTAGCTGGAGGCCACTTTTTGTATTGTACCAGTTTTTTGTTGTATGTTTGGAACTGAAGGTTGAAGCACAGCTTTATTCAGTTGAGGACAACACAAGGCAGGGGCAGACAGACACCTTTAGTAGGCCGGAACAGCCAATTGCATTTTTAAAAATGGTAATTTGGAACAGAAGGTTGAAGCACAGCTTTATTCAGTTGCAGCTTCTTGGCAATAATATAAAGAAGACGAGACAGGACAACACTCGTTGGATGCCATATCTGTGTTTTCACTGGAAAAAAAACTGTCAGTTAACTACTTGTAGGAGAAAGTTTTTGTAGCTGGAGGCCACTTTTTGTATTGTACCAGTTTTTTGTTGTATGTTTGGAACTGAAGGTTGAAGCACAGCTTTATTCAGTTGAGGACAACACCAGGCAGGGGCAGACAGACACCTTTAGTAGGCCGGAACAGCCAATTGCATTTTTAAAAATGGTAATTTGGAACAGAAGGTTGAAGCACAGCTTTATTCAGTTGAGGACAACACCAGGCAGGGGCAGACAGACACCTTTAGTAGGCCGGAACAGCCAATTGCATTTTTAAAAATGGTAATTTGGAACTGAAGGTTGAAGCTCAGCTTTATTCAGTTGAGGACAACACCAGGCAGGGGCAGACAGACACCTTTAGTAGGCCGGAACAGCCAATTGCATTTTTAAAAATGGTAATTTGGAACAGAAGGTTGAAGCACAGCTTTATTCAGTTGCAGTTTCTTGGCAATAATATAAAGAAGACGAGACAGGACAACACTCGTTGGATGCCATATCTGTGTTTTCACTGGAAAAAAAACTGTCAGTTAACTACTTGTAGGAGAAAGTTTTTGTAGCTGGAGGCCACTTTTTGTATTGTACCAGTTTTTTGTTGTATGTTTGGAACTGAAGGTTGAAGCACAGCTTTATTCAGTTGAGGACAACACCAGGCAGGGGCAGACAGACACCTTTAGTAGGCCGGAACAGCCAATTACATTTTTAAAAAATGGTAATTTGGAACTGAAGGTTGAAGCTCAGCTTTATTCAGTTGAGGACAACACCAGGCAGGGGCAGACAGACACCTTTAGTAGGCCGGAACAGCCAATTGCATTTTTAAAAATGGTAATTTGGAACAGAAGGTTGAAGCACAGCTTTATTCAGTTGCAGCTTCTTGGCAATAATATAAAGAAGACGAGACAGGACAACACTCGGATGCCATATCTGTGTTTTCACTGGAAAAAAAACTGTCAGTTAACTACTTGTAGGAGAAAGTTTTTGTAGCTGGAGGCCACTTTTTGTATTGTACCAGTTTTTTGTTGTATGTTTGGAACTGAAGGTTGAAGCTCAGCTTTATTCAGTTGAGGACAACACCAGGAAGGGGCAGACACCTTTAGAAGGACGGAAAAGCCAATTTTTTTATAAACAGCAGTTAATCAGAGCCAGAAGGTAGAAGCTCAGCTTTATTCAGTTGAGGCCAACTTGAATTAGGGACTGCAGACAGACTTTGCAGGCTGTCCCCTGTGTGGACCATGCATCCAATACATTAACCCATTGAGCCACAAAGGACACGTAACCTTCCGTGGCCAGGCCTACAGGTCCATGTGTCTGTTGTCAGGTATACCTTTGGACTGACAAATTGACAGAATGCAAGGACAATGCGGTCTTTAACATGCAGGTGGAGGGGTGGGATGGCTTTTCTCGCAAAAGAATTGTCAACTGGGTAGCTCATAGCGTGGTATATCGTAGTTCATCCTGGCTTTATTAATATTAAATTAAATTAAAAAATAGGCTCTATGCACTTTATAATTGGTTCCAGGGGTACACGGGCAGCAGTGGTCTGGTCAGTGGAGGCCTAGTGGAAGGAGGGAGCGCAGAAAGGCTTCGAAGGCCTAACATAATTAAATTGGGCTGGCTGTAGGCACTTTATTATTAGTTACAGGGGTACACGGGCAGCAGTGATCTGGTCAGTGGAGGCCTAGTGGAAGGAGGGACCGCAGACAGGCTTCGAAGGCCTAATATAATTAAATTGGGTTGGCTGTAGGCACTTTATTATTAGTTACAGGGGTACACGGGCAGCAGTGGTCTGGTCAGTGGAGGCCTAGTGGAAGGAGGGACCGCAGACAGGCTTCGAAGGCCTAACATAATTAAATTGGGCTGGCTGTAGGCACTTTATTATTAGTTACAGGGGTACACGGGCAGCAGTGGTCTGGTCAGTGGAGGCCTAGTGGAAGGAGGGACCGCAGACAGGCTTCAAAGGCCTAACATAATTAAATTGGGCTGGCTGTAGGCACTTTATTATTAGTTACAGGGGTACACGGGCAGCAGTGGTCTGGTCAACGGAGGCCGATTGTAATGAGTGTCTGCCAGTTAGTAGTCCAAAACAACAACTAAATGTGAATGTCTCGCATTAAAACAAAACAAAAACACTAAAGGGTGCAATCATTAGGTTCAGGGGTGGGATCCTCTGCGTTGTTTCAGACCTACTAATTTTGCGCAAAGTATTTACTGTGGTAAATAGAGGACACTGCCCCTGACTATGTTAAGTACCATCATACATGTCAACACAATGGTATTGTCAGTGGCAGGTATGGAAGGATGTCAGCGCATAGACTTAACATTGGTGGAAGTGTGAGAGATAACTGTGGAAGTGGTAGAGCAATGTTTGACCTGGGGGTGGGTGAACTCTCTTGTGGCCGGCGTTACAGGCCCAAGGCCCCTCATGTTACAACAGTGTGTCTGACGTTGGGTGCGCACCACCATCGCCAGAGACACTTTATTGTACTATGAGGAACCCAGTAGCAATGCCGTCGACCAAAAGCGAGTAAACCCACCTCTTCAGACAAACAGCAGTCTCACGGGTGCTTGCGCCAAGTCGCGATACCACGGCCCCGTGTGGGGAGTTTGGCCATTTAGGGAGGTGTAAACATGTCGTATGCTGGACAATCAGCTGCAGCAAATTAGACATTAGAAAAGTAATTCACAGTAGTCCACAGGCAAGAGCTTTTCATAGGAAAGCTAGGTGTCGGCCGGGCAAGGTGGGGCAAAAGATTTCGAAATCCAGTTGTGGTTCATTTTAATGAATGTTAGATCGTCAACATTTTGGGTAGCCAGACGAGTCCTTTTTTCGGTTAATATTGAACCTGCAGCACTGAATACTCTTTCTGATAGGACACTTGCTGCCGGGCAAGCAAGCTCCTGCAATGCATATTCTGCCAATTCTGGCCAGGTGTCTAATTTTGATGCCCAGTAATCAAATGGGAATGACGGTTGAGGGAGAACATCGATAAGGGATGAAAAATAGTTAGTAACCATACTGGACAAATGTTGTCTCCTGTCACTTTCAATTGATGCAGCAGTACCTGTCCTGTCTGCGGTCATAGCAAAATCACTCCACAACCTGGTCAGAAAACCCCTCTGTCCAACGCCACTTCTGATGTGTGCACCCCTAACACTCCTAGTCTGTTGCCCCCTTGAGCTCGTGTGAGAACGATCACGTGCGCTGTGTGCTGGGAATGCCTGAAGCAAACGGTCAACAAGAGTTGATTGTTTGGTTGCTAATATTAGTTCCAAGTTCTCATGTGGCATAATATTTTGCAATTTGCCTTTATAGCGTGGATCAAGGAGGCAGGCCAACCAGTAATCGTCATCGTTCATCATTTTCGTAATGCGTGTGTCCCTTTTTAGGATACGTAAGGCATAATCCGCCATGTGGGCCAAAGTTCCAGTTGTCAAATCTCCGGTTGTGATTGGGTGAGGGGCAGTTGCAGGCAAATCTACGTCACTTGTGTCCCTCAAAAAACCAGAACCCGGCCTTGACACGCAACCAATTTCCAGTGCCCCCGGGAAAGGTTCCGCATTAAAAATATACTCATCCCCATCATCCTCCTCATCCTCCACCTCCTCTTCGCCCGCTACCTCGTCCTGTACACTGCCCTGACCAGACAATGGCTGACTGTCATCAAGGCTTTCCTCTTCCTCTGGTGCAGACGCCTGCTCCTTTATGTGCGTCAAACTTTGCATCAGCAGACGCATTAGGGGGATGCTCATGCTTATTACGGCGTTGTCTGCACTAACCAGCCGTGTGCATTCCTCAAAACACTGAAGGACTTGACACATGTCTTGTATCTTCGACCACTGCACACCTGACAACTCCATGTCTGCCATCCTACTGCCTGCCCGTGTATGTGTATCCTCCCACAAAAACATAACAGCCCGCCTCTGTTGGCACAGTCTCTGAAGCATGTGCAGTGTTGAGTTCCACCTTGTTGCAACGTCTATGATTAGGCGATGCTGGGGAAGGTTCAAAGACCGCTGATAGGTCTGCATACGGCTGGCGTGTACAGGCGAACGTCGGATATGTGAGCAAAGTCCACGCACTTTGAGGAGCAGGTCGGAGAACCCAGGATAAGTTTTCAATAAGCACTGCACCACCAGGTTTAAGGTGTGAGCCAGGCAAGGAATGTGTTTCAGTTGGGAAAGGGAGATGGCAGCCATGAAATTCCTTCCATTATCACTAACTACCTTGCCTGCCTCAAGATCTACTGTGCCCAGCCACGACTGCGTTTCTTGTTGCAAGAACTCGGACAGAACTTCCGCGGTGTGTCTGTTGTCGCCCAAACACTTCATAGCCAATACAGCCTGCTGACGCTTGCCAGTAGCTGGCCCATAATGGGACAACTGGTGTGCAACAGTGTCATCTGCCGATGGAGTGGTTGGCCGACTGCGGTCTGTGGAAGAGCTGTAGCTTCTGCAGGAGGAGGAGGAGGAGGAGGAGGAGGGGGTGCGAACGCCTACAGCCAACTGTTTCCTAGACCGTGGGCTAGGCACAACTGTCCCTAAATTGATGTCCCCTGTGTACCCTGCATCCACCACATTCACCCAGTGTGCCGTGATGGACACATAACGTCCCTGGCCATGCCTACTGGTCCATGCATCTGTAGTCAGGTGCACCTTTGTACTCACAGATTGCCTGAGTGCATGGACGATGCGCTGTTTAACATGCTGGTGCAGGGCTGGGATGGCTTTTCTGGAAAAAAAGTGTCGACTGGGTAGCTCGTATCGTGGTTCAGCGTACTCCATCAGGGCTTTGAAAGCTTCGCTTTCAACTAACCGGTAGGGCATCATCTCTAACGAGATTAGTCTAGCTATGTGGGCCTTAAAACCCTGTGTACGCGGATGCGAGGATAAGTACTTCCTTTTTCTAACCAGAGTCTCATGTAGTGTGAGCTGAACTGGAGAGATGGAGATCGTGGAACTTGCGGGTGTGCCGGTGGACATGGCAGACTGAGAGACGGTTGGAGACGGTATTGTTTCCGCCGGTGCCCTAGATGCAATATTTCCGCCTACAAAACTGGTGATTCCCTGACCCTGACTGCTTTTGGCTGGCAAAGAAACCTGCACAGATACTGCCGGTGGTGCGGAAAATGGTGGCCTTACAGTGACGGAAGGGATGTTGCGTTGATGACTAGCTTCATTGGCCGAGGGTGCTACAACCTTAAGGGACGTTTGGTAGTTAGTCCAGGCTTGAAAATGCATGGTGGTTAAGTGTCTATGCATGCAACTAGTATTGAGACTTTTCAGATTCTGACCTCTGCTTAAGCTAGTAGAACATTTTTGACAGATGACTTTGCGCTGATCAATTGGATGTTGTTTAAAAAAATGCCAGACTGCACTCTTCCTAGCATCGGATCCCTTTTCAGGGATTGCAGACTGAGCTTTAACCGGATGGCAACGCTGTGCTCCAACAGGTTTTGGCTTTGACACGCGTTTTGGGCCAGATAGGGGCCCGGCAGATGGAACCTGTTGCGATGTTGATGCCTGCTGCGGCCCCTCCTCCACCTCCACTTCTGAACTACTGCTGCCTGCACCCTGTTCCCCCAATGGCTGCCAATCGGGGTCAACAACCGGGTCATCTATTACCTCCTCTTCGAGCTCGTGTGCAACTTCGTCTGTGTCACTGTGTCGGTCTGTGGTATAGCGTTCGTGGCGGGGCAACATAGTCTCATCAGGGTCTGATTGTGGATCTGTACCCTGAGAGGGCAATGTGGTGGTCTGAGTCAAAGGAGCAGCATAGTACTCTGGCTGTGGCTGTGCATCAGTGCACTCCATGTCAGAATATACTTGTAATGGGCATGGCCTGTTAAGTGTTTCACTTTCTAAGCCAGGGACGGTATGTGTAAAGAGCTCCATGGAGTGACCCGTTGTGTCGCCTGCTGCATCCTTCTCTCTTGTTGTAGTTTTTGCTGAGGAGGACAAGGAAGCGACTTGTCCCTGACCGTGAACATCCACAAGCGACACGCTGCTTTTACATTTACCAGTTTCAGAAGAGGAGGCAAAAGAGCTAGAGGCTGAGTCTGCAATGTAAGCCAAAACTTGCTGTTGCTGCTCCGGCTTTAAAAGCGTTTTTCCTACTCCCAGAAAAGAGAGCGTTCGAGGCCTTGTGTAGCCAGACGACGAAACTGGCTCCACAGCTCCAGACTTAGGTGGAATATTTTTATCCCCATGACCACCTGATGCTCCACTACCACTACCATCATTACCAGCTGACAATGAACGCCCACGGCCACGACCTCTTGCACCAGACTTCCTCATTGTTTTAAAAAATTAACCAAAGTAACTTTATTTGTTGCTGTCAAACAACTTACACGGTGAGCTATAACTTCAGTATGATTTCTATATCCCTTAACAGGTTGGTGAGACCACAAGGAAAATCAGGCACAATGTTACACACTCTGTTTTCTGTGGCACAAAATCACAGAGATGACACACACGCAGGACTGTCACTCAAGCACTAATGTCAATATTATTCTCCCACCTAATTTTTTTTTTTTTTTTTCTCAGGGAGACTTTAGAAACCAAATAAGATAAAATGTTTTTTTCAGGGACAATTTAGAAACCAAATACTAATAAAAAAAAAATAATAAAAAAAAAAAATAGCCTTTCTATGGCCCACAATTAGAGAGAGAGAGGTGGCACACCCAGGAGTCAAGACTGGCACACAAGCTGAAAGGGCAATATTACTCTCCCACTGTTTTTTTATGTTTTTTTTTTTTTTTTCACGGAGACTTTAGAAACCCAATAATATTAACCCCTTCCCGACATTTGACGTACTATCCCGTCGAGGTGGGGTGGGCCCGTATGACCGCCGACGGGATAGTACGTCATCATCGATCAGCGGCGCTCACGGGGGGAGCGCGGCCGATCGCGGCCGGGTGTCAGCTGCATATCGCAGCTGACATCCGGCACTATGTGCCAGGAGCGGTCACGGACCGCCCCCGGCACATTAACCCCCGGCACACCGCGATCAAACATGATCGCAGTGTACCGGCGGTATAGGGAAGCATCGCGCAGGGAGGGGGCTCCCTGCGGGCTTCCCTGAGACCCCCGGAGCAACGCGATGTGATCGCGTTTCTCTGAGGGTCTCCTACCTCCCTCCTCGCCGCAGGTCCCGGATCCAAGATGGCCGCGGCATCCGGGTCCTGCAGGGAAGGAGGTGGCTTACCGAGTGTCTGCTCAGAGCAGACACTTGGTAAGCCTGCAGCCCTGCACAGCAGATCGTCGATCTGGCAGAGTGCTGTGCACACTGCCAGATCAATGATCTGTGATGTCCCCCCCTGGGACAAAGTAAAAAAGTAAAAAAAAAATTTTTCCACATGTGTAAAAAAAAATAAAAAAAAAATTCCTAAATAAATAATAATAAAAAAAATATATTATTCCCATAAATACATTTCTTTATCTAAATAAAAAAAACAAAACAATAAAAGTACACATATTTAGTATCGCCGCGTCCGTAACGACCCAACCTATAAAACTGCCCCACTAGTTAACCCCTTCAGTAAACACCGTAAGAAAAAAAAAAAAAAAACGAGGCAAAAAACAACGCTTTATTACCATACCGCCGAACAAAAAGTGGAATAACACACGATCAAAAAGACTGATATAAATATCCATGGTACCGCTGAAAACGTCATCTTGTCCCGCAAAAAAAAAGCCGCCATACAGCATCATCAGCAAAAAAATAAAAAAGTTATAGTCCTGAGAATAAAGCGATACCAAAATAATTATTTTTTCTATATTTTAGTTTTTATCGTATAAAAGCGCCAAAACATAAAAAAATGATATAAATGAGATATCGCTGTAATCGTACTGACCCGACGAATAAAACTGCTTTATCAATTTTACCAAACGCGGAACGGTATAAACGCCTCTCCCAAAAGAAATTCATGAATAGCAGGTTTTTGGTCATTCTGCCTCACAAAAATCAGAATAAAAAGCGATCAAAAATGGTCACGTGTCCGAAAATGTTACCAATAAAAACGTCAACTCGTCCCGCAAAAAACAAGACCTCACATGACTCTGTGGAGCAAAATGTGGAAAAATTATAGGTCTCAAAATGTGGAGACGCAAAAACTTTTTTGCTATAAAAAGCGTCGCTGGTTTCACACTTGCGTTTTTGTCTGCAGCGTTTTTTGCACAAAAAAACGCATGCGTTTTTTCCCTATATTTGACATTGAAAACGCATGCGGTTTTTTTGTACGCGTTTGGTCGCGTTTTCAAACGCATGCGGTTTTTTTCTGCATGCGTTCATTTTCAGAAATACAACCTGCAGTATTTTCTTGCGTTTTTAAGCACATGCGTTTGTTTGCGTTAAAAACGCATGCATTTTTATCGAAAAAAAACAGAAAACACACTGAAAAGCCACCCACCACCATCAAGGTGATAAAGGGATCCAAACCCTAACCCTAACTCTACCCCTAACCTCACCCCTAACCGTTTAATGAACATTTTCTGACAGTCATAGTGCCACGTATTTCAGTGCCACGTATTTCAGTGCCACGTATTTCAGTGCCACGTATTTCAGTGCCACGTATTTCTGTGCCACGTATCACGTATTTCAGTGCCACGTGTTTCAGTGCCACGTATTTCAGTGCCACGTATCACGTATTTCAGTGCCACATATTTTAGTACCACGTATTTCAGTGCCACGTATTTCAGTGCCACGTATTTCAGTGCCACGTATTTCAGTGCCACGTATTTCAGTGCCACGTGTTTCAGTGCCACGTGTTTCAGTGCCACGTATTTAAGTGCCACGTATTTCAGTGCCACGTATTTCAGTGCCACGTATTTCAGTGCCACGTATTTCAGTGCCACGTATTTCAGTGCCACGTATCACGTATTTCAGTGCCACGTGTTTCAGTGCCACGTATTTAAGTGCCACGTATCACGTATTTCAGTGCCACGTATTTCAGTGCCACGTATTTCAGTGCCACGTATTTCAGTGCCACGTATTTTAGTGACACGTATTTTAGTGACACGTATTTCAGTCACGTTTAGGGTTAGGGTGAGGGGTAGGGTTAGGGTTAGGGCTAGGGTTGGAGGTAAAGTTAGGGTTAGGGTTTGGATTACATTTACGTTTGGATTAGGGTTGGGATTAGAATTATGGGTGTGTCAGGGCTAGGGGTGTGGTTAGGGTTACCGTTGGGATTAGGGTTAGGGGTGTGTTTGGGTTAGGGTTTCAGGTAGAATTGGGGAGTTTCCACTGTCCAGGCACATCAGGGGCTCTCCAAGCGCGACATGGCGTCCAATCTCAATTCCAGCCAATTCTGCGTTGAAAAAGTAAAACAGTGCTCCTTCCCTTCCGAGCTCTCCCGTGCGCCCAAAAAGGGGTTTACCCCAACATATGTGTTATCAGCGTACTCGGGACAAATTGAACAACAACTTCTGGGGTCCAAGTTCTCTTGTTATCCTTAGGAAAATAAAAATTTGGGGGGCTAAAAATCATTTTTGTGGGAAAAAAAAGATGTTTTATTTTCACGGCTCTGCGTTATAAACTGTAGTGAAACACTTGGGGGTTCAAAGTTCTCACAACACATCTAGATAAGTTCCTTGGGAGGTCTAGTTTCCAATATGGGGTCACTTGTGGGGGGTTTGTACTGTTTGGGTACATCAGGGGCTCTGCAAATGCAACGTGACGCCTGCAGACCAATCCATTTAAGGCTGCATTCCAAATGGCGCTCCTTCCCTTCCGAGCTCTGTCATGCACCCAAACAGTGGTTCCCCCCCACATATGGGGTATCAGCGTACTCAGGACAAATTGGACAACAACTTTTGGGGTCTAATTTATCCTGTTACCCTTGTAAAAATACAAAACTGGGGGCTAAAAAATCATTTTTGTGAAAAAAAAAAAGAATTTTTATTTTCACGGATTTGCGCTATAAACTTTAGTGAAACACTTGGGGGTTCAAAGTTCTCAAAACACATCTAGATAAGTTCCTTGGGAGGTCTAGTTTCCAATATGGGGTCACTTGTGGGGGGTTTGTACTGTTTGGGTACATCAGGGGCTCTGCAAATGCAACGTGACGGCTGCTGACCAATCCATTTAAGTCTGCATTCCAAATGGCGCTCCTTCCCTTCCGAGCTCTGTCATGCGCCCAAACAGTGGTTCCCCCCCACATATGGGGTATCAGCGTACTCAGGACAAATTGGAAAACAAATTTTGGGGTCCAATTTATTCTGTTACCCTTGTAAAAATACAAAGCTGGGTGCTAAAAATTCATTTTTGAGAAAAAAAATAAAAATTATTTTCACGGCTCTGCGTTATAATCTGTAGTGAAACACTTGGGGGTTCAAAGCTCTCAAAACACATCTAGATAAGATCCTTAGGGGGTCTACTTTCCAAAATGGTGTCACTTGTAGGGAGTTTCAATGTTTAGGCACATCAGGGGCTCTCCAAACGCAACATGGCGTCCCATCTCAATTCCAGTCAATTTTGCATTGAAAAGTCAAATGGCGCTCCTTCCCTTCCAAGCTCTGCCATGCGCCCAAACAATGGTTTACACCCACATATGGGGTATCAGCGTACTCAGGACAAATTGGCCAACATTTTTTGGGGTCCAATTTCTTCTCTTACCCTTGGGAAAATAAAAAATTGGGGGCGAAAAGATCATTTTTGTGAAAAAATATGATTTTTTATTTTTACGGCTCTGCATTATAAACTTCTGTGAAGCACTTGGTGGGTCAAAGTGCTCACCACACATCTAGATAAGTTCCTTAGGGGGTCTACTTTCCAAAATGGTGTCACTTGTAGGGAGTTTCAATGTTTAGGCACATCAGGGGCTCTCCAAACGCAACATGGCGTCCCATCTCAATTCCAGTCAATTTTGCATTGAAAAGTCAAATGGCGCTCCTTCCCTTCCAAGCTCTGCCATGCGCCCAAACAATGGTTTACACCCACATATGGGTAATCATCGTACTCAGGACAAATTGGCCAACATTTTTTGGGGTCCAATTTCTTCTCTTACCCTTGGGAAAATAAAAAATTGGGGGCGAAAAGATCATTTTTGTGAAAAAATATGATTTTTTATTTTTACGGCTCTGCATTATAAACTTCTGTGAAGCACTTGGTGGGTCAAAGTGCTCACCACACATCTAGATAAGTTCCTTAGGGGGTCTACTTTCCAAAATGGTGTCACTTGTAGGGAGTTTCAATGTTTAGGCACATCAGGGGCTCTCCAAACGCAACATGGCGTCCCATCTCAATTCCAGTCAATTTTGCATTGAAAAGTCAAATGGCGCTCCTTCCCTTCCAAGCTCTGCCATGCGCCCAAACAATGGTTTACACCCACATATGGGGTATCATCGTACTCAGGACAAATTGCACAACATTTTTTGGGGTCCAATTTCTTCTCTTACCCTTGGGAAAATAAAAAATTGGGGGCGAAAAGATCATTTTTGTGAAACAATATGATTTTTTATTTTTACGGCTCTGCATTATAAACTTCTGTGAAGCACTTGGTGGGTCAAAGTGCTCACCACACATCAAGATAAGTTCCTTAGGGGGTCTACTTTCCAAAATGGTGTCACTTGTAGGGGGTTTCAGTGTTTAGGCACATCAGGGGCTCTCCAAACGCAACATGGCGTCCCATCTCAATTCCAGTCAATTTTGCATTGAAAAGTCAAATGGCGCTCCTTTCCTTCCGAGCTCTGCCATACGCCCAAACAGTGGTTTACCCCCACATATGGGGTATCAGCGTACTCAGGACAAATTGTACAACAACTTTGGGGGTCCATTTTCTCCTGTTACCCTTGGTAAAATAAAACAAATTGGAGCTGAAATAAATTTTGTGTGAAAAAAAGTTAAATGTTCATTTTTATTTAAACATTCCAAAAATTCCTGTGAAACACCTGAAGGGTTAATAAACTTCTTGAATGTGGTTTTGAGCACCTTGAGGGGTGCAGTTTTTAGAATGGTGTCACACTTGGGTATTTTCTATCATATAGACCCCTCAAAATGACTTCAAATGAGATGTGGTCCCTAAAAAAAAATGGTGTTGTAAAAATGAGAAATTGCTGGTCAACTTTTAACCCTTATAACTCCGTCACAAAAAAAAATTTTGGTTCCAAAATTGTACTGATGTAAAGTAGACATGTGGGAAATGTTACTTATTAAGTATTTTGCGTGACATATGTCTGTGATTTAAGGGCATAAAAATTCAAAGTTGGAAAATTGCAAAATTTTCAAAATTTTCGCCAAATTTCCATTTTTTTCACAAATAAACGCAAGTTATATCGAATAAATTTTACCACTAACATGAAGTACAATATGTCACGAGAAAACAATGTCAGAATCGCCAAGATCCGTCAAAGCGTTCCAGAGTTATAGCCTCATAAAGGGACAGTGGTCAGAATTGTAAAAATTGGCCCGGTCATTAACGTGCAAACCACCCTTGGGGGTGAAGGGGTTAAAAAAAACAAAAAAATAAATAGGCTTTCTATGGCCCACAATTAGAGAGAGAGAGGTGGCACACCCAGGAGTCATGACTGGCACACAAGCTGAAAGGGCAATATTCCTCTCCCACTGTTTTTTATGTATTTTTTTTTTTTCAGGGAGACTTTAGAAACCCAATAATATTAAAAAAAACAAAAAAATAAATAGGCTTTGTATGGGCCACTGAATGAGAGATGGCACACACAGGAGTGGCACACAAGCCCTGACTGAGGCCAATATTTTTCTCCCACTGATTGATGTAGTGTTTTTGTGTTGAGGTAGATTTTAGAACACAAATCTAGGAAAAAAATAAATAGGCTTTCTATGGCCCACAATTAGAGAGAGAGAGGTGGCACACCCAGGAGTCAAGACTGGCACACAAGCTGAAAGGGCAATATTACTCTCCCACTGTTTTTTTATGTTTTTTTTTTTTTTACAGGGAGACTTTAGAAACCAAATAATATTAAAAAAAGCAAAAAAATAAATAGGCTTTCTATGGCCCACAATTAGAGAGAGAGAGGTGGCACACCCAGGAGTCAAGACTGGCACACAAGCTGAAAGGGCAATATTACTCTCCCACTGTTTTTTTATGTTTTTTTTTTTTTTCAGGGAGACTTTAGAAACCCAATAATATTAAAAAAAGCAAAAAAATAAATAGGCTTTCTATGGCCCACAATTAGAGAGAGAGAGGTGGCACACCCAGGAGTCAAGACTGGCACACAAGCTGAAAGGGCAATATTACTCTCCCACTGTTTTTTTATGTATTTTTTTTTTTTTTCAGGGAGACTTTAGAAACCCAATAATATTAAAAAAAACAAAAAAATAAATAGGCTTTGTATGGCCCACTGAATGAGAGATGGCACACACAGGAGTGGCACACAAGCCCTGACTGAGGCCAATATTTTTCTCCCACTGATTGATGTAGTGTTTTTGTGTTGAGGTAGATTTTAGAACACAAATCTAGGAAAAAAATAAATAGGCTTTCTATGGCCCACAATTAGAGAGAGAGAGGTGGCACACCCAGGAGTCAAGACTGGCACACAAGCTGAAAGGGCAATATTACTCTCCCACTGTTTTTTTATGTATTTTTTTTTTTTCAGGGAGACTTTAGAAACCAAATAATATTAAAAAAAGCAAAAAAATAAATAGGCTTTCTATGGCCCACAATTAGAGAGAGAGAGGTGGCACACCCAGGAGTCAAGACTGGCACACAAGCTGAAAGGGCAATATTACTCTCCCACTGTTTTTTTATGTATTTTTTTTTTTTTCAGGGAGACTTTAGAAACCCAATAATATTAAAAAAAACAAAAAAATAAATAGGCTTTGTATGGCCCACTGAATGAGAGATGGCACACACAGGAGTGGCACACAAGCCCTGACTGAGGCCAATATTTTTCTCCCACTGATTGATGTAGTGTTTTTGTGTTGAGGTAGATTTTAGAACACAAATCTAGGGAAAAAATAAATAGGCTTTCTATGGCCCACTTAGTGAGAGATGGCACACACAGGGATGGCACTGTAGCAGAAATGCCAATCTTAATCTTCCACAAAAAACAAAAAAAAACAAAACAGGGACTGTCCTACAATTACTATCTCCCTGCAGTAATGTAAGCCAGGTATGGCAGGCAGCAATAGGAGTGGACTGATGCACAAATTAAATAAAAAGTGTGGACAAACAAAAAAGATAGCTGTGCAGAAAGGAAGGAACAAGAGGATATGTGCTTTGAAAAAAGCAGTTGGTTTCCACAGTGGCGTACACACAGCAATACAGCTATCACGGAGCCTTCTAGGGCAGCCCAATGAGCTACAGCGCTGAGGGAAAAAAAAAAAAAAATAGCTTCCACTGTCCCTGCACACCGAAGGTGGTGTTGGACAGTGGAAATCGCTACAGCACAAGCGGTTTGGTGGTTAGTGGACCCTGCCTAACGCTATCCCTGCTTCTGACGAAGCGGCAGCAACCTCTCCCTAAGCTCAGATCAGCAGCAGTAAGATGGCGGTCGGCGGGAACGCCCCTTTATAGCCCCTGTGACGCCGCAGACAGCAAGCCAATCACTGCAATGCCCTTCTCTAAGATGGTGGGGACCAGGACCTATGTCATCACGCTGCCCACCTTCATTGGCTGAGAAATGGCGCTTTTCGCGTCATTGAAACGCGACTTTGGCGCGAAAGTCGCGTACCGCATGGCCGACAAGCACAGGGGTCGGATCGGGTTTCATGAGACGCCGACTTAGCCAAAAGTCGGCGACTTTTGAAAATGAACGACCCGTTTCGCTCAACCCTAGGTACAGCCACGAGTAGTGTTGAGCATTCCGATACCGCAAGTATCGGGTATCGGCCGATACTTGCGGGTATCGGAATTCCGATACCGAGATCCGATACTTTTGTGGTATCGGGTATCGGTATCGAAACAACATTAATGTGTAAAAGAAAGAATTAAAATAAAAAATATTGCTATACTCACCTCTCCGACGCAGCCTGGACCTTACCGAGGGAACCGGCAGCGTTCTTTGCTTAAAATGCGCGCGCTTACTGCCTTCCGTGACGTCACGGCTTGTGATTGGTCGCGTGCCGCCCATGTGGCCGCGACGCGACCAATCACAGCAAGCCGTGACGTAATTTTCAGGTCCTGAATGCCTAATTCTAGGCATTCAGGATTTGAAAATTACGTTACGGCTTGTGATTGGTCGCGTCGCGGTCACATGGGCGACGCGACCAATCACAAGCCGTGACGTCACAGGAGGCAGGAAACGCGCGCATTTTAAAATTACATCACAGCTTGTGATTGGTTGCGTGCCGCTCATGTGACCGCGACGCGACCAATCACAGCAAGCCGTGACGTAATTTCAGGTCCTGAATGCCTAATTCTGCATTCAGGACCTGAAAATTACGTCACGGCTTGCTGTGATTGGTCACGTCGCGGCCACATGGGCGGCACGCGACCAATCACAAGCCGTGACGTCACGGAAGGCAGTAAACGCGCGCATTTTAAGCAAAGAACGCTGCCGGTTCCCTCGGTAAGGTCCAGGCTGCGTCGGAGAGGTGAGTATAGCAATATTTTTTATTTTAATTCTTTCTTTTACACATTAATATGGATCCCAGGGCCTGAAGGAGAGTTTCCTCTCCTTCAGGCCCTGGGAACCATCAGGGATACCGTCCGATACTTGAGTCCCAATGACTTGTATTGGTATCGGGTATCGGTATCGGATTAGATCCGATACTTTGCCGGTATCGGCCGATACTTTCCGATACCGATACTTTCAAGTATCAGACGGTATCGCTCAACACTAGCCACGAGACTTAGGCAAACCCACCACAAAGTCCATCCCGACCATCTCCCAGGGCCTATCTGCCACCGGCAGAGGATATAATAACCCAGCTGGCCATTGTCGAGGAAACTTATTTTTGGCGCAGGAGACACACGCCTGAACATAGTCTGTGACATCACGAGCCATATGCGGCCACCAGTATGTCCTCACCAGTAACTCAGATGTCCTTTTGGAACCAAAATGTCCACCCACCCTGGACGAGTGTGCCCAAGAGTGAACCTCCGGTCGCGAACTGGATGGTACAAAAGTCTTGCCCGGAGGCACAGACTCTAGCAAAACCGGGGTCACAGTTCTCAGGCTCTCGGTGGGGACAATAAGCCAGGGCTCCTCTTCCTCTTCCACAGATGACACAACGGAGCGAGAGAGAGCATCGGCACGAATGTTCTTCTCCCCAGAAAGGAAATGAAGGGTGAAATGAAACCGGGAGAAGAACAAGGACCATCTGGCCTGGCGAGAATTTAACCGCTGGGCTGTCTGCAGGTACACCAAATTTTTGTGATCTGTGTAGACTTGGAAGGGAAAACGAGCTCCCTCCAAGAGATGTCTCTACTCCGAGAATGCCAACTTCATGGCTAGCAACTCCCTGTCCCCGATGGAATAATTCCTCTCTGCTGGTGAGAAGGTCTTAGAAAAGAAGAAGCAAGGATGCTTCCGACCTTGAGCATCCTTTTGGAAGAGGACTGCTCGAGCACCAACGGATGAGGCATCCACCTCCATGATAAATGGCCTATCTACATCGGGGCGATGTAGGATGGGAGCGCTAGCGAAGTGAGACTTTATGGAGTTAAGGGCTTTGGAGACCTCCACAGACCACAATTTGGGATTTGCTCCCTTCTTGGTGAGGGCAACCAAGGGAGCTACCAAAGTCGAGAAGTGCGGAATAAACTGATGATAATAATTTATGAACCCCATAAAGCGCTGCACCGCTTTAAGAGAATGGGGTTCCTGCCAGTCCATCACAGCCTGTAGTTTGGCAGGATCCATGGCCAATCCCTGGGCGGAGATGATATAGCCCAGGAAAGGTAAGGACTCCTGCTCAAACACACACTTCTCCAACTTGGCATAGAGGAAGTTTGCCCGTAGGAGGTCGAAGACTTTGCAAACATCTCTCCGGTGGGAGTCAATATCTGGAGAGTAGATGAGAATTTCATCCAGATAGACTACGACCGAGGTGGTGAGCATATCCCGGAAGATGTCGTTCACAAAGTTTTGGAAAACGGCTGGGGCATTACAGAGCCCGAAGGTCATCACCAGATATTCATAGTGCCCTGGTGTTAAAAGCCGTCTTCCATTCGTCCCCCTCACGGATGCGAATCTGGTTGTAAGCACCCCGCAGATCTAGTTTAGTAAACACCCTTGCTCCCCGAAGCCTATCGAAGAGCTCAGATATCAAGGGCAAAGGGTACTTATTCTTAACGGTGATGGCGTTAAGAGCCCTGTAGTCTATGCATGGACGCAGTTCCCCATACTTCTTCTGCACAAAGAAGAACCCAGCCCCAGCAGGTGACACTGACTTCCTGATGAACCCTCTTGCCAGATTCTCTTGAATGTACTGAGACATTGCCTCCATCTCTGGGAGAGATAATGGATAAACTCAACCCCATGGAGGCTCAGCACCAGGCAAGAGATCAATAGGACAGTCATAGGGGCGATGGGGCGGAAGGGTCTCCGCTACCTTTTTGGAGAACACGTCCGCATAAGACTAATACTGCTTGGGGAGAGAGGATAGATCTCCGGGTACCTCTGTAGTAGCAACCTGAACGCACTCCCTCTGACGCCTACCCCCACAAGATTCACCCCATCCCAAAATTCTGCCTGAGGACCACTCGATATGAGGAGAGTGGTACCGTAACCAAGGTATCCCCAACAGGACCTCAACAATTCCCTCAGGAATGACGAGCAGAGATATAATCTGATGGGATGGCGACATGGACAGAGTAAAAGGGATGGTCTGGTGTGTTATCTGTGAGGGCAGTGTCGACCCATTCACCACTCGTACCGTCACTGGTTGAGCAAGCTGTTATGATCCGGTGACCCTGGAGCCGCATGAGACTATCTCTGGAGAGGTGGTACCTGTACTGACCGCAATCCTAATACTGGCACCACAACTAGAAGTAGCCGTGGGATGTACCTAATCAGGCCTAGACACCTCGACACAGCCGGAGGACTAAATACCCCTAAAGATGGAAATGGGAAATCCTATCTTGCCTCAGAGCAGAGCCCCAAAGGATAGGCAGCCCCCCCACAAATATTGACTGTGAGTTTAAGAGGAAATACGTACACAGGCAGAAAAGACAGAGTTTAGCAAAAGAGGCCCTTCTAGCTAGATAGAAAGGATAGGACAGAGTTCTAAGCGGTCAGCATTAAAACACTAGAAAAATCCACAGCAGAATATACTATATACTACATCTAACTAAAGACATAGGATGTATATCTGCATCTCCAGAGAAACCAGCATGACAGAAAAATCCAAACAAGTCTAAGCTGGACAAAAACACAATAGATTGCACTGCACATAAAAGCACACTGCATGCGTGCTACAGAAAACCAAAACAGGACACTTATCTTAGCTGAAATGACAGCAGGACAAGTGGAGCCAGACAGAGATGCAATCCCTCCAAGATACAATGGACAACTGCAGGGATTGATGGATCCTACAAACCTAAATACCTAATAGAGCTGCAATAAGCAGAAACAACTGCCCGGCCTATAATCCAGAGACCACTGCACTACCACCGGAGGGAGCCCAAGAGCAGAATTCACAACAGTACCCCCCCTTGAAGAGGGGTCACCGAACCCTCACCAGAGCCCCCAGGCCGATCAGGACGAGCCAGATGAAAGGCCCGAACCAAATCAGCAGCATGGACATCAGAGGCAAAAACCCAAGAATTATCCTCCTGGCCGTAACCTTTCCATTTGACAAGGCACTGAAGCTTCCGTCTCGAAAAACGAGAATCCAAAATCTTCTCAACCACATACTGTACTCCAACTCCCCTGTTGTGAACTCTATTTTTGGGCTCCCTCTAGTGGTCACAAGCGGTACTGTGTAGTGTTGTCTTTCTGCAGGTTGCAGCATCAGCTGGTTCGTTATCCTTGGTTGGTTTCCTATTTAGCCCACCTGGATACTCAGTTCCTTGCCTGCTATCAATGTATTCAGTGCTCTTCAGATTCCTTGTGTCTACCTTGCTCCCAGTCTCTCCAAGACAAGCTAAGTTTTTGTTTGATCATTTTTTGATTATCAGTGTTCATTATGTTTTTAGTCCAGCTCGCTAAAATGTGATTTCCTCGCTTGCTGGTTGCTCTAGGGGACTGAGGTTCTCCCCCCGCACCCTTAGTTGGTGTGGGGGTTCTTGAAATCTCAGAGTGGATATTTTGTAAGGGTTTTTTACTGACCGCATAGATTCCCTTTTCTATTTTCTGCTATCTAGTATTAGTGGGCCTCATTTGCTGAATCTGCTTTCACCCCTGTGTATGTGCCTTCCTCTTACCTCACCGTTATTATCTGTTGGGGGCTTCTATATCTTTGGGGATTATTTCACTGGAGGCAAGAGAGGTCTTTTCTTTCTCTCTAGGGGTAGTTAGTTCCTCAGGCTGGCAGAGACGTCTAGGATTTTTAGGCACGTTCACCGGCCACTTCTAGTGTGTTTGGATAAGTTCAGATTTGCGGTCAGTCCAGTTTGCCACCTCCCTAGAGCTTGTCCTAAGTTTGTTACTTAGCTGGAGTAATTTGTGATCCTCAACCACTAAGGATCATAACAGTATAGCAGTGTTTAATGCATAGCAGAAGTGGGATAAAAAGAAGACCTGAGTACATTTTTTTTTTTTCCTCCCGCTTTTCCTTTGCTGCAGTCTGTTTAGCTTCTTTCATCCCCTTGAACTCTGGGTGGTTTTGAGCTCAGCTGCAGACATGAATGTTCAGACTCTGACTTCTAGTGTGGATCATCTTACTGCACGGGTGCAAAAGTATTCAGGATTTTGTTATTCGCAGCCCTATGTCAGAACCGAAGATACCCATTCCTGAGTTGTTTTCTGGAGATATATCTAGGTTTCAAAATTTTAAGAATAATTGTAAGTTATTTCTATCTCTGAGACCTCGTTCCTCTGCTGATTCCGCTCAGCAAGTTAAAATTGTTATCTCCTTGTTGCGTGGCGACCCTCAAGATTGGGCTTTCTCTCTGGCGCCAGGAGATCCTGCATTGCTTAATGTAGATGCATTTTTTCTGGCTCTTGGACTGCTTTATGAGGAGCCTAATCTTGAGAATCAGGCAGAAAAAGCGTTGCTGGCTATCTCTCAAGGTCAGGATGAAGCAGAGGTGTATTGTCAAAAATTTCGGAAATGGTCGGTGCTTACTCAATGGAATGAGTGTGCCCTGGCTGCAAATTTCAGAGAAGGTCTTTCTGAGGCCGTTAAGAATGTTATGGTGGGGTTTCCCACCCCTACAAGTCTGAGTGATTCTATGGCTTTAGCCATTCAGGTTGATCGGCGTTTGCGGGAGCGCAAATCTGCTCATCCTTTGGCAGTATTTTCTGGACAGAGACCTGAGTCTATGCAATGTGACCGAACTCTGACCAGAATTGAGCGACAAAGTCATAGACGTCAAAATGGGTTGTGCTTTTACTGTGGTGATTCTACTCATGTTATCTCATGCTCTAAACGCTTAAAAAAAAAATCGATAAACCTGTCACCATTGGTACTATACAGCCTAAATTTATTTTGCCTGTTACTTTGATTTGTTCTTTGTCGTCCTACCCGGTTATGGCTTTTGTGGATTCGGGTGCTGCCCTGAATCTGATGGATTTGTCATTTGCCAGGCGCTGTGGTTTTGTCCTGGAGCCTTTGGAATTTCCTATTCCTCTGAGGGGAATTGATGCTACGCCATTGGCTGAGAATAAGCCTCAGTATTGGACGCAATTGACCATGTGCATGACTCCCGTACATCAGGAGGTGATTCGCTTTCTCGTTCTGCATAATTTGCATGATGTTGTCGTTTTGGGTCTGCCATGGCTGCAAGCTCATAATCCAGTTTTAGATTGGAAAGCTATGTCTGTGTCAAGTTGGGGTTGTCAGGGAATTCTGTTGTGATCCGCTTTTTGGCTCCCCTGGTGGTGGCTGGTGGTACTGGAGACTTGTGTGTGCTTTTCTGCCTCAGCTCACCTGCTTCCATCAGTTTTGGGAGTTCCCTATTTAGCCTTGCTCTCCAGTCACTTCCTTGCCGGTCATCATTGTAACCTGAGTCTTTCAGTTGCATGTTCCTGCTACCAGTCTGCTGATCAGCTAAGTGGACTCTTGTCCTTATTGTTTTGTTTTTCTTGTCCAGTTTACAGTTTTGTCATTTCCTGTTACTGGAAGCTCTTGTGGACTGAAATTGCCACTCCTGTGTCATGAGTTGACACAGGAGTCTTAAAGTAATTTCAGGATGGGTTTTTGAAAGGGTTTTTCAGCTGACCGTGAAGTCCTCTTTTGTATCCTTCCTCTATCTAGTAAGTGGACCTCGCTTTGCTAAATCTACCTTCATACTGTGTATGTCTTTTCCTCTGAACTCACCATTAATATACGTGGGGGCTACTATCATCTTTGGGGAATTTCTCTAGAGGTAAGCCAGGTCTGTTCCTTCCTCTTCCAGGCGTAGTTAGTTCTCCGGCTGGCGCATGGCATCTAGGCAGCCGTAGGAATGCTTCCTGGCTACTGTTAGTTGTGTGGTAGATTTAGGTCACGGTCAGCTTGAGTTTCCATCACCCGAGAGCTAGTCTGTTATTTTTGTGTTTCTGATGTTCCCATGCCATTGGGGAATCATGACAGTATGACCAGCCCCTGTTAAAGTAATTGGCAGAAGAAAGGAGAGTAAAAGAAGTCTGTAGATTTTTTTTTTTTTTCCTCTCATGTTTGCTACTTAGTTGGCTCAGTTGTATTTCTGCTCTATTTACAGCCTTGCCTTTCTCTCCTTCTAATCCTTGAATGGCTCTGATCTCTCCGGTTTAAGGATGGACCCTCAGAGTTTGGCTGCAGGTTTAAATAATCTTGCTACGAAGGTTCAGAATTTACAAGATTATGTTATACGTACTCCTATTTCTGAACCTAAGATTCCTACACCAGAGGTATTTTCCGGAGATAGATCTCGGTTTCTGAATTTCAAATGTAATTGTAAATTATTCCTTTCTCTCAGACCTCACTCCTCTGGAGATCCTGTTCAGCAGGTTAAGATTGTGATTTCTTTGCTGCGAGGTGACCCTCAGAATTGGGCATTTTCATTGACACCAGGGGATCCTGCGTTGCTCAATGTGGATGCGTTTTTTCTGGCTTTAGGGTTGCTGTATGAGGAACCTAATTTGGAGATTCAAGCTGAAAAAGCCTTAATAGCCCTGTCTCAAGGGCAAGATGAAGCTGAGATATACTGCCAAAAATTTCGTAAATGGTCTGTGCTTACTCAGTGGAATGAGTGTGCCCTAGCGGCAAATTTCAGAGAGGGCCTTTCTGATGCCGTTAAGGATGTCATGGTGGGGTTTCCTACGCCCACAGGTCTGAATGAGTCCATGACAATGGCGATTCAGATTGATCGGCGTTTGCGGGAGCGCAAACCCGTGCACCATTTGGCGGTATCTTCTGAAGGGACGCCAGAGAAAATGCAATGTGACAGAATTCTGTCAAGAAGCGAGCGGCAGAATTATAGGCGCAAAAATGGCTTGTGCTTCTACTGTGGTGATTTCGCGCATGTTATATCAGCATGCTCTAAACGTACTAGGAAGGTTGACAAGTCTGTTTCTATTGGCACTTTACAGTCTAAATTTCTTCTGTCTGTAACTCTGATTTGTTCATTATCAGTTATTACCGTGGATGCCTATGTGGACTCTGGCGCCGCTCTGAGTCTCATGGATTGGTCCTTCGCCAGGTGCTGTGGGTTTGATTTGGAGCCTCTGGAAGTTCCTATACCTCTGAAGGGTATTGATTCTACACCTCTGGCTTGTAATAGACCACAGTTCTGGACGCAAGTGACTCTGCGTATGACTCCAGACCATCAGGAGATGATTCGCTTCCTCGTGTTGTATAATTTACATGATGTTTTAGTGCTTGGATTACCATGGTTACAATCTCATAACCCAGTACTGGACTGGAAAACTATGTCTGTGTTAAGCTGGGGATGTCGGGGGGCTCATGGGGACATACCTTTGGTTCCTATCTCGTCATCTATTCCCTCTGAGATTCCTGCATTTTTGTCGGATTTTGGGGATATTTTTGAAGAGCCTAAAATTGGTTCTCTCCCTCCCCACAGAGAGTGTGATTGCGCCATAGATCTGATTCCAGGCAGTAAATTTCCAAAGGGTCATTTGTTTAACCTATCTGTACCTGAGCATGCTGCCATGCGAGAATATGTTAAGGAGTCCCTGGAAAAGGGACATATTCGTCCTTCTTCATCACCTTTAGGAGCTGGGTTTTTCTTTGTCTCTAAAAAGGATGGCTCGCTGAGGCCTTGTATTGATTATCGACTCCTGAATAAAATTACTGTCAAATATCAGTATCCGTTGCCGCTGCTTACTGATTTGTTTGCTCACATAAGGGGGGCTAAGTGGTTCTCCAAGATTGATCTCCGTGGGGCGTATAATTTGGTGCGAATTAAGCAAGGGGATGAGTGGAAAACCGCATTTAATATGCCTGAGGGCCACTTTGAGTATTTAGTAATGCCTTTCGGCCTTTCTAATGCGCCTTCAGTTTTTCAGTCCTTTATGCATGATATTTTCCGTGAATATCTGGATAAATTTATGATTGTGTATTTGGACGATATTTTGATTTTTTCTGAGGACTGGGAGTCTCATGTTGAGCAGGTCAGGAGGGTTTTTCAGGTCTTGCGGGAGAATTCTCTGTGTGTAAAGGGTTCTAAGTGTGTTTTTGGGGTTCAAAAGATTTCCTTTTTGGGGTACATTTTTTCCCCTTCTTCTGTTGAGATGGACCCTGTCAAGGTTCGGGCTATTTGTGACTGGACGCAGCCTACTTCTCTAAAGGGTCTTCAGAAGTTCTTGGGCTTTGCTAATTTTTATCGTCGATTTATAACTGGTTTTTCTGGTGTTGCTAAGCCTCTTACGGATTTGACTAAGAAGGGTGCTGATGTTGCCAATTGGTCCTCTGCCGCTGTGGAGGCCTTTCGGGAACTTAAGCGCCGCTTTTCGTCTGCCCCTGTGTTGCGCCAGCCCGATGTCTCTCTCCCCTTTCAGGTTGAGGTCGATGCTTCCGAGATCGGAGCGGGGGCGGTTTTGTCGCAGAAAAGTTCCGATTGCTCAGTGATGAGACCTTGTGCGTTCTTTTCTCGAAAATTTTCTGCCGCCGAAAGAAATTATGATGTCGGTAATCGGGAGCTTTTGGCCATGAAGTGGGCATTTGAGGAGTGGCGTCATTGGCTTGAGGGTGCTAGACATCAGGTGGTGGTTTTGACTGATCACAAGAATCTGATTTATCTTGAGCCTGCCAGGCGCCTGAATCCTAGACAGGCGCGCTGGTCGTTGTTTTTCTCTCGGTTTAATTTTGTGGTCTCATATCTACCAGGTTCTAAGAATGTGAAGGCGGATGCCCTTTCTAGGAGTTTTGAGCCTGATTCCCCTGGTGATTCGGAACCTACAGGTATCCTTAAGGATGGGGTGATATTATCCGCTATTTCCCCAGATCTGCGACGTGCTTTGCAAGAGTTTCAGGCGGATAGACCTGATCGCTGTCCACCTGGTAGACTGTTTGTTCCGGATGATTGGACCAGTAGAGTCATCTCGGAGGTTCATTCTTTTACGCTGGCGGGTCATCCTGGAATTTTTGGTACCAGGGATTTGGTGGCTAGATCCTTCTGGTGGCCATCTCTGTCTCGTGATGTGCGTGTTTTTGTGCAGTCTTGTGATGTGTGTGCTCGGGCCAAGCCTTGTTGTTCTAGGGCTAGCGGGTTGTTGTTGCCCTTGCCTATTCCGAAGAGGCCTTGGACGCACATCTCGATGGACTTTATTTCTGATCTTCCTGTCTCTCAGAGGATGTCTGTTATCTGGGTGGTGTGTGACCGTTTTTCTAAGATGGCTCATTTGGTGCCATTGCCGAAGTTGCCTTCCTCGTCTGAGTTGGTTCCTTTGTTTTTTCAAAATGTGGTTCGCTTGCATGGTATTCCTGAAAATATCGTTTCTGATAGGGGTACCCAGTTCGTTTCTAGATTTTGGCGGGCATTCTGTGCCAGGTTGGGCATTGATTTGTCTTTTTCGTCTGCCTTCCATCCTCAGACTAATGGCCAGACGGAGCGAACTAATCAAACTTTGGAGACGTATTTGAGGTGTTTTGTGTCTGCGGATCAGGATGATTGGGTTGCCTTTTTGCCGTTGGCGGAGTTTGCTCTTAATAATCGGGCCAGTTCTGCCACTTTGGTTTCCCCTTTCTTTTGCAATTCGGGGTTTCATCCCCGTTTTTCTTCTGGTCAGGTGGAGTCTTCGGATTGTCCTGGAGTGGATGCTGTGGTGGATCGGTTGTATCGGATTTGGGAACAAGTGGTGGACAATTTGAATTTGTCCCAGGAGAGGACTCAGCGGTTTGCTAACCGCCAGCGTCGGGTTGGTCCTCGCCTTCGTGTTGGGGACTTGGTCTGGTTGTCTTCACGTTTTGTCCCAATGAGGGTTTCTTCTCCTAAATTCAAGCCTCGGTTCATCGGTCCCTATAGGATTTTGGAGATTCTTAACCCTGTTTCCTTTCGTTTGGACCTTCCGGCATCTTTCGCTATCCATAATGTGTTCCATCGGTCGTTGTTGCGGAGATACGAGGTGCCGGTGGTTCCTTCTGCTGGGCCTCCTGCTCCTGTGCTGGTTGAGGGTGAATTGGAGTACGTTATAGAGAAGATCTTGGACTCCCGTATTTCCAGGCGGAGACTCCAGTACCTGGTTAAATGGAAGGGCTATGGTCAGGAAGATAATTCTTGGGTAACTGCCTCTGATGTTCATGCCTCGAATTTGGTTCGTGCCTTTCATAGGGCTCATCCGGGTCGCCCTGGCGGTTCTTGTGAGGGTTCGGTGCCCCCTCCTTAAGGGGGGGGTACTGTTGTGATCCGCTTTTTGGCTCCCCTGGTGGTGGCTGGTGGTACTGGAGACTTGTGTGTGCTTTTCTGCCTCAGCTCACCTGCTTCCATCAGTTTTGGGAGTTCCCTATTTAGCCTTGCTCTCCAGTCACTTCCTTGCCGGTCATCATTGTAACCTGAGTCTTTCAGTTGCATGTTCCTGCTACCAGTCTGCTGATCAGCTAAGTGGACTCTTGTCCTTATTGTTTTGTTTTTCTTGTCCAGTTTACAGTTTTGTCATTTCTTGTTACTGGAAGCTCTTGTGGACTGAAATTGCCACTCCTGTGTCATGAGTTGACACAGGAGTCTTAAAGTAATTTCAGGATGGGTTTTTGAAAGGGTTTTTCAGCTGACCGTGAAGTCCTCTTTTGTATCCTTCCTCTATCTAGTAAGTGGACCTCGCTTTGCTAAATCTACCTTCATACTGTGTATGTCTTTTCCTCTGAACTCACCGTTAATATACGTGGGGGCTACTATCATCTTTTGGAATTTCTCTAGAGGTAAGCCAGGTCTGTTCCTTCCTCTTCCAGGCGTAGTTAGTTCTCCGGCTGGCGCATGGCATCTAGGCAGCCGTAGGAATGCTTCCTGGCTACTGTTAGTTGTGTGGTAGATTTAGGTCACGGTCAGCTTGAGTTTCCATCACCCGAGAGCTAGTCTGTTATTTTTGTGTTTCTGATGTTCCCATGCCATTGGGGAATCATGACAGAATTCATGGCGATACTCCGTTGGTGTCTATTGCTTCTTCCACTCCTTCTGAGGTCCCTGAGTTTTTGTCTGACTACCAGGATGTATTTGATGAGCCCAGGTCCAGTGCCCTGCCCCCTCATAGGGATTGTGACTGTGCTATAAATTTAATTCCTGGTAGTAAATTCCCTAAGGGATGACTTTTTAATTTGTCTATACCAGAGCATGCCGCGATGCGGAGTTATATAAAGGAGTCTTTGGAGAAGGGACATATTCGCCCATCCTCTTCCCCTCTTGGTGCAGGTTTTTTTTTTGTGGCCAAGAAGGACGGTTCTTTGAGACCTTGTATAGATTATCGTCTTCTGAATAAAATTACAGTCAAATTTCAGTATCCTTTGCCACTATTGTCTGATTTGTTTGCTCGGATTAAGGGTGCCAGTTGGTTCACCAAGATAGATCTCCGTGGTGCGTATAACCTTGTGCGCATTAAGTAGGGAGATGAATGGAAAACAGCATTTAATACGCCCAAAGGCCATTTTGAGTACTTAGTGATGCCTTTTGGACTCTCTAATTCTCCTTCTGTGTTTCAGTCCTTCATGCATGACATCTTCCGAGAATATCTGGATAAATTTATGATTGTTTATTTGGATGACATTTTGGTCTTTTCTGATGATTGGGAGTCCCATATGCAGCAGGTCAGGATGGTGTTTCAGGTCCTGCGTGCTAATGCTTTATTTGTGAAGGGCTCAAAATGCCTCTTCGGAGTACAGAAGGTCTCCTTTTTGGGTTTTATTTTTTCTCCTTCTACTGTGGAGATGGACCCAGTCAAGGTCCAGGCTATTCATGACTGGACTCAGCCCACGTCTGTTAAGAGTCTTCAGAAGTTCTTGGGTTTTGCTAATTTTTACCATCGTTTCATCGCTAATTTTTCTAGCGTGGTTAAACCTTTGACGGATTTGACCAAGAAGGGTTCTGATGTGACTAATTGGTCTCCTGCGGCCGTGGAGGCCTTTCGGGAGCTGAAGCACCGGTTTTCTTCATCTCCAGTCTTATGTCAGCCAGATGTCTCTCTTCCCTTCCAGGTCGAGGTTGATGCTTCTGAGATTGGAGCAGGGGCTGTCTTGTCGCAGAGAAGCTCTGATGGCTCTGTGATGAAGCCTTGTGCTTTCTTTTCAAGAAAGTTTTCGCCTGCCGAGCGGAATTATGATGTTGGTAATCGGGAGTTGTTGGCTATGAAGTGGGCATTTGAGGAGTGGCGACATTGGCTCGAAGGAGCTAAACATCGTGTGGTGGTCTTGACTGATCACAAAAATCTGATTTACCTTGAATCTGCCAAGCGCCTGAATCCTAGACAGGCTCGTTGGTCGTTGTTTTTCTCCCGTTTCAACTTCGTGGTCTCATACCTGCCTGGTCCGAAGAACGTGAAAGCTGATGCACTTTCTAGGAGTTTTGTGCCTGACTCTCCGGGAGTTTCTGAGCCGGCTGGTATTCTTAGAGAGGGAGTGATTTTGTCTGCCATTTCCCCAGATTTGCGACGAGTGCTGCAGAAATTTCAGGCGGATAGACCTGACCGTTGTCCACCAGAGAGACTGTTTGTCCCGGATAGATGGACAGCAGAGTTATTTCCGAGGTTCAATCTTCGGTGTTGGCGGGTCATCCTGGGATTTTTGGTACCAGAGATTTGGTGGCTAGGTCCTTCTGGTGGCCTTCCTTGTCGCGGGATGTGCGTTCCTTTGTGCAGTCTTGTGGGATTTGTGCTCGGGCTAAGCCTTGCTGTTCTCGTGCCAGCGGTTTGCTTTTGCCTTTGCCTGTTCCGAAAAGGCCTTGGACGCACATTTCCATGGATTTTATTTCGGATCTTCCAGTATCTCAGAAAATGTCTGTCATCTGGGTGGTGTGTGATCGTTTTTCCAAGATGGTCCATTTGGTGCCCTTGCCTAAGTTGCCTTCTTCCTCCGATTTGGTTCCTCTGTTTTTTCAGAATGTGGTTCGCTTGCACGGCATTCCTGAAAATATTGTGTCTGATAGAGGATCCCAGTTTGTGTCCAGGTTTTGGCTGACTTTTTGTGCCAAGATGGGCATTGATTTGTCTTTTTCGTCGGCTTTCCATCCTCAGACTAATGGCCAAACCGAGCGAACTAATCAGACGTTGGAAACTTATTTGAGATGTTTTGTTTCTGCTGATCAGGATGATTGGGTGACTTTTTTGCCTTTGGCCGAGTTTGCCCTTAATAATCGGGCTAGTTCTGCTACTTTGGTTTCACCTTTTTTCTGCAATTCTGGTTTCCATCCTCGTTTTTCCTCGGGTCAGGTTGAGTCTTCTGACTGTCCTGGGGTGGATTCTGTGGTGGATAGGTTGCAGCAGACTTGGAACCATGTGGTGGACAATTTGAGGTTGTCACAGGAGAAGGCTCAGCGCTTTGCCAACCGCCGCCGCGGTGTGGGTCCCCGACTTCGTGTTGGGGATTTGGTGTGGCTGTCTTCTCGGTATGTTCCTATGAAGGTCTTCTCTCCTAAATTCAAGCCTCGCTTCATCGGTCCTTATAAGATCTTGGAAATCCTTAACCCGGTGTCTTTTCATTTGGATCTCCCAGCATCGTTTGCCATTCATAATGTGTTCCATAGGTCTTTGTTGCGGAGGTATGTGGTACCTGTGGTTCCTTCTGTTGAGCCTCCTGCTCCGGTGCTGGTCGAGGGCGAATTGGAGTACGTGGTGGAGAAGATTTTGGATTCTCGTATCTCTAGACAGAGGCTTCAGTATTTGGTTAAGTGGAAGGGCTATGGTCAGGAGGATAATTCCTGGGTTGTCGCCTCTGATGTTCATGCGGCCGATTTGGTTCGTGCCTTCCACGTGGCTCATCCTGATCACCCTGGGGGTCTTGATGAGGGTTCGGTGACCCCTCCTCAAGGGGGGGGTACTGTTGTGAACTCTATTTTTGGGCTCTCTCTAGTGGTCACAAGCGGTACTGTGTAGTGTTGTCTTTCTGCAGGTTGCAGCATCAGCTGGTTCGTTATCCTTGGTTGGTTTCCTATTTAGCCCACCTGAATACTCAGTTCCTTGCCTGCTATCAATGTATTCAGTGCTCTTCAGATTCCTTGTGTCTACCTTGCTCCCAGTCTCTCCAAGACAAGCTAAGTTTTTGTTTGATCATTTTTTGATTATCAGTGTTCATTATGTTTTTAGTCCAGCTCGCTAAAATGTGATTTCCTCGCTTGCTGGTTGCTCTAGGGGACTGAGGTTCTCCCCCCACACCGTTAGTTCGTGTGGGGGTTCTTGAAATCTCAGAGTGGATATTTTGTAAGGATTTTTTACTGACAGCATAGATTCCCTTTTCTATTTTCTGCTATCTAGTATTAGTGGGCCTCATTTGCTGAATCTGCTTTCACCCCTGTGTATGTGCCTTCCTCTTACCTCACCGTTATTATCTGTTGGAGGCTTCTATATCTTTGGGGATTATTTCTCTGGAGGCAAGAGAGGTCTTTTCTTTCTCTCTAGGGGTAGTTAGTTCCTCAGGCTGGCTCGAGACGTCTAGGATTTTTAGGCACGTTCACCGGCCACTTCTAGTGTGTTTGGATAGGTTCAGATTTGCGGTCAGTCCAGTTTGCCACCTCCCTAGAGCTTGTCCTAAGTTTGTTACTTAGCTGGAGTAATTTGTGATCCTCAACCACTAAGGATCATAACACTCCCCATCAACCAACACAGGAGCCGGAGGATCAACAGAGGGAAGAACGGGCACCACATATTTCCGCAATAAAGATCTATGGAAAACATTATGGATAGCAAAAGATGCCGGAAGGGCCAAACGAAAAGACACCGGATTGATAATCTCAGAAATCCTATAAGGTCCAATAAACCGAGGCTTAAACTTAGGGGAAGAAACCTTCATAGGAACATGACGGGAAGACAACCAGACCAAATTCCCAACCCGAAGCCGGGAACCAACACACCGACAGTTATTTTTAAAACTCAAAAATTTAGACCTGTCCCCAAAAAATAAATCAGGAGTAGGAATCCTAGGCTCTAAAGCCAGAGTCTGAACAATATAATCGGAAATACCCTGTACCCTAGCAGCTAGTTGGTCCACACGAGAAGCTAATCCCTGAACATCCATGCTAGCACACAGCTCCTCAGTCACCCAGAGGAAAAGAGGGAAGGAAAGACAAATCAGACTGCAGAAAAAAAAATGGCTCAGGACTTTTCTTCCCTTCTTCTGAGATGCATTTAACTCTTTGTTGGCCAGTTGTACTGTTATGATCCGGTGACCCTGGAGCCGCATGAGACTATCTCTGGAGAGGTGGTACTTGTACTGACCGCAATCCTAATACTGACACCACAACTAGAAGTAGCCGTGGGATGTACCTAATCAGGCCTAGACACCTCGACACAGCCGGAGGACTAAATACCCCTAAAGATGGAAATGGGAAATCCTATCTTGCCTCAGAGCAGAGCCCCAAAGGATAGGCAGCCCCCCACAAATATTGACTGTGAGTTTAAGAGGAAATACGTACACAGGCAGAAAAGACAGAGTTTAGCAAAAGAGGCCCTTCTAGCTAGATAGAAAGGATAGGACAGAGTTCTAAGCGGTCAGCATTAAAACACTAGAAAAATCCACAGCAGAATATACTATATACTACATCTAACTAAAGACATAGGATGTATATCTGCATCTCCAGAGAAACCAGCATGACGGAAAAATCCAAACATGTCTAAGCTGGACAAAAACACAATAGATTGCACTGCACATAAAAGCACACTGCATGCGTGCTACAGAGAACCAAAACAGGACACTTATCTTAGCTGAAATGACAGCAGGGCAAGTGGAGCCAGACAGAGATGCAATCCCTCCAAGATACAATGGACAACTGCAGGGATTGATGGATCCTACAAACCTAAATACCTAATAGAGCTGCAATAAGCAGAAACACCTGCCCGGCCTATAATCCAGAGACCACTGCACTACCACTAACAACCACTGGAGGGAGCCCAAGAGCAGAATTCACAACAGCAAGCATAACCAGGGGTATTGCGTGACGTTGGGCAAAGGCAGAAGACATAAAATTGCCCTCCGCCCCAGAATCCACGCAGAGCTCTACTGAGTGGGAGGATGAGCCAATAATAATTGTCCCCTTAAAGGACAATTTTGAGGCAAACGTCGCCGTGTCTAGTGTACCTCCACCTACTACCACTAGACGCTGACGTTTCCTCGACCACTGAGAACATCTGGTGGCAAGATGTCCTGTCTGCTGGCAAACATGACAAACCTGGAGTGCACGAGCAGTCCGGGACTTAGATCCCGCTCGTGACACTTCCATGGCCTCATGTGACTCAGGTACCATGACCGGAGATTCGAGAGGTTTGGCGAAGGTGGGAGCCAGCCGAAACCTCTGCCTACACTGGGCTCGCTCTAACCTCCGTTCGTTAAAACGGAGGTCAATTCGAGTAGAGACCGATGTTAACTCCTCTAGTGTGGCAGGAATCTCCCTATTGGCCAGAGCATCCTTAACATGATCAGCCAGGCCCCTTCAAAATATGGGGATAAGGGCTTTATCCGACCACTCCAGCTCAGAAGCCAGAGTCCGAAATCGGATGGCAAAATGCCTGACCATGGACTCACCCTGAGTTAATGCCAGCAGTTGGAGCGCCGTGTCTTGGGTGACTTGAGGTCCTAAAAAGACCTGTTTCAGAGTGCTCAGGAACCACGGAGCACTCTGCACCACATGATCGCCACGCTCCCACAGCGGCGTAGCCCACTCCAACGCCCTGTCCAACAAGAGAGACAGAATAAATCCCACCTTAGCCCGCTCAGTAGGGAAACGTGCAGCCAGGAGCTCGAGATGAATAGAGCACTGACTCACGAAACCCCTACAAGATTTGCTGTCTCCAGAAAATTTTTCTGGCAGCGGGAGGCGAGATAATGTCGGAACAGGGGAGGCAGTGGACAAGGTAGCTGCAGCCACGCTAGCAGCCTGTACAGCAACTGCAGTAACATCCTCAGCTGGGGTTGAGCTCTCGAGAGCCACTAACCTACCCTCCAGTTGCTGGATATACAGCAAAGTTTGCTGATAGTGTTGAGCATTCCGATACCACAAGTATCGGGTATCGGCCGATACTTGCGGTATCGGAATTCCGATACCGAGATCCAATACTTTTGTGGTATCGGGAATCGGTATCGGGATTAATATCAATGTGTAAAAGAAAGAATGAAAATAAAAAATAGGGATATACTCACCTCTCCGGCGGCCCCTGGACTTTACCGCCGTAACCGGGAGCCGTTGTACCTAAGAATGCGCGCTTGAAGGGCCTTAGATGACGTCACGGCGCTCTGATTGGTCCATAGCGGTCGCGTGACCACTACGCGACCAATCACAAAGCCGTGACGTCACCTAAGGTCTTTCAAGCGCTTGAAAGATCTTAGGTGACTTCACGGCTTTGTGATTGGTCGCGTAGCGGTCACGCGACCGCTACGCGACCAATCAGAAGCTGCGGACGTCTTCTAAGGTATTTCAAGCGCTTGAAAGACCTTAGGTGACGTCACGGCTTTGTGATTGGTCGCGTAGCGGTCACGCGACCGCTACGGACCAATCAGAGCGCCGTGACGTCATCTAAGGCCCTTCAAGCGCGCATTCTTAGGTACAAGGGCTCCCGGTTACGGCGGTAAAGTCCAGGGCGCGTCAGAGGGTAAGTATATCCCTATTTTTTATTTTAATTCTTTCTTTTACACATTGATATGGATCCCAGGGCCTGAAGGAGAGTTTCCTCTACTTCAGACCCTGGGAACCATACAGCATACCGTCCGATACTTGGTGTCCCATTGACTTGCATTGGTATCGGGTATCGGTATCGGATTAGATCCGATACTCTGCCGGTATCGGCCGATACTTTCCGATACCGATACTTTCAAGTATCGGATGGTATTGCTCAACACTATTTGCTGAATGTCCGCCATTTACTAGCCAGACCCTGGCGCTAGTATTATGTTACGGCTAGCGGAACGCACAAATAAATAGAGATGTTTTTATTGATATTGGTGCGTTCGCAGCCTGGGGTCCACCGTGCAGGAGTACCTGCTGCTAGCAACGGCGGTGTTATGATCTGGTGACCTTGGAGCCGCATGAAACTTTCTCTGGAGTTGGTGGAACCTGTACTGACCGCAATCCTGAACTAACACCGCAACTAGAAGTAGCCGTGCGGTGTGCCTAACACTCCCTAGACACCTCGACACAGCCGGAGGACTAAATACCCCTATAGATGGAAATGGGAATGCTATCTTGCCTCAGAGCAGACCCCCAAAGGATAGGCAGCCCCCCATGAATAATGACTGTGAGTAGGAGAAGAATAGACACACACAGGTAGAAAACAGGATTTAGCAAAAGAGGCCACTCTAGCTAAATAGGAAAGGATAGGACAGATAACTAGGCGGTCAGTATTAAAACCCTTCCAAAAATATCCACAGCAGATAATACAAAAGGTTCCACAATCTAACTAAAGACATGGAATGTACATCTGCCACTCTAGAGAATCCAGCAAGACTGAGAAAATACTGACACAATCTAAGCTGGACAAGAAAACACAAAGAATAGCACTGAATTGTGAAGCACACAACATGTGTGCCACAGGGAAAAAGAACCAGACACTTATCTTTGCTGATTTGGCAGAAAGGCAGGAGGAACCAGACAGAGGTCCTACACCTCCCAACAACAATTGACAACTGGCAAGGACTAATGAATCCTGCATGCCTAAATACCCCAGTCAGATCTGCAATCAGCAGATACACCTGACCAGGACTGCTACTCAGGAGCAACTGCATTACCACCTACAACCACCGGAGGGAGCCCAAAAGCAGAATTCACAACAGTACCCCCCCTTGAGGAGGGGTCACCGAACCCTCACCAGAGCCCCCAGGCCGATCAGGAAGAGCCAGATGAAAAGCATGAACCAAATCAGCAGCATGGACATCAGAAGCAAAAACCCAAGAATTATCCTCCTGGCCATAACCTTTCCATTTGACAAGGTACTGAAGCCTCCGCCTCGAAAAACGAGAATCCAAAATCTTCTCAACCACATACTCCAACTCCCCATCAACCAACACAGGGGCCGGAGGATCAACAGAGGGAACAACGGGCACCACATATTTCCGCAATAAAGATCTATGGAAGACATTATGGATAGCAAAAGAGGCCGGAAGCCCCAATCGAAAAGACACCAGATTAATAATCTCAGAAATCCTATGAGGACCAATAAACCGAGGCTTAAACTTAGGGGAAGAGACCTTCATAGGAACATGACGGGAAGACAACCAAACCAAATCCCCAACCCGAAGCCGGGAACCAACACACCGACGATGGTTAGCAAAACGTTGAGCCTCCTCCTGAGACAACACCAAATTGTCCACCACATGAGCCCAAATCTGCTGCAACCTGTCAACCACAGAATCGACACCAGGACAGTCAGAAGGCTCAACCTGCCCAGAAGAAAAACGAGGATGAAAACCAAAATTACAAAAAAAAGGCGAAACCAAGGTAGCCGAACTAGCCCGATTATTAAGGGCAAACTCAGCCAATGGCAAAAAGGCCACCCAATCATCCTGATCGGCAGACACAAAGCATCTCAAATAAGTCTCCAAAGTCTGATTAGTTCGCTCGGTCTGGCCATTTGTCTGAGGATGGAATGCAGAAGAAAAAGACAAATCAATGCCCAGCCTAGCACAAAAGGCCCGCCAAAACCTAGAAACAAACTGGGAACCTCTGTCGGACACAATATTCTCCGGAATACCATGCAAATGAACCACATGCTGAAAAAACAACGGAACCAACTCTGAAGAGGAAGGCAATTTAGGCAAAGGCACCAAATGAACCATCTTAGAAAACCGGTCACAAACAACCCAGATAACCGACATCCTCTGGGAAACCGGAAGATCAGAAATCAAATCCATAGAAATATGCATCCAGGGCCTCTCAGGGACTGGCAATGGCAAAAGTAACCCACTAGCACGGGAACAAGAAGGCTTGGCTCGCGCACAAGTCCCACAGGACTGCACAAAAGAACGCACATCACGTGACAACGAAGGCCACCAAAAGGACCTACCAACCAAATCTCTGGTACCAAAAATACCAGGATGACCAGCCAACACAGAACAGTGAACCTCAGAAATCACTCTACTAGTCCATCTGTCAGGAACAAACAATTTCCCCACAGGACAGCGGTCAGGTCTATCAGCCTGAAATTCCTGAAGAACCCGCCGTAAATCAGGGGAAATGGCAGAAAGGACCACCCCTTCTTTCAGAATGCTGACCGGTTCAAGGGCCTCAGGAGAATCAGGCAAAAAACTCCTAGAAAGTGCATCAGCCTTAATATTCTTAGAACCCGGAAGATACGAAACCACGAAATCAAAACGGGAAAAAAACAAGGACCATCGAGCCTGTCTAGGACTCAGCCGTTTGGCAGACTCGAGGTAAATCAAATTCTTATGATCGGTCAGGACCACAATACGGTGCTTAGCTCCCTCAAGCCAATGTCGCCACTCCTCAAACGCCCACTTCATAGCCAACAACTCCCGATTGCCGACATCATAATTGCGTTCAGCAGGCGAAAACTTGCGGGAGAAGAAGGCACACGGTTTCATCAAAGAACCAACAGAATCTTTCTGAGACAAAACGGCCCCTGCCCCAATCTCAGAAGCATCAATTTCAACATGAAATGGAAGAGAAACATCTGGTTGGCGCAACACCGGAGCAGAAGTAAATCGGCGTTTAAGCTCCTGAAAGGCAGAGACAGCCGCAGAGGACCAATTCGCCACATCAGCGCCTTTTTTCGTCAAATCAGTCAAGGGTTTAACCACGCTGGAGAAGTTAGCAATGAAACGGCGATAAAAATTTGCAAAACCCAAAAATTTCTGAAGGCTCTTCACGGATGTGGGTTGAATCCAATCATGAATGGCCTGAACCTTAACCGGATCCATCTACATAGATGAGGGAGAAAAAATAAAGCCCAAAAAAGAAACCTCCTGCACCCCAAAGAGACACTTAGACCCCTTCACAAACAAAGCATTGTCACGAAGGATCTGAAATACCATCCTGACCTGTTCCATGTGAGACTTCTAATCATCGGAAAAAATCAAAATATCGTCCAAATATACAATCAAGAATTTATCAATATAAGTCCGGAAGATATCATGCATGAAGGATTGAAAAACAGATGGAGCGTTAGTGAGCCCGAATGGCATCACAAGGTATTCAAAATGGCATTCGGGCGTATTAAACGCAGTTTTCCATTCATCACCCTGTTTAATACGAACAAGATTATATGCCCCCCGAAGGTCAATCTTAGTAAACCAACTAGCCCCCTTAATCCTAGCAAACAAATCGGAAAGCAAAGGTAAAGGGTATTGAAACTTGACCGTGATCTTATTCAAGAGGCGATAATCAATACAAGGTCTCAAGGAGCCATCCTTCTTAACAACAAAAAAAAACCCTGCTCCTAACGGTGAAGAAGATGGCCGAATATGCCCTTTCTCCAAAGACTCCTTAACATAACTCCGCATGGTGGTATGTTCCGGCACAGACAGGTTGAAAAATCGACCCTTGGGAAACTTACTGCCTGGAATCAAGTCAATAGCACAATCACAGTCCCTGTGCGGTGGAAGGGAACTGGACTTGGGCTCATCGAATACATTCTGAAAATCAGACAAAAACTCTGGAATTTCAGAAGAGGAAGAAGAGGAGATTGACATCAAAGGAACATCATTATGAACCCCCTGACAACCCCAACTAGTCACAAACATAGATTTCCAATCCAATCCAGGATTATGTACCTGCAACCATGGGAAACCCAGCACGATAACATCATGCAAATTATGCAACACCAGAAATCGACAATCTTCCTGATGGGCTGGCGCCATGTGCATGGTCACCTGTGTCCAAAACTGAGGCTTATTTTTAGCCAAAGGTGTAGCATCAATCCCCCTTAAAGGAATAGGGTTCTGCAAAGGCTGTAAGGGAAAACCACAACGCCTGGCAAACTCAAAATCCATTAAGTTCAAGGCGGCGCCTGAATCCACAAACGCCATGACAGAGAATGATGACAATGAGCAAATCAAGGACACCGATAACAGAAATTTAGGTTGTACAGTACTGATGGTAGCGATCCTCTTTGTCCGCTTAGGGCAGACTGAAATGACATGAGAAGTGTCGCCACAATAATAACACAACCCATTCTGATGTCTGAATCCGTGACGTTCCGTTCTAGACAAAATCCTATCACACTGCATTTTCTCAGGAATTGGCTCTGAGGACGACGCCACAGCGCGCACAGTTCTACGCTCCCGCAAGCGCCGATCAATCTGAATGGCCAGAGACATAGAATCACTCAGACCGGAAGGCGTGGGAAACCCCACCATAACATCTTTAATGGATTCAGAAAGACCCTTTCTGAAAATTGCAGCCAAAGCATCATCATTCCATTTAGTCAACACAGACCATTTTCTAAATTTCTGACAAAACAATTCTGCCGCCTCTTGACCCTGAGACAGGGCCAACAAGGTTTTCTCTGCTCGATCCACAGAATTAGGTTCATCATATACTGTAATAAACCTAAAGCCTGAAAAAAGGGATCTACATTAAGCAAGGCCGGATTCCCAGATTCCAGGGAAAATGCCCAATCCTGTGGATCACCACGCAGCAGGGAGATGACAATTTTAACCTGCTGAATGGAATCACCAGAGGATCGCGGTCTCAGAGCAAAAAACAATTTACAATTATTTTTAAACCCCCCAAATTTGGACCTATCACCAAAAAACAAATCAGGAGTAGGAATCTTCGGTTCTAAGGCTGGAGTCTGAACAATATAATCAGAAATACCCTGTACCCTAGCAGCAAGCTGGTCTACACGAGAAGCTAATTCCTGAACATCCATGCTGGCACAAGACTCCTCAGCCACCCATAAATAAAGAGGGAAAAAAAGACAAACCAGACTGCAGAAAAAAAAATGGCTCAACACTTTTCTTCCCTTCTTCTGAGATGCATTTAACTCATTATGGGCCAATTGTACTGTTATGATCTGGTGACCTTGGAGCCGCATGAAACTTTCTCTGGAGTCGGTGGAACCTGTACTGACCACAATCCTGAACTAACACCGCAACTAGAAGTAGCCGTGGGGTGTGCCTAACACTCCCTAGACACCTCGACACAGCCGGAGGACTAAATACCCCTATAGATGGAAATGGGAATGCTATCTTGCCTCAGAGCAGACCCCCAAAGGATAGGCAGCCCCCCACGAATAATGACTGTGAGTAGGAGAAGAATAGACACACGCAGGTAGAAAACAGGATTTAGCAAAAGAGGCCACTCTAGCTAAATAGGAAAGGATAGGACAGATAACTAGGCGGTCAGTATTAAAACCCTTCCAAAAATATCCACAGCAGATAATACAAATGGTTCCACAATCTTACTAAAGACATGGAATGTACATCTGCCACTCCAGAGAATCCAGCAAGACTGAGAAAATGCTGACACAATCTGAGCTGGACAAGAAAACACAAAGAATAGCACTGAATTGTGAAGCACACAACATGTGTGCCACAGGGAAAAAGAACCAGACACTTATCTTTGCTGATTTGGCAGAAAGGCAGGAGGAACCAGGCAGAGGTCCTACACCTCCCAACAACAATTGACAACTGGCAAGGACTAATGAATCCTGCATGCCTAAATACCCCAGTCAGATCTGCAATCAGCAGATACACCTGACCAGGACTGCAACTCAGGAGCAACTGCATTACCACCTACAACCATTGGAGGGAGACCAAAAGCAGAATTCACAACAGGCGGCACGATATGGCGGTATGGGCTAACTCAGTTACTTCACCGAGTAGTCGAGAAAGAAAAGCACTGTGCCCTGTTAGGTTTCACAGAGGCACAGGCTAACTGCCCAAACAGAGACCAGTCAGTGGTCATGCATGCACACAAAACTCCTCGCCGGAGGTGCCAGCATTCTAGGGGCTTATTTCAGCCGGGTCCCTGAACACATACTCTCGTGACCACACTGGCGCAAAGCACTTAACAAAGAACAATACTAGCGCATGGCCGTGCGGTCATGCAAACCTTAAATAGCTGCAGCATGTACAGGACCTTCCTAGAAGGACCAATGAGAAGCTACACCAGAGCATGAGCACCTACAGGACCTTCCTGAAGGAGCCAATGACCTTAGCTGCAGTATCAGATCATGTGACCCTCGATCTCACTGAGAGATCTTACTCTGGGCATGCTCAGAACGAGCAAAGCAGGACTTAGACCCAGAAGCGTCTGCTCGCCGCTGCCCAGCACCAACTTCAATGGCAGAAGCAGGAAAGGCAGCAGTAACTCTTAGCACAGAGTCAGACTGAGCGAGATGCTGGGACCGACGTCTCTGCTGAACAGGCTCCACTGCGGCAGGAGAAGAATGGGAGACCGCTGCAGAGATGGACTGAGATTCCCCCTGTGCAGAGGAGGGAACTCGACCCCTAACATACAACACAACCTAATACACCAAAAAATACTTACGTTCTCTGGGCAAGGACTGGTCTCAAAAATGCCAGAATGCGGTGGTATTTATATTTTCTGATCCTTGCTCCAGAACCACTAGGAACCTGGCTCTCTTGACGAAGGTCCTTGTTGAAGAGATCCTTCATCGATCGCCAACGTGTTTTGATTTTGAGCACTGTTGAAAAAACAAAAAAAGAATGGTTAGACAATGGACTTTTGGCCGTGATCACAAACTGTGTGTGATGAGAGAAACTCCTGAGAGTTTCTCTCATCACACACAGTTGTGTGATCACGGTCATGGTCACTGCTGCATCACACTGCATTGCAATACTTACAAAATGCATTTCAGACCCGAGTCGGGGCATTGTCCCAGCCATCCCACATCGCTTTGGTCACCTCATTCCATAGCTGCCGGATCGTCACGTTGTCCAAGTGCTGCAGAACCCGGGTGTCCCACAACGGGACTCGCTCATGGACCAAGGAGATAAGGAGGTCATTTTCAATGAGGTCCTAATCCCATTCTGGAACCTAAAAAATAAATAAAGACATTAATGTTGGATACATTAACATAAGGAAAAGAAAGAAAACAGAGACAGAAAACTGGCATGAATATTGAAAGTCAAGAAACAAAAGGAGTCAAGAAGAAAAAGGGAAAGAAAGAGGAAAGTAAAGAAATGAACATCAAATAGTAAAGTGAGGATACAATAAACAGTCAGCCACGTATACGTACACGCTGCCGCCTAGCCACCCGACCGTGACCCTGCTGCTCCTGCTCAGCCTCTGCCACAGTGGAAGAAGTGCTCTAAAAAAATAAAAAAAAATTGTCATATGTGTAGATGTGACAGTGAATACTTACCAATCTGAGGAGGTGCGTACTTACATCACTGACATGTTCGGCTTGTGCAGGCCCAGGCCCTTGCTCCTCCTGAGAAGAAGATGACATTTGTTGTGAATTCTGCTCTTGGGCTCCCTCCGGTGGTTGTTGGTGGTAGTGCAGTTGTCTTGGGGTTGTAATCCGGGCAGGTGTTTCTGCTGATTGCAGCTCTATTAGGTATTTAGGTGTGCAGGATCCATGAGTCTGTGCCAGTTGTCCTTTGTAATTGGAGGGATTGCATCTCTCTCTGGCTCCTCATGCCCTGCTGCAAATTCAGCTAAGATAAGTGTCTGTTTTTTTGTCTCTGTGCACACATGCAGTGTGCTTTGCAATTCAGTGCAATTTATTGTGTTTTTGTCCAGCTTAGACTTTGTTTGGATTTTTCAGTCATGCTGGATTCTCAGGAGTTGCAGATATACTTTCTATGTCTTTAGTTAGATGTGGAATATTTGTATTATCTGCTGTGGATGTTTTTAGGATTTTAATACTGACCGCTTAGAATTCTGTCCTATCCTTTTCTATTTAGCTAGAAGGGCCTCTTTTGCTAAATCCTGTTTTTCTGCCTGTGTGTGTCTTTCCTCTTATTCTCACAGTCAATATTTGTGGGGGGCTGCCTATCCTTTGGGGTTCTGCTCTGAGGCAAGATAGAATTCCCATTTCCATCTATAGGGGTATTTAGTCCTCCGGCTGTGTCGAGATGTCTAGGACGTGTTAGGTACATCCCACGGCTACTTCTAGTTGCGGTGTTAGATTAGGGTTTGCGGTCATTACAGGTACCACATACTCCTGAGAAAGTCTCCCATGCGGCTCCAAGGTCACCAGATCATAACAGTACAACTGGCCAACAATGAGTTAAATGCATCTCATAAGAAGGGAAGAAAGAGCCATTTTTTTTTCTGTAGCCTGTTTTGTCTTTTCTTCCCTCTTTTCCTCAGGGTGACTGAGGAGTCTTGTGCTAGCATGGATGTTCAGGGATTAGTTTCTCGTGTAGACCAGCTTGCTGCTAGGGTACAGGGTATTTCTGATATTGCTCAGACTCCGCTTTTAGAGCCTAGGATTCCTACTCCTGATTTGTTTTTTGGGGACAGGTCCAAATTTTTGAGTTTTAAAAACAACTGTAAACTGTTTTTTCTCTGAAGCCTCGTTCCTCTGGTGATCCCATTCAGCATGTTAAAATTGTCATCTCCCTGCTGCGTGGCGACCCTCAGGATTGGGCATTTTCCCTGGAATCTGGGAATCCGGCCTTGCTTAATGTAGATGCCTTTTTTCAGGCTCTAGGATTATTATATGATGAACCAAATTCTGTGGATCAAGCAGAGAAGACCTTGTTGGCCCTGTCTCAGGGTCAAGAAGCGGCAGAATTGTATTGTCAGAAATTTAGAAAATGGTCTGTGCTGACTAAATGGAATGAGGATGCTTTGGCGGCAATTTTCAGAAAGTGTCTTTCTGAATCTGTTAAAGATGTTATGGTGGCCTGTTGGTCTGAGTGATTCTATGTCTCTGGCCATTCAGATCGATCGGCGCTTGCGGGAGGGCAGAACTGTGCGCGCTGTGGCGTTGTCTTCAGAGCAGATGCCTGAGCCTATGCAGTGTGATAGGATTCTGTTTTTATTGTGGCGATGCTTCTCATGTCATTTCAGTCTGCCCAAAGCGTACAAAGAGAATCGCTAGTTCAGTTACCATCGGAACTGTACAACCTAAATTTCTGTTATCTGTGACCTTGATCTGCTCATTGTCGTCATTTTCTGTCATGGCGTTTGTGGATTCAGGCGCCGCTTTGAACTTAATGGACTTTGAATTTGCCAGGCGTTGTGGTTTCCCCTTGCAGTCTTTGCAGAACCCTATTCCTTTAAGGGGCATTGATGCTACACCTTTGGCTAAAAATAAACCCCAGTTTTGGACACAGGTGACCATGTGCATGGCGCCAGCCCATCAGGAAGATTGTCGTTTTCTGGTGTTGCATAATTTGCATCATGCTATTGTGCTGGGGTTTCCATGGTTGCAGATACATAATCCTGTGTTGGATTGGAAGTCTATGTCTGTGACTAGTTGGGGTTGTCAGGGGGTTCATAATGACGTTCCTGTAATGTCAATTGTTGTGAATTCCGTTCTCGGGCTCCCTCCTGTGGTCGTGAATGGTACTTTGGTGAGTTCTGTCCTTGGACACCCTCTGGTGGCTTTGAGTGGAACTGCTGATCTTTGAGATTGGCTTTCTCAGCTGCCCTCGTTTATTGCTTCTGCTCGCTTCCCTATTTAACTCTGCCCAGGTCGTTAGTTCATGCCAGCTGTCAATGTCTCAGTACTGGTTCAGATCTCTCTTGGATTTCTCAGATGACCTGTCTACTCCAGCAGAAGCTAAGTCCTTGCTAGTCATTTGCTGTTCATTGGTTTTTGAATATATTTTTCAGTACATGCTATGTTTCAGTCCAGCCTGCTATTATGATATTTCCTTGCTAGCTGGAAGCTCTGGGGGTGCAGAGCTGCACCTCCACACCGTGAGTCGGTGTGGAGGTCTTTTTGCACACTCTGCATGGTTTTTGTAGTTTTTTATACTGACCGCATAGTTCCCTTTCCTATCCACTGTCTTTCTAGAGAAGATTCGGCCTCCTTTGCTAAAATCTGTTTCATTCCTGTGTTTGTCACTTCCCTCTTAACTCACAGTTAATATTTGTGGGGGAATACCTTTACTTTGGGAAATTTCTCTGAGGCAAGGTAGGCTACTATTTCTATCTTTAGGGGTAGTTAGCTCTTAGGCTGTGAAGAGGCGTCTAGGGAGAGTTAGGTACGCTCCACGGCTATTTCTAGTGTGTGTGATAGGATTAGGGATTGCGGTCAGTAGAGTTACCACTTCCTCAGAGCTTGTCCCAGGTTTTCTGTTTTAACCATCAGGTCACTTCGGGTGCTCCTAACCACCAGGTAATAACAGTACAGCTGGCCAACAAAGTGTTAATGCATCTCAAAAGAGGGATAAGAGAAGTTCTGAGTCAATTTTTTTTTCTTTGCAGCTTGTTTTGTCTTTCTTTTCCCCTTAACCTCTGGGTGGTTCAGGACTCAGGTGTAGATATGGATATTCAAGGTTTGTCCTCTTGTGTGGATCAACTCACTGCTAGGGTACAGAGTATTCAAGATTATGTAGTTCAGAATCCGATGTTAGAGCCTAGAATTCCAATTCCTGATTTGTTTTCTGGGGATAGATCTAAATTTTTGAATTTCAATTGCAGACTGTTTCTTGCTCTGAAAACCCACTCCTCTGGTGATCCCATTCAGCAAGTAAAGATTATTATTTCTTTGTTGCGTGGTGACCCGCAAGACTGGGCGTTCTCCCTTGAGCCAGGAAATCCTGCATTGCTTAATGTGGATGCATATTATCTAGCGCTTGGATTGCTTTATGACGAACCTAATTCTGTGGATCAGGCAGAAAAGATCTTGCTGACTCTATGTCAGGGTCAGGATAAGGCAGAAGTATATTGCCAGAAGTTTAGAAAGTGGTCTGTGCTTACTCAATGGAATGAGTGTGCCCTGGCAGCAATTTTCAGAAAGGGTCTTTCTGAAGCCCTTAAGGATGTTATGGTGGGGTTCCCCACGCCTGCTGGTCTGAATGAGTCAATGTCTTTGGCCATTCAGATTGATCGGCGTTTGCGCAAGCGCAAACTTGTGCACCATTTGGCGGTGTCCTCTGAGCAGAGGCCTGAGCCTATGCAATGTGATAGGACTTTGACCAGAGCTGAACGGCAAGAACACAGACGTCAGAATGGGCTGTGTTTTTACTGTGGTGACTCCTCTCATGCTATCGCTGATTGTCCTAAGCGTACTAAGAGGTTCGCTAGGTCTGTCACCATTAGTACTTTGCAGCCTAAATTTTTCTTATCTGTTACCCTGATTTGCTCACTGTTGTCCTACTCTGTTATGGCATTTGTGGATTCAGGCGCTGCCCTGAACTTGATGGACTTGGAGTTTGCCAGGCGCTGTGGTTTTTCCTTGGAGCCTTTGCAGAGTCCTATTCCCTTAAGGGGGATTGATGCTACGCCATTGGCCAAGAATAAACCTCAGTACTGGACTCAGCTGACTATGTACATGGCTCCCGCACATCAGGAAAATATCCGCTTTTTGGTGTTGCATAATTTGCATGATGTTGTCGTGTTGGGTTTGCCATGGTTACAGGTTCATAATCCAGTACTGGATTGGAAATCAATGTCTGTGTCTAGTTGGGGTTGTCAAGGGATACATGGTGATGTTCCTTTGATGTCAATTTCTTCTTCCACTCCTTCTGAAGTCCCTGAGTTTTTGTCGGATTACCAGGATGTATTTGATGAGCCCAAGTCCAGTGTCCTACCTCCTCATAGGGACTGTGATTGCGCTATTAATTTGATTCCTGGTAGTAAGTTCCCTGAGGGTCGACTGTTCAATTTATCTGTGCCAGAACATGCCGCTATGCGGAGTTATGTAAAGGAGTCCTTGGAGAAAGGGCATATTCGCCCGTCTTCATCGCCGTTGGGAGCAGGGTTCTTTTTTGTGGCCAAGAAAAATGGCTCTCTGAGACCCTGTATAGATTATCGCCTTCTCAATAAAATCACGGTCAAATTTCAGTACCCTTTGCCTCTGTTGTCTGATGTGTTTGCTCGGATTAAGGGGGCTAGTTGGTTTACCAAGATTGACCTTCGAGGGGCGTATAATCTTGTGCGTATTAAACAGGACGATGAATGGAAAACAGCATTTAATACGCCCGAGGGCCATTTTGAGTACCTGGTGATGCCATTCGGGCTTTCTAATGCTCCATCTGTGTTTCAGTCCTTTATGCACGACATCTTCCGGAAGTATCTGGATAGGTTCATGATCGTATATTTGGATGATATTTTGGTCTTTTCGGATGATTGGGAGTCTCATGTAAGGCAGGTCAGGGTGGTGTTGCAGGTCCTTCGTGCTAATGCGTTGTTTGTGAAGGGCTCTAAATGCCTCTTTGGAGTTCAGAAGGTTTCCTTTTTGGGCTTCATTTTTTCCCCTTCTACTATCGAGATGGATCCTGTCAAAGTTCAGGCCATTTATCATTGGACTCAACCTACATCTGTGAAGAGTCTTCAGAAGTTCCTGGGCTTTGCTAATTTTTATCATCGCTTCATCGCTAATTTTTCTAGTGTGGTTAAGCCTTTGACTGATTTGACGAAGAAAGGCGCTGATGTGGTGAATTGGTCCCCTGCGGCCGTTGAGGCCTTTCAGGAGCTTAAACGTCGTTTTACTTCGGCCCCTGTGTTGCGTCAGCCAGATGTTTTGCTCCCTTTTCAGGTCGAGGTTGATGCTTCTGAGATTGGGGCAGGGGCTATTTTGTCTCAGAGAAGTTTTGATGGCTCCTTGATGAAGCCGTGTGCTTTTTTTTCTAGAAAGTTTTCGCCTGCTGAGAGTAATTATGATGTCGGCAATCGGGAGTTGTTGGCTATGAAGTGGGCATTTGAGGAGTGGCGACATTGGCTTGAGGGAGCCAAACATCGCGTGGTGGTCCTGACTGATCACAAGAATCTGACTTACCTCGAGTCCGCCAAGCGGTTGAACCCTAGACAGGCTCGATGGTCACTGTTTTTCTCCCGTTTCGATTTTGTGGTCTCATACCTTCCGGGATCTAAGAATGTGAAGGCTGATGCCCTTTCTAGGAGCTTTTTGCCTGATTCTCCGGGAGTCCCTGAGCCGGCTGGTATTCTTAAAGAGGGGGTGATTCTGTCTGCCATCTCCCCTGATTTGCGGCGGGTGCTGCAGGAGTTTCAGGCTGATAGACCTGACCGCTCCCCAGTGGAGAAACTGTTTGTCCCTGATAGATGGACTAGTAGGGTTATTTCTGAGGTTCATTGTTCAGTGTTGGCTGGTCATCCTGGGATTTTTGGTACCAGAGATTTGGTTGCCAGGTCCTTTTGGTGGCCTTCCTTGTCACGGGATGTGCGTTCTTTTGTGCAGTCCTGTGGGACTTGTGCTCGGGCCAAACCTTGCTGTTCTCGTGCCAGTGGGTTGCTTTTGCCTTTGCCTGTCCCGAAGAGGCCCTGGACACATATTTCCATGGATTTTATTTCTGATCTTCCTGTCTCTCAAAGGATGTCTGTCATCTGGGTGGTTTGTGATCGGTTTTCTAAGATGGTCCATTTGGTACCCTTGCCTAAATTGCCTTCCTCCTCTGATTTGGTTCCATTATTTTTTCAGCATGTGGTTCGTTTGCATGGCATTCCGGAGAACATTGTGTCGGACAGAGGTTCCCAATTTATTTCTAGGTTTTGGCGGTCCTTTTGTGCTAAGATGGGCATTGATTTGTCTTTTTCTTCAGCGTTCCATCCTCAGACAAATGGCCAAACCGAACGAACCAATCAGACCTTGGAAACCTATCTGAGATGCTTTGTTTCTGCTGATCAGGATGATTGGGTGACCTTCTTGCCATTGGCCGAGTTCGCCCTTAATAATCGGGCTAGTTCTGCTACTTTGGTTTCGCCTTTTTTTTGTAATTCTGGTTTTCATCCTCGTTTTTCTTCAGGGCAGGTTGAGTCTTCTGACTGTCCTGGTGTGGATTCTGTGGTGGACAATTTGCAACAAATTTGGACTCACGTGGTGGACAATTTGACGTTGTCTCAGGAGAAGGCGCAACGTTTTGCTAACCGCCGTCGCTGTGTTGGTCCCCGACTTCGTGTTGGGGATTTGGTTTGGTTGTCTTCTCGTTATGTTCCTATGAAGGTTTCTTCTCCTAAGTTCAAGCCTCGTTTCATTGGTCCTTATAAGATTTCTGAAATTATCAATCCTGTGTCGTTTCGTTTGGCCCTTCCAACTTCTTTTGCCATCCATAATGTGTTCCATAGGTCGTTGTTGCGGAGATATGTGGCGCCTAGGGTTCCTTCCGTTGATCCTCCTGCTCCGGTGTTGGTTGAGGGGGAGTTGGAGTATGTGGTGGAGAAGATTTTAGATTCTCGTATTTCGAGACGGAAGCTGCAGTACCTGGTTAAATGGAAGGGCTATGGTCAGGAGGATAATTCCTGGGTTGTTGCCTCCGATGTCCATGCTGCCGATTTGGTTCGTGCCTTTCATTTGGCTCGTCCTGATCGGCCTGGGGGCTCTGGTGAGGGTTCGGTGACCCCTCCTCAAGGTGGGGGTACTGTTGTGAATTCCGTTCTCGGGCTCCCTCCTGTGGTCGTGAATGGTACTTTGGTGAGTTCTGTCCTTGGACACCCTCTGGTGGCTTTGAGTGGAACTGCTGATCTTTGAGATTGGCTTTCTCAGCTGCCCTCGTTTATTGCTTCTGCTCGCTTCCCTATTTAACTCTGCCCAGGTCGTTAGTTCATGCCAGCTGTCAATGTCTCAGTACTGGTTCAGATCTCTCTTGGATTTCTCAGATGACCTGTCTACTCCAGCAGAAGCTAAGTCCTTGCTAGTCATTTGCTGTTCATTGGTTTTTGAATATATTTTTCAGTACATGCTATGTTTCAGTCCAGCCTGCTATTATGATATTTCCTTGCTAGCTGGAAGCTCTGGGGGTGCAGAGCTGCACCTCCACACCGTGAGTCGGTGTGGAGGTCTTTTTGCACACTCTGCGGGGTTTTTGTAGTTTTTTATACTGACCGCATAGTTCCCTTTCCTATCCTCTGTCTTTCTAGAGAAGATTCGGCCTCCTTTGCTAAAATCTGTTTCATTCCTGTGTTTGTCACTTCTCTCTTAACTCACAGTTAATATTTGTGGGGGGCTACCTTTACTTTGGGAAATTTCTCTGAGGCAAGGTAGGCTACTATTTCTATCTTTAGGGGTAGTTAGCTCTTAGGCTGTGAAGAGGCGTCTAGGGAGAGTTAGGTACGCTCCACGGCTATTTCTAGTGTGTGTGATAGGATTAGGGATTGCGGTCAGTAGAGTTACCACTTCCTCAGAGCTTGTCCCAGGTTTTCTGTTTTAACCATCAGGTCACTTCGGGTGCTCCTAACCACCAGGTCATAACAGTCAATCTCCTCTTCCTCCTCTTCTGAAGTTCCAGAGATTTTGTCTGATTTTCAGGATGTATTCGATGAGCCCAAGTCCAGTTCCCTTCCACCGCATAGGGACTGTGATTGTGCTATTGACTTGATTCCAGGTTGTAAGTTTCCTAAGGGCCGACTTTTCAACCTGTCTGTGCCGGAACATACCGCCATGCGGAGTTGTGTTAAGGAGTCTTTGGAGAAAGGGCATATTCGGCCATCTTCTTCACCGTTGGGAGCGGGATTTTTTTTTGTTGCTAAGAAGGATGGCTCCTTGAGACCCTGTATTGATTATCGCCTCTTGAATAAGATCACGGTCAAGTTTCAATACCCTTTACCTTTGCTTTCCGATTTGTTTGCCAGGATTAAGGGGGCTAGTTGGTTTACTAAAATTGACCTTCGGGGGGCATATAATCTTGTTCGTATTAAGCAGGGTGACGAGTGGAAAACTGCGTTTAATACGCCCGAAGGCCATTTTGAATACCTTGTGATGCCATTCGGGCTCTCTAATGCTCCATCTGTTTTTCAGTCCATTATGCATGATATCTTCCGGAATTATGTTGATAAATTCATGATTGTATATTTGGATGACATCTTAATTTTTTCCGATGATTGGGAGTCTCATGTGAAACAGGTCAGGATGGTATTTCAGATCCTTCGTGACAATGCTTTGTTTGTGAAGGGGTCTAAATGTCTCTTTGGAGTGCAGAAGGTTTCTTTTTTGGGCTTCATTTTTTCTCCCTCATCTATAGAGATGGATCCGGTTAAGGTTCAGGCCATTCATGATTGGATTCAGCCCACATCCGTGAAGAGCCTTCAGAAATTTTTGGGCTTTGCTAATTTTTATCGCCGTTTCAATGCTAACTTCTCCAGTGTGGTTAAACCCCTGACCGATTTGACGAAGAAAGGCGCTGATGTAACGAATTGGTCCTCTGTGGCTGTCTCTGCCTTTCAGGAGCTTAAACGCCGATTTACTTCTGCCCCGGTGTTGCGTCAGCCAGATGTTTCTCTTCCGTTTCAGGTTGAGGTTGACGCTTCTGAGATTGGGGCAGGGGCCGTTTTGTCTCAGAGGAATTCTGATGGTTCCTTGATGAAACCGTGTGCCTTCTTTTCCCGTAAGTTTTCGCCTGCTGAACGCAATTATGATGTCGGCAATCGGGAGTTGTTGGCTATGAAGTGGGCGTTTGAGGAATGGCGACATTGGCTTGAGGGAGCCAAGCACCGTATTGTGGTCTTGACCGATCATAAAAATCTGATTTACCTCGAATCTGTCAAACGGCTGAATCCTAGACAGGCTCGATGGTCCCTGTTTTCCTCCCGTTTTGATTTCGTGGTTTCGTATCTTCCGGGTTCTAAGAATATTAAGGCTGATGCCCTCTCTAGGAGTTTTTTGCCTGATTCTCCTGAGGTACTTGAGCCGGTTGGCATTCTGAAGGAAGGGGTGGTCCTTTCTGCCATTTCCCCTGATTTGCGACGGGTTCTGCAGGAATTTCAGGCTGACAAACCTGACCGCTGTCCAGTGGGGAAACTGTTTGTTCCTGATAGATGGACTAGTAGAGTGATTTCTGAGGTTCATTGTTCTGTGTTGGCTGGCCATCCTGGTATTTTTGGTACCAGAGATTTGGTTGGTAGGTCCTTTTGGTGGCCTTCTTTGTCGCGTGATGTGCGTTCTTTTGTGCAGTCATGTGGGACTTGTGCGCGGGCCAAGCCTTGTTGTTCCCGTGCTAGTGGGTTGCTTTTGCCTTTGCCGGTCCCTGAGAGGCCCTGGACGCATATTTCTATGGATTTTATTTCAGATCTTCCGGTTTCCCAGAGGATGTCGGTTATCTGGGTGGTTTGTGACCGGTTTTCTAAGATGGTTCATTTGGTGCCTTTGCCTAAATTGCCTTCCTCTTCTGATTTGGTTCCGTTGTTTTTTCAGCATGAGGTTCGTTTGCATCGTATTCCGGAGAATATTGTGTCTGACAGAGGTTCCCAGTTTGTTTCTAGGTTTTGGCGGGCCTTTTGTGCTAGGCTGGGCATTGATTTGTCTTTTTCTTCCGCATTTCCTCCTCAGACAAATGGCCAGACCGAGCGAACTAATCAGACTTTGGAAACTTATTTGAGATGCTTTGTGTCTGCTGATCAGGATGATTGGGTGGCTTTCTTGCCATTGGCCGAGTTTGCCCTTAATAATCGGGCTAGTTCGGCTACCTTGGTTTCGCCCTTCTTTTGTAATTTTGGTTTTCATCCTCGTTATTCTTCGGGGCAGGTTGAGCCTTCTGATTGTCCTGGTGTGGATTCTGTGGATGACAGGTTGCAGCAGATTTGGGATCATGTGGTGGACAATTTGGTGTTGTCTCAGGAGGAGGCTCAGCGTTTTGCTAACCGTTGTCGGTGTGTTGGTTCCCGGCTTCGGGTTGGGGATTTGGTCTGGTCGTCTTCCCATCATGTTCCTATGAAGGTTTCTTCCCCTAAGTTTAAGCCTCAGTTTATTGGTCCTTATAGGATTTCTGAGATTATCAATCCGGTGTCTTTTCGTTTGGCCCTTCCGGCCTCTTTTGCCATCCATAATGTTTTCCATAGATCTTTATTGCGGAAATATGTGGTGCCCGTTGTTACCTCTGTTGATCCTCCGGCTCCTGTGTTGGTTGATGGGGAGTTGGAGTATGTGGTTGAGAAGATTTTGGATTCTCGCTTTTCGAGGCGGAGGCTTCAGTACCTTGTCAAATGGAAGGGTTATGGCCAGGAGGATAATTCTTGGGTTTTTGCCTCTGATGTCCATGCTGCTGATTTGGTCTGTGCCTTTCATCTGGCTCGTCCTGATCGGCCTGGGGGCTCTGGTGAGGGTTCGGTGACCCCTCTTCAAGGGGGGGGGGTACTGTTGTGAATTCTGCTTTTGGGCTCCCTCCAGTGGTTGTTGGTGGTAGTGCAGTTGTCTTGGGGTTGTAATCCGGGCAGGTGTTTCTGCTGATTGCAGCTCTATTAGGTATTTAGGTGTGCAGGATCCATGAGTCTGTGCCAGTTGTCCTTTGTAATTGGAGGGATTGCATCTCTCTCTGGCTCCTCATGCCCTGCTGCAAATTCAGCTAAGATAAGTGTCTGTTTTTTTGTCTCTGTGCACACATGCAGTGTGCTTTGCAATTCAGTGCAATTTATTGTGTTTTTGTCCAGCTTAGACTTTGTTTGGATTTTTCAGTCATGCTGGATTCTCAGGAGATGCAGATATACTTTCTATGTCTTTAGTTAGATGTGGAATATTTGTATTATCTGCTGTGGATGTTTTTAGGATTTTAATACTGACCGCTTAGAATTCTGTCCTATCCTTTTCTATTTAGCTAGAAGTGCCTATTTTGCTAAATCCTGTTTTTCTGCCTGTGTGTGTCTTTCCTCTTATACTCACAGTCAATATTTGTGGGGGGCTGCCTATCCTTTGGGGTTCTGCTCTGAGGCAAGATAGAATTCCCATTTCCATCTATAGGGGTATTTAGTCCTCCGGCTGTGCCAAGATGTCTAGGACGTGTTAGGTACATCCCACGGCTACTTCTAGTTGCGGTGTTAGATTAGGGTTTGCGGTCAGTACACGTACCACCTACTCCTGAGAAAGTCTCCCATGCGGCTCCAAGGTCACCAGATCATAACAGACATTCTGATGCACGCAGAAAGAAAGAAATGGCAGAAATTAGGACATATAGAGACACAAAACAGACAATAAAGACATTTGCTAGGATATACTCACATTGTTCAGAGTGTAGATTCCTTCCTGTGTCTGGTCTGCTGCGTCTGCTCTTGTTCCCAGTCTGCTGAGTAGTGACCTGCAAATGTCCACTCCCTCCCTTTATCACTTTGTATGTGGGGGGTGGCTAATCGGTGTCTAGACATGTTTTCCTGTGGTGCAACGCATGCGTTCACAAACGCAAGCAAGCACATGTGCTTGCGAACGCATGCATTCACATAGACAGCAATGCTTTTTTTTGCCACATTCCTTCCGCTAACAACCGCATACAGTTCTAGGCGGCAAATTGACTCCTCTAACATTACTACATGTAGCGTTTACCGTGCCAAACCGCAGATGATGAAACGACGCATGTGTCGATAAACGCGGAAATACGCAACCGATCGCAGACACATGCGTCCCTAATGTTAAATATAAGAATACACGACTCATGCGGATAATTGTGGAGGAAACGCTGCGTACACAACCGCAAATGTGAAACCAGCCTTAGGCAGCATTCATATCTGGTCTTGTTTTTATTAAAGGGAATGTGTCATATGCAAAAATGTTATTTACTTGCAAATATAGGGTTAATTTGCAGGTTAATACTACTACAATGGTGTCCAGCCGCTGTACTGAAAATGCGCGTATCAGGAGAAAATTAACTTATATCCTCCTGGGTGCCGCCAGCTTTCAGTCATGGGGGTGTGTACAGAGAGATTACAGTCATCGCTCACAATAAAGTTAACATGGCTGTAATCACTCCTCAGCACTTTGACTAACTGCTAGCTGTTCAGTAGGTGTCTGCAGAGTGTGCTATCAAAGGGCCTGGTAACGATTATAATTGTGCTCACTGTATGGTGAGCGATGGCTGTAATCTCTCCATGCACACCACCTTGACTGAAAGCCAGCAGCTCCCATAAGGATGTAGGTTAATTTTCTCCTGGCAGCCACACTTTCAGTACAGCAGCTGGGTAAGGCTGGGGTCACACTTGCGTGTGCAATGTGAGAGACTTGCACAAGTCTCTCATCAATACCCGGCACTGCCGTCGGCACTTGGGACCGCAGCGTGTGGCTGCATGTATTTTTATGCAGCTGAACGCTCCGGTGCCGAGTGCCGGCGGCAGTGCCGGGTATTGATGAGAGACTCACGTGAGTTTCTCACCTTGCACACGCAAGTGTGACCCCAGCCTAATATTGTAAAGCTACTAAAATGCAGATTTCCCCTATGTCTGTAGGTAAGTAGCATTTTTGAACATGACAGTTTCCCAAGTCCCAAACCACATAAAAGCCTAAAAAAAACCTTATGTATGGATGGTATCCTGTGTCATATAATTTGGCAAAAATATATCCTAACACATCTAACATATGTTGTGGATTCCCACATGATAATTCCAAATTTTGGTGGTGTCAAAGTAATCATACACTGCTCAAAAAAGTGGGGAACACTTACACAACACAATGTAACTCCAAGTCAAGCAAACTTCTGTAAAATCAACCTGTCCATTTATGAAGCAACACCAATTGTGAATTAATTTCTTCTGCTATTTGGCAAATGGAACAGACAATAGGTAGAAATCATAGGCAATCAGCAAGACAACCCCTATAAAGGAGTGGTTCTTCAGTGGGTGACCACAGACCATTTCTCTGTTCTCACCTTTTTGGCTTTTGTTTTGGACACTTTTGCATTTTGTCATTGCTCTCACCCCTAGAGGTACACTAGCATGAGGCTTCAACCCACAGAAGTTGCTCAGGTAGTGCAGCTTAACCAGGATGGCGCATCAATGCAAGCTGTGGCAAGAAGGGTAGCTGTGTCTGTCAACACAGTGTCCAGAGCATGGAGCAAATACTGGGAAACAGGCCAGTACACCACAAGATGGGGAGGGAGCCATAGGAGGGCAACAACCCAGCAGCAGGACCACTACCTCCTCCATTGAGCAAGGAGAAACAAGAGGAACTGTGCAAGAGCCCTGCAAAATTGCCTCTAGCAGGCCACTAACATCCATGTGTCTCCTTAAACAGTCAGAAACAGACTCCATGAGAGTGGTATGAGGGCCCGACGTCCACATGTGCTAGCCATAGGTACCCTGACTGACATTAGGTACCAGGATGGAATCCTCAGTCCCATTGTGAGACCATATCCAAGCACAGTGGGCCCTGGGTTCCTTCTGATGCATGACAGTGTGTCAGTATTCCGGGTTTTCTAAGTCACCTTGTGAATGATTTTGCCCTTTGTTAAGATGGAGTTTGCTGTCAGGTGTCAGCCTCTTTGCTGGAGTATTCTGATTCTGTTCTCCTTCAGCTCAGCTGCTGGTTCTGAGTGTGTCTCTACCTCTGGCTCTGGACATTTCCTGCATATGTAATCTACACTCTCTATGTTATCATTAGTCTGCTGACTTGGAACTTAACCCTCGGTTCACTCCTTCTGGTAAGAACTGTGTTTTTGGAACTTTGTTTCGGGACTTGTTTTGGGACTGTGTGTTGCTATTAAATCCTTCATTTAATCCCCCCGGTGGGAGCTGTTGGAAACAACACCAGTATAATACTTTAAGGTGAACCTGTTTCTGAACTTACCCGTGTTTATGCCACATCTGGGATCAACTTGTGAACTAGTTTCTGGACTTACCCGTGTTCAATCACACCTGGGATGAACTTGTGGACTTGTTCTGGACTTCCCTGTGTTTACTTCATACCTGGATTTGACTCTTTCTGTGCCGACAGTGTTTGGATCTGCACCACGTCACCTATCACACTCACCTTGCTGAGGACTCTGCCTTAAGAACTCTGCCAATTTGCTGTATATATTTCAAGGACTCGTTTCATTTCAGGACACTGTGGGTTATCAGTATATTGTTTTGGGTGTTATTGCTGTTGTACAAATACACTATGTGCACTAAAGAAACCCGTCTCTGTCTGTTCATTGCCCCATGCTATCAGAATCCTTGAGTTCCTACAATAGTATTACACAATGCTAGGCCTCATGTGGCTGGAGTGTTTCAGCAGTTCCAGCATGATGAAGGCATTGATGCTATGAACTGGCCCGCCCGTTCCCCAGACCTGAATCCAATCGAGCACGACTGGGACATCATGTTTCGTTCCATCTACCAACGTCCCATTGCACCACAGTCTGTCCAGGAGTTAACTGATGCTTTAATCCAGATCTGGGAGGAGATCCCTCAGTAGAACATCTTCCGCCTCATCAGGAGCATACCTAGGCATTGTAGGGAAATCATGCAGGCACGTGGAGGCCACAGACAGTGCTGAGCATCATTTTCCCTATATTGAGGCAGTTCCACTGAAGTTGGATCAGCCTGTAATTTGATTTTCCACTTTGATTTTGAGTATCATTCCAAATCCAGACCTCCGTGGTATATTAATTTTGATTTATATTGACTATTTTTTGTTTTATTGTTCTCAACGCATTCCACTATGTAATAAATAAAATAAAGCAACTGGATTATTTCATTCAGTGATATCTAGAATGTGTTATTTTAGTGTTTTCTTTTTTGAGCAGTGTATATCTATTTTGGGAATCTACCTGCAATTTGATTCAACATCTACAGAGTTACAATACACTTTTACAATTTTAAGTCTGAAGAAAATACAAGTCCATCAAGTTCAACCAATAAACTAATATGTTGATTCAGAGGAAGGTAAAATACCTTATGAGGCAGATGCTTGTTTGTCCATATTAAGGAGAAAATTCCTTAAATCAATACATTGTAATCACACTAATTTTCAAAATCAATGTTATATCAAAAAATGTAGTATCCATATGCTGTAATATTATATATTTATCCAGAAAGATATCAGGGCCCCTCATCATGTGGCAGAGAGTTCCATATTCTCACTACTCTTTCTGTAAAGAATCCATAATCTCACTGTTCTTACTGTAAAGAATCATCCTCTGTAATGATGATTGAACCTCCTTTCTTATTGAAGTAGAGGATGCCCCCTTGTCAATATTGCAGGTCTAGGTGTAAAACTGTCATTATACAGATCTCTGAACTGTCCATTGATATATTTATATATTGTAATAAGATCACTTCTAAGCCTTCGATTTTCCAAACTGAATAACATCAAGTTTGATAACCCGTCTGGGTTCTGCAGTCCACCCATTCCCTTAATAACCTTGGTCACTCCTCTCTGCACCTGCTCTAGTTCAACTACATACTTATACACCAGAGCCCAAAATTGTACTCATTATTCTAAGTGTGGCTGCACTAGTGACTTGTATAGAGGCAAAACTATGTTCTTCGTCATGAGCAATGGAATGGTGACCTGCTGTCACCCTGTTCTCATTGGCATTTGACCAACAGATGGCTACCTGCCAAAGATAAATATCTACATCCTTTTATCAACTCTTTTCATGTGAGAAGTACAATCTAAAGTTTTATCTTATCACATTGCATCATTTGCAGTGATAAGCGGCTAATCATGTTGGCATATACTTGTTCATATATTTACTGCTCTTATTTTACTGCTAGTTATTCACACCCTATTCAAACTGGTACTATTTATATAGTAATATAGGTATAAGCAGATCAAAGCAGGTAACCGTTAAGCAAATTTGTAATAACATGACTGGTCCATCTATCAAAGGAGTGTCTCAGTAAAAAAAAACAAAAAACGTAAAATTGTTGAACAGCTTCAACAGAGATCCACCTCACCAAGTTACATATTTACATTTATTTACATTCATATTTACTTAGTATTAAGGTAGACTATTCCACAGATTAATAATTCCCATGGTAAAAAATTCCTGTCTCCTCTGGAGATTGAACCTTTCTTTCTCCAGATTAATAATTCTCAAAGTAAAGAATTCTAGCCTCCTCTGGAGTTGATCCTTTCTTTCTCCAGATTAATAATTCTCATAGCAAAAAATTCCTGTCTCCTCTGGAGATTGAACCTTTCTATCTCCAGATTAATCATTCTCATAGTAAAGAATTCCTGTCTCCTCTTTAGATTGAACCTTTCCTTCTCTAGAATAATTATTCTGATAGTAAAGAATTCCTGCCTCCTCCGGAGATTGATCCTTCCTTTCTCCAAATTATTAATTCTCATAGTAAAGAATTCCTGCATCCTCTGGATATTTGAACCTTTCTTTCTCCAGATTAATCTCATAATAAATACCGTATTTTCCGGCGTACAAGACGACTTTTTAACCCCTGAAAATCTTCTTAAAAGTCGGGGGTCGTCTTGTACGCCGGGAATCGCCTTGTACGCCGGGTGTATATGGTGGGTGGGGGTGATCCTGATGACGACGAGGGGGCATCTCACAGGAAAGTGAGTATCCCCCATTACCTTATCATAGCGCTGCAGCGTGGGGTCTCTGTGCTGGGAGCGGCGGCTGCTGTGCTGTGGTGCGGCGGCTCCTCTTCTGCAGTGTGGGGCCTCTGGTGCTGTGGGGCGGTGGCGGCGGCGTATCTTCATGCAGTCGGGGCTCCTCCGGCATCTCAAAGCCTAGAAGCCCCGCCGGCAACTCCATCGGTGTAATGCGGTGGCCTCCGGGAAAATGGCCACTGCTTAGATTCAGATCTCGTGTCCCGAGATTTCGGGACGAGATCTGAATCTGAGCATGCGCAGCCCCCAGCGGCCATTTTCCCGGAGGCCACCGCATCGCACCTATTGAGCTGCCTCCGGGAAAATGGCCGCTGCTCAGATTCAGATCTCGTCTCCCGAGATCTCGGGACGAGATCTGAATCTGAGCAGCGGCCATTTTCCCGGAGGCCACTGCATTGTACCGATGGAGTTGCCGGCGGGGCCTCCAGGCTTTAATGAGATGCCGGAGGAGCCCCGACTGCATAAAGATACGCCGCCGCCGCCGCCACCCCACAGCACAGAGGCCCCACACTGCAGAAGAGGAGCCGCCGCACCACAGCACAGCAGCCGCCGCTCCCAGCACAGAGACCCCACGCTGCAGCGCTATGATAAGGTAATGGGGGATACTCACTTTCCTGTGAGACTCCCCCTCGTCGTCATCAGGATCACTCCCCCCCCCCAAAAAGGCACACATTCACCGGCCCTATAAGACGACAGGGTGTATAAGAAGACCCCCGACTTTTAAGAAGATTTTATTTTTTAACTGGTAAAGTTGGGGGGTCGTCTTATACGCCCAGTCGTCTTATACGCCGGAAAATACGGTAATTCATGCCTACTCTGGAGATTGAACCTTTCTTTCTCCAGATTAATAATTCTCATAGTAAAGAATTCCTGCCTCCTCAGGAGATGGAACCTTTCTTTCTCCAAATTAATAATTCTCATAGTAAACAATTTCTGGCTCCTCTGGAGATTGGCCCTTTCTTTCTCCAGATTAATAATTCTCATAGTAAACAATTCCTGCCTCCTCTGGACATTGACCCTTTCTTTCTTCAGATTAATAATTCTCATAGTAAACAATTCCTGCCTCCTCTGGAGATTGACCCTTTCTTTCTCCAGATTACTAATTCTCATAGTAAACAATTCCTGCCTCCTCTGGAGAATGACCCTTTCTTTCTCCAAATTAATAATTCTCATAGTAAACAATTCCAGCCTCCTCTGGAGATTGACCCTTTCTTTCTCCAGATTAATATTTCTCATAGTAAACAATTCCTGCCTCCTCTGGAGATTGACCCTTTCTTTCTTCAGATTAATAATTCTCATAGTAAACAATTCCTGCCTCCTCTGGAGATTGACCCTTTCTTTCTCCAGATTAATATTTCTCATAGTAAACAATTCCTCCCTCTTCTGGAGATTGACCCTTTCTTTCAACAGATTATGATGTACAATAACAAATTGTATTGTGGTACCGTGTTAGCCTTATTAATAATTCTCATAGTAAACAATTCCTGCCTCCTCTGGACATTGACGCTTTCTTTCTTCAGATTACTAATTCTCATAGTAAACAATTCCTGCCTCCTCTGGAGAATGACCCTATCTTTCTCCAAATTAATAATTCTCATAGTAAACAATTCCTGCCTCCTTTGGAGATTGACCCTTTCTTTCTTCAGATTAATAATTCTCATAGTAAACAATTCCTGCCTCCTCTGGAGATTGACCCTTTCTTTCTCCAGATTACTAATTCTCATAGTAAACAATTCCTGCCTCCTCTGGAGAATGACCCTTTCTTTCTCCAAATTAATAATTCTCATAGTAAACAATTCCAGCCTCCTCTGGAGATTGACCCTTTCTTTCTCCAGATTACTAATTCTCATAGTAAACAATTCCTCCCTCCTCTGGAGATTGAACCTTTTTCCAGATTAATAATTCTCATACTAAAGAATTCCTGTCTCCTCTGGCGATTGACCCTTTCTTTCTCTATATTAATTATTCTCATAGTAAACAACTCCTATCTCCTCTGGATATTGAACCTTTCTTTCTCCAGATTAATATTTCTCATAGTAAGTAATTCCTGCCTCCTCTGGAGATTGACCCTTTCTTTCTCCAAATTAATAATTCTCATAGTAAAGAATTCCTGCCTCCTCTGGAGATTGACCCTTTCTTTCTCTAGATTAATAATTCTCATAGTAAACAATTCCTCCCTCTTCTGGAGATTGACCCTTTCTTTCAACAGATTATGATGTACAATAACAAATTGTATTGTGGTACCGTGTTAGCCTTATTAATAATTCTCATAGTAAAGAATTCCTGTCTCCTCTGGAGATGGAACCTTTCTTCCTCCAAATTAATAATTCTCATAGTAAAGAATTCCTGTCTTCTCTGGAGATTGACCCTTTCTTTCTCCAGATTAATAATTCTCATAGTAAAGAGTTCCGGCCTCCTATAGAGTTCATCCTTTCTTTCTCCAGATTAATAATTTCCTTAGTAAAGAATTCATGCCTCCTCTGGATACTGAACCTTTCTTTCTCCAAATTAATAATTCTCATATTAAACAATTCCTGCCTCCTCTGGAGATTGACCCTTTCTTTCTCCAGATTACTAATTCTCATAGTAAACAATTCCTCCCTCCTCTGGAGATTGAACCTTTTTCCAGATTAATAATTCTCATACTAAAGAATTCCTGTCTCCTCTGGCGATTGACCCTTTCTTTCTCCAGATTAATAATTCTCATAGTAAAGAATTCCAGCCTCCTATAGAGTTGATCCTTTCTTTCTCCAGAATAATAAGTTTCTTAGTAAAGAATTCCTCCCTCCTCTGGAGATTGAACCTTTCTCCAGATTAATAATTCTCATACTAAAGAATTCCTGTCTTCTCTGGATATTGAACCTTTCTTTCTCCAGATTAATATTTCTCATAGCAAACAATTCCTGTCTCCTTTGGAGATTGACCCTTTCTTTCTTCAGATTAATAATTCTCATAGTAAACAATTCCTGCCTCCTCTGGAGATTGACCCTTTCTTTCTCCAGATTACTAATTCTCATAGTAAACAATTCCTCCCTCCTCTGGAGATTGAACCTTTTTCCAGATTAATAATTCTCATACTAAAGAATTCCTGTCTCCTCTGGCGATTGACCCTTTCTTTCTCCAGATTAATAATTCTCATAGTAAAGAATTCCAGCCTCCTATAGAGTTGATCCTTTCTTTCTCCAGAATAATAAGTTTCTTAGTAAAGAATTCCTCCCTCCTCTGGAGATTGAACCTTTCTCCAGATTAATAATTCTCATACTAAAGAATTCCTGTCTCCTCTGGATATTGAACCTTTCTTTCTCCAGATTAATATTTCTCATAGCAAACAATTCCTGTCTCCTTTGGAGATTGACCCTTTCTTTCTTCAGATTAATAATTCTCATAGTAAACAATTCCTGCCTCCTCTGGAGATTGACCCTTTCTTTCTCCAGATTATGATGTACAATAACAAATTGTATTGTGGTACCGTGCTAGCCAGATTAATAATTCTCATAGTAAAGAATTCCTGTTTCCTCTTTAGATTGATCCTTTCTTTCTCCAAATTAATAATTCTCATAGTAAACAATTCCTGCCTCCTCTGGAGATTGATCCTTTCTTTCTCCAAATTAATAATTCTCATAATAAATAATTCCTGCCTCCTCTGGAGATTGATCCTTTCTTTCTCCAGATTAATAATTCTCATAGTAAAGAATTCCTGCCGCCTCTGGAGATTGCATGTTTCTTTCTCCAGGTATACGGAGGGCTCCCCTTGTCTTTTCAAGGGGTTTTATATGAAACTGCTTTTGATCATGCTTTTTGTATCAGCTGTTTATGCCACTTATGTTCCTAATAACTAAGATTCTCCATGCCTTTTATCGGTTTTGTGGCTCTTCTTTGTACCTTTTCTAACTCCACAGCCTCCTTTTAATGGACTGTTGCCCAGAACTGAACTACATATTCCAGATATTCCTTCACGTAGATACTGACGCCAGTGATGACCGAACTATACTGACATGACATTTTACCAAATGTTCACTGTGTCACATTTACGTGAATAAAGATGATTAATTGTTTGTTCGTTAGAGCCAGATTCCATTTCCTCCTGTTAATAAAAATCTTACAATTCTGAATTTACACAAAGGATTTGCTTAAGAATATCTAATGTCATTGACAGTTTCCAGACCTCAGAACAGCTGTGAATTAGAGTTTGAAGCTGGAAATAGTTTATTTTTCATTGCCCAATTTGAACAGTATCTTGGTATCTTGTTGCAAAACTTAAGAGAACTCTTCATACGATGTCGTCAATTAAAACTACCGTAAATACCCAAGTACCTCAAGGGTTAAATCTAAAAAGGACATTACCATTGCACGCACTTCATAACTTTAAACGAACACATGCATTTAGCACCTTATCAAATCGTGAAATGTGGAAGACTAAAATTTGCAAAATTTATAGAAATTGGCAAATTTTTAAAAATAATTACAATGATGAAGCGACATTGTATAAAGATTTCTGTCAATACATAAAAGATAATATAAAAAAATTATTCCATTTGTATCTAATATTACCATTGGTGTCATGATGCAACCATTTAGTACCATCTGCATCTCACAATTTAAAGAGGTTTTCCCATGAACAAAGTTCATTTTAATCAATAGATCTTGGAATAATAATAATTTCCACAATTGGATGTGTTTAAATTTTTTTTTCCTGTGCTGAGATAATCTTATAAATGTGCCCCTACTGTGTAATGGCTGTGTCTGACCATGCAGGAACATGATCTGATCATACCATCATACCATAGCTCCTGGACAGGGGAGGAAACAAAAATGCATACAGACATATCAGCACGGGATCACAAATAATTATTTCTTTGAGATCAAATATTTTTTAAAAATAGGCAGGAAATTGCTTTATCTCATAAAAAGAATCAGCTGTGATCCCACTCTCTAATGTCTGTATACTTTCTTTTTTGTTTCCCCCTGCCCAGGAGATTTTGTATGATCAGACCATGTTCCTGCATGGTCAGACACAGCCATTACACAATACACAGCAGGGTCACATTTACAAGATTATCTCAGCACAGGAACATTTTTTTTAAAACACATCCAATTGTGGAACTTATTATTATTCCAAGATCTATTGATTAAAGTCAACTTTAAAATGAATGTTGTTCTTGGGAAAACCCCTTTAAATATTATATATTGTCCATTTCCTTCATCTGGATTCATTTTACAATAGCATCTTAATTGATTTTATCTTTTGTAAATATTCACGCTTGTATAAGTTAAAGCAATGTATTTTGTCAATTAATTTTGCATCACTCATGTTAACCCCTTCACTCCCTAAGCCTGTTTTCACTTTCCTGACCAGGCCAAATGTTACAATTCTGACCACTGTCACTTTATCAGGTAATAAATCTGGAACGCTTCAAGGGATCCATGGATTCTGAGATTTTTTTTAATGACATATTGTACATCATGATAGTGGTAAAATTTGACAAATACGACTTGCATTTATTTGTGAAAATATCAGAAATTTGGTGAAAATTTAGCAATTTTCAATTTTTTTTATTTTTATCCTCTTAAGCCAGAGAGATATGTCACAAAAATAATTAATAAATAACATTTCCTACATGTCTACTTTACATCAGCACAAATTTGGAAATATTTTTCTTTTGTTAGGGGGTTAGAAGGGTTAAAATTTGACCAGTGATTACATTTGAAGTGACTTTGAGGGGCCTGTATGACAGAAAATATCGATATTGATAGCAGCATTTATGGAGTCAATCTGCTGGGAGCGGTGCGGGCAGTGAGTGCAAGTTGTTAGCTGACAGAATCGCACATGTACAGCTTCTGTGCATGCAAAATTGATTCGGCATATCCATACGTCCAAGGTTAGTAAGTACTTACCGACCTGGATGTATAGATATGTTCAAGGTCGTGAGGGGGTTAATTAAGCCTGTACCAGGTCAGGAAATTACTTAAATACAGTCAGTGTTGCAATAAGGTATCGCGATTGAAGGTGAGGTGACACCTGAAACGCGTAGATACCAATGCCAGCGCTATGGCAGGTGTTGTGAACTCTGTTTTCGGGCTCCCTCTTGTGGTCACAGGTGGTATTGTGTGAGTTTTGTTTTTGGGCTCCCCCTGGTGGCTTTTTTTGTTATCCTGCGGATCTGTGGCTGAATCAGCTGCCTCGTTATGCACTAGGGAGTTTCCTATTTAGCTCTGCTTCACCTCCACTTGTTGCCGGCTGTCGATGTATTCAGTGCTATTCTGATCTCCCCTGATTATCTTCGTTTTCAGTCTCTTCTGGAGAAGCTAAGTTTCTGTTTGATTATTTTTTGCTCATCAGTCTGCAATATGATTTCAGTGTATGATGAGTTTAGTCCAGCTTGCTAATATGTGAGTTCTTGCTGCTGGTAAGCTCTGGGGTACGGAGTTGCTTCCCCCGCACCGTTAGTTGGTGCGGGGGCTCGAGCAATCTCTGCGTGGATATTTTGCTTAGGGTTTTCTATTGACCGCACAGCTCCCTTCCTATTTTCTGCTATCTAGTGTTAGCGGGCCTCATTTGCTAAATCTATTTCATCTCTGCGTTTGTGCTTTCCCCTTAACTCACCGTTAATATTTGTGGGGGGCTTTTCTATATCTTTGGGGTAATTTCTCTGAGGCAAGTAAGGACTTTACTTTCCCTCTAGGAATAGGTAGTTTCTCAGGCCGTGAAGAGACGTCTAGGATTTTCAGGTAACGTTCCACGGCTGCCTATAGTTGTTTGCGGATAGATTCAGGTTTGCGGTCAATCCAGATACCACTTCCCCAGAGCTGGTCGTCGGTTTAGTTACTTAGCTAGTCAAACTTGCGATCCTTGCCACTAGGATCATAACAGTACAGCCGGCCATAAAGTGTTAATTGCATGGCAGAAGCAGGAGAAGAGAAGCCTTGGGGACTTTTTTTTTTTTTTTTGCTGCCGTGTGTCTAGCTGCTGTGTGTCCAGCTTCTCTCCTCCTCTTAATCTTGGTGTGGCTCTGAGTTCAGCTGCTGACATGGATATCCAGAGTTTGGCCTCCAGTGTAGATCATCTTGCTGCAAGCGTACAAAGTATTCAGGATTTTGTTGTTCACAGTCCTATGTCAGAGCCTAGAATACCTATTCCGGAGTTGTTTTCTGGAGATAGATCTAGGTTCCTGAATTTTAAGAACAATTGTAAATTGTTTCTTTCTTTGAAACCTCGTTCCTCTGGTGATTCCGTTCAGCAAGTTAAGATTATTATTTCTTTCTTGCGCGGCGACCCTCAAGATTGGGCCTTTGCATTGGCGCCAGGGGATTCTGCATTGCTCAGTGTGGATGCGTTTTTTCTGGCCCTTGGATTGCTCTATGAGGAACCTAATCTTGAGAACCAGGCTGAAAAAGCTTTGTTGGCCCTCTCTCAGGGGCAAGATGAAGCAGAGGTGTATTGCCAGAAATTTCGGAAATGGTCGGTGCTTACTCAATGGAATGAGTGTGCCCTGGCTGCAAATTTCAAAAAGGGTCTTTCTGAAGCCATTAAGAATGTCATGGTGGGGTTCCCTACGCCTGCAGGTCTGAATGAGTCAATGACTCTGGTCATTCAGATTGATCGGCGTTTGCGGGAGCGCAAACCTGCGCACCATTTGGCGGTGTCTTCTGAACAGACACCTGAGTCTATGCAATGTGATAGAATTCTGACCAGAAGTGAACGGCAAAATTATAGACAGCAAAATGGGTTGTGCTTTTATTGTGGTGACTCAGCTCATGTTATCTCAGCATGCTCTAAGCGCACAAAAAAGATTGATAAATCTGTCACCATCGGTACTTTACAGTCTAAGTTCATTTTGTCTGTTACCCTGATTTGTTCCCTGTCATCTTACCCGGTTATGGCTTTTGTAGATTCAGGTGCTGCCCTGAGCCTGATGGATTTGTCATTTGCCCGGCGCTGTGGTTTTGTTTTGGAGCCTTTAAAATTCCCTATTCCACTAAGGGGTATTGATGCTACACCATTGGCCATGAATAAACCTCAGTACTGGACGCAAGTGACCATGTGCATGACTCCTGTTCATCAGGAGGTGATTCGCTTTCTTGTTCTGCATAATTTGCATGATGTTGTCGTGTTGGGTCTGCCATGGTTGCAGACTCATAATCCAGTCCTGGATTGGAAAGCAATGTCTGTGTCAAGTTGGGGTTGCCAGGGAATTCATGGCGACGCTCCTGTGGTGTCAATTGCTTCATCCACTCCTTATGAATTCCCTGCGTTTTTGTCGGACTACCAGGATGTATTTGATGAGCCCAAACTCAGTTCTCTACCTCCTCATAGGGATTGTGATTGTGCTATAAATTTGATTCCTGGTAGTAAGTTTCCTAAGGTCAGCGCCGGAGCATGCTGCTATGCGGAGTTATATAAAGGAGTCTTTGGAGAAAGGACTTATTCGCCCCTCCTCCTCCCCTCTGGGTGCGGGATTCTTTTTTGTGGCTAAGAAGGATGGTTCCCTGAGACCTTGTATTGATTATCGCCTTCTAAATAAAATCACGGTCAAATTTCAGTATCCTTTGCCATTGTTATCTGATCTGTTTGCTCGCATTAGGGGGTCTAGTTGGTTCACCAAGATAGATCTTCGTGGTGCGTATAACCTTGTGTGTATTAAGCAGGGTGATGAATGGAAAACTGCATTTAATACGCCCGAAGGCCATTTCGAGTACTTGGTGATACCTTTTGGACTTTCTAACGCTCCTTCTGTCTTTCAGTCCTTCATGCACGACATCTTCCGCGAGTATCTGGATAAATTTATGATTGTGTATCTGGATGATATTCTGTTTTTTTCTGATGATTGGGAGTCCCATGTTAAGCAGGTCAGGATGGTGTTTCAGGTCCTGCGTGCCAATGCTTTATTTGTGAAGGGCTCAAAATGTCTTTTTGGAGTCCAGAAGGTTTCTTTTTTGGGTTTCATTTTTTCCCCTTCTACTATTGAGATGGACCCAGTCAAGGTTCAGGCTATTCATGACTGGACTCAGCCTACATCTGTTAAGAGTCTTCAGAAGTTCTTGGGTTTTGCTAATTTTTACCGTAGCTTCATCGCTAATTTTTCTGGTGTTGTTAAGCCTTTGACGGATTTGACCAAGAAGGGTTCTGATGTTACTAATTGGTCTCCTGTGGCTGTGGAGGCCTTTCGGGAGCTGAAGCGCCGGATTTCCTCGGCTCCGGTCTTATGTCAGCCAGATGTCTCTCTTCCTTTCCAGGTCGAGGTTGATGCTTCTGAGATTGGAGCGGGGGCTGTTTTGTCACAGAGAAGCTCTGATGGCTCTGTGATGAAGCCATGTGCTTTCTTTTCAAGAAAGTTTTCGCCTGCCGAGCGAAATTATGATGTCGGTAATCGGGAGTTGTTGGCTATGAAGTGGGCATTTGAGGAGTGGCGACATTGGCTCGAGGGAGCTAAGCATTGTGTGGTGGTCTTGACTGATCACAAAAATCTGATTTATCTCGAGTCGGCCAAGCGGCTGAATCCTAGACAGGCTCGTTGGTCATTGTTTTTCTCTCGTTTTGATTTCGTGGTCTCGTACCTGCCTGGTTCGAAGAATGTGAAGGCTGATGCTCTTTCTAGGAGTTTTGTGCCTGACTCTCCTGGAGATTCTGAGCCGGCTGGTATCCTCAGAGAAGGGGTGATTCTGTCTGCCATCTCCCCAGATTTGCGACGAGTGCTGCAGGAGTTTCAGGCGGATAGACCTGACCGTTGTCCACTGGAGAGACTGTTTGTCCCAGATAGATGGACCAACAGAGTTATTTCCGAGGTTCATTCTTCGGTGTTGGCAGGCCATCCTGGAATATTTGGTACCAGAGATTTGGTGGCCAGGTCCTTTTGGTGGCCTTCCTTGTCACGGGATGTGCGTTCCTTTGTGCAGTCTTGTGGAATTTGTGCTCGGGCTAAGCCTTGCTGTTCTCGTGCCAGTGGTTTGCTGTTACCTTTGCCTGTCCCGAAGAGGCCTTGGACGCACATTTCCATGGATTTTATTTTGGATCTCCCTGTCTCTCAGAGAATGTCTGTCATCTGGGTGGTGTGTGATCGTTTTTCTAAGATGGTCCATTTGGTGCCCTTGCCTAAGTTGCCTTCCTCCTCCGAGTTGGTTCCGCTGTTTTTTCAAAATGTGGTTCGTTTGCATGGGATCCCTGAGAATATTGTTTCCGACAGAGGATCCCAGTTTGTGTCTAGATTTTGGCGGACCTTTTGTGCTAAGATGGGCACTGATTTGTCTTTTTCGTCGGCCTTCCATCCTCAGACGAATGGCCAGACCGAGCGAACTAATCAGACCTTGGAAACCTATTTAAGATGTTTTGTTTCTGCTGATCAGGACGACTGGGTTGCTTTTTTGCCATTGGCCGAATTTGCCCTTAATAATCGGGCTAGTTCTGCTACTTTGGTTTCGCCTTTTTTTTTGTAACTCGGGGTTTCATCCTCGTTTTTCCTCGGGTCAGGTGGAGCCTTCTGGCTGTCCTGGAGTGGATCTTGTGGTGGATAGGTTGCATCAGATTTGGGATCATGTGGTGGACAATTTGAAGCTGTCACAAGAGAAGGCTCAGCGCTTTGCCAACCGCCGTCGCTGTGTGGGTCCCCGACTTCGCATTGGGGACTTGGTGTGGTTGTCTTCTCGCTTTGTTCCTATGAAGGTCTCCTCTCCCAAGTTCAAGCCTCGGTTTATCGGTCCTTATAAGATTTTGGAAGTCCTTAACCCTGTGTCATTTCGTTTGGACCTCCCTGCATTGTTTGCTATTCATAATGTGTTCCATCGGTCGTTGTTGCGGAGGTATGTGGTGCCTGTGGTTCCTTCGGTTGAGCCTCCTGCCCCTGTGCTGGTTGAGGGAGAATTGGAATACGTGGTGGAGAAGATCTTGGATTCTCGTATTTCTAGACGGAGGCTTCAGTATTTGGTTAAGTGGAAGGGCTATGGTCAGGAGGATAATTCCTGGGTTGTCGCCTCTGTTGTTCATGCGGCTGATTTGGTTCGTGCCTTCCATGTGGCTCACCCTGATCGCCCTGGGGGTTTTTGATGAGGGTTCGGTGACCCCTCCTCAAGGGGGGGGTACTGTTGTGAACTCTGTTTTCGGGCTCCCTCTTGTGGTCACAGGTGGTATTGTGTGAGTTTTGTTTTTGGGCTCCCCCTGGTGGCTTTGTTTGTTATCCTGCGGATCTGTGGCTGAATCAGCTGCCTCGTTATGCACTAGGGAGTTTCCTATTTAGCTCTGCTTCACCTCCACTTGTTGCCGGCTGTCGATGTATTCAGTGCTATTCTGATCTCCCCTGATTATCTTCGTTTTCAGTCTCTTCTGGAGAAGCTAAGTTTCTGTTTGATTATTTTTTGCTCATCAGTCTGCAATATGATTTCAGTGTATGATGAGTTTAGTCCAGCTTGCTAATATGTGAGTTCTTGCTGCTGGTAAGCTCTGGAGTACGGAGTTGCTTCCCCCGCACCGTTAGTTGGTGCGGGGGCTCGAGCAATCTCTGCGTGGATATTTTGCTTAGGGTTTTCTATTGACCGCACAGCTCCCTTCCTATTTTCTGCTATCTAGTGTTAGCGGGCCTCATTTGCTAAATCTATTTCATCTCTGTGTTTGTGCTTTCCCCTTAACTCACCGTTAATATTTGTGGGGGGCTTTTCTATATCTTTGGGGTCATTTCTCTGAGGCAAGTAAGGACTTTACTTTCCCTCTAGGAATAGGTAGTTTCTCAGGCCGTGAAGAGACATCTAGGATTTTCAGGTAACGTTCCACGGCTGCCTATAGTTGTTTGCGGATAGGTTCAGGTTTGCGGTCAATCCAGATACCACTTCCCCAGAGCTGGTCGTCGGTTTAGTTACTTAGCTAGTCAAACTTGCGATCCTTGCCACTAGGATCATAACAGGCAGGGTTGTGCTGACACTAAATAGTACCAAATGTCCTCTGTGTCACATTTACGTGAATAAAGAAGATTGTTTGTTCATCAGAGCTGAATTCCCTTTCTTCCTGTTCATATTCTTGCACTATGACACAGCCGCTTTTCGAGTTTCGAACAGCATAGGAATAATTAACGGTGAAATGGAAAATTTCTTCTAAGATTTGTGTTAGCTTTACTTACTTGCAGTCTGCAAACACTATTCCTTTCAATAGGATATAGAGTAGGCTAAAAATTACTTTAAAATCTTTCCTAAAAAGAAAACTAGAACAGTGAATTTTTACCTTTGCTCCTGTTGAGAAAATTTTCTAGCTAGCAAAGTCCTGTGATCACAGCAGCATCAGCACTGATTCAAGCCGGCAGCTTGTTTCTCCTCCCACAGGAGCAGAGAAAGGAGAGAAAACAAGCTATCAGAATCACAGAGCGAGTGACTGTGACCAGACTGAAACTCTACTATATCTGTAATATCGCAGCCATTATATGTGAAAAGTATCCAACACAAACACATAAGATTTTGGTTGAACAGTTGTATGTGAGAACAGGTAAGTTAATGTTCCAGTGTTATAACAGTAAAATAATTACTGCTTCATCTGTAAAATCATTGCCTAATTTGTTCAAAGTAGCCAAAGCTAAAAGCCTTGGGATTCCAAATTTTTTTTAGCTTCACTTTAGCTAAAAAAAAACAGGGTTTTTTGTCCTGTTTTTGTTCTTTTTATTAGGTCAGTTTAATCAAAACTGCAGTTGTTTTCAGCCTCTCAATCATCATCCAGTGACATTTAATATTAAGCGGAGATGACGAGCATTATTCTGACTATTAGGCCAAGTAAATAAAAGTGTTCCATGAAATGAATGTTATTATCTGAAGTTAGAGGACTATTTTTTATAGATTTGTGTGAGAAAAGTGTGTGCTGTAGGGATGTGATATCATAAAATAAGTATGTGTCTTATCTGAAAACTTTTGTAATGACTTTCCCTATTGTTTCCCAATGAGAGTTCTCTGTAACCCTTGGTTTCCTTGGACCGTGGTCAGGAGATCCACAATACACAACAGTAGGAAGATTTTAGTTAGCTGAAAGAACTTTTGCAAAGGCACCCAACATATCTCAACCAGGATATGTGAAATCAGGAAATTAATAAGGCTCAAGAAAGATGTTTTCCGCTCTATGCTAAATTTGTCAATTGCAAATAGCGATAGGTGTGGAGACACAGGGGTCAGTGCGTGCTCTAGTCCTCTTGATCGACACCGCGTGGACCAGGGTTCATCCCACTTAATGCCCACTCTCCTTCTACTGTGGGCATAATGCTACTCAGACAACACAGGGTGAGAGTAAAACAGTGTGGTAATACCTTATTGAACAACAAAACAGTCAAATAACACATAGAACAGTCTCAGCAAAATACCCAAGATGGTGAAAAATTAAAGTCTCACCCTTCCCCTGAGTCTCTAGGATAAGAGCAGCTGTGACTTCAGAGCTACCCCCACCTATGGCATGCACAGAAAATAGGTAATGACAAGCTTAGGAAGCTGACAGTCCATTGAGGTACAAGGCGAGGGACCAGAGCTTCCCAACATGGCTTTTCTGAACATCTTCATGGAGTCAGGTGACCGGTGGGTCCCAATCCTGCTTTCCCCGAATGTATCCATGGGTTTAGTGATGGACAATGGTGCAGATCTGTATTCTTTCAGCTGGGGCCATGGTCCCCTAAGCTGGTATCCTGTAGAATGTCAAATCTGTGTTCCTCATGATGGAGCCATGATCTGGCAGCTATCCTGTAGAGTAATCTTGGCTGTGGTTTTGTAAAGAATCTCTGGGTTTTCGAATCTCTTGGATGTCTTAGATAAATTGTTGCAGAGGCATGTCCCTTTTATATAGCTCACAATTGTTGTCCTTTAAGCCAGCATCCACAGGTCAAGAGGAAGATGTGATGAGATTAACTCGCATTGTTTGTCTATTTAATCAATTGGCATCGTTTTTACTCCTCTGTAGAGATGGGCGAATCCGAACAGTAAAGTTTGACATCCATACTGAACACCAGGAAGTCCATGTTACTGTGCAGGTTCAGCCCCTCGAACTGTCGTGCTGTTATGTGCATGACAGTGCTGCAAACACCGCTTCTTATTGGCAGGAAAAACATCACCGCTGGTCAGACAGCCGCAGTACAAAAGACAGTGTGAACCCGCAGCTGTGATCGGAGGTATAAAGTTTACCTCCGGTCGTTGGTATCAGCTGATGGGACTATTAGAATTGAGCAAGATCAGACATCTCTAGTCGGAATGTGGCTTGAAGTGAGCAAACCACATACTAGCAGTCACATGCCTGGCACCGGCACTGGAGAATCCTATGCTGTGAGGATCCACAAGTCTGCAGTCACATAGAGTAACTGCAGAATTGAACCTTAAGCCTGGACAACCGTTATTAGTATTTTTTAGTTATTTCTTCCTTTCATTTTATAACTGTTTGACAAACTTATATATTGACTTATTTTGACCCTTTTGTTACTTTTTTTTTCTTGTAAGCCTGGCACCTTTTATATTAAAGCCTAAAACTTGAAACCGTTTGGACCTTCTATGTTGTCAAGTATCGTTAGCATTTCTGAGAGTGTTTGGCTTTATGACTCCTGGACAGCAAAGTGTATCTTGGGGTCTCATCATCCGTTTGTTAAGTCTTGGCGCCGTGTGGTGTATCCGGGGTGTGTGGACTGTGTTGGGGTGTGTTTTATGCTCAATTTTCGACCTGAGTTAGAGGCGAGTGTAAGACCAGTTTCACATGTCCTACACCGATGGTCCAAGTATGGACTACGATGTTTGGATTGTCCGCTGGCCTCCTGATCTGAATTCAACTGTCTCATAGGCATATATGAAACCCGCAACCTGTTTGTAGAAGGATCTTGAATGTCGGACATCAGAAGTTGACGTAAAATGGATTGAGTAGATATAAGTAGATCTCAACATGATGTAGACCTGGGGATTTTTTGTACTAAATATTTGATAATATATTAGTATTTATCTCTTGGCAAACTTCCCCCCTGATACCACAAAAATGGGAAAAAAATAATTGGAAAAGAACTATTTGTTTTAAGCCAGAAGACTGAGCTCTTCAAAATTTTTCATAACTTCTGTATTTAATGTATTGCCAAGTCTCTAAGGGAGAGTTTGGTGATTTCCAAATTAATGTAATGACCCTGGCCAAAAATATTCTTTTAATACTGTAAGATAAAGCTGAAAAGTAGCCGTAATCTTATCAGCACTTCACAATATACAATTCCTAACTTCCCAAGATATAATGATTGGATCCATGACATTCAGTGTGTAAATAATATATTTGTAGACCGGTAATGGAAAAGGTTGGGACATTTCCTGAACCATCAGAACAATATTAACATTTGTATTAGAGTATTCTTGGCATGTATTAATGTTGTCACGTCTAAATATATAGAAGACTATACTGAGAGACACGACTAGAAATAGAATTAAATATTTATCAGCATTATAGCACATATAAAGACAATGACAGATAAAATCTCTCAACAGAACATGATGCGGAAGGCAGGAAATAATAAAATATATTAAATAAAGATAAGAAGATGACATAGCAGCATAAGGTATTATTTTTTCAGTAGTGCACAATATAGTATGAAGCAAAGGTTCACTGGAGGATATATCAAATGGCAAATAAATAATTAGAATTAATTAAATATACAAAAATTAATATATGAAGGTGCTGTTTGTATCCGTAAAATAAATAACCTGCTGCCTGGCTTGACTTATCCCTCAGGTCCCAAAGAGTGGCATGTGTAGGCTAGAGTATGGGGGAAGATTTAACGATTGATGGGGGTCCGACTGATGGAAGCAGGCTGTGCAGAGACCCCTCTCGAATAGAAGTGTGCAGAATCGAATTCTGGTCCATTCATTGTCTATAGGACTGCTGGAGAAAACCAGGAACTATTAGGAATAACCTCTAAATGGGGGCACCCAGGTGGTGAACAGAAGGAAAGAAGGCAATAAATGGGCAGAGGATTCATTATCTGTACCCACTAGTACTTTACTGCTTAGGGCCTACTTAGTCACTATTGGCCTTTTGTTTCATTTTTAGACAGAAAAGTGCTAAAGGGACAACAAGGGCAAATACTCATTTAGTAGATACTGAATAGGAGGGCATTAAAGAGGAAGTGGAAAATAAATGCAAGCTCATTAGCTATGTGTGACCCCTTTATTGCCCTTCTGTTTAGTGCCCCCTCTCCCCAAATTGTTGTTTTGTTTCTGATCAGTACCCTTCTGTGATGTATGGGTGCAAAAAGGGCAATGGGACACTGAACAGGAGGGCACTAAAGAGGCAAAATGAACACTTATAAAGCCCATTTGCCAAGTATTACCCCATTATTGCCCTTCCGTTTAGTGCACCCTTTCCACCACTGTTCAGTGGCCCTCTGTGACCAATGGGTGCAAAAGGGCAATCAATGTAATAAATGGGCATCAATTGGACCCTGCAGACGAGGGCACTAAAGGGTCACTGAATGTATTAACTGTTAGGCTTATCTTGGGATGTGGATCCACTAAGCCTCAAGTCCGGCTTAGGGGCCAGGAGGCAGGAAGGAACAAGGGGTGTGAGAACTTGGCACACGTTGAAAATTCATGACCAGACCTACAGGTGCAGTGGAATACGTCCAGCAGAAGTTTGTTTGCTACAACCGATGGATAAATGTAGAGGTGGCAGGGAAGGAGTTGATCTGTTGGATCAGAACGTTGGAGCACACTAAACACATGATATTAGAGTCTTAATCCTAAAACACAGGATTATGTGTGTCCTAATGGGCCTTAAATAGGCTTAAGGAAATGATTTCATTGCAACTAGCAAAACATGACGTGGAGCACAACAGAGGGCAGCAGACCCAGGAAGGAAGCGGAGCCCAGGACACTTGGGACAGATGTATAAAATTAACCATGGAATATCAGGAATTTTTTGTCTTTTTTGCATAAATCAACAGGAAGGTATGCCCAGAAGCAGAGTAGGGTGAATATGACTAATATCATACTATGGCCATTGTTTCTTTTGCACAGATATAAATAATTGTAATACAAATGATGATATAAACAAAACATTCTTTATGATGAATGATACATAAATCTTTTGGACAGCTTGTGTGTTAGAAGTCACACATTATGCCTGTAGCTCTGTATAGTGTTATGCCTTCTTATAAGATCAAGTTTCTCACTTTTTCTACAGCTTTATATCAACGTGTTAAATTCCATTGCCGCTCCTTTTTTTTTAGGCTGTACCCTGGCTGTTGCCGCTGGCTCCGTAACCCAAGATGACGAATCACATTGAAGTTCCCATCTCTGATGGGCATCATATGAGCCTGGAAGACTTTCCCAAACGATGCTGGACAAAATACTGCAGCTGGTTTAGACGAAATCTCCTGCTGATTTTAACAATAGCTGGTAAGAATATTAGGGCATTTGCGTTTATCGATTTTATGAATATGTTTCTATTGTTTAGTGACTAATCTAAGATAAAATGAATTTGCTTTTTCACCAGGCATAGCGCCACTCCTACCCGGAGGCTGTATGTGGTATTGAAGCTTAAGCTTATTTTAGTAAATGATGCTCATTTCCCACATCTGTTTTGAAATTATTTAGTTTAACAGACAGATCTTTGACCAAAGACGTAAAGAGTAACCATCATTTTAATCTTTTTTTCCATAAGTCAATACAAGCGATGATTCATTCTTATAATTCTCATTTTATGGGGGTGACAAGCCAAGCCCAATATGTCAGAGTGAGGAGACTTATAAGCTATACATGCTGCTTTGGGAAATTGAATATTGAATTGAATTGTCTCTTCAAAGAGGAAAAGCAATATAACTCTAGACCCAACTATTGGAAGCAGCGATCCTAAAAGTCAAAGACTCGTTAACGGGCCTTGCAGTGTGACTTAGGATAAAAGCCAAACCAGAATCTCAATTTGCAGACACGTGTTTTGGGGTGTTGCCCCTCTCAGTGCAAAGTATGGGATCCGATTTGGCTAAGTGAGAGGCTCTGGACTGGGGTCTAAGGGGTAACGTTTCTTCTTGTGGAGAGTCTTGTGGTGGGTCCGTCTTCCGCCAATGTATTCATCCTGAAGATGTGTATAGCAGTGTCATCGGGAATCGGGCAGTGGCAGCGGATAGGCGTTGGGTAAGGTCATGACGCTGCCCGTGGCTCACTGTCTTCAGCCCTCGGTCCGCGGGCCACAGTTTGCAGAGCTCTCTCGTACTGCTGATCAAGGTAGTTATAGATACTATGCATAGTGCAAGTTTTGTTACTAATCTCTACGAAAACAAATCTTCTATATTTTGGGGGGTATTTTTAAAATGTAAAATGGTTCAAACACTATAGACACAATATAGGTATACGTGGGAAGAAATTTGCTTCTTTCTCCACCAGGACTGATCACTCGTTCTCAATTCATAGGTAAAATCTGGATTCAGTGAAGACAGAATTCTCATTACTGGGATAGGAGATGACAGTTGGTGCTTTTAAAGTTCTATGGAGAGGGGAGTAGCTAGAGGCGGACACTGTTCTCCATAGAACCTTGTGAGCACAAACTGTCATCTCTTATCTCAGGATTGGGAACATCTGTATTTAATTTAATGATTGCAGATTTTACAAATGAATTGAGAATTTTGACAATGAAAGATCAGTCCTGGAGGAGAAAGAAGCAGGTTTCTCCAATAAGATATATTACATATTATATATTAGTTGTCCATCTTTCATTTGTGAAATTACCTATTTATTAATACAATATTACATCCTCTTCTTCCTTCCTCAGGTGTGATCTTTGGGTCTCTTTTTGGCTGCCTCCTTCGATTGCTTCCTCCTCTAGATGGAAATATTCTAATCCTTATATCCTTTCCTGGAGATATTCTCATGCGGATGTTGAAAATGTTAATTTTACCGTTAATTATTTCAAGTTTAATTTCTGGTAAGAGATGTGATTTTATTAACAGCAGAAAACAAATATACCGTATTTTTCGGACTATAAGACGCACCGGACTATAAGGCGCACCCAGGCTGTAGAGGTGGAAAAAAGGGAAAAAATATTTGAAGCAAAAAAATGTGGTAAAATATTTAATAACATAAATAACATACTATTATATGTGGTGTTATTCTATATAATAGTATGTTATTATGTTGGAAGCTGCGGGACCAGTGTGGTGTCTGTGAAGTACTATATGAAGATGCTGGAGGGTGACTATAAGAGTGGGGGCACAGGGCTTATATTGAAAGCACCACTCCAGCACTGCAAAATAACACTGGAGTGCTGCTTTAAAATCCCATGGGAGAACTATAACTCCCAGCATGTCCTGCAGATCCTATGACATGCTGGGAGTTATAGTTCACCAAAGGAGTGGCAGAGTGCTTTATTGTGTTTTGTAAAGACTAACCTCTTAATTGTGGCAGCCAGCCAGCCACTGTGGTGAGGTAAAAGCATCCCATGACTGCACACACAGAGCCCTCCATCTTGTTGCCTTTCCACAGCACAGGTTATAAGAGGAAGCCTGCAGATTCTAGTGGGGAGTCTGAAGGAACTGTGATGATGTCAAGAAGAGGGAGGGCTCTGTGCTGCCATGTGATGCTCCAGCCCGCCCACTTCTGACATCACACAGGTCCTCCTTGTGCACAGCACTCAGCGTCCAGCCCAGGCAGGTATGCAGCGATCTCCTCTCCCCAGGCCCCTGCTGCTGCTGCTGCCTCCTCCCCCGGACAAACAGATCTCCCCATCTGCTGCAGGAATCCAGCTCTGAGGAAACCATGTGTGTTCCTGCTTAAGTGGAGTATTCATTTGCTGCTCCAGGCTCACTGCTCAGCTGATAGGTGGGCGGGGAAGCAGCTAATGAATATTCACTGCACTTAATCATCGGGACCACATGGTTTCCCCAGTGCTGATTCCAGGCAGCGGGGGCATTTTTCTGCCTTTTGAAGTGGGATAACAGTGCGATCCCACTTGCTGCTGCCCCCCTCCCCACATGCTACATCCCTACCATAAGACACACCCACACTTTCCTCCCAAATTTGGAGGAAAAAAAGTGCGTCTTATGGTCAGAAAAATACAGTATGCATTTATTTATATATATATATATATATATATATATATATATATATATTATAAATGATTTAAGTATTGTCTTTTATGGGTAAGCTTAGATTTATGGTTTTCTGGTAATATTTTACTTAAAAATATATATATATTTTATTCATTTTTACTTATTTATATTTACTTGTATTATTTATATTCTGGTAACATGAGTTTTTAAAAATGTATTTTAATCTTTATTATTTATTTATATTTACCTGTATTATTTATATTTACTTTTTATTTATTTTCTGCTGGAGACCTCTGGTTGTCATGCCAACCCATCGGGCGCCAATGGGCAGGATTTCCAACGTGTGCTAAATGCCACTGTTAGAGTTTTACAGTGGTATTTAACTACCATAATTAACAGCCGTGGATGGATCGCGATTACACCCGCGGATGTTACAGGTACATGTCAGCTGTTCAAAACAGCTGACATGTGCCGGGAAAGATGTGGGCTCAGCGCCGGAGCCCACATCAAAAGGAGAGTGTCCGACATTAGTGTACTATTACGCCTGATGTCGGAAAGGGGTTTATATTGATCAGTCATGGAAAACCATCGATATATTAGTCCTAGGACCAAAAATTATAACTTGCAGTTTACAACATTTAAAAAAGTATACAGTGCCTTGCAAAAGTATTCGGCCCCCTGGAACTTTTCAACCTTTTCCCACATATCATGCTTCAAACATAAAGATACCAAGTGTAAATTTTTGGTGTAGAATCAACAAGTGGAACACAATTGTGAAGTTGAATGAAATGTATTGGTTATTTTAAATTTTTGTGGAAATTCAAAAACTGAAAAGTGGGGCGTGCAATATTATTCGGCCCCTTTAACTTAATACTTTGTTGCGCCACCTTTTGCTGTGATTACAGATGCAAGTCGCTTGGGGTATGTCTCTATCAGTTTTGTACATCGAGAGACTGAAATTTTTGCCCATTCTTCCTTGGTAAACAGCTCGAGCTCAGTGAGGTTTGATGGAGATCGTTTGTGAACAGCAGTTTTCAGCTCTTTCCACAGATTCTCGATTGCGTTGAGGTCTGGACTTTGACTTGGCCATTCTAACACCTGGATATGTTTATTTGTGAACCATTCTATTGTAGATTTTGCTTTATGTTTGGGATCATTGTCTTGTTGGAAGACAAATCTCCATCCCAGTCTCAGGTCTTTTGCAGACTCCAACAGGTTTTCTTCAAGAATGGTCCTGTATTTGGCTCCATCCATCTTCCCATCAATTTTAACCATCTTCCCTGTCCATGCTGAAGAAAAGTAGACCCAAACCATGATGCTTCTACCCCCATGTTTGACAGTGGGGATGGTGTGTTCAGGGTGATGAGCTGTGTTGCCTTTATGCCAAACATATTGTTCGGCATTGCTGCCAAAAAGTTCGATTTTGGTTTCATCTGACCAGAGCACCTTCTTCCACATGTTTGGTGTGTCTCCCAGGTGGCTTGTTGCAAACTTTAAATGACACTTTTTATGGATATCTTTGAGAAATGGCTTTCTTCTTGCCACTCTTCCGTAAAGGCCAGATTTGTGCAGTGTATGACTAATTGTTGTCCTATGGACAGACTGTCCCACCTCAGCTGTAGATCTCTGCAGTTCATCCAGAGTGATCATGGGCCTCTTGGCTGCATCTCTGATCAGTCTTCTCATTGTTTGAGATGAAAGTTTAGAGGGACGGCCGGGTGTTGGTAGATTTGTAGTGGTATGATACTCCTTCCACTTCAATATGATCGCTTGCACAGTGCTCCTTGGGATGTTTAAAGTTTTGGAAATAATTTTGTATCCAAATCTGGCTTTAAACTTCTCCACAACAGTATCACGAACCTGCTTGTTGTGTTCCTTGGTCTTCATGATGCTCTCGGTGCTTCATACAGAACCCTGAGACTATCACAGAGCAGGTGCATTTATACGGAAACTTGATTACACCCCGGTTGGATTATATTTATCATCATTAGGCTTTTAGAACAACATTGGATCATTCAGAGATCCACAATGAACTTCTGGAGTGAGTTTGCTGCACTGAAAGTAAAGGGGCCGAATAATATTGCACGCCCCACTTTTCAGTTTTTGAATTTCCACAAAAATTTAAAATAACCAATACATTTCGTTCAACTTTACAATTGTGTTCCACTTGTTGTTGATTTTTCAGCAAAAATTTACATTTGGTATATTTATGTTTGAAGCATGATATGTGGGAAAAGGTTGAAAAGTTCCAGGGGGCCAAATACTTTCGCAAGGCACTGTAACTCTATATAGTAAATTAAATAGTTATACTTGAAATGTTGAAAAATTGACACAGAGAGGAGTTTTACTTTCTTTGCACTATGCGATCTGCAGAATTAAACAATTGCTGAGCGGTAAATATACGCCCATTGATGGTCATTTAATAACCTATTTGGACAGTCAAACCACACTGAGTGATCAGCAATATTGTTCTGTGCGCCTATGCTATGGCTATTGTTCTTGTTGTAGCACAGGTCCTGTTTAGAGGACATGTTCCCGAAAACTATATTTTGGGTAAACCAAAAAATGATTTAACAGCATTTTGCTTATTTGTCCGATGGCCAATAACCTGTTTAGACTTGACAAATATCGGGAACTAAGCATTCACAGGAACCTTCGTTTCCGATATCGTTCAATTGAAATATACGTTTCATTTTTAAGTACCGTATTGAAATTCCAATTTAATTTGATGCCCTTTCACCCTCTTACTTCACACAATTATTAAATCTTCAAGGACTTTTTCTACCAAACTTCACTCACACCACTGCGTGTCCAGACCATTGTCAAAGTCTTCTCCATGCAAACTCAGTCTCATAGCTAGACTTCCTCTTAGACTCACTCTCACTAGGCTGCCCTTCTTATGGCCATCTTTTCAGTTAGCCATTAAAAGGTACCAACCTCTCAATTCTAAATATTTTCTATCTACTGGCTAACACAGTACCAAGAAATATATCTTTCCTGTATCTTCTTATGGCCTACATCCTACAGTCCACCATAACCTTGGACTTTGCCTTCAGGCCAATTGTCAGGTTTATAGGGCAACCAGACCTTTACTGTAGCTCCAACTGGCCCACAGACATTTTTTTCAACCTTCGCTTTGCAGGACTCAATTACAGCCACTCAACACTCTCAATCACACAGACTGATCATTCCCACAGCCATCAAGAGACTTCCAGACCTAATCACACAGGTTGATGATATACCTCAGCCTGTTATGCGACTGCCAACATGAAACTACTGCTGGGAGAACTCCTGCGAGTCTGAACTCCAACATGTAATCTTTCCCACAGCTAATTGCAGGTCTTTTTATTACGGTTCTTAACAAATGGTTGTCTTGTCCAAGCCAGGACATTTTTAGTTTTTAGTCACACAGCCAAACCAGAGAGGAACTAGTCATGACTTCCCATGATCACTTGCTACGGCTTTAATCTTTGTTAAGCAGAGGCAAAATGTCCTCCAGGGGCAATATTGGGTTTGTACTTGTATTCTTGAATTAAAAGGGTTTCTCAATATCTTTTTTATTGATGAACTTTTTTAATGATAGGTCATTAATACCAGGTTGGTGGAGGACCAACATCCAGCAACCAACATCCAGCACCCCCCAGATCAGCTGTACTCGGTGTTGGTGGTGTCTGGATGTAAGCTGCCGACACCTAAAGAAGCTAAGTGGTGGGGGTGCCAGGTGCCAGTCCAACACCAATCTGATACTGATGACCTGTCCTTTAGATGTGTAATTAATGTTGTGGGGCAACCCTTTAAATTATATTTTGTTAACAATAACTGACATGTTGGAAACACATTAGTAGTAGTGGTCCTACACTTGGGACCTAAAAATGAGAGTGCAACCGCGACTCCAAACAAATATATTAGACCTATAGAGAACCAGGAGTGTATACTCTCATGGGTACAAATTAGGTAATTAAGTGAAGCCCAAGATGGTTTGAATATAATATGAAAAAAATCTTTATTACACAAAGCTCACTCACAATAAATAGCGGCTGTCTGCCAGAATACAAAATACATGACGAAAAATGAAAAGGGAAGAAAAATAAAAATGCAACAAAACAACCAATCAAGATGCCTCCATAATGGTTAGGGCCAAGAGCAAGTAAAAAAGTGACATGAGCACCCCTACATACTGGCCAGTTTATCTGTCAATAGGGAACCCACACCGGCTATTGCCAGTCTAATGTAAACAAATATAACATTGCTCATGAGCCCAAACATAGCACGTGCTTACCCATGTGGAAAGGAAGGAGAGACCTCGACAGGCTGAATACACAAACCCCTTTAAATAATATTGACTTTTTAATTAAGGATCATCTCATGATGTTTTTTTATTATAAGTGATTTAATCATTTTAACTTCCCACCAACAGGTTTGGCTGGCCTTGATGCAAAGTCCAGTGGAAGAATGGGCACTCGTGCAATGGTTTATTACATGTCCACTACCATCTTAGCTGCTCTGCTCGGAGTTATCCTTGTTCTATCCATTCACCCTGGCAACCCTAAGTTGAAGAAGCAAGTCAGCATATCAACCAAAAATGAAGAAGTGTCCAGTATTGATGCATTTTTGGACCTCATCCGAAACCTCTTTCCTGAAAACTTAGTCCAAGCATGTTTTCAGCAGGTATGACATAAGACCAAACATACCCAATTAATTCTGTTCACACTGTTTCACCCCATCTCATGCATGTTTTTATGGTTTCTACTACTTTGCATGTAGCTTCCATTTGCAGTGTGGGAGCCAGCACTGTGAAATCCTAATGCAGAAGCCAAGCAACAAGTCTAGTTTAGTAAAATCAGATGCACAGACTTTGTGTGGTTTGTGCTATGGGTTAACAGCAAAAATCTTTAATAGAATGATTTAGAAAAAGTGGTTATAGTTTCTCAATGAAGGTACAAACTTCGAACAGGTTATGCATAGCATCCAGGCTCAGAGCTTGGTGATTACACAGCACAATTGAAGTACAGAGCTTGATTGTTAGACAACACAATTGAGGCACAGAGCTTGGTTGTTACACAGAAGAATAGATGCACAGAGCTTGGTTGCTACATAACAAAAATAGGCACAGAGCTTGGTTGTTACACAACAGAATAGAGGCACAGAGCTTGGTTGTTACACAACAGAATAGAGGCACAGAGCTTAGTTGTTACACACCAGAGATGAGCCACAGAGCTTGGTTGTTACACAGCAGAATAGAGGCACAGAGCTTGGTTGTTACACAGCAGAGACCAGGCACAGAGCTTGGTTGTTACACAACAGAATAGAGGCACAGAGCTTAGTTGTTACACAGAATAGAGGCACAGAGCTTGGTTGTTATATAACAAAAATAGTCACAGAGCTTGGTTGTCACATAGCAAAAAATAGGCACACAGCTTGGTTTCTACACAACAGAATAGTTGTACAGAATTTGGTTGGAACACAACACGAAAGAGGCACAGAGCTTGGTTGTTTCACAGCAGAATACAGGCACAAACTTTGGCTGTTATAAACCAAAATTGAGTCACAAAGCTTGGCTGTTACACAACAGAATAGAGGCACAGAGCTTGGTTGTTACACACCAGAGATGAGGCACAGAGCTTGGTTGTTACACTGTAGAATAGAGGCACAGAGCTTGGTTGTCACACAACAGAATAGAGGCACACAGCTTGGTTGTTACACACCAGAGATGAGGCACATAGCTTGGTTGTTACACAGCAGAATAAAGGCACAGTGCTTGGTTGTTACATAACAAAAAATAGGCACATAGCTTGGTTGTTACACAACAGAATAGAGGCACAGAACTTGGTTGCTACACAACAGAAAAGAGGCACAGAGCTTGGTTGTTA